>NC_090299.1:39647500-40272500 GCF_039906515.1 Pseudorca crassidens
CTAATAGCACTCATGTAAATTAGACATTTTATCTCCATTTCATAGAGGCTTAAAAAGATCAAGTGACTTAACTGGTTTTAATTCTGGTAGCTCTTGAGCCCATTCTCCTTCCATTCTGCACTGACACATTACTCAAGATAGGCTGGGCTTCTGCTGGAATAACAAACTGAACACAGTAAAGCTTATATTTCATTCATACTAAGTCTTGGTGGATTAACCTCCATGGTAGCTACATTCTGTGTGATGACTCACAGATGCAGGTTGCTTCCATCTTGCTTGACCACCATCTGGGCACACAGCCTCTGGTCAAAGCTCAAAGTAAAGAAACAGATAGGAGAATGGTAAGGAACTTACCAAAATGCCTTAACCCATTTTGATACAGGTCATTTCCACTCGCTTTGCATTAGCCAGAACAAGTCATAGAACTTTGCCTAACCACAAAGATCTGATTGGTATTGTTTACCTTGTGTGGTCAGATAGAAAGAATATCAAAGATTGGGTGAACTCATGTTGCATTGTGTCTCCCCTGTCCAATTTAATATTGAAGAAAAATATATGACTTTATGGGAATAAGGTCACTGAAGAGTTGGGAGGCTAAGCAGTAAATTAAACAACAATTAATCAAAACTTTATTGAGTATCTACTATGTGCCAAGTTCTGCTTTACATGCTGGAGATTCGGTGGTGAACAGAGCATAGAAGTTTTCTACAGTCATGGAATTTGCATTCCAAAATGAGAGATAAATACACATGCACACAAACTATGATGTAATGATTTTTAAAATTGAAGAGGTATGGCTAAATGCTTGCAGAAAATTATCATAACATTATGTGATAGAGAGTTTTTCAGTAGCTAATTTAGATTAGGTAGTCTGAAGATTTCTTTGAGGAGGTGTTATTTAAACAGAAATCTGAATGGCATGAAGGAACAACCATGTGAAGTCAGGAGGAGGAAGATTCTAAACAGAGAAAAGTTAGCCCCAAATCTTTGCTGCAGAAATAAGCTCTGGGTGGCAAGAGGACAGAAAGTGGGTCATTTGAGGATCGGGCAGAGTTAGAGAGGAGAACCATGTTATTAGATTTTGTAGAAGTAGGGAGGGTTAAGCTTAAGCAGGTTTTTTTTAAGGCAGGATGAATAGTTCTGAGTATGATGGGAGACCATCGGGGAGTATAAGCAGCAGAGTGTCATGATCTGATTTACGTAGATGACTGACACAGTGCAGACTTCCAAACCTTGTACATTTTCTGAACCCCCAGCATAGAAGCTGCAATGACAGACATCTGTGTGAGAGCCAAAGGGAATATCAGAGTTGAAATGTGCTAAGCTCCACTGGCTTTCTATGGGACTGTCAGAGAAATACATTGTTATTGAAAAATGCCAGCATTGGCAAAATCTAGGCTTGTCTAAAAACTGCAGGAAAACTGCAGGTGTGTAAAATGCAACCCTAGTGTTAGCAAATTCAAGTAACTCCAGCTGTCATTTAAAAGGTTGGCATACATCTGGCCATCCGTTTGACCTACAAAGAGTCTCAGAATGTTTCCCTGTGAATGAGAGAATGACTCAATAGTTAAGGTAAGTCAAGGTCACAGTGATGCCTGCTCTACTGGCCCAACCTTGAAACAAGACAGAGAGAGGAAAGACAAGTGGGAGGCATTGTGGGGAGATGTTTTCATAATGCTCAGAAGTGGCAACGTCAGCCAACAGAGGCAGATGGAAAATTCTCCACTTGGGCTGTCGGAACTGCTTCGTGCAAAAAGCTAGCACTGCAGATGCTTTCTTATGTAGATATATGCAGTGATGTAAGCAGTAAGATGGTTTTAGGGCGTTTATTTCAAACCTTGTTTCCTGGGGCCCTAAAGTTTAAAGAAAGTGCCTTAGGAGCTGCCATGCTTATAGAGAATAAGGGAAAGAAGTGACATTCCAATACACTGGGCCCCTTTGCTCTATTTCACCCAAAGCTGTTCTTCATGTGTCATATATTAATATTATTGGAGTTCCACATGAAATTTTATTTGAAAGAAATATTCTCAATTTTAAAAAGTATGTTTTGAATGCAAGAAAGGTAAATTTAGAGACATAAGATTTGAAACCAAATAAATCACATACATCTATGTGATATTTTATGCTACTTTATTTAATCCTCACAAATTTTAGACAGCTACTGCCAACCCCAGTTGACAGTTGTTCAAGGTCATGTAGTCAGTAAGAGGTCAACGTGGTATTTAAAACTGGATCTCTGACCCCAAAGGCCATACATCCTTTTTTTCCCCATTTTTCTGTTATGTCATGCATGATGACCCCAAATTCTTCATTCACTAACTTTGTGATGGTCAGTAGATACCATCTCCTATGAACCTCTGTTTCATCATCTATTGAAGAGGAATATAAGTAGAACTTAATAAAATCAATCTCATTGTTTTGGGGTTCAGGTCATACAAAATGTTTAAGGGTAGAAATAACCATAAGCCAAGTATTATGCTGGACACTTTTGTACACATTGACTCATATAATCAGCACAGAAACCTTATGATGTACCTGATGATTGATGCTCAGCTGTGAAGAAAAGAAAATTGGATACAGAAGATTAGATTTAATTATCTGAGCCCAAACAGCCAGGAACACATGGTGCTGCTGATATTCTGACCTGGGTCTCAACCCATTCAAGTGAAAAGGCCTTTACCCACTTACCATATATTTAAATGGTTGACCATCATAAATCAAACATAATGAACACATATGCTATGTACTCCTATATTGACAAAGATACCATCAAAAGAGAAACACATTTATAGGTTTTATATAATTGGAAGTCAACAGAAGTCCAAAAATATCAAAAGACCAAATTTAATTATTATTTTTTATGTCTGGGTGTTATATTGATGTAATGATAATGTTTGGATGATTTGATTAAATATGGATCAACATAATTAATAAATTATTATGTATTTATTTAATAATTTATTTTAATTACCTTTATTCCAGTGACATCACCATGCTGTATAATCAAGATTTTTACATATTTTTTTTATTTTGACAATAATTTTCTATCTAAAAATAAAATGTAAATTTATCCAAAGGTTAGTAAATGTTAATAATTTTTCATCTGAAATGTATATTTCAACATATGTAAAATATAAACATTAGAATTATTTTATGTCAGTTATCAAATAGCATTTTTTCTTTTTAAATAGTCAAACTGACCAACAAAACTAAGATAAAATGAATATTTAAATAATGAATATTATTCTTATATCAAGATTTTTCTAATAAAGTTAGTATTCTTTTTCCTTCTCAGGTATTAATTAATTAATTTTTCTTCCAGTTTTATTGAGATATAATTGACAAACAACATTGTCAGTTTAAGGTGCACAGAAAAATGATCTGATTTATATACCTCATGAAATGATTACCATAATAAGTTTATTGAGCATCCATTATCTCATGTGGATTCAATATTAAAGAAACAGGAAAAAAAAGGTTCTTCATGAGAAATCTTATGGACTTACTCTCTTAACTACTTTCACATATAATGTACAGCAGTGTTAATCATATTTATCATGTTGTACATGCAGCCCTAGCACTTATATATCTTATAACTGGAAGTTTGTGACTTTTGACTACCTTCATGCAATTCCCCCTCTCCCCAAACCCTGCCTCTGGTAATCACAAATCTGATCACTTTTTCTATGAGTTTGTTGGTTTTTGAAGTGTAATTGAACTATAACACTATGTTAGTTCCTGGTATACAGCACAGAAATTTTATATTTATATACATTTCAAAATGATCACCATGATAGGCCTGATTTTCAGTATACAAAGATATTACATAATTATTGAGTATAATCCCACATTGTACATTTCATATCTGTGATTCATTTATTTAGTAACTGAAAAGTTTCTGCCTCTTTATCTCCCTCATCTTTCTCTTTCCTCCCCACAACCCCTTCTCCTCCGGCAACCACCTGCTTCTTCTCTGTATCTATGACTGTTTCTGTTAGTTATGTTTGTTCATTTGCTTTGTTTTAGATTCCATGTGTAAGTAAAATCATACAGTATTTTTCTTTCTCAGTCTGACTTATTTCACTTAACATAATAACCTCCATGTCTATCCATGCTATCACAAATGATTAGATTTCATTCATTTTTATGGCTGAGTAATATCCCATTATATATATATATATATATAATCTCACATCTTCTTTATTCTTTCATCTATCAGTGGGCACTTAGGTTGCTTCCATATCTTGGCTATTGTAAATAATGTTGCAATGAACATAGGGCTGCATATATCTTTTCCAATTAGTGTTTATTTTTTAAATATCCAGGAGTGGAATTGCTGAATCATATGGTAGATCTATTTTTAATTTTTTGAGGAAACCCCATACTGTTTTCTATACTGGCCGCACCAAATTTTCATTCCTGCCAACAGTACATGAGGGTTCCCTTTTTTTCTACATCCTTGCCAACACTTGTTACTTGTTGCCTTTTTGATAATATCCATTCTAACAGTTGTGAGGTGATATCTCATTGTGGTTTTGATTTGCTTTACCTGATGATTACTGATGGTGAACATCTTTTCATGTACCTGTTGGCTATCTGTTATGTCCTCTTTGGAAAAATGTTTACTCAGGTCCGCTGCCCATTTTTTAATCAGGTTGGTTGTTTTATTTTTTATGTCAAAGGGTATGAATTATTTGTATAGTTTGGTTATTAACCCCTTGTTGAATGTATCATTTGCAAATATCTTCTCTCATTCAGTAGGTAACCTGTTTGTTTTGTTGCTAGTTTCCTTCATTGTGCAAAGCATTTTTAGTTTGATACAGGTCCATTTGCTTATAATTGCTTTTGTTTCCCTTGTTTGTGGAAACATTTTAAAAAGTCTTGCTAAGACCAGTGTAAAAAGCATTATGCTTATGTTTACTTCTACAAGTTTTATGATTTGAGGTCTTACATTTAGGTCTTTATTCCATTTTGAGTTTATTTTTGTATATGGTGTGAGAAAGTAGTCCAGTCTGATTCTTTAGCAAGTAGCTGTCCAGTTTTGCTATCACTCTTTATTGAAGAGGTCATTTTTCCCTATTGTATATTTTATGGAATATATATACACACATATATATAGTCTGTGTGTGTGTGTGTGTGTGTGTGTATGTGTGTGCTCACACACTGTTTTGTGATGTGAATGAGCATCTAAATCAATCGATAATTTTTTTTTCTGTAAAGTATCAAATAGTAAATGCTTTTATTTTTGTGGGTCATATGATCTATTTTGCAGCTATTCATCACTGCCTTTGAAAGGCAAAAGCAGCCATAAAGTGTATGCAGACAAATTAAATCAATATTTCCTGGTTTGGACCACAGCAATCCAAATTTAGCCCATGGGCTGTAATATGTTGATCCCTGCACTAAAGAATAGGATCCTAAAAGGAATCCTTTCTTCACTCAGTCTAACTAGGTTATTTCATGTAGCTGAGCATTGTAAACAGAAAGGAGATTTATAGATATAAATTATATAATTAAATAACTGGTTGGAGTGATTCTTATTTTGTTGATTTGCTATTTGACAGCAGAGGTCAGTGACAAATTCACTTTACATAGCCCTCTTTTATTAGATAACCAACTTGCTCAAGTTTTGTACACACTGGACTAATTGCTAACAGAAAATTTGTACCAATCTTAGGTGATCAAATGTTCTCAAACTCTGTTACTGGTGGGCCTCCTGCTTGAATGCATCTTCATTTATTTGTATCTGGTCTCTTTATTTATATTGGATGTAAGAAAAACTTCTGACTTTGACTCATGCCTGCTTATCTCAGAACAATGTTAACAACATTAACATCTCCACCACTAATAAGAGTTCAGTAACAATGAATGATACTGAAGAGCTCAATATGAGCCTTGCCTATGATAACTCAGGTAGTCAGAGAAAGACCAATCTGTAATCCTCTACTGAAAATTTATAACAAATAGCATTCTCAGGAGCCCCCTCTGTGAAAGATGGGGTACAATGGAGACAAAAGACCAGGGTCAAATCATGTTTTTTTTTTTTTAATTGAAGTATAGTTGATTTAAAATGTTGTGCTAGTTTCAAGAGTACAGCAAAGAGATTCAGTTTTATATATATGTACACATTTTAAGATTCTTTTCCCCTATAGGTTATTACAAAATATTGAATGTAGTTCCTTGTGCTATACAGTAGGTCCTTATTGGTTATCTATTTTATGTATAGTAGTATGTATATGTTAATCCAAAACTCCTAATTTATCACTCTCTCCCTTCCCCTTTGGTAACCATAAAGTTGTTTTGTATGTCGGTAAGTCTGTTTCTGTTTTGTAAATAAGTTCATTTGTGTCATTTTTTTTTAAATTCCACATATAGGTGATATCATATGACATTTATCTTTGTCTGACTTTCTCACTTAGTATGATAATCTCTAGGTCCAGCCATGTTGCTGCAAATAACATTATTTCATTCTTTTTTATGGCTGAGTAATATTCCATTGTATATATATACATATATATACATATCACATCTCCTTTATCCTTTCTTCTGTCGATGGACATTTAGATACTATTTTCACCCTTTATATCAATATTTCATTAGGCCAGGAATTGGATATTTAATAATTTTCTAAATATGTGTGTGTGTGTTTCTCTTAGTCATCTCTCACAATGAGAATCAAAAAGGCAGTGGTTATGAAAAATGCATATATACAACCCATCGAGGATCTTCATGATCATAGAATCCAACATATCTTACTGAAGGCTTCAGCAACAGACTTCAATTTTTTTTTTAAGTGCAATTTGTTTCCTGTATTGTTTTTAAAATGTGGCCTTTCAAGATGTTTTCGCATTAGCTTGCAACACATACTTAAACTGGGAGTTGATATATGTTAAATCAGTTCCAAGCTTGGAACAAGTCCTTGCTGATGTAAAGGTAATATATGGTGTTTGTCATTGGAAATGTGTGCGCAGGTACAGTGTATGCCGACAATGTGCAATTGGTATTAGCATTAATCACAGATTTGAATTTGCTAGATGCTAGATTTTATAGCATGTTTAATCCAGTATCACTGCAAAAGCAGTTATAAAACTTCTCTTTTTTTCTGAACAAGCATGAGGGTGTGGGTATGTGTGTGTGTTCGTGTGTGTGTTTTACTTAATTTTTCTCGTCTCCTTATAGTACACCCATCAGTCAACACCAGTGCTTTAAATATACACTTTTCTTTCCACGTCCAGATTCGGAATATATTTTCCATCTCTAGATTGCCTCAGTATCCACAATACTGGAAGCTCCTTAGGGCCAAAATTTGTTTTGCTCATCTCTGGATTTCTGCGTCCCCAAGTAGCAGCTAGCTCAGGTTCTCCTCAAGAAGAAGGATAACATCTTCCAATAATTGAGATCTATCAGGGACTTTTTCCATGAGCTCATAATGTAAGTGCTGCATAATTTTACAAATATTTTTCTTGACATAGTGCCCTATATAAATAATATCAAAATTTAATAACTATTTATTATATCAAAGAAGGCTGATAAATGACATATCAGATGACAAAATCAGGGGTCCATGAAAAAGTAATCTAGTTAACAAATATTTATTGAATAACTATTTTATGAAGTTTAAGGGATATAACAGTGAACCAACAGAAGATCTGCACAATCAATGTAAGAGCTTTAAAACTAGCTGAGATAAGAATTTAAATGTAAAAATCTAAATAAGAGCAGCCAAATACATTGAACTCCATATGTTCTAGGAATTATTTGAAGTGTTTTATGTGTTTTAATTAATTTAATCCTTAAAACAATCCTATTAGGGTTTTACAAAAGATGAAACACACGTACAGAGAAGTAACTACTTCACATAGTGTGTAAGTGATTTAGCTCCAGAACCCACTCTCTTACTGGCTATTTTATATTGTGTTACTCATGGTCTTACTTGCTCCCAAAATGTAAGGCAAAGTTTCAGAAAATGACTTGGATATCTGTTTTTATGATGATTATTTCTTATCACCAATGTTTTGATGTGCGATGGCAGCAAGGAGTTCAGGGTAATATAACCTGTCAAGAATGTGAAGTCAGAATATTCTTCTATTTTATCGATGTAATACAGAGCCATATGCTTTGGCAATCAACTGGGTAAAGGACAGGGACAGCATGTTCATAAAAACTGATAAACAAAAATTTTGTGCCAAAGCAATAGTTATCACATATTTTCCTGAGGGTCAGCATGGTCCAGAGGTCAACAGGTCCAGATTTTTGCTCAGGAATCAGTTCTGGGTCAGCTCCAAGACAAGAACAAAATATTTCAATAAAGAATGGTTCCCAAAAATATTGACTAAGGCCAACGGGTGAGTAAACAAACAAACAAGAAGTAGCACAACATACAACAAATACTTAATTTGATGTCTCAGAATATTATTTTCATCTTAAAAAGAAAAAAAATCTGGTTGCAAAATGTGCTGGAAGAGAAACTGTGAGTTGATCAATTGTTGAGGTGGTCGAGTGTCTACCATAAATTGTGATTTTTATCAGAGTGGATGATCCTCAGCTATGCATCCTAAATACATATTAATAACAAGTCTTTCTGATCTCAACCTTATTTAGCACAATAAAATTATGTCTCTTGTATGCAAAAAGTATTCTTTATTAGCGGTAGACATGATTTTATCTGCTACTGATATTCTTTGGGAGGAGAAAAGAAAATTATCTGATTGCTGTATTTGTGCTAGATACCTGTACACAACTAACTCAGCTCCACTTTGTTGGGGAAGAAACGGAGGAAGTCTCCTGCTAGACAAACACACAGTTGTGATTTTCTCTGGTCTCAGACATGAAATAAGCTTAAGTGTGTAAGTTTTGCCTCTGCAAAGCTGGAGGCAGTTGAGAGTTAGAGAGATTTTCTGAGATCACTGTTTCTTTATCAACCTGTTACAGGGTGTCAAATAGGCAGAATTCTAGGGTTGTCATTTGGAAGTACATTGTTACCACTCATGCAAGCCAGAATCCTCAAACCAGGTTTTATTCATGGTCTGATACATGGTCTCCACCTCCTTGACTCTTGCGTCTCTCAATTACTTTCAATATTTAGGTCAAAGCTAGGATATTATTTAATAGATTCTTTCAAATTCCAACAAGAACTTCAAGACTTTAAGAGGTTATATTTTAATAATTAAACATTTTTTTTGTATTTTACTTTAAAAAAATTTAAAAAAAAAACAATTGCTGAAGATGTGGTTCATACCAATTCTCTCACGATAAAGAACAAGAAAATTTTCACAGAATTTATACTACAATGGGTTTGGAGGGACTGGGGAGCTATCAATACAATGAGGATGTGTGGGACCAGAGTCCAAGAAGGAAGCAAGCATATTTAGCTTTGCTTTTCCAATTGAGTTATTGATGATTTCTAAAAGGAACTAAGAAAAGCTTTTGAGAGTCTCACAAAACTGGAAGAAAGAAAAATAGAATTCAGGATTAAACATGGAGGAAAGTCCTGGTAAAAGCTCAGGTCTAGGTTGAAACTCAGCAGACCTAGCCTCAAAAATAAACATGAACCAGAAATACACCAGCATTCACAGAGATCAAAACCCACTCCGAATGATCTCAATTTTTGATATGACTAATGTGACCTAAAGCTATTTGTGCCTTTTCCTATTTTACTTTCAGAAACTTAAGCCTTTCTGGAGGAAGAGACCATCATGCAGAGATTATCAAAATGACCAGGACCACAGGGAGAAAAGATGTAACAGAAAACCAAAAGAGACAATAGATAACATTGAGAACAGAGAATCTGTTTTCAGGCATCAATTTTAAAATACTAAACTAATTAATAGAAATTGAAACAACTGATAGAGAATTATAAACAATAAATAAATCTTGCTAAATTTACTAAAGTCAAAATACAATACTCAGTCATATTCTTATATGTTAGCAATGGACACTTAGAAAATGAAATTGAAAGAGCAACAGTAACCATAGAAGGGGAGATGAGTAAAGTAAATTTAGGAAATTGGTGATATAAGGAATTTTCAGTTTGAAAATACACTATAAGGAGAGTGAAAAAGCAAGCCACAGAGAGGGAAAATGAATTTCCCAGCAACAATAACTGATATAGTTCTTGTTTACAGATTATATAAAGATTTCTACCAATGACTTGTAAAAGGAAAACAATGATAGAAAGGTGGACAAAATATTTGATCAGGCTCTTCACCAAAGAGGAGATCTAAATAAAACACTTGAAAAATGTTCAACTTCATTAATCATAAGTAAAATGCAAATCAAAACTATAAAATTATAATGAAATATCAACATCACTACACAATACCTGAATTGCCATTTTAAAAAGTGGTAAGTACCGACAGGATATGGATCAAGTGGAATTCTCAAACTCTGCAAGAGGGTATGGGTATAACTACTTTTGAAAACAGTCTGGCAGAATTTACTAAAGCTAAACCTACATACCAGCATACAATACAATATATTCTATACAATACAGCAATGACATTCCAAGGTGTCTATCCAGCAGTCATGTTTACACAAGTGTGTCAAAAAATACAACATGATTCATAACATTATTCATAGCAACCAAATTCTGCAAACAACCCCAAATTCCATCAACAATTGAATGGGTAAGTAAATTCATGATTATTCATAGACTAGAATACTGCATACCCATGAAAACAAATTAATTAAAAATAAACAAAACAATATGGATCAATCCCATAAACATAATTTTGAGCAAAAGAAGCCAGAATTTATATCATACTGTATGATTCTAATTATATAAATTTAAAAATTGGCAAAACAATCTATGCTGTGAAAAATCAGAATAGTAGTTACATTTTGGGAAGAGAATAAAGTTAATAAATGGGAAGGAGCAAAAGGAAATTTCTGGTGGTGTTAGTAATATACTATTTATTGACTTGTATAATATTTTATGGATGCGTTCATTTCTTGATAATTTGTGGAACTGTATACCTCTGATTTGTGAACGTCTCTCAATGCATGTTATTCTTAAATAAAAAAATATTTCAAAGGTTTAAAAAGTTTTAATATTCAAATTAACAAAAGAAGAAAGCCACTCATTACACATTTCTCTTTCATCATTTTGCCATATTTTTCTGGGTTACCTGAAAACTTACTCTGCAGACCCTGGCTCTCAAGGTGGTATTAAGATTCTGATTCATACAAACATCAGTAAACTGGAGATTTGTATTAAACTCATACAGTTTAACCCCAACCAAATTCTTGTCTATGGAATCTGCAGTCAAGGAAGAATCAATAAAATAGTAGTCTTATGTTGGCTCTCAGAGATTTTGCTATAAGATGGTAAAGAGTGTGACAATGTTAAACATTTGAGTAGCACCGTTCTAGACTTACTTGGTCCTCAAGAAGAATACTGACAGAATGTATTTAGGTTTGAGTTTTAATTTTAATTGGACAACTAGTAAGAAGTTTGGTCTAGAATCTGAGAGGAGTAACAAGTTACTTTTTGGCTGGTATAGAAAGAATATAACCTTGGGAGCATAGTCATAGAATACATGAAGATGAAATAAATTGCAAAGATGAGCAGTCATCTTATGGAGAAAACTTAGTGCTCTGTAAGATGACACATATCTTCATGATTTTTTAAATATAAAGTATTACACAGGAAAGTGTTACTGGAACTCTTTCTGTCAATGTGCAGGTCTCTGTAAAATTCAGGGCATTTGACATTAATTTAAAAATCTTCTTTGAATATCCATAGAGTGGAGGCCATGCTGTGTTGCCCAGACTTCACACCTCAGGACAGTGGCACTCGTTCCCCACTTGCTGGGAGTGTGGGCTGCTGACAGATCGCAGCTGAGTCTGTCCCTGGAAATTATCCATTGCAGAAGGGAACTGCTTTGCTTATGACCAGATCCCTTGCCCTGATTAGCCTGTCCACAATAATGGGTGTCAAAAATATTGCACCAAACAAGTTAAACAGGCTTTATTCAAGACTTTATTCAATATTTTATTCAATACTATAATATAAAAGACTTTATTCAAAACTACTGTAATAAAGGAGGGAGATTGAACTTAATCCCACTAAACAAAAGATAGGAGATTGTTTAAGCACTGGATGGGGTAATGAAAAAGCACTGCAGAATGTTAGATTGGTCAACATGTCTGAGCCATCTGTGTTTACTAATTGTCCCTTACCAAAGCTAGGTTCCTACCCTCTCACAGAGACTGGGAAATAGGGGTGCTGAGTTTCTTGATGATTATGTTTTAAAGGGATGGCTCCCAGGTCCTTGAGAAAGACATTCTCAGAAATTCTAGCTCCAGAGGCCCCACAGAATCAGCCAAGCTCTCTGGTAAACTGTGTATGAATCCAGCTCCTTTCTCTGACCAATCTTGTTTCCCAATCCCTCCCTCCCTGACAGGTGTAGCTCCTGAGAGGACTCAGAAACAGATATTCTCCAAGAAAATTCCCTCAAAGTTGGCTTATCAGAGAACCTGCCTGAATACAAACCATCTCCATTTTCACTAGAACAATACCACTCATTTTTTCTTAAGTTACTTGTTTAACACCTTCTCAAAAAAGACCCTCCCCTTATTTTCTACTTCCACCTCAGAGGCAACTTGAAAACAGTTTACTTGTCCTCTTCTGCATTTTCATAGCACACCTGAACTGGGAACACTGTTTACTGATGCTTTCTTTTTCTTTCTTCCCCACCAGCATTAACCTCTTGAATGAAGTAAAGGAGCCATGTTTGATTTATCTTTACATTTTGGTAATTACAATACCTGAATTAGGAATAGACATATTGCAAACATTAATTAAATAATTCTGAGTCATAATTCTGCTGAGTCATAATTCTACTTACCACCTTCACCATGCAGCTAACTAGATCATTTTGTTTAATTTTTTTTTTTTAACATCTTTATTGGGGTATAATTACTTTACAATGGTGTGTTAGTTTCTGCTTTATAACAAAGTGAATCAGTTATACACATACATACGTTCCCATATCTCTTCCCTCTTGCATTTTGTTTAATTTTTGATTGAAATGTTTGTGTATCCAGGATTTTCACTGGGTACTCAACAAGGATCACATCATTTATGTATATGGGTTAGTGTTTTAAGATAGGCAATGGGATAGCTACCTTACAAAGAAGCTCATTTTTAAAAGATTCTACTCTTTTTAATTTTCCCATTCATTTTTTAAACCTTACAAACTTATACTAGATTGTTTCAGCACTCTTAAATACTCTTCAAACCAAATATTAAAGTTATTTTAAAATTAAATATTCAATTTAATTCACTGATAAGTGTTAAGGAGTAAGGGCAGTAGGAGTTTCCAGAGACTTGCAAGTTGCAAATATAGAATTTGAATGTTTTAATATCACTATTTCAATTCCCTATGTGTTTAAAAATTCATATGATTTTGAAATAACTGTGACAAAGGTTAAATGTAAGAAGAATGTATGATTTTTTTCATACTTTACAGAAAGTACTTAGCAAGGAAGGCTTAACTGCAATAAAATCTAAAAACCTAGCCCACAGATTAGAAAGATAACAGGAGTAAATTATATTGATTAATCAATCAATCACTTAAAAAGATGTTGTGGCATGTAGAACAAAGGAAGTGATACTGTTGATGTTATTCTAGACTAAGTTAAGCTGAACAAACTTGAAGAATACATTTACTTCCTTGAGAGTAATCTTGCAAAGTAGAATATTGAGTTACTCAAAATAAATTCGTAAGTTTGTAAATTTAAAACAAACATCAGAAGAACCTAACTTTAAAAGAATTATGTGTGAAATAATATATTGTCATAAAAATTAGAATGTTTAAAACCAAATACACGCACCTATGGTCAACTAATCTATGACAAAGGAGGCAAGGATATACAATGGAGAAAAGACAGTCTCTTCAATAAGTGGTGCTGGGAAAACTAGACAGTGACATGTAAAAGAATGAAATTAGAACACTCCCTAACACCATACACACACAAAAAACTCAAAATTGATTAAAAACCTAAATGTAAGTCCAGACACTATAAAACTCTTAGAGCAAAACATAGGAAGAACACTCTTTGACATAAATCACAGCAAGATCTTTTTTGATCCACCTCCTAGAGTAATGGAAATAAAAACAAAAATAAACAAATGGGACCAAATGAAATTTAAAAGCTTTTGAACAGCAAAGGAAGTTACAAACAAGATGAAAAGACAGCCCTCAGAATGGGAGAAAATATTTGCCAACGAATCAATGGATAAAGGATTAAGCTCCAAAATATATAAACAACTCTTGCAGCTCAATTTTAAGAAAACAAACAACCCAATCCAAAAATGGGCAGAAGATCTAAACAGACATCTCTCCAAAGACATACAGATGGCCCAGAGGCACATGAAAAGCTGCTCAACATCACTAATTATTAGAGAAATGCAAATCAAAGCTACAATGAGATATCACCTCACACGGGTTAGAATGGCCATCATCAGAAAGTTTACAAACAACAAATGCTGGAGAGGGTGTGGAGAAAAGGGAACCCTCTTGCACTGTTGATGGGAATGTAAATTGATACAGACACTATGGAGAACAGTATGGAGGTTCCTTACAAAACTAAAAATAAAGTTACCATACGACCCAGCAATCCCACTACTGGGCATATACCCTGAGAAAATCATAATTCAAAAAGACACATGCACCCCAATGTTCATTCAGCACTATTTACAATAGCTAGGTCATGGAAGCAACCTAAATGCCCATTGACAGATGAATGGATAAAGATGATATGATAAATATATACAATGGAATATTACTCAACCATAAAAGGGAATGAAATTGGGTCATTTGTAGAGACATAGATGGATCTAGAGACTGTCATACAGAGTGAAGTAAGTCAGAAAGAGAAAAACAAATATCATATATTAATGCATATATGTGGAATCTTGAAAAATGATGCAGATGAACCGGTTTGCAAGGCAGAAATAGAGACACAGATGTAGAGAACAAACGTATGGACATCAAGGCAGGAAATTTGTAGTCCTAATGCAAATTTTAGAAAAGAGAAAATGTTGAAAATTATAATTTAAGAAATCCACTTAAAATATTAATAACATAATAAGTGAAACAAATATAGATAATCTAAGGAAAAAAACTGTATATGAACAAAAATTAATGGAAATTTTTTAAAGTAATAAAAAAAGAATCGATAAGTCATTATAGCTAGTTCCTTAGCAAGCTTGATCATCCAAAATGAAAATTCATCAATAATAAACATAAAAACAAAATTGATATATATTACATCATATTTGTAAAATTATAAATAATTGTATAATGCTTTGGAAAATTTAGATCCAAGGTATCTAGAAAAACACCTCATCAAACTTGACTCAAAAATAAGAAAACTCAAACAGAACAGATTGTTAATCCATTTACAAGCTAATATCAGTAAGTAATTATCCATCAAAACTAAATTAAATCAAAAACAAGTTAAAAAATAGAAAAAACTTGTACCTTAGCACATATAAATATTGCTGAATTTGCATGCAAAAATCTCAGAAACAGATCTATGGAATAAAATGACAAGCCCAGAAACAGAGCAAGGCAAAATAAATAATAAATAAAAATAAAAGGAACCACATCTATGACAGGAGCTACACAATGACAGAAATGACAAAACAAATTATCCAGGAAACATACACCATTACATAAATGCCACTAGAATAACAGATTCTCCCTAAGGGAAAAAAAATGTAATTAGCTCCCTCATTATTCCATACACAAGTTAATCTCAGCTTGATTAAAAACATAAATGTGAAAAGAAAACTATAAAAAGTTTAGCATAAGACATATTTTTATAACCTAGGCATAGGGGATAATTACTTAAACAGAACATGGAAATCAAAATGCAAAACCAGGATTAATACATTAAATACATTAAATTAAAAAAAATTATACAACAAAAGACACAATAAATACAGCGGAAAGTCACACCCTAGATGTGACATGCAGCCAACAAAGGATTGAATCTAATAATTATAAAGATATTATAACTATTAAGTATGATAAACATATATATCAGAATAAGAAACAAATATCCTAATAGAAAAGTGACCTGTATGGGCAATTTATAGAAGAGGAAATATGAATGAATATAAAAAATATGAAAAGATGCTTATTTTCACTTGCAATCAGCAAAATTCAAATTTTAAATAAATAAGATACCATCTCACAGTAACAAATTTGCAAAAATTATTGTGTTAATATTTTTAACAAGATGTTTTGGCAAGGATGTAGAGAAATAAGAACTCATTTTATTGGTGGGGATGAAAATTGTACAACCAGTTTAGAGAGCTATTGGAAAGTGGCTGGTAACTTGTAGCATCATATAATCTCTCAGTGTAATATACATCTTGATGTCTATTATGGAAAAACACTCACATATATGCAAAAGAAAACAATGTTACAGTGATTGTAATAACCACAGTGGAGTAAACTGTTGCTCAGTAAGGGAATAAATTAATAAATCATGGTTTATTCATATAATAATATTCTATATAACAGTTAAGATGAATTATATTAATATGTATCAATATGGGTATGTCTCAAAATCATAAAAGAGTGCATAATACAGTATGATTCCATTTATGTAAATTTTAAATCACGCAAAACAATAAATATACTTTTTTTATTTTTCAGTTGAGTTTCCTGGAAGCACACTCTTAAGATGGAGAGTTGTGTGCAGAAGATATACAGAAGATTGCCCTAGGAAGATTTAGGGATGAGAGAAAGGCGGAATAGGGCAGACCATGAAGCCAAGTCACAGTATGGTTGTAACTGAGGTCTCAGCCCACCCTAAATGGAGTTCTGGAGCTCAGATTGCTGTTCAGAGATAGTTCATATTGAGGCAAGGGAGCTGGATATGTATATCCCTGCATCAGTCAGCTTTTTGCCACACCAAGGGTGGGCAGTTCTCCATAGCTGAAGGCAGTGTCCAGTCTGAGGCACAGCTGTGGGCTATCAGCAGCTGATATCAGCAGCTAAAGAATGGGTACATCCGACCTGATGAGGGGACTTGAATGTAACACCATAGCATCTATTGTGCCATCATTCAATAGCTACACTAAGTACTGCTCAGGCACATGCTAGGGAATGATGCACATGAACTTCAGGAGAGTAGTTTCCTATGGGGAGGGAGGCATAGGAAGGGAAAGAATGAGGGTCAAAGCTTTAGATGGATATGTAATATTTTATTCATTTATAGTAATATTGAAGCAAATAAAAAAATGTTTTGATTTATTGGTGTGCCTCTGTCCATTACATTAATTCAATACTTTTTTATATTTAAAATGTTTCACTTTTTAAAAAAACTAGTCATATTGCAGAGTGACAATATGGCACATATAAGTGACCCAAAAATGGTGCCTAAAAATATGGAAAAATGCCTATTTTTAAATAAGGAATCAGAAGCTTTGGTCATAATGTCATGACTTTTCAAATTACAGTTGAGATTACAAGTCATTTGGGTTCCACACATACCCTAAAGTTTATTTTAATTAAAAGGGCATAAATATCCAGTTATTTATCAATCTTTTTATTTAGGGCAATGTTTTTGTTTTTTTTTTTTTTTAGTTTTTTGAGTACATTTCTACAGATTGTAATTCCATATAATGTTTTGTCTTAGTTTTGGTTCTCACCATCTGTAGAATGAATTCTGTGTCCCTGCCCTCAAATTCATATGTAGAAGCTCTAACCTAGCAATGTGATGGTATTTGGAGATGGAGCCTTTGGGAGGTAATTAGGGTTAAAGATGGTCATGAGGGCTGGGCCATCAAGATAAGATTTGTGGCTTTGTAAGAGGAAAAGAGATCAGAACTCTGTCCCTCTCTGCCATGTGAGAACACAGGGAGAAGGCAACCGTCTACAAGACAGAAACAGGGCCTCAGAAACCAACTATGCTGGCACCCTGATCTCAGACTCCCAAGCTTCAGAACTGTGAGAAAACAAATTTCTATTGTTTAAGGCCCCCAATCTATAGAATTTTGTTAGGCAGCCCGAGCTTACTAAGACACCACCAGGAGCAAATGCGGAGACAAGAATTTGAATATATATAGTCTATTGGGAAGTGATCCTAGGAAACAGTGGTAGGAAAGTAGAGACAAGAGACAGGTAAGAGAAGGCAGCCAGAAAAGGGTTAGTTATGGGGCAAGTTATCTCTGTGGAATTTTAGGAACTGGGGAAATCTAGGCATCAACACAGAACAGGCATTTCAGAGATGTTCCTCCCATGGGACTATGGACTAGGGTATTTTTATACCGACTTCTATCAATCATTTGTTTAGAACTGTTCCCTGGGATGTTAATTCTGAGCAATTGCTGGCCTCTTAGGCTGGTGGACAGAAAGGGCTCTGGAAGCAAAAGGCTTTATACCAAGAAGTGCAAATGCAGCACCAGAAAGTTTGTCTGGTGTGTATAAAGATAGCAAGTGCCCAGGGACTGTGGGTGGGGAACCAAGGGGTTTGGCTCCATGTCTTTTACACAATCACATCCAACTGATTGTCAGTTTATTTTCCTTAAGAGGAGCAAGAGCTTAGAGAAATTCCCCAATTTTAAAGCTATTTTACCCACACATAATTTACTATTTCTTTGTAGTAGCTCATCTTTATTTAGTCTTTCCAAACAATTCAACTCTATTTCTGCATGATTTTGCATACTAGTTAATAATTAAATTACATAATTACAACAAGAAGTACACCTAATAACAAGTTGCAAAATAAAAACTTGGCTCTTGGTAGGATTAAAGCTCAAATGTTGGCATTACAAGCATATGAGCAGAGTGCGAGGAGAATTCAGCATGCATTGGGCATCAGCCAGTAAATTCCAGAAGGAGGGAAGATCATCAGTTAATCCAATGAATCTGTTAAGTGGAGATAAGTAAAAATAACTCCCAGACTATTGGAATAGTTGTTACACAGGAAAGAAATTTTATTTGCCTTAAGGATAGAAATTTCAGATGGAGTTGGGGAAAATACACTAACTTTGCTTAGTATATTTTTATCACTATTGCATATTCCATAAAAATGGAAAGGATAGACCAGGAAAACTATAACTTATTCAAAGTAGAATATTCAAGCAAAATGTAGTTGACAACTCAGCAAGTGTCATTTCGGGGTTAATGCAATTTCATTATCATATGTTAGGTTGGGTTAACTGAGATCTTTGGATTCCTCGTGCTTTTAGATTCTCTGTTTAAACATATATCACCGTTATTATTTGTCCTCAAAGCATCATTCAGCTCCACAAATCTTTGTTAGGAAACTATGTTTACACTTTGTGCTTCTAACGGGTAAACGTTTGGGCAAAATCAAGTGTTTGTGGTAGCGAAGCCATTTTAGCATTATGAATTGTTCGACTTTCCTGCCAAAGTTAAAAGCCTTAAAAATTATCACATATTCCTAGGGAGAAGCTTTGTTTAAGTTCCAAAAGAAGCTAGCATGGGTGGTTCAAAGACAGACTGTTGAATTCTGTCCTCTGTGTGTCTGCGATGAATTCTATCTTCAAGGAAGGAAAGGCTGTTTATTCATGTCAAAGTAACTACAGAAAACGTCCTTATGTCTCCCTTTTTTTAGGAACACTTTTGTAAATCTTTGTGTGAAATGCATAGTGGGCATTCAATAATTTTTAGTCTGTTACTGGTGTTGCCAAGATCAGTGTTTATGCAGGGCTTGGTATTCTATGGGTCCCTTAATCTGGCCTTTATATCTTTTCAGTATTATCTTCTTCCTCCTCTCTTTTTTTTTTTTTTTTTTTTTTGTGGTACGCGGGCCTCTCACTGTTGTGGCCTCTCCCGTTGCGGAGCACAGGCTCCGGACGTACAGGCTCAGCGGCCATGGCTCATGGGCCCAGCAGCTCCGTAGCATGTGGGATCTTCCCGGACCGGGGAACGAACCCGCGTCCCCTGCATTGGCAGGCGGACTCTCAACCACTGCGCCACCATGGAAGCCCTCTTCCTCCTCTTTTGAATAAAGTGCTGCTAACCCCCACCTGGGCCTTTGCCCACACTGCTCCCTCAGCTGGTAGTTCCTTCTCAACCTGTTTTTCTGCTTCCATTTGGAGCATCATGACTGTATTTCTGTTCCATTCCTGGGCTTTCTCTAGCCTGGGTCAGCTCCCCTTTCAATGATAGAATCACAGGCTTCTATCATGGTCCATCTCTAGAGACAGGCACTTCCACTATTCAAAGAAGTATGCACACTGGCATTAATCATGGTGAGAGAGATTTAATGCCACAGGAAGTGGTAATTCACATAGCTCGCCTTCCAATCTTATCACAGCTCCAGGATCTCAGAGAGACTTGAATGATTCATGCACAGAAAGTAGTTTGTGACGTGTGCACATCTTGGAGAAATTCATTGGGTGTACCAAGACTTGTCTTGCTAACTCACTCCCCAATGCACAGAGTTAAACAGCTTTAGCTTTGCCCTTTTTAGCTATAGTCCAGAATGTAGAAAAAGACCATCCTAGTTTTAATAGAATTTTCACTCAATCTCAACATTTTTCCCTCTTAAAATAAAATAAAATAATTTTTAAAAAAGCAATTTCTTTGACCAGCAACTTTTCTGCTCTCAACTTTATCTTCCTTCTCCCTTTTATATTTTAGTTGTCTTTCTTTTTTTTTTTTTTTCAGAAAAACACAAAGGAAAGAACATAATTTCTAAAATAGATATTCTCAGGAAAGCAAATTCAGATGCCAGATTTCTCAGGGATTGCTAAGAATAAGAGACATTCATAACAACTTAGCTCATCTGGTTAAAAATATGGTGCTTGGGAGGCAAAAGAGTAGATTTAGTCATGAATACATCGGTCTGTTTTCCTTCCTTCCATTTAATATCTTCTGGCCAAAATAATTTCAACTGGTTTAATTTCAACTTCCTTCCATTTCCTTTCCTTCCTTCCTTGTCCATACACCTGGACAAGATGTAGCAGGCTCCTTGAATTATAGGAAAAATTCAAATGTGCAGGGCCTATTGACAAATGTCAAGAAACTCCATAATATAAAATATATAGGATGACATAATATGGTTAAAGGACATCCAAAATCTTCAATAACTGCACACATAATTTGTTGAATTTGAGATTTTTAAATTTTAGACAATATTTTACAAAAGTGTTAGCTGGTATGAAACACTAGATGGTATAATTTATAGCTTTCAACTCTCCTAAATCAGCTAGCCTTTGAAGAAAGTATTGTGCATGAATTTGTTAAATATTACTGCATTTTATGTTGGAAGAGTTTATAATAAATGCAGTAAGGTTAGAATGAAAGCCCTAAAGATTCTATAAGTATAGAAGTCTCCATTTTGTAGCTGTCAAATCTTAAAATATAAGAACATGAATTTGTGTCATGCATTTAGAATCCCTTTCTTTCAAAAGCACCTTCCAATAACTACCGACTCACTCCAAATATCCTACCTTTCTGGCATTCAAAATGTTCTACAATGAAAATTACTATTTAGGATGATCTCCTTTGAGAATTGCAATGTACCAGAATGAGCACATACTACAATACTTGTTGGTATAATCTGCCTTCTGATAATGCAAGAAAAATAAAGACATTTAAAATATGCAAGGCATTATTCATATGCATTAAAATATGCAAGGCATTATTCATATTCATTATTCAATATGCTGAGGCATTCACTTAATTCATTCCTTTTACTAGATGTTTGCCCTTAGAGGAAACACTTACCTCAGTAAACTTAGGTTTAACTATCTACATCATGGAGAATATAATGATCTCTACCAGAAAGAAAAAGGGTAAGAATCAAATGGCTTAATCTACATAAAGCTCTTAGCACAGCAACAATTAGTAAATAATCAATAACAGTTATTTATTACTATTATTACCTCATCCACACATTCATTCAACTGTTATTCATTAACGAACACTTACTGAACTTATGGTGAACACAGAAGGTTCAAAGAAAATACAGTAGCAAAATAAACAGTTTGTTTTCCTGGTGCTCCCAGTTCAGCATAAGAGGCAGTTGTGCTTAAAATCCACTGCACTGGTGTCATGGTGGGTGTATAAGTAAAGTGCCATGGGAGCACAGGGGAAAAAGTGTTTATTTCATCTAACATGTAAGGGAGGAGGCTTTTCTTTGAAGAGAAGGTCTTTGAGAGATGAGTAGAGGAAGACAGCATGAAAAAAGGCATGGAGAGGGTAACTATTTTGAAATTATCATGTGATCCAGCAATCCCACTCCTGGGCATATATCCGGAGAAAAACATGGTTCGAAAGGATACATACACCCCAGTGTTCATTGCAGCACTGTTTACAATAACCAGGGCATGGAAGTAATCTGAATGTCCATTGACAGATGAATGGATAAAGAAGATGTGGTACATATATACAATGGACTCAGCCATTAAAAAGAATGAAATAATGCCATTTACAGCAACATGGATAGACCTGGAGATTATCATACTAGGTGAAGTAAGTTAGACAGAGACAGACAAATATCACATGATATCGCTTATATGCAGAATCTAAAAAAAAATGATGCAAACAAACTTATTTACAAAACAGAAATAGACTCACAGACTTAGGAAAGGAACTTATAGTTACCGGGGGGAAGGGTGAGGGGGGACAGATTGGGAGTTTGGGATTGACACGTACACACTTCTATATTTAAAATAGATAACCAACAAGGACCTACTGTATAGCCCAGGGAGCTCTGCTCAACACTCTGTAATAATCTAAATGAGAAAAGAACTTGAAAAAGAATAGATATATGTATATGTATAACTGAATCACTTTGCTGTACACCTGAAACTAACACAACATTATTAATCAACTCTACTCCAATGTAAAATAAAAATTAAAAAAAAGAAATTATCAGTGATCCTCTGTTGCTTGAACATAGGATGCATTTGATTTTAAGTCTGGCAAAGATATATCATCATTCACCCTGTGTGAGACACTAAGGGATTGTACTAATTAATTAATCCCATAGAAAATGAGGACCTGGAGAACAATGGGAGGGGGTTAGCTTGAGGAAGAGAGATTCATCACCTAGACAAATGTAGGTGGGAGGGATAATTCTGGCATCAGTATGAAAGAAAAATTAGAAAGATAAAAAATGAAGAAAGTGAGACTGTTTCAATAAACCAGTTGAAATTATTTTGGCCAGAAGATATTAAAAAGAAGTGGAGATAAAGAGAATGGGATGGATAAAAGTGGCATTGTGGAGAATAATAGAGGCACTCATTTATTCAAGGGATTTCTGATATGAAGAGAAAGAGCAAAGGGATTTATTCAGTACAGATGAGGAACTTGAAGCTCAGATGGGTTAAATATTTTTTCCAAGGTCAGATGTCTTATAAGAATTATAACTTCTTTTTCTTAAGCTTTCTTACTCCTAAAGCTACTGTGTCCTTTTCCCACATTGTCTGTTGCTTCTCTCTTGGCCATGAAGATCACAATGTGCAATAAAATCCAATTATGTGAATGTTATCCTACTTGGTTCCCAGAATGTATTGTTAATATTTAAAATGAACAGCTGGGATGCAATGAAGCTAGTCTCACTCTACTTCTGGTTTACTGCATACACCACAAAAGGAACAAGAACACTGGTAAGCTCTGCTCTTCTCAACTCTACTATGTCATGCACATTTAATTAGTAGCAAAAATAGAAATGCATATTTAGCTCCTTATTCAGCAAGAACTGGAAAGCCACCAGATTATAGGCACAGCAGAATACAAAGATTGACATTTTGACAAAGCCTCCTTTCAGAAATGAACACTCAAGAATGATGACTCAGGCAAATTATTTGTTAATTGCTGACCAGTTTTAAACTTGGTCAGCCCCAAATAAGGACATAAATTGAACTGGATGGAACAAATGCTTGTTACTTGGTCTGGTTCAGATGGACTTGGCAGAATTGGGGTTAGATGACAAGAAACATTTTGAGCTGGATAATGACACAAGTTTAATGACTCAAGTTATTAAAGAATGAAACATTTATTACATAAGGCATTATTCTAGGAAAATTAAACATTATTCTCTATTATTGTTGCTCTACAGAAATTTACATGAACTTTGCAGCTTAAAACAACACAAATTATCTCACAGTTTCCATAGTCAAGATTCTGGGCACCTATTAGCTGGGTCTTCTGCTCAGGGTCTCACCAAGCTGAAATCAGAGTATCTGCTGGGGTTCTTCTAGGTTCAATGGTTATTGGCAAGATTCAGGTCCTTTTGACTGTATGACTGAGGACCTTAGCTTAAAGAAGTCTATAGCTATTCCCTGCCATATGTCTTTCTTCACAATATGACCTTTTCTTCATTATGACCTACAAGAGAACGTGTATCTTACTTCAAATCTCTCTTCTTCCATCTCTTATTTCCTGATCCTCCTTTACAAGATAACATCCCTTTTGGTTAAGTTAAAATCAACTGTTCAGGGGCCTTAATTTCATCTGCAAAACATCTTCACCTTTTCCATATAAAGAAACTTAATTATAAGATGACATTCATAAAATTCATAGCTTCTTCCCCCACTCAGGGGAGTATTCAAAACTATATACCAGTGAAAGAAATCTTGGAATCCATTTAGAATCCTGCTTACCACAATACATTTTTGGCGGTATTTACCTCTTAAAGGTCTAAAGTTAATGGTGAATAGATGCAAATGTGGACTTGTCCAGAGAATGTTCTACTTTGAGGCAGAATATGGATTCTAACCCTCATCATGCTGTTGAGAATCTAAGCTCCCATTTTTTTCCTCCAAGAATGAAGATATTAATAACTTCTCATGTCTCAGTGTCATGGGATATTAATGACATGTTTAAAAATAAAAAAAGAGAAAACTCCTGACATACAGTGCATGCTTAAAAGAGTAGGTAAATAAATTTCCCAGCTGTAATCGCTGGCTGAAATTTCAGCCAGGAAAGCAGAAATGAGATATTTGAAGAACATAGGAATAGTTAATTTAAGTATGATCTTAAAGTATATGCAACAATAAGTATAAAATTAATAATTGCTAATATTAACTGAGGATCCACTATGTAGCAAGAGAAATATTTTACAAATTGTTATATAATTATATAAATATACATTATTTTAATTCACATAATGATTTATATTACTATACTCATTTGTCAATGAAGAAACAGAATCAGAAGGCATAGTAGAAGGAATACTCAAACCTTGACATATTTGGTTTCCATACCCTTTCCACTATATCAAACTATCTTTGAATATGGTTTAATCAGGATGTTTTAAATGGTACAGAGTTTGGAAAATCTAAGAGGAATATTCAGAGGTCCAGAAAAATAGGCAAAAAGTTGCTGTCCTCTTGGTTTGTCAAGAGGTTTCCAAAATCTAGTCTACTAGCTTGGGATTTTTTTCTTACCCAGAGAAAGGACAGGCAAGATGGTAGAAGGCCCTATACCCAAGCCTTGTATCCAGGGAAGAATCTACCCACAGAAAATAAAATGGCCCCTGATACTATATAGGCAACGTATTAGTCATCTACTGCTGTGTAACAAATTAACACAAATAGTGGCTTAAAACAACACAGTTTCTGTGGATCAGGAAAATGGGTGTGGCTTAGCTGAGTCTTCTGCTTAAGGGTTTCTCACAGGCCTGAAATTAAGATGTTGCTCAAGACTGGGGTTTCATCTAAAGGTTTGAATGGATCTGCTTCCAAATTTATACATGATTTTTGGTAGCCTTCATTTCCTCATGGGTTGTAAGATTGAAGTTCTGAGTTCTTCATGAGCTGAAGAACTGAAAGATGAAATTCTTCTTTGGCTGTTGGCTGGAGACCATCCTCAGGTCCTTTCCACTCAAGCCTCCTCAACATAACAGCTTGCTTCACCCAAGCATGCAAGCCAAGAAGGCAGTAGAGAGAGTCTGTCAGTAAGACTGAAGTTGTAGTCTTCAATAATATAATCACCAATGTGATATTCCATCATTTGCTGAAACATTGATTAGAAGCAAGTAACGAAATCCAGCCCACACTCAAATCCACTCATTAGCTCAAATGATTGATTTCATAACTGATTGGACAATGATTAGACTAAAATTAGACATAGTTGAAGGTTGAATATATAACTGAGGGTGGACTGCAAGTCAAAGAAAATATCTAGACTATAGAGTAGAAACAAAAAATTAAAGTACAAGAAATATCATAAAAGATATAGAATATGTGGGGCATTACTAAAGTATATGATATGATGTCTCAGAAGGAAGAGCAAGATGGAATGGGGAGAAGCTCTATTTAAATAATTTGCAACTGGAAATTTCTAACTTTTGGTGACTTTCACCCATTTCATTCCCCCCCACCCCAACTCTGGCAACCACCAATCTATTCTCTGTATCTATGGGCTCTGTTTTTATTATTTTAATTTTTTTTTGGGGGGTAGATTCCACATATAAATGAGATCATATTATATTTGTCTTTCCTGTCTGACTTATTTCACTTAACATAATGCCCTCAGGGTCTATCCATTTTGTTGCAAATGGCAAGATTTCCTTCATTTTTATGGTTAAATAATATTCCATTATATACATGTTATATATGTGTATGTGTATATACATATGTATATATATACATAAGTATACATATATATAATAAATATGGTATATATATATATATATATATATATATATACCATATTTATTTTATCCATTCATCAACCAATGGACACTTAGGTTACTTCCATGTCTTAGCTGTGTAATACAAATTATAATTGTGTGTGGTGATGAATATTAACTAGACTTATTGTGGTGATCATTTTGCCATATATACAGAATTGAATCATTTTGCTGTACACCTGGAAATAATATAATGTTAAATGTAAATTTTATCTCAATTTAAAAAATAATTTTGCTCTAAATTTTCTGGAATTGATGAAAGATAGCAAATATCCCAGATTTGTGAGGAAATAGCAAAATATCTGAGCAGGCTATTCAAACAAGTTAAAACAGAAATCCCCATTTAAGCATATCATAGTAAAACTGTCAAAACCAAAAACAGAAAAAAATTTAAAGGCAGCTAGAAAATAACCAACCAAAGAAAAAGACATTTATTAGCTTGAAAGGAACAAAGGTAAGACTGACAACTGACTTTTCTTCAGACACAAAGAAACTGGAAAACAGTGAATTATGAGCTGTTGAAAAGAAATTATTACTAACCTGGAAATCCGTAGCCAATAAAAATATCTTAAAAATAAATAAATGAAGAAGAAATGATAATATTGTCAGCCAAAAAGATACTAAGAGAATTTGTCTCCATCAGACTTACACTGAAAGAAATAGCAAAGGATAGATACCCTTTAGGCAAAGTCAAAATGATCTTAAACAGAAGATTGGAGATGCAGGAAGATATTGAGTACAAAGAGAGGAAGGGTGTGCACATCTAAATGAATATTGACTGATAATAAATTAATAATAATAATAACAACTATGATCTTTCATATCTCTTTATAATTAAAATACTTGATAGCATGTATGATTCAGAGTGCTTAATGAAGTTAAAGTGTTTTTAGTCTCTTGTATTTCTTGTGAAGTGGTATTGTTATCAAATTTTCATAAGCCAAGGATGCATATAATAATTTTTCAGGTAACTTCTAAAGGAAGATGAAAAGCAAACTAGTAAATTTAAGGAAGAAATGAAATAACAAAACCATTTAATCTAAAAATAGACAAGCATGTTTAAATAAAGAAATCAAATCTTGTGCAACAAATAGAAAACAGACAGAAGAATGTAGTTTAACTCAACTACCTCTTACTTATATTAAAATAAACAAATTAAATGCTCTGATTAAACACAAATAATTATTGTTACAAGAAAAACACATTCAATATAAGAATATAGAAAGCTTGAACCCAATGTAGTGTACATACTTTGTTACATACAAAAGGACTTTATAAAAGATTTTTTTCAGACAATTAACATCTGAAACTAATTAATAATTTTTAGAAAGATTTAATGTTGAATAGATATTAGAGAATTTTAAGAAAAAAATATTAATTTTGTTAGTTGTGGTGCATGTCACTGTGGTTATAGGAGAAAAGTCTTATGCTTTCTAAAGATACATCCTGAATATATTGGGTAAAATAACACGAGACCTGAAATTTAAAGTTTTTCAAACACAACAAGAGAAAAAAGAATAAGTTAGGAAAATATTTCAAAACCTCGATAAAAATTGAATCTGTGTAATGCGAGGGGTGGAATTTACTATTCTTGTATTCTATTATTGTTTAAATTTAACTTTTAATGTTAATTTTTAAAAAGTAAGTCATAATCAAAACATAAAAGAAAAATGTGATCTTACAGCAGGTACCCAATGAACTTCCAGTAAAAAAAATGGTTAAACAAGAGTTCTGGGCTTCCCTGGTGGCGCAGTGGTTGGGAGTCTGCCTGCCGATGCAGGGGATGCGGGTTCGTGCCCCGGTCTGGGAGGATCCCACATGCTGCGAAACAGCTGGGCCCGTGAGCCGTGGCCACTGGGCCTGCGCGTCCGGAGCCTGTGCTCTGCAGCGGGAGAGGCCGCGACGGTGAGAGGTAAAAAGGTAAAAAGGTAAAAAAAAAAAGGTAAAAAAAAAACAAGAGTTCTAAACGGGATCCATGAATGTAAAAAACATCTGTGAAATGCCAGAACTTGGTAACTCCTTCTCAGACTCTCATTGAGGTAACTTTTTAAGGAACTAAGGAAAAAGGCAACTGAATCCAAAAGGAAAACCGAAATTCATAAAGGAAGGATAACCACATAAACTGGTAAATTCAAAAAGCTAAAAGCAGAAAAGTGTAAAAAAATATTAAAAAGTAATAAAATAAAAAGAAACATAAGAAAGTACACAATAAAGAATAAAACAGGAATTAATTAAATAGAAAACAAAAACATAATAGAGATCAACAAGGCCAAAACTGTTACTTTTAAAAAATATTTTAATTTGTAATACAGGCACAAGTTATGCATAAATTTATATATTGAAAAGTACTTCTTGCTCCTATTCCTCTTTTTCAGGAATATACAAGCAAATACATGCTTGCATGTTTTTACACAAATATTAGCATATTATTCATTGTCCATTCTTTGTTTTTCCTACTTGAGGCAGGATCTTGGGAGATATTTCTTATCTAAACTTAAAAAAATTTGTCACCATCCCTTAAAGCTGTGCATCACAGGTGTGTGCCTTACTTTATTTAACTAGCTCCCAGTTGAAGACTATTTATTTGATTTTTTTTCTCCTTCTAACTGGTTTCTCTTGCATACATGTAGATATCAATATGGTGCATTCCTGGAATATAATTCAGGCTAAAGTTATTGACATTTGGGATCTTTATTTGTAGAAAACAAAGTAATTTAGGCAATTTACAATGCCATCAAGAATGTGTTTCTGCCCACTCTGAACACATTAATTTCAAATATTTTAACACTGCCAACCTGATCATAAAAATTACAACTCATAGTTTTCTCCTTATCACTGATGTTGAAAATGTTTTCACAAGTTTAAAAACTCACTGTCTTTTTCTTCACTGTTTATATTTTTTGCCCATTTTTTCTTTTCTACTGGGTGTTGAACTTGGTCTTATTTCTTTGTGAGCCCTCATTACATATTAAATTAAATAAATTGGTCTGTAATTAAATTCAACTATCTAAGAGTGATTGTTCTTTTTTTTTTTTCTCAGTTTATCATTTGAGTTTTAAAGTTTTATTTTCAGGGGTTTACCGTGATGCAAAATGTTTTGTTTTACTTTATATATGGTTGAGTTTACAGTTTTTCTTCCATGACCTTTAGGATTTATGTTAAAAATGTTTTCTTCTTCAAACACATTTTTAATGTGATATATTTAGAATATTTATGGTTTCATGTTTATTTTTTTTTCTAATTTAAATAGTTTGCATGAGGTACAAAGTATACACTCTAATTTTAAAACTTTTTCAGGTGGCTACCCAATTGTCTCAACAATTTTTGAATTATCTATTTTTTTCTGCACTAATTTGAAATGGCACCATTTTGATACACTAAATTTTCATAAATATTAGATCTGTTCCTGGACATTTTCTACCATTTCATTGATCTCTATCTATTCATGTGACAGCAATTAACTATGTATTTCTATAGTTTTATTACAGCAATAGACTATGTATTTCTGTAGTTTTATTACAACTAGATATTCCTTCATTATTTTTCTTCTTAAATATTCTCCTGATTATACATAACTATTTATTTTTACATTTGAACTTAAGAATAGTTTTATATAGCTTCAATAAAATCTTGTTAGTATTTTTATCAGGTTACAGAAATGCATAATTTTTAATGACAGTTGACATCTTTAGAATACTGTTTCTGTATTCAAAAACATAGTTTGCCCTTCTATTCTGCTGAAATATATGTTTTGTCCTTCAGAGACATTAAAGATTTATTTACATAGACTCTACACAACTATTTGTTACTATTATAAATTAAAACTTTTATAATATTCACATATTATTATAATTATTATGATAACTTCATATTATATGATATGTATTATATCATGTTGATTTTTTTTACTATCTATAGCTTAAAGATCTAAAAATTTGAGCTTAAAGCTTAAAAAAAGGAAGTGTTTTTACTTTTACAGTCCTGTATTTGATTTTCTGTTTTAAACTTATTTTATTGAAGTATAGTTGATATGTATTTAATTTTCAAAATTTGTATTAAGGATTTTTGTAGTAACTTAGTGTTATAACTTTGGTGTGATTCAAGAACAGAACACTATTTCATATCCCAGTGACAGATTATTTAGGTGAAAGATCACTGCTTATGTGAAAGTGTCAGGAAGGAAACAAGATGCAGATAGAGATGGAGATGTTGATTTGAATAACATCAAATTCCCTGGACAGCTTCTGAAACTGCTTTAGAGTAAGTGTATTATACACAACTTCAAAGGCATCAGACCTCAGGCAAAATTCTCACCAATGGGACCAAGTCTGCCAAAGAAGAGCATGACTGATTCCTTATAATACTGAGAAAACATTCTTGTGAGCATTTGTGAGCCTCTCTGTGGACTTGCCATGAAGGGAGATGATGTGGCTGGGGGTGGATATAATATAGGCATGTGAACTTCATAGCTAGCCTGATCAGGGTTATAAGTAGTGATGAGACCTCGTTTTTTCACTAATCATGTACCTTGTGTGACTATATCACATATATCACCTATATACACATTCATACACACACACATCACATATGTACACATTTCACATATGTATACATAGAGGTACACACATTACAGATTCTAGTATCAGTTTCCTTGCAGGGAAAACTAAGAAGCACGAGCTCTTCTAGAATTGGACTGGATCTATTTTTTGGGTGCAGTAGATGCTGTTGGAGCCATACTTGTATTCATTCTGTCTTCATTATGCTCATGCTAATTTCCAACTGTCAGGATCTGCATGCATTTCTGAGGCTTTTTTTTTTTCTTTTCTTCCTAAATTTCAGGAAGCCATTCTGCATCTAGATGATGTCTGGAGGAATTGATAAGCCATAGGAATAGTCATCAGCCAATTCCTTTTATGAGTTGATATTCAGGTACTCCAGCTACTTAGTCCCTTGGGAGGAGATAAATCTTAGGTGCACCAATTCTTAAAATTATTCTTCAGTTGCCTACTGTGATAGTTGAATGAATGATGCATCCTTTAATGGTCAGCTCAGGTTGCCATAACAAAATACCAGAGATGGAGTGGCTTAAACAACTGCCATTTATTTTCCTACAGTTCTGGAGGGAAGAAGTCCAAGATCAAGGTGCCAGGAGATTTGGTTTCTGGTGAGAACTCTCTTCCTGGCTTGCAGACAGCCACCTTCTTATTATGTCCTTAAATAGCTTTTCCTTTGTGATTGCACAGAGAGAGAGAGAGAGAGAGAAAAAGAATCTGGTGTCTCTTCCTCTTCTTATAAGGACACTAGTCTTATCAGATTAGGGCCTCATTCTTATGACTTTGTTTAACCTTAATTATATCCTTAAAGTCTCTATCTCCACATATAGTCACATTGGTGTTAGGGGTTTGACCTGTGAATTTTGGGGGTACTCTATTCAGTCTGAAACTCACCCTTTAATAACTGTCTTCCTTTCCGTGTATCACACTCTGACCCCTAAGCTCCTCCCACAAGCAAAACAAAACAAAAACTAATTTCACTAAAACATTGTCTAAAAATGTTTATGGAAAAACTAAATTAAAACATTGACCATAAGTGCTTAAAACAATTACTAGGCTGGGGCAGAGGTCCTGTCATAGGAAAAATGGAAGAATCAGAAGCTCATATATGACTTACTGGACACAGATTTCTTGTTTTAATTTGTCTTATTTTCTATCTGAAGATATATATATATATATATATATATATATATATATATATATATATATATATATATATCTTCTTTCTATCTTTACAGGGTTACTTTTGCAAACATCAAAGTGGTACAGAATTCTCCAAGACAGTTCCCTTCAAAAAGATTCTTTGTAAATAAATTATAGGCAGGAGGCTGAAGTTTCCAACTGTTATTAAAACTCCGTTCAGAGTAAAATTTGATTTTTTTTCTGTTTTGATGGCAGCACCTCAGCAGGATTCCAAGGCACTGGTTTTTGCAGAGCCAAATCATTATTCAGGAGTCAGATTTATTTCGAGGGCACACCAAGAATTCTCAACTCTGAGCAGTGGCATACCTCACTCCAATTAGGGGAAGTAAGAATCACTCATTTCCCTCATGGCCATGCAGAGATGGGATTACTACAGGAGTGGAGGAAGAAAGAGGACGGAAGGCCAATGTACCGATGATGAACTTCTGAGGAAACATTCTTCATGAATCTTATATAGGAAACTGAAAAGTGACATGTCTAATTAGGGCCTTGTGACTAGAAATGAAAGAAAATGTGGAGTTCACAAGAATCTTTTCAAGACACCCCGAGGTCATGAGGCTCCTAAGTTTTCACTGTGAACTTGGTTGGGAAATCTGTGCTCTAGGCTCTGAAGGCAAAAATTTAAGGCATAAATTGTCTGCTAATTAGTTGCATGACTATTAACTCATACCATCTTCTTGGGCTTTAATTTCCTAGTATGTAATTGAAACTAATCTCTTCAAGCAACTGAAAGAGATAATATAAGAGGGTACTAAGAAAACTATAAAGAATTATGCACTGGAACTCTTTGAATGGTGGCTGCAAGAAACAATGCCATAATGATGTAATGATGGTGTCTATATGTAACATGATTTAATGTTTGCAAACTAGTCTTCTCTGAGAAAGACACATCATCATGGTGGTATTATCCCCAGTAATGCATATCTTCAATTTACTCATTAGAAGAGTTTGGGCAAATCCATATCGAGGGGTATTCTATAGAAAAACTGACCAGTATTCTTCAAAGCATCTCAAGGTCATGATAGACAAGGAAAGACTGAGAAACTGTCACAGATAGAGGAAGCTGGGGAGATATGACAACTAAATGCAATTAGTGTCCTAGATTAGATTCTGGAATAGAAAAAAGGACATTAATGAAAAAACTGGTGAGATCAGAAAAGTCTGTATTTTAGTTTTATTAAAAAAAGTACTGGCACAACAATTAACATAAACAGTTTTGACCATGGAATATTACTCAGCCATAAAAAGAAATGAAATTGAGCTATTTGTAATGAGGTGGATGGACCTAGAGTCTGTCATACAGAGTGAAGTAAGTCAGAAAGAGAAAGACAAATACTGTATGCTAACACATATATATGGAATTTAAGAAAAAAAAATGTCATGAAGAACCTAGGGGTAAGACAGAAATAAAGACACAGACCTACTAGAGAATGGACTTGAGGATATGGGGAGGGGGAAGGGTAAGCTGTGACAAAGTGAGAGAGTGGCATGGACATATATACACTACCAAGCATAAAATAGATAGCTAGTGGGAAGCAGCCGCATAGCACAGGGAGATCAGCTTGGTGCTTTGTGACCACCTAGAGGGGGGGATAGGGAGGGTGGGAGGGAGGGAGACACAAGAGGGAAGAGATATGGGAACATATGTATATGTGTAACTGATTCACTTTGTTATAAAGCAGAAACTAACACACCATTGTAAAGCAATTATACTCCAATAAAGAAGTAAAAAAAAAAAGGGATCAAATAATCAGTCTAGTACTGTACTTACAGTACTAAGAGCAGGAAAATAATTTATCCCCTGCATAATTTACTTGATATGCATCATCCATGAAGCAGACCCTAGATGAATAAGTACACCAGTAAATAGTATAATTCACTTGGTTATTCTTAATTGGTTATCCTGGATCACATTCATTTGAGCATAATATTATCATCATCCTCGCCCTCAACATCATCGTAACTCTAAAATTCCCAAAATTGAAGGTACCGTATACAAATCCATTTTCCCTCTCTGGTCCTAAGTTTCTCCATTTGCAAAATTAATGAGTTTTATTCAATGTTGTCTAAGTGCTATTTCTAACATTCCAAAATTCCTTACTGTTGAAGAATGATTAGCACTGCCAAGTATGGGTGCAGAGATGTATTAATTTGAGTTACTGCTTTAAAGCATCCATAACACATGTAGTATGGAAGAGAAAAAGGGACAGAAAGAAATGGATCACTTGGGAAATGCTGATCTCTTTGAAAAGTCTTCATTTTAATTGGAATGTCCTGTTTCAGTCTATAATAAATTTAATCTCTGAAATTCAATATTCCTGGTATTCTTGGTTAACATAGTCCTATTTAAGTCTGTGAAAGAGGATGAAAATCTCAACTGGTGTAAAAATTCTTTGGTAGGAATACAAATCAGAAGAAGGATAGGAAAAATATAAATGACCAAGTAGAGACAACTGCTCACTGTTTTTATTCCTTTTTTAAGAAAATAGTGAGGTTACTTGAAAAATTTATTTTTAGTGCTCCTTACATTTTCCATAACCCATCACTGCCTTTTCACTGAATGTCTAACAACTGAAGACAGGAAAAGTTTGAATTAATGTTTCAGGGCCCACTTTTAAAGCAGTTATGTTTCAGTTCTCTATTAGGAACCCAGCTGCCTTTTTTCTCATGTAAATGAGATTTTCATGTCATTAAAAAAAAAATCTGGCAACATTAAAGGAGAAAATATAAAATATTTATAAATGAATGGGGCTTTTAGAATGGAAATACTTTTATTAGAGGAGAACATACTTTTCAGATATCTGTTCTAAAAGTAAACATTCTGATTTTCAAATCACAATGATGTGTCTCAACATGGTGGCCACAGTCAGAGTGAAAAATTATAGTTTCTTTCTATTTACTGTGTATGTTTGAACCATGTAAACATGAACATAAATCACTTAATTTGGGTTTGCACATGTTCTATCCATGATTTTTAGTATTCATTTTAAGCATGTATAGTAAACTTATTTTTGCTGAGTGGGTGCTTATCAAGATAGTTCTGTTCAACTGGAGAAAAGATTTTCTGTAAAGATGAAAATTTGTCATTTAAGGTAACACTGAAAAAACCAGGAAATATGCAAAGGGATAAGATTAAACAAACCAAATGCTGATCAAAAGAAAGGGAGAAAACAGGGAACGTGGGAAAGAGAAAGTTACCTTGAGAGTTGTATCCACACAGATTCCCAGAGTACATGAAATGCTAATGGTTGACACACATTTTATTTTTTAACATACTGTTATTGATTGAAATTTGGTTGGGCAGAGTAGGAGGTGGAAAATTAAGGGAGCTTGATTTGAATCGAGTTATATTGTTAATTAGTTTTGCACTTTGAGATTAATCAGAAGATAAGTCAATCTGATGCTCATTTATCCCCCAAGAAACCTGAAATCCTCTGAATTTTTGTGGAATGAGGTCTGACCCAGGTGGGTAAAACATAGTGACATCTTCAAATTGTAGATATGTGTGTTGATTTAGAGTGATAATACCAAAAGAACCATCGACTTATAAAATAGTGACATTCCTTCATTCAGTGTATAGTAATTAATCATCTATTCTGTTCAAATCATTGTCCTAAGTGGGAATATAGCAGTGTGTACAATAGGCTCTGCTCTCAGAGAGCTTCCATTCTGACTGGGGAGAGACAGACAATAAATACATTAATAAATGCATGTGCTGTTTTATAAATAGTATGAAGAAAAAATCAAACAGGGCAAAGTAAAATACCAAGATCAGAGAATGCCCATTTATTGAATGCTTATAACATGAAATCATTTCATATACTTTTTTCCTAACGACAATTGTCACAATATCAATATTTCCATTTTACAGAAGATGAAAACGAGACACATATATTTTGTAACTTTTCAAAGTTTCCCTGTACCAAAATGCAAAGTGGGAATTTATCCTGGTATCCCAGCCAGAGTCTTTTTCTACATCACAGTCTCATTGACCTCACATTACCAGGAATAATTTTCTTCATAGAAAACAATTCTCTGATCCTTAACCTCATTTGGTTTACAATGGCTGTAGGCATTCCAGCAGATACATGCCAGGAAGCCAAGAATTATTTTTAAAAACACATTCATAAATCAGTACTTCTATACAAGAAAAATAGCACATGTCCAGAATGGTTAGTCTGTGCTACATTCAACAAATATTTAGAAATCCCCTACTCCAGTACCAGGCACTGTTCCAGACAATTAGGGTGCCACAGTGCACAAACTAACTATAGTCACTGTCCTTATAGCACATGGCATCTAGAAGTGGATAACCACAAGGTAACAGGCAAGGAAGAAATAGTCTTATGGAAACTCTAATCTGATGTTAAAATCTTGCCTGATGTTATGGAAGAATATGGGAGGTGTGCCTAACCTGAATTTACAGATCAAGATCATAGAGGTTAAAGTTAATTAAATCTATTTCTGTTTAAAAATTTAGATTTATTAATTTTTTATTAATTTGTATTGGAGTATAGCTGCTTTACAATTTTGTGTTAGTTTCTACTGTACAGCAAAGTGAACCAGTTATACGTATACATATATCTCCTCTTTTTCGGATTTCCTTCCCATTTAGATCACCGCAGAGCACTGAGTAGAGTTCCCCATGCTATGCAGTAGGTTCTCATTAGTTATCTATTTTACACATAGTATCATTAGTGCATATATGTCAATCCCAGTCTCCCAATTCTTCCACCCCCACTTTCCACTTTGGTATCCATATGATTGTTCTTTAGGTTTGTGTCTCTATTTCTGCTTTGCAAATAAGATCATCTATACTATTTTTCTAGATTCCACATATATGTGTTAATATACAATATATGTTTCTCTATTTCTGACTTACTTCACTCTGTATGGCAGTCTCTAGGTCCATCCACATTTCTACAAATAACACAGTTTCGTTCCTTTTTATGGCTGAGTAATATTCCATTGTTTATATGAACCCCATCTTCTTTATCCATTCCTCTATTGATGGACATTTAGGTTGCTTCCATGTCCTGGCTATTGTGAATAGTTCTGCAATGAACATTGGGGTGCATAAGTCTTCTTGAATTTTGATTTTCTCTGGGTATATGCCCAGTAGTGAGATTGCTGGGTCATATGTTGGTTCCATATTTAGTTTTTTAAGGGACCTCCACACTGTTCTCTATAGTGGCTGTACTAATTTATATTCCTACCAACAGTGTAGAAGAGTTCATTTTTCTCCACACTCTCTCCAGCATTTATTGTTTGTAGATTTTTTGATGATGGCCATTCTGACTGGTGTGAGGTGATATCTCATTGTAGTTTTGATTTGCATTTCTCTAATAATTAGTGATGTTGAGCAACTTTTCATATGTTGGTTGACCATCTGTATGTCTTCTTTGGAGAAATGTCTATTTAGGTCTTCTCCCCATTTTTTGATTTTTTTTTTTGATATTGAGCTGCATGAGCTATTTGTATATTTTGGAGATTAATCCCTTGTCAGGTGCTTTGTATACAACTATTTTCTCCAAATCTGAGGGTTGTCTTTTCGTCTTGTTTATGTTTTCCTTTGCTGTGCAAAAGCTTTTCAGTTTAATTAGGTCCCATTTATTTACTTTTGTTTTTATTTTCATTGCTCTAGGAGGTGCATCAAAAAAGATCTTGCTACGATTTATGTCAAACAGTGTTCTGCCTATGTTTTGCTCTAAGAGTTTTATACTTTTATAGTGTTTATAGTTTTATAGACTTCTATTTAGGTCTTTAATCCATTTTGAGTTTATTTTTGTGTATGGTGTTAGGGAGTGGTCTAATTTCATTCTTTTACATGTAGCTGTCCAGTTTTCCCAGCACCATTATTGAAGAGGCTGTCTTTTCTTCATTGTATATTCTTGCCCCCTTTGTCCTAGATAAGGTGAACATGTGTGTGGGTTTATCTCTGGGCTTTCAATCTTGTTCCATTGATCTATATTTTTGTTTTTGTGCCAGTACCATACTGTCTTAATTACTGTAGCTTTGTAGTATAGTCTGAAGTCAGGATGCCTGATTCCTCCAGCTCTGTTTTTCTTTCTCACGATGGCTTTGGTATTCCAGGTCTTTTGTTTTTCCCTACAAATTGTAAAAATTTTTGTTCTAATTCTGTGAAAAATGCCATTGGTAATTTGATAGGGATTTCATTGAATCTGTAGATTGTTTTGGGTAGTATAGTCATTTTCACAGTATTTATTCTTCTGATCCAAGAACATCATATACCTCTCCATCTGTCTGTGTTACCTTTGATTTCTTTCATCAGTATGTTATAGTTGTCTGAGTTCAGGTCTTTTTCCTCTTTAGGTAGGTTTATTCCTAGGTATTTTATCCTTTTGTTGCAGTGGTAAATGGGAATGTTTCCTTAATTTCTCTTTGTGATCTTTCATTGTTAGTGTATAGGAATGCAAGAGATTTCTGGGTATTAATTTTGTACCCTGTGACTTTACCAGATTCACTGATTAGCACCCGTAGATTTCTGGTAGCATCTTTAGGATACTATGTATAGTATCATGTCATCTGCAAGCAGTAGCAGTTTTAGTTCTTTTTTTCCAATTTGGATTCGTTTTATTTCTTTTTCTTCCCTGATTGCCATGGCTAGGACTTCCAAAACTATGTTGAATAATAGTGGCAAGAGTGGATACCTTTGTTTTGTTCCTTATCTTAGAGGAGATGTTTTCAATTTTTCACCATTGAGAATAATGTTTGCTGTGGGTTTGTCATATATGGTCTTTATTATGTTGAGGTAGGTTTATTTATCTCATATTTTTAGATTCCACATATAAGCAATATAATATGCTATCTGTCTTTCTATGTCTGACTTACTTCACTTAGTATGATAATCTAAGTTCACTAGGTCCATCCATGTTGCTGCAAATGCATTATTGTATTCTTTTTTTTTTTTACAGCTGAGTAATATTCCATTGTGTATATGTACCAAATCTTCTTTATCCATTCATCTGTCAATGGACATTTAGTTTGCTTCAATGTCTTGGCTATTGTGAATAGTGCTGCTATGAACATTGGGGTTCAAGTATCCTTTCAAATTATGGTTTTCTCCAGGTATATGCCCAGGAGTGAGATTGCAGGATCATATGGTAGCTCCATTTTTAGATTTCTTGTTCAACCACTATGGGGTAGCTACCTGGAACATTTAAATCAGTCTTCTTAAGATGCAAGATAATTTAAAGAACACTGCATCAAGTCCAACAACTCTTAACTGGTCCTTTCTGGCTGTGTCTTTGAGTAAATAATTTATTTTCTGTAAATCACAGATTTTACATCTGTTTTATGAGGCTCAGAATACACAATAATACTTCTTTTTAGCATTGTTAGGGGGAATGTAATAGGATAATGGATGTGCTAGTAGGAAGTTAGACAATCATTCCCAGAAATGATAATGGATGTGGATTTGTCATTGACAGCAACTTTACTTATATTACATATAAACTTTAATAACTCCACACAATTAGTATTATTATAACCTCTACTTTATACATGAAGAAACTAAGGTTTAGTTAATTTGTTCACAGTCACACAGGTAGTAAGCAAAGATGCTGAGTTCCAAACCCTAAATATCATCCTATTTCAGTGCTCCAATTCCTGGCTTTTCATATACATTGCTTATTTGTTAAGGAGTTGGAAAAGTTGGCTTTCTCTGGGGAATGTCAGTAAGCTAATTGGAAGAAGTTGTAAATCACAATATTTTAATAAACTATAATAGTTATTTTTTTAAATGGCAATAGAAATAAATGGTTCCCTAAGATGAAATAGTATAAACCTCTACTTCTCCTTCTCTTTTTAATATTCTTTAGTATCTTTCACAGTACGGATATTACAGTCATGTATTTGTGTCTGCATGTGTGTGGGATATTGATGTAGGGCATTCTTTTTTTTTATTTTTGAATTTTATTTTAATTATTTTTTGACACAGCAGGCTCTTATTAGTCATCAATTTTATGCACATCAGTGTATACATGTCAATCCCAATCACCCAATTCATTCCACCACCATCCCCACCCCATTGTGGCTTTCTGCCTTGGTGTCCGTACGTTTGTTCTCAAAATCTGTATCTCAACTTCTGCCCTGCAAACTGGTTCATCTGTACCATTTTTCTAGATTCCACATATATGTGTTAATATACGATATTTGTTTTTCTCTTTCTGACTTACTTCACTCTGTATGACCGTCTCTAGATCCATCCACATCTCAACAAATGACCCAATTTCGTTCCTTTATATGGCTGAGTAATATTCCATTGTATATATGTACCACATCTTCTTTATCCATTCGTCTGTTGATGAGCATTGAATTTGCTTCCATGACCTGGCTATTGTAAATAGTGCTGCAATGAACATTGGGGTGCATGTGTCTTTTTGAATTACGGTTTTCCCTGGGTATATGCCCAGTAGTTGGATTGCTGGATCATATGGTAATTCTATTTTTAGATTTTTAAGGAACCTCCATACTGTTCTCCATAGTGGCTATATCAATTTACATTCCCACGAACAGTGCAAGAGGATTCCCTTTTCTCCACAACCTCTCCAGCATTTGTTGTTTGTAGATTTTCTGATGATGCTCATTCTAACTGGTGTGAGGTGATACCTCATTGTAGTTTTGATTTGCATTTCTCTAATAATTCGTGATTTTTGAGAGCTTTTCATGTGCTTATTGGCCATCTGTATTTCTTTTTGGAGAAATGTCTATTTAGGTCTTCTGCCCATTTTTGGATTGGGTTGTTTGTTTCTTTAATATTGAGTTGCATGAACTGTTTATATATTTTGGAGATTACTCCTTTGTCCATTAATTCATTTATAAATATTTTCTCCCACTCTGAGGGTTGTCTATTAGTCTTGTTTATGGTTTCCTTTGCTGTGAAAAAGCTTTTAAGTTTCACTAGGTCCCATTTGTTTATTTTTGTTTTTATTTCCATTACTCTAGGAAGTGGATCAAAAAAGATTCTGCTGTGATTTATGTCAAAGAGTGTTCTTCCTATGTTTTCCTGTAAGAGTTTTATAGTGTCTGGTCTTACATTTAGGTCTCTAATCCATTTTGAGTTTATTTTTGTGTATGGTGTTAGGGAGTGTTCTACTTTCATTCTTTTGCATGTAGCTGTCCAGTTTTCCCAGCACCACTTATTGAAGAGACTGTCTTTTCCCCATTGTATATCCTTGCCTCCTTTGTCATAGATTAGTTGACCATAGGTGCATGGGTTTATCTCTGGGTTTTCTTTCTTGTTCTGTTGACATATTTTTAGGTTTTTTTGCCAGTACCACATTGTCTTGATATCTGTAGCTTTGTAGTATAGTCTGAATTCAGGGAGTCTGATTCCTCCAGCTCTGTTTTTTTCCCTCAAGACTGCTTCAGCTATTCAGGGTCTTTTGTGTCTCCATACAAATTTTAACATTTTTTGTTCTAGTTCTGTAAAAAATGCCATTGGTAATTTGATAGGGATTGCATTGAATCTGTAGATTGCTTTGGGTAGTGTAGTCATTTTCACAATATTGATTCTTCCAATCCAAGAACATGGTATACCTCTCCATCTGTTGGTATCATCTTTAATTTCTTTCATCAGTGTCTTATAGTTTTCTGCATACAGGTCTTTTGTCTCCCCAGGTAGATTTATTCTTGGTATTTTATTCTTTTTGTTGTAATATTAAATGGGAGTGTTTCCTTAATTTCTCTTTCAGATTTTTCATCATTAGTGTATAGGAATGCAAGAGATTTCTGTGCATTAATTTTGTATCCTGCAACTTTACCAAATTCATTGATTGGCTGTAGTAGTTTTCTGGTGACATTTTTAGGATTCCCTATATATAGTATCATGTCATCTGCAAACAGTGACAGTTTTACTTCTTTCCCAATTTGTATTCCTTTCATTTCATTTTCTTCTCTGATTGCCATTGCTAGGACTTTGAAAACTATGTTGAATATAGTGGTGAGAGTGGACATCCTTGCCTTCTTCCTGATCTTACAGGAAATGCTTTCAGTTTTTCACCACTGAGAATGACATTGGCTGTGGGTTTGTCATATATGGCCTTTATTATGTTGAGGTAGTTTCCCTCTATGCCCACTTTCTGGAGAGTATTTATCATAAATTGGTGTTCAATTTTGTCAAAAGCTTTTTCTGCATCTACTGAGATGACCATATGGTTTTTATTCTTCAATTTGTTAATATGGTGTACCAAATTGATTGATTTGTGTATATTTGAATAATTGTTACATCCTTGGGATAAATCCCACTTGATCATGGTGTATGATCCTTTTAATGTGTTGTTGGATTCTGTTTGCTAGTATTTTTCTGAGGATTGTGCATCTATATTCATCAGTGATATTGACCTGTAATTTTTTTTTTTTTTTTGTAGTATCTTTGTCTGGTTTTGGTATCAGGGTGATTGTGGCCTCATAGAATGAGTTTGGGAGTGCTCCTTCCTCTGCAACTTTTTGGAAGAGTTTGAGAAGGATGGGTGTTAGCTCTTCTCTAAATGTTTCATAGAGTTCACCTGTGAAGCCACCTGGTCGTGGACTTCTGTTTATTGGAAAATTTTAAATCACAGTTTCAATTTCATTACTTGTGATTGGTCTGTTCATATTTTCTATTTCTTCCTGGTTCAGTCTTGCATGGTTACACCTTTCTAAAAATTTGTCCGTTTCTTCCAGGTTGTCTATTTTATTGGCCTAGTGTTGCTTGTAGTAGTCTCTTAGGATGCTTTGTATTTCTGTGATGTCTGTTGTAACTTCTCCGTTTTCATTTCTAATTTTATTGATTTGAGTCCTCTCCCTCTTTTTCTTGATGATTCTGGCTAATGGTTTATCAATTTTGTTTACCTTCTCAAATAACCAGCTTTTAGTATTATTGATCTTTGCTATTGTTTTCTTTGTTTCTGTTTCATTTATTTCTGCTCTGATCTTTATGATTTCTTTCCTTCTGCTAACCTTGGGTTTTGTTTGTTCTTATTTCTCTAGTTCCTTTAGGTGTAAGGTTAGAGTCTTTATTTGAGATTTTTCTTGTTTTTTGAGGTAGGCTTGTATAACTATAAGCTTCACTCTTATAATTGCGTTTGCTGCATCCCATAGGCTTTGGCTCATCATGTTTTCATTGTCATTTGTCTCTAGGTATTGTTTGATACCCTCTTTGATTTCTTCATTGATCTGTTGGTTATTTAGTAACATATTTTTTAGGCTCCATGTGTTTGTGTATTTTATGGGGTTTTTTCCCCAGTAATTCATTTCTAATCTCATTAGCATTGTGGTCAGAAAAGATGCTTGATATGATTTCAATTTTCTTATATTTACTGAGGCTTGATTTGTGACCAACGGTGTGATCTATCCTGGAGAATATTTCATGTGCACTTGAGAAGAAAGTGTAATCTGCTCTTTATGGATGGAATGTCATATAAATATCAACTAAATCTATCTGGTCTATTGTGTCATTTAAAGCTTCTGTTTCCTTATTTATTTTCCTTTTGTATAATCTCTCCATTGGTGAAAGTGAGGTGTTACAGTACCCCACTATTATTGTGTTACTGTCGATTTCCTCTTTTAGAGCTGTTAGCAGTTGTCTTATGTATTGAGGTGCTCCTATGTTGGGTGTATATATATTTATAATTGTTATATCTTCTTGGATTGATCCCTTGATCATTATGTAGTGTCCTTCCTTGTCTATTGTAACATTCTTTATTTAAAGTCTGTTTCATCTGATATGAGTATTGCTACTCCAGCTTTCTTTTGATTTCCATTTGCATGGAATATATTTTTCTATCCCTTGACTTTCAGTCTGTATGTGTCCCTAGGTCCGACGTGGGTCTCTTGTAGACACCATATATATGGGTCTTGTTTTTGTATCCATACAGCAAGCCTGTATCTTTTGGTTGGAACATTTAATCCATTCACATTTAAGGTAATTATTGATATGCATGTTCCTATGACCATTTTCTTCATTGTTTTGGGTTTGTTTTTGTAGGTCCTTTTCTTCTCTTGTGTTTCTCACTTAGAGAAGTTCCTTTAGCATTTGTTGTAGAGCTGGGTTGGTGGTGCTGAATTCTCTTAGCTTGTTCCACAGCAGTGAATTCCACCATTCTGTTTTCCAGGTCACTTATCCATTCTTCTGCCTCAGCTATTCTGCTATTTATTTCTTCTAGTGTAGTTTTCATTTCAGTTATTGTATTGTTCATCTCTGTTTGTTTGTTCTTTAATTCTTCTAGGTCTTTGTTAAACATTTCTTGCATCTTCTCGATCTTTGCCTCCATTCTTTTTCCAGGGTCCTGGATCATCTTCATTATCGTTATTCTGAATTCTTTTTGTGGAAGGTTGCTGATGTCCACTTCATTTAGTTGTTTTTCTGGGGTTTTGTCTTCTTCCTTCATCTGGTACATAGCCCTCTGCCTTTTCATCTTGTCTATATTTCTATGAATGTGTTTTTTGTTCCACAGGCTGCAGGATTGTAGTTCTTCTTGCTTCTGCTGTCTTCTCTCTGGTGGATGAGGCTATCTAAGAGGCTTGTGTAAGTTTCCTGATGGGAAGGACTTGTGGTGGGTAGAGCTGACTGTTGCTCTGGTGGGCAGAGCTCAGTAACCTTTAGGGCATTCTTAATGTATATAAACTTTGGAAAACTTTTACTCTTAGAACCTGGCTTAAGACACCCAGCATCTATTCTTAATGATAGCTAACATTGTAAGTTTAATAAATTTTCTTTATCTTCAACAAGCTGAGCTGAAAGTGGGTTTAAGAGAAGTCATGTATTTTAGGAGAAGGAAGAATTCAAATAATGATAAAACATAGGACTAAAAACACGTATAGAGAAAAATAAAAGTCATTCCAGGTAATAAAATTTGGTAAAAGGGTATTTGTGAGAACAGGACACTGCAAAGTGCTTTCTGAGAATATGAGCAAAACAGTTTTATAGAATGGTCAAAATGTTTTATAGGTTTTATTGTTTTATAGGTCAAAATGCTATATTGAGGCCAGACTCTGAGGCCTTCTGAATACCAGGCTTAGAAGTTTGAATTTTACCTCATCCCTTAAAACCTAGAGAAGACCTTTGCTTCCATAAATAAAAGGACAGCATTACTTCCTGTTAGTCATGATATCAGAATTATTGGTTCTGTCAGTCCTGATATTGTCTTTTTGGCTTGTTTGTTTTTCTTTCTTTAATAAAATAATCCAGTTCAGTGAAAACAAGTTAAAAAATACCAAAATAACCAAATTATAAAATAAAAGCCTTACATATATTCCAAACAGTCAGTTTGGTATACTTTCCAGAGAAATATGTACATACATATCACACACACACATACATGCAGAGTCTTAATAAACAAGCTACCTCTTTGTAATTATACATTTCTTCCCTTGACATTACATGAATATATTTATGTAGAAGAATTATCAATCTAACTTATAATATTTATGAGTTAAAGACACTTTGGTGAAAAAATACTTAAAAACCATTAGAAATTCACAGTCCCACCATGGTTAGAAATGTAATATTTATATTTATGATACAAACTAATGTTTTCCCAAAACCTATTCTATCCCACCTTCAAAAGGTTAATCCTCATTGAAAAACTGATATGCATCTTTCTTTCTTTTAGAAAGAAATATATAATATACAAAAATAATATTATATAAAATATACCCATTAAAAACACATACATATGTGTGCACATATACACATTTGAATGCATGCACACATATGCATTTTAATGAAATTGTAATCATTTCATACTCCCAGGACTGAAACTTGCATTTTTAATTTAACACATCATAGAAAAGGGGCACCTAGTTCTTCTTAATGGATTAGCAGCATGGATGCACTCAGCCACTTTTCTTACTGTTGAAAATGATAGTTTTTTTCTTACTCTGGTTTTGAGTCCTGTTTATTTTATGAATTTATAACATTTTTGGCTATGAATACAATGTGAATACACTTCTTGTTTGCCCAAAACTCTAGTCCAAAGTGTGCCTCCATTGTTGAACTTTCTGGAGAACATTCCACCTGACCAAATCTCCAAACAAGTTCTGTAGCTCAGTAATCATATGCTTATCCATCAACCACATTGAAAAAAATAAATAAATAAAACAATTAAATTCCTAGTATGGGCCACAAACTGTGCGTGTTGTTAAGAATTCAACCTTATTTGAAGTCTAATCCTTGCTCTCAAGCAGCAGCAGGTCGAGAAATGAATGAACTATACTGCAAAGTTTTAAATGCTTTTTAGAGATTTAATTTTGTCCCTCATACAATCTAGACTCATTTGTCTATATGATCCAGATAGTCCTCAGATTGTTGGAGGACTGCTGCTAGATACAGACATCATATGTTCTTTACATTCTTGACAGACTTAGGAGTATTTTTGTGAAAAAAATCACCCTAAAACAGAGACCTGCAAGAAACATAATTTTTGATTTGAGGCAAGTAAGAGGTCTGATCATAGGGTAAAGACAGGAAAAATGATGCCCATGTAGTGTTGCGTGTCAAAACAATGATGTTTCAAAATTCCTGCTTAAAATCCCAACTCCATTACTTTTTATCTGTGGAATTTTGATATGGTATTTGATCTCCCTGTGCCTCAATTTCTCAATCGATAAACTTATGACTTTAAAGTTATATGCCCCATGGAATAGTTGCAAGGATTAAATGAGAAAGTACTAATCATAGTGCCCCTCCAAAAAGAAGAATAAATATATAAATGATCTCAATAAATTAAATAAATAAGGTCAATAAATTTTACCTACTATTTTATTGGTATTTATTTTATTCATATTGTTTTATGGGATCATACTAGAGTTTTAACTCAATTGGGCAAAAAACAAAAATAAAAAAATATAAAAACAAGTAAAAGATCTGAATTATGATAATTTCCAGGGACCATGAGGGTCAGACAGAATCTGTAGTGGTTAATGTGGTTGACAATTGTGTCAGGAGTCTCCCAGAACACCTCCAGATTCAGTGATTTGCTAGGGTAAGTCACAGGAATCTGTGTATAATTATACTCATGACTATAATTTATTATAGCAAAAGGATACAAATCTAAGTTAGCAAAGGGAAAAGGCACATGGAACAGTCCAGAGAAAACGAGGGGCAAGCTTCTAAGGGTCTTCTCATAGTGTTCTCATACCAGACACACAATTTCTCAAACAATGAGTTATGATCACGCATGTGAAATGTTGTCTACCAGGGAAGCTCATTACAGACTCATCACCAGGGTTTTTATTAGTGGATGGTCATGTAAACGTACTCTGCCTCATAATGTACCAAAATTCTGGACCCCCAAAGGAAAAGCAGGTATGTAGAATAAAACATATTCTTGTACAAAGAGCTTAAGCATGATAAGCTACATTTATCAGTTCTTGGAATGGTAAGAAATCTAAATTCCTGGATGCCAGGCAAAGGCCAACCCTGCAAGGAAGCCTTTCTAGGGACAGCAGTATTGGGCCTGCTCAGTTACTTTCTGCATAGCAACGAAAAAGGGAATATTGACAATGAAAACACAAGTGCATACAACAGCAAAGCCACAATGAAGGTAGAAATGTTTTTCATGGGAATAGTGATATATGACATGTAATATTTACATTTATAATAAAGTTATCTCCCCAAACTTCTATTCCACTGCCAGGCGGTAACCTCCACATTGGGGAATTAGCACTCAGGCCAAACATTAGTGCTCTCAGCCTTGAGAATTTTAAAACCCCGTAGCAACAGTTGTATCATGGATGTTGGCAGTTGCATCTTTCCTACCTTTTTCTTTCTTCTTTTTGCCCTCTGGGACTGAGTTTTGGTCTAGAAATCATCAATAGAGATGGCAAGTGGGTACCAACGTAGTGGTGCCTTTGATAAGTATTTACTCTGACAAAGTCACAACTGGACAGAATAGGAAAGAAGGAAAATTATGGGGACTATTGAACAGGCAAGAATCGATTGGGGATTAACATGAACCAACTCACTGGTGACTCTAGGACTAGGTGAGAGATACCTAAGGAGGACTGGAGTTCCTGCAGAACTAAGAAACTCATTTTTTGCATATTCCCTTTTCCCTGGCTTTGTGCCTTATTCAACAAAATTATATTGAGCATCTTTGTCAGGAAAACACATGTTGAAAATAAATCAGTGAATCAGACAGCAGAACTCCCTGCCTTCATGGAGTTTACACGCTGGTAAGTACAGATCTTAAACACAGCCTAAATTTGCTAAATAGATCTTTTACACCTATATTCAAATCATATAAAATTCTCAAGGGAACAAAGCTAAGGATGATGACTAAATTATTTCCCTAGAAAACTCTTGCCTACTTATGATTAAAGGATTGTCAAATCACCTTCAAATAAAATAAAAATAATACCCTGCTTTCATTTCACCATGTGAACTTCATGATAAAATATTTACTTACTGTATCCAAACAAGACACTGGAGTTTGGCAAGACTTGCTCTTAAATGATCCATTCAGTCCTTCAGTGAACACTAAATCCATTCAATCTGAGTCTATTCAATTATTAGATATTTCTCAAGTACCTTATTAGAGGCATTCCATATTCTAAGCATTCAAATACAGCATTTATTTAATCACCTACTCTAGGTAGTGCCAAAAATCTGTAATTTCTGATATGAACTATGTTCTTCCCTTTAAAAAATTGGGACAGTTTCTCACCTTTATAGCTCCTGACACTTCTCCTTTCTTTTAAAATTTCTCAATATGCAATGACAGCTGCTCAGATATAACATTGGCAGGTTCCTTCAGCATCCAGAGATATGACTCCTGACTCTGCTGCATAAATGAATGTGTAAATGCAGACTTCCTATAAATGTGGCATTCAGAACCATCACACCTAATGACACTCCCATCATTGGCTACCAATGTAGTTAATCAGCAATATCTCCATGATAACTTTGATTCATCCAAGAGTGATCTATCACTCATGATAGATCCTCTTAAGTGTTTAATTCACCATCACGGCCATGTAGTTTGTTTTGGCTTAATATCTGTTGCTGGGGAGGGAGGACCAGGCAAGGAAAGTGTAATTCACTTTGTTGACAAGCTGAAACAAGTTGTCAACAGATTTTTACAAGGACACTGTCAAACATAATTGGAAGCAATGTGGCAGAGCTGTTGATTCTTGGGAATTGACATCTGCAAAGAGTCTAGTTGTCAATCTCAAGTCACGTGTCTCTGCTAGAGAAGAAAGGACAAAACTTCCTATAAGGAAAAAAAAATAACAGCTTTGAGGGGAAGAGGGCTGGGAAGCCACAATTATTTTGAGGTGACTCGCTGTAGGTGCACAAAACAAAAAGATCTTAATGTCACATAGCTGTTATATCTATACACACATTGATGTTACCATCACTGCCATTTATGAATGGGTAAGATGCATATTTAGCAACCGACCTTCAAACGACATACAACAATGCACACACACACACACACACACACACACAGACACACACACACACACACACACACACATTTTTGGTGTATGATTTTGGACTATAGTTAGAAAAACCCTAAACTATACTAAAAATTCCTGAACAGAAGACCTGAGTGTTTTTACTGTCTTTTCTACTTACAGTGGGATCATGTATAAGTTGATTCACCTCTTTGCATCTCAATTTCTTCACCTGTAAAATGACAAAATTGAACACAATATATAGTTTTCCCCAACATTTTTTTCTAGCCCAAATATTTATTTAGTAAATATTTCTAGGCTAAATGTATAGACAAATATAGATTTATAGGTAGACATAGATATCTGAATTACGGGATGTCACATAAGATTTACCCATGTTTATAGTCCCTTTTCAAATAAGACATAATCATGAAAGCTTGTGTGATTCATAAATAAAAAGACAGAAATGAACAAACAAAAGAGAGGGAATAACATAACAGGCAACAACAAAAAGAAAGAATTGAAAGTTTGAAAATTATTACTATGAAATTACCTGCCTCCCAGTAAGAACTTTTAAAATATTTAATACATATTTGCTGATTTTAGATGATCTTGAGACTAATAGGGGGTGTTAAATGTTAGAATAAAACAACATGCTTAAAAGTTCATGAACATGGGTTGTGTTAAAAACAGACTATAACTTGCTTTAGTGGTGGATTTATTATTACTGTTGAAAGAATTTTGAGGCTCCTATAAGTACAATTAGCAAATAACGCCATCAAACCCATGGAACTCTCAGTGAATGAATTATCATTAATGAGATGATAATGGGAAGACTGAACCCATTTCTTGACCTCACTTCTCAACAAAAAGCAGTCAAAATGTAAGCATGTAATGGCATTTTTCAATTTTTAATAATAATAGTAGTAATAATATAGGCATACCTTGTTATATTTTGCTTCACGTTATTGTGTTTCACAGATATGCCATTTTTCACAGATTGAAAATCTGTAGCAACCCTGCATTGAGTAAGCCTGTCAGCACCATTTTTCCAACAGCATTTGCTCACTTCGTGTCTCTGTGTCACATTTTAATAATTCTCCCAATATTTCAAAATTTTTACTATTGTTACGTGTGTTATGGTGATCTTTGATATTACAATTGTGATTGTTTTGCGGGACCATGAATCATGCCCATGTAAGACAGAAAACTTAATAAATGTTGTGTGTGTTCTGACTATTTTACCAACCAGACATCCCTCCATGTCTTTCCCTAGCCTCAGGCCTCCCTATTCCCTGAGATACAACAGTATTGAAGTTAGGCCAACTAATAACCTGACAATGACCTCTAAGTGTTCAATTGAAAGGAAGAGTCACATGTCTCTCACTTTAAATCAAAAGCTAGAAGGTTTCCCTGGTGGCGCAGTGGTTGAGAGTCCGCCTGTCAATGCAGGGGACGTGGATTCGTGCCCCGGTCCGGGAAGATCCCACTTGCCATGGAGCAGCTGGGCCCGTGAGCCACGGCCGCTGAGCCTGCGCGTCCGGAACCTGTGCTCCGCAACGGGAGAAGCCACAACAGTGAGAGGCCCACGTACGGCAAAAAAAAAAAAAAAAAAAAGCTAGAAATGGTTAAGCTTAGTGAAGAAGGTGTGTTGAAAGAAATATAGGTCAAAAGCTAGACCTCTTTCACCAAACAGTTAGCCAAGTTTTGAATGCAAAGGAAAAGTTATTGAAGGAAATTAGAAGTGCTACTGCAGTGAACACACAAATGACAAAATGCCAAACAGCCTTATTGCTGATATGGAGAACGTTTTATTGGTCTGGACAGAAGATGAAACCAGCCACAGCATCCCCTTAAGCCAAAGCCTAATACAGAGCAAGGTGCTAACTCTCTTCAATTCCATGAAAGCTGAGACAAGTGAGGAGGCTGCAGAAGAAAAGTTTGAAGCTGGCAAAGCTTGGTTCATGAGGTATAAGGAGAGAAGCCATTGCCATAATATGAAAGTGCAAGGTGAAGCAGCAAGTGCTAATGTAGGAGCTGCAGCAAGTAAATCAGAATATCTATCTAATTCATGAAAGTGACTACATTAAATAACAGATATTCAATGTAGACAAAACAGCCTCATATTGGAAGAAGATGACATCTAGGACTTTAATACCTAAAGAGGAGAGGTCAATGCCTGGTTTCAAAGCTTTAAAAGACAGGCAGACTCTCTTGTTAGGGGCTAATGCAACTGGTGATATTAAGCTGAAGCCAATGTTCATTCATTGTAGTGAAAATCCTAGGGCCCTTAAAAATTATGCTAAGTCTTCTCTGCCTGTGCTCTATAAATGGAACAACAAGGCATGGGTGGCAGCAATCTGTCCACAACATGGCTTACTGAATATTTTAAGCCCACTATTGAGACCTACTACTCAGAAGGAAAAGAAGAGAAGAGAAAGGAAAAAGAAAAGATAAGGGGAAATATTATTTTCAAAATATGACTGCTCATGGATAATTTACCTGGTCACCCAAGAACTCTGATGGAGATGTACAATGAGATTAATGTTGTTTTCATGCGTGCTAACACAACATCCATTCTGCAGCTCATGGATCAAGAAGTAATTTTTATTTTCAAGACTGATTATTTAAGAAATATATTTTGTGAAGCTATAGCCATCATAGATAGAGATTCTTCTTATGGAGCTGGGCAAAATAAATTGAAAACTTTGTGGGAAGAGTTACCTTTGTAGATGGCGTTAAGATCATTCTTGATTCATAGGAAGATATCAAAATATCAACATTAACAGGAGTTTAGAAGTTAATTATAACACTTATAGATGACTTTGAAGGGTTCAAAACATTAGTGGAAGAAGTTATTGCAGATGTGATGGAAATAGAAACAGAACTAGAATTAGAAGTGGAGCTTGAAGATGTGACTGAATTGCTACAATCTCAGGATAAAACTTTAATGTATGAGGAGTTGCTTCTTACAGAGGAGCAAAGAAAATCTTCTTTATTTGAGATGGAATCTTCTCCTGGTGAAGATGCTGTGAAGATTGTTGAAATAACATAATGTAATTTAATTTTATCTGTTTTATATATTTCAAAACACACACACAGAACTGTGGTTTCTTGGTTATTGCCCTTTAGTGGACATCTGTCAATTTATACAATGTCCATCTTTTTTTGAAATAGCTATTAGATTTACCAATTGCCCAATGTGTAAAGGGCACCTGAAAACATTCTTTCTGGTGTGTGAATCAGCAGAAAGTGCAGGTTCACATACTCCACGCAGCTTCCTAATCATTTTTTGGAAAGGCTATTTGCCCCTAAATGCTGTCTTTTAGAAGAACAGAGTTATTGATTTATAAAGTTATTGATTTCAAGCTTGAGTGCATCCTTCAAGTCTAAACAGGCACACAAGAAGCATGCTATTCATTCCTTGAAGAAAGAAACATAAATCACCAGGCATTTCAGGAAAACCCATCATAAAAGTTTGAATCCAAATGAAAAATACATTAAAACAAAAAGAAATGAATAATTTATGGGCAAAATGAAAATTGAGACACATACCCATTATTTTTCTTAGAAATGGAACCATGATATGCCTGGTTTGCAACTTTTTGTTTGTTTGCTTTTACTTAACACTTATGAATGAAGAGCTAGAGCATGCTGCAGGCTCCAAGAATTGACTACTAGGTTATTTTTGTTTTTGTTGTTTTTAATGTGGTATAAGGTTATAGATATTCCATCTTATTCTTTCTCAGCTATTAATTTAAATTTCATGTGTCTCTGGACAGCCTAGATATTGAATGCTTTGAATTCAGGTGGTCAACTCTGACCCACCCAATGGTCATCTCTTGATTAAGAATCAAAATTAGACTGCTTCCTTCACTAGAGGTCTGGATATACATCATAAAGAGAAAGAGATTGGTATTTTTGCTTATAAGATCATATATTTTCTGTTTGAAAACATTCATTGTTTTGAATAATTTTTTAAATTCTTGATTTTTAAATTTGTTTTTTTGCCTCCTGTCCTCTTTCCATCATCATCATGCCCAGGTAGCCAATATTAAACAGCCTGTGTCTATCATTCTATATGTTTTCTTAGACTCATGGAATCATAGACAAACACACACATGCACACATTCACTGAGGTTTTTTGTTAGCAGTTATGCAAAAATATTTTATTATGTATAATCAACTGATACTAACAAATATATATAACATAAGGGAAATGGCCCTGCATTGTTGAAAATATTGTAAATTACTACAGTCTTTTGAGAAAGTAATTTGGAGACATTTATCAAATATTTGAAAATGGATATATCCATCAAGGTACCAATTCTAACTCTAGGTGTGTGTTCTAAAAAATATATCCATGGGACTAAAGAGGAGAGAGTACAATCATGACCACTGCAGCATCATCTCAATAGTGAAAATTGTTTACCCTGTAGAAGCATCTTAGAATTTCTTCAATTGAAAAATGGTTAGATAAATTGTGAATATTCATAATGTGAGACTGTGTTCCAGCCAGAACCAAGTTCTTCATTAGGCTCAGTAGACACAGTGAACAGGGACCATACAAATACTTTAATTTTAATTTCTTTTAAAATCAGAGAAAATTAATATAATAATAATATAATAATTATTCTATCCTGGATTATATTAATTTTTATACAAATATAGTCATAAAGGATCATTTATGATATTGCTTTTTGTTTGTTTGTTTTGTTTTTTTGTGGTACATGGGCCTCTTACTGTTGTGGCCTCCCCCGTTGCGGAGCACAGGCTCTGGACGTGCAGGCTCAGCGGCCATGGCGCACAGGCCTAGCCGCATCGCGGCATGTGGGATCTTCCCGGACTGGAACACGAACCCATGTCCCCTGCATCAGCAGGCGTACTCTCAACCACTGCGCCACCAGGGAAGCCCTATGATATTACTTTTTTAATGTAATAGAAGGGGCCCATTAGGGCAAATTTTGGTAGAGACCATAAATATTATACTTCAGTTCTGTTTTCATCTGTTAAAAGTAATGACGTATATTTGTATATGGTGCAATGTTAATATTTCCAAGGTAACTTAAAAAGCTCAACCAGCAATATTTTGAACAATATGAATATTATTCCACAAAATATTTTAAAAGACTGCAGAATTTTATATATAAAGTATATAAATACAAAAGCCAATTGGAAGAATGCACAATTTAGCTTAAAAATAGGAGATACAGTGCAAGTGGCTTGAGGGTATGTGTATGAAGGGACCTTTTAATTTTGTCTTTATATTCTTAGATATTTCTTGAATTATTTTACAACAAGATTGTGGATTTGAGTTATAATAAAAGTCTCTAAAATATCCTGTTCTGGTTACTTTTTTGCATAGCAAATTGAATCAAAACTTACTGCTTAAAGCAATATTTCTTATTTTGTTCTCAAATTCTGAATGTCAGCAACTTGGACAGAGTACAGCAGAGATATCTTGTCTCTGCTCCATCATGTCTGGGGCCTCAGCTTGAGAGGATTAAAGACTGGCTATAACATGATGGCTGGGGGCTGCAATTATCTGACATGTCTGGTGCCTGTGCTGGGATGAATTGAGGACTAGTTCTGTTGACTGTAGTGCATGCATGCAATCTCAACATGTCACTTGGCTTTCTCACAGAAGGCAACCTCGGGGCAGCTGGACTGTCTAAATAACAGCTGGGGCTTCAAGCATGAATGTTCCAATGGATAAAGCAAAACCTCCATCACCTTTTAGAATCAAGCCTTGGAAATTTTAATGTCACTTCTGACATATTCAAAGCAGTTGTAAACTTCTGCCTCCATCACCAAATCTGTATGTTCACACTATAAAAGAGCATGTGCAATGTTGTCATGGCCATCTTTTGTAGATACAACTAGCCACAGTCTGCCCTCTTATCATGAAAATGTACATCCCTCCAACATAAAAAATATACTCATGCCCTCTGCTAAGACTCCTAAAATTGTTCCCCATTATGGGAGAAAATACTTGCAAATGATGTATCTGATGAGTGGTTTATTTCCAAAATATATAAGGAACTTCTACAATTCAGTCGCAAAATACAAATAATTCAATTAAAAATGGGTAAAGAACTTGAATAACATTTCTCCAAAGAAAACATACAAATGGGCAATAAGAATATGTAAAGATGCTCAATATTGTTCATCATCAGGGAAATGCAAGTCAAAACCACAATTAAATATCACTTCATGTCTGTTAGGATGTCTGTTATCAAAAAAAAAAAAAAAAAGAAAAAAGATAGTAAGTTTTGGTGAGAAGAAAGTGGAATGCATGTGCACGGTTGGTGGGAATGTAAAATGGTGCCTCCACTATGGATAATATATGAAGGTTTCTTAAAAACTTAAATATAAAACTACCATATGATCTAGCAATCACACTCTTAGGTATATATCCAAAAGAATTGAAAATAGGGGAGACCTTCAAGATGGCAGAGGAGTAAGACATGGAGATCACCTTCTTCCCCACAAATACATCAGAAATACATCTACATGTGTAACAACTCCTACAGAACACCTACTGAACAATGGCAGAAGACCACAGACTTCTGGAAAGGCAAGAAACTCCCTGTGTACCTGGGTAGGACAAAAGAAAAAAGAAAAAACAGAGACAAAAGAATAGGGATGGGACCTGCACCTCGGGGAGGGAGCTGTGAAGGAGGAAAAGTTTCCACACACTAGGAAGCCCCTTCACTGACGGAAACAGGGTGGTGGGGGGGGGAAGTTTCAGAGTCACGGAAGAGAGCACAGCAACAGGGGTGCAGAGGGCAAAGCGGAGAGATTCCCACACAGAGGATCAGTGCTGACCAGCACTCACTAGCCTGAGAGGCTTGTCTGCTCACCCATCTGGGCGGGTGGGGACTGGGAGCTGAGGCTTCCGCTTCAGAGTTCAGATCCCACGGAGAGGACTGGGTGTGGCTGCGTGAAGACAGCCTGAAGGAAGCTAGTGCACCACAGCTAGCTGGGAGAGAGTCCGAGAAAAAGTCTGGACCTGCCGAAGAGGCAAGAGACCATTGTTTCGAGGTGCACGAGGAGAGGGGATTCAGAGCACTGCCTAAACAAGCTCCAGAGATGGGCACAAGCCATGGCTATCAGTGTGGACACCAGAGACAGGTATGAAATGCTAAGGTTGCTGCTGCAGCCACCAAGAAGCCTGTGTGCAAGCACAGGTCACTATCCACTCCTCCCCTCCCAGAAGCCTGTGCAGCCCATCACTGCCAGGGTCCTGTAATCCAGGGACAACTTCCCTGGAGAATACATGGCACACCACAGGCTGTTGCAATGTCATACTGGCCTCTGCTGCTGCAGTTTCCCCCTCATTCTGTACCTCTCCCTCCCCCATGGCCGGAGTAGGCCAGAGCACCCTAATCTGCTGCTACTTTAAATCCGTACTGTCTGAGCTATGAACACATGCCCTCAGGCGACCTACATGCAGAGGCAGGGCCAAATCCAAAACTGAACACCAGGAGCTGTGCAAACAAAGAAAAGAAAGAGAAATCTCTCCCAGCAGCCTCAAGAGCAGTGGTTTAAATCTCCACAATCAACTTGATGTACCCTGCATCTCTGGAATACCTGAATAGACAACAAATCATCCCAAAATTGAGGCGGTGGACTTTGGGAGCAACAATATACATATTTTTTTCCATTTTCTCTCTTTGTGAGTGTATATGTGTTTGCTTCTTTGTGTGATTTTTGTCTGTATAGCTTTGCTTTTACCATTCGTCCTAGGGTTCTGTCTGTACTTTTTTTTTTTTTAGTATAGATTTTAGAGCTTGTAATCATTAGTGGATTTGTTTTTTGGTTTGGTTGCTGTCTTCTTTCTTTGTTTTTTTTTTTTTTTTCTTTTTTAAATTACTTTTTATTTTTTTTATTTTGAATTACTTTATTTTATTTTTCTCTTTATTTCTTATTTTTGCTCCCTTTTCTTCTGAGCCGTGTGCCTGACAGGGTCTTGGTGCTCCAGCCAGATGTCAGGCCTGTGCCTCTGAGGTGGGAGAACTGAGTTCAAGATATTGGTCACCAGAGACTTACTGGCTCCACATAATATTAAACAGTGAAAGCTCTCCTACAGATCTGCATCTCAATGCTAAGACCCAGCTCCACTCAACAACCAGCAAGCTACAGTGCTGGACACCCTATGCCAAACAACTAGTAAGACAAGAACACAACCCCATCAATTAGCAGAGAGGCTGCCTAAAATCATAATAAGGTCACAGACACCCCAAAACACACCACTGGACACAGACCTGTCCACCAGAAAGACAAGATACAGACTCATCAACCAGAGCACAGGCACTAGTCCCTCCACCAGGAAGCCTACATAACACACTGAACCAACCTTAGCCACCAAGGGCAGACACCAAAAACAATGTGAACTACGAACCAGCAGCCTGTGAAAAGGAGACCCCAAACAGAGTAAGTTAAGCAAAATGAGAAGACAGAGAAACACACAGCAGATGAAGGAGCCAGGTTAAAACCTACCAGAACAAACAAATGAAGAGGAAGTAGGTAGTCTACCTGAAAAAGAATTCAGAGTAGTGATAGTAGAGATGATTCAAAATCTTGGAAATAGAATGGAGAAAATAAAAGAAACATTTGACAAGGACCTAGAAGAACTAAAGAGCAAACAAGCAATGATGAACAACACAATAAATTACATTAAAAATTCTCTGGAAGGAATCAATAAGAGAATAACTGAGGCAGAAGAATACATAAGTGCCCTGGAAGGTAAAATAGTAGAAACAACTACTTCAGAAGAGAATAAAGAAAAAGAATGAAAATAACTGAGGGCACTGGGAGAACATTAAGCACACCAATATTCGAATTATAGGGGTCCCAGAAGATGAAGAGAAAAAGAAAGGGACTGAGAATATATTTGAAGAGATTATAGTTGAAAACTTCCCTAATATGGGAAAGGAAAAGTCAATCAAGTATAGGAAGTACAAATAGTCCAATACAGGATAAATCCAAGGAGTAACATGAAAAGACACATATTAATCAAACTATCAAAAATTAAATACAAAGAAAAACTATTAAAAGTAGCAAGGGAAAAACAACAAATAACGTACAAGGGAATCCACAAAAGGTTAATGGCTGATCTTTCAGCAGAAACTCTGCAGGCCATAAATGAGTGGCAGGACATATTTAAAGTGATGAAAGGGAAAAACCTACGTCTAAGATTACTCTACCCAGCAAGGGTTTCATTCAGATTAGACAGAGAAATTAAAACCTTTACAGAGAAGCAAAATTTAAGAGAATTCAGCACCACCACACCAGCATTACAACAAATGCTAAAGGAACTTCTCTAGTCAGGAAACACAAGAGAAGGAAAAGACCTACAATAACAAACCCAAAACAATCAAGAAAATTGTAATATGAATATACATATCAATAATTATTTTAAATGTACATGGATTAAATTCTCCAATCAGAAGACATAGAATGGCTGAATGAATACAAAAACAAGACCCATATATATGCTGTCTACAAGAGACCCACTTAAAACCTAGGGACACATACAGACTGAAGTGAGGGGATGGAAAAAGATATTCCATGCAAACGGAAATCAAAAGAAAGCTAGAGTAGCAATTCTCAGATCAGAAAAAAATAGAGTTTAAAGTAAAGACTATTCCAAGAGACAAAGAAGGACACTACATAATGATCAAGGGATCAATCCAAGAAGAAGATACAACAATTGTTAAATATTTAGGCACCCAACATAGGAGCACCACAATACATAAGGCAAATGCTAAGGGGAAATCAACAGTAACACAATCATAGTAGGGGACTTTAACACCCCACTTTCACCAATGGACAGATCATCCAAAATGAAAATAAATTAGAAAACAAAAGCTTTAAATGTTACATTAAGCAAGATGGACTTAATTGATATTTATAGGACATTACATCCAAAAACAACAGAATACCCTTTCTTCTCAAGTGCTCATGGGACATTCTCCAGGATAGATCATATCTTGGGCCACAAATCAAGCCTTGGTAAATTTAAGAAAATTGAAATCATATCAAATATCCTTTTTGATCACAACGCTATAAGACTAGATATCAATTACAGGCAAAATCTATAAAAATACAAACACATGGAGGCTAAACAATACAATACTTAATAACCAAGAGATCACTGAAGAAATCAAAGAAAATCAAAAGACAATGAAAACATGATGATCCAAAACCTATGGGATGCAGCAAAAGCAGTTCTAAGAGGAAAATTTATAGCACTACAATCCTACCTCAAGAAACAAGAAACATCTCAAATAAACAACTTAACCTTACACCTAAAGCAATTAGAGAAAGAAGAACAAAAAACTCCAAAGTTAGCAGACAGAAGAAATTATAAAGTTCAGATCAGAAATAAAAGAAAACAAATGAAGAAAACAATAACAAAGATCAATAAAACTAAAAGCTGGTTCTTTGAGAAAATAAACAAAATTGATAAACTATTAACCAGACACATCAAGAAAAAAAGGGAGAAGACTCAAATCAATAGAATTAGAAATGAAAAAGGAGAAGTAACAACTGACAATGCAGAAATACAAAGGGTCATGAGAGATTACTATAAGCAACTATATGCCTATAAAATGGGCAACCTGGAAGAAATGGATAAATCCTTAGAAAAGCACAACCTTCCGAGACTGAACCAAGAAGAAATAGAAAATATAAACAACCCAATTAAAAGCACTGAAATTGAGACTGTGATTAAAAATCTTCTAACAAACCAAAACCCAGGACCAGATGGCTTCACAGGTTAATTCTATCAAACACTTAGAGAAGAGTTAACACATATCCTTCTCAAACTCTTACAAAATATAGCAGAGGGAGGAAAACTCCCAAACACATTCTACGTGGCCACCCTCACCCTGATACCAAAACCAGGCAAAGATGTCACAAAGTAATAAAACTACAGGCCAATATCACTGATGAACATAGATGGAAAAATCCTCAACAAAATACTAGCAAACAGAATCCAACAGCACATTAAAAGGATCATACACCATGATCAAGTTGGGTTTATTCTAGGAATGCAAGGAATCTTCAATATATAGAAGTCAATCAATGTGATACACCATATTAACAAATTGAAGGACAAAAACCATGTGATAATCTCAACAGATGCAGAAAAAGCTTTTGACAAATTTCAAGACCTATTTATGATAAAAACCCTCCAGAAAGTAGGCATAGAGGGAACTTTCCTCAACATAATAAAGTCCACATATGACAAACCCACAGTCAACATCATTCTCAATGGTGAAAAACTGAAACCATTTCCACTAAGATCAGGAGCAAGACAATGTTGCCCACTCTCACCACTATTATTCAACATAGTTTTGGAAGTTTTAGCCACAGCAATCAGAGAACAAAAAGAAATAAAATGAATCCAAATCACAAAAGGAGAAGTAAAGCTGTCACTGCAGATAACATGATACTATACATAGAGAATCTTAACGATGCTACCAGAAAACTACTAGAGTTAATCAATGAATTTGGTGAAGTAGCAGGTTACAAAATTAATGCACAGAAATCTATTGCATTCCGATACACTAATGATGAAAAATCTGAAAGAGAAATTAAGGAAACACCCCCATTTACCATTGCAATGAAAAGAATAAAATACCTATGCATAAACCTACCTAAGGAGACAAAAGGCCTGTATGCAGAAAATTTTAAGACACTGGTGAAAGAAATTAAAATGATACAAACAAATGGAGAGATATACCATGTTCTTGGATTGGAAGAATCAACATTGTGAAAATGACTATACTACCCAAAACAATCTACAGATTCAATGCAATCCCTATCAAGATACCAACGGCATTTTTCACAGAACTAGAACAAAAATTTTTACCATTTGTATGGAAACACAAAAGACCCTGAATAGCCAAAGCAATCTTGAGAAAGAAAAACGGTTTTGGAGGAATCAAGCTCCCTGACTTCAGACTGTACTACAAAGCTACAATAATCATGACAGTATGGTACTGGCACCAAAACAGAAATATAGGTCAATGGAACAGGATAGAAAGCCCAGAGATAAACCCACACACATATGGTCATCTTATCTTTGGTAAAGAAGGCAAGAATATACAATGGAGAAAAGACAGCCTCTTCAATAAGTGATGCTGGGAAAACTGCACAGCTACATGTAAAAGAAAGAAACTAGAACACTCCCTAACATCATACACAAAAATAAACTCGAAATGGATTAAAGACCTAAATATAAGGCCAGATGCTATAAAACTCTTAGAGGAAAACATAAGCAGAACACTCTATGACATAAATCACAGTAATATCCTTTTTGATCAACCTCCTAGAGAAATGGAAATAAAATGAAAAATAAAGAAATGGGACCTAAGGAAACTTAAAAGCTTTTGCACAGAAAAGTAAAACATAAACAAGATGAAAAAACAACCCTCAGAACGGGATAAAATATTTGCAAATGAAGCAACTGAGAAAGGATTAATCTCCAAAATTTGCAAGCAGCTCATGCAGCTCAATATCAAAAAAAATCAAACAACCCGATCAAAAAATAGGAAGAAGACCTAAATAGACATTTCTCCTAAGTAGATATACAGATAGCCAACAAGCACGTGAAAGAATGCTCAACATCACTAATCATTAGAGAAATGCAAATCAAAACTACAATGAGGTATCACCTCATGCCAGTCAGAATAGCCATCATCAAAAAATCTACAGACAATAAATGCTGGAGAGGGTGTGGAGCAAAGGGAAACCTCTTGCACTGTTGGTGGGAATGTAAATTGATATAGGCACAATGGAGAAAAGTACAGAGGTTGCTTAAATAGCTAAAAACAGAAGTACTATATGACCCAGCAATCCCAGTACTGGGCATATACCCTGAAAAAGTCATAATTCAGAAAGAGTCATGTACCACAATATTCACTGCTGCTCTATTTACAATAGCCAGGCATGGAAGCAACCTAAGTGTCCATCGACAGATGAATGGATAAAGAAGATATGGCACATATATGCAATGGAATATTACTCAGCCATACAAAGAAATGAAATTGAGTTATTTGTAGTGAGGTGGATGGACCCATAGTCTGTCATACAGAGTGAAGTAAGTCAGAAAGATAAAAACAAATACTTTATGCTAACACATACGTAGGGAATTTCAAAAAAAAATGGTTCTGATGAACTTAGGGGAAGGACAAGAATAAAGACGTAGACGTAATGAAAGGACTTGAGGACATGGGGAGGGTGAAGGGTAAGCTGGGACAAAGTGAGAGTGGTATGGATTTATATATACTACCAAATGTAAAATAGATAGCTAGTGGGAAGCAACTGCATAGCACAGGGAGATCAGCTCAGTGCATTTTGTCCACGTACAGCGTTGGGATAGGTAGGGTGGGAGGGAGACATAAGAGGGACGAGATATGGGGATATATGTAAATGTATAGCTGATTCACTATGTTATAAAGCAGAAACTAACACACAATTTTAAAGCAATTATACTTCAATAAAGATGTTAAAAAAATAAAGAATTGAAAATAAGATTTAGACGTAATATCTGAACTCCATCTTTATTGAAGCATTATTCACAATTGCCAAGATAGCTAAACAATTCAAATAACCATCAACAGATGAATAGATAAATAATATACATATCTATGCAATGCAATATTATTCCACCTTTAAAAAAAGGAAATTCTACTATTTGCATTTGCGAATTTGAAGAAATCACCTTAAGTGAAAAAATCACCCACAGAAGGACAAGTACTACATAGTTCCATTATGTGACATATCTAAGATAGACTTATAAAACAGAAAGTGATTTTGACAGTTGTCAGGGATTGGGGAAGGGGGAAAATGGGGAGTTGCTAATCCATGGGTATAAAGTTACAATTATATGAGATGACTAAGTTTAGAGATCTGTCCAAAATATAGCCTGTAGTTAATTTGGACTTATGAAATTAACAACAGGATAGATCTCCTGTTAAGTGTTTTAAACACACAAACACACACACACATACAGAGCAAAGGAACACAGGGAAGCTTTTAGAGGTGATAGACATATCTATTACCATGATGGTATTATGGTTGTATGTATATGTCCAAATTCATTAAATTATCTATATTAAATATATGCAGTTTTTGTACATCAATTATACCTCAATAAGGGTGTGAAAATTAATCAACCTAACTGCTGAAATGCAAAAAAAAAAAAAAAAATTCTGTAAACTAGACTGTTATCTTCCCCCCACCTGCAACACACACAGATGTACATAATTCAGTGGTGGGATAGGTAGCAGATAACTTGCCAAATCTTGACTAAGATCTGTGTTGCTCCTTGTTAATTGTTATCTTTGACTCTTAGCTCTATTTTCTGGGATTTTGGTTCAGTCTTCTTACTCAGTTTTCCAATTCTTTAAGATACTACTCATTTTTGTAACTGAGTCGCCTGGTCAGTGGACTTTCTGCCTATAAAAATTGACGTTTTCAATGGACTCTTTTCTCTTTATATGGTCTGGCCCTTTCAATCCCATTGTCAAAGAAATTTTTTGGGTTGCTTGTGTATCTATTTATAATTAACTTCATTAGAAAAAAAGGAAAAAAAAAAAACACATCTACAAAGCTCCTTGACATAAGCCCTTCGTTTCTTTTGAGGTTGCTGGGGAATATTTTAAGATTCTTAGAAGCCCTATAGTTTAACAGAGACCATCTGTGAGGCACACAATTCAGATCCTCAGGAGGTCTTTGTTTATTGTCATAAAGGTTCTAGGAGGCTCCCCATCTTACATATTTCTGACGTCTTAAAATCTTTTTACAATAACAGTTTTGGCTTCATAGTTATCCTGAGAGTAGCCTGCATTTTATTTTTGCCCAGTGGTCCTTTATCACTTGATTTTTTTGTTTTGATTTGTTTTGCTTTGCCTTGTTGTTTTTGTTTATTTAGAACCCAGCAAATTTTGGTTTCTGTAGAATTCCTATATATTTTGCTTGAAAATTGAACATTTTCTTGTTATTTCATTTCTATCTAAATGTCAGGCAACATGGATCAGATAAGTTAGCTCTTTCCGTATTCTTCCTGGAAGTTACCTAATCAAATCTGTCAGTTAATTGAAGAATGTTTCTATTCCCACATCACCACAGGGACAGTGTTACCAAATTTTATGTTACTACACAGTAAGAATTATCTTGTTTTCAGCCTCCCATAATAAATCCCTCCCTGAATCCCAGCTTCTCTAACATTCTCCTCAAGTCCTGTCCAGATTCTGCCCACACTCTGGTCCATAGTAAGACCACACATTTTAGGTTTCTGTTATGGCAGCAACCCACTTTAAGTAGCAAATTCTATTTTGATCTTTGCTCCATAAGAAAATTGACCCAGAACTTAGTAGCTTACAGCAACCATTTAGTTATGTGGGGTCCAGAATTCAGATAGAATATGGGGTGGGGTGGTGGCATTTGTCCACACTAAAGTATATGATGTTGAGACCACAGCTGAAAGACTGAAATGGTTGGAAGGGATGACAAGAGGCAGAAGTTTTTTTTTTGTTTTTTTTTTTTTGCGGTACATGGGCCTCTCACTGTTGTGGCCTCTCCCGTTGCGGACCACAGGCTCTGGACGCGCAGGCCCAGTGGCCATGGCTCACGGGCCCAGCCTCTCCACGGCATGTGGGATCTTCCCGGACCGGGGCACGAACCCGCGTCCCCTGCATCGGCAGGCGGACTCTCAACCACTGCGCCACCAGGGAAGCCCAAGGCAGAAGTTTTATTCATTCAACTGTTTGGTGCTTGGCCCCAGGGAGATGCAAGACCAACACTGCCGCCCAGAGCACTTATGCTTGCCCTCAGTGTGGCTTGGCCTCCTCTTAGCATGATACCTCCAGGATAGGTGGGCTGCTTCTACACCACACACAGTTATCCAATGAACAAGGCAAAGCTGCATCACCTTTCATGGTCTAGCCTCAGAATTTAATTAAACATCATCGCTTCTGGCATCCTCTATCTGTTGAAGCACTGGTATGCTCACCCTAATTTAAAGGAAGGGACAAAGACCCCATCCTTGGATGAAAGGAGTGGCAAAGCCACATTGCAGAAGAACATTCAAGATGAGATGCACTGTTGTGACAATCTTTGGAAAGAACTCCCTGCCACACTTATCACAGTAGAAGTATCAAAACTGACTTACAAAAGACTGAAAGTTTCAGAAAATACATAAAAATCCTTGTAGAAGTATTATTGTTATTTAAAAATCCTTGTAGAAGTATTATTATTTTCTCTTCTGGAAAATAGGCTAAGATGACCAACCATTTAAATTTTGCATGAATGAGTATTATGAGTTGAATTTTGACCCCTCCCCGTCCCACACACAAAAAATCACATGTTGATTACTAGTCCCTCAGTACCTTGGAGTGTGACATTATTTAGATATAGGGTATATAAAGAGGTGATTAAGGTTAAATTAAGTCACTGGGTGGGCCCTGATCCAAGATGACTGGCACCCTTATTAGAAGAGGAGATAAGTTCAGAGAAGCACACAGAGAAAAGACCATGTGAGGACACAGGGAGGAGACAGACATAAACAAGCCAAGGAGAGAGGCCTCAGAAGGAACCAACCATGCAGACACCTTGATCTCAAGACTTCTAGCCTCCAGGACTGTGAAATAATAAATTTCTGTTGTTTAATCCTCCTAGTCTGTGGTACTTTATCAGGAAGCTTTAGCAAAATAATACAAGAAGGTATGACTTATCCTAAATTTAGGTTTAGATAGATAATGGCACATCTGGTGTTGTGAAAGGTAAGTTTTCTTCCATTCTTTCTCATCCTGGAACCTCTTCCTTGGAATCCCATGAACAGAAAAGCCATAGGCATTTTGTTCAGATTTGCAATGCCAAGTTTTCTTCATATTTTCAAAATCATGATAACTGTTTTTTTTTCAATTATTTTCTTACAATGTTTCTTAAATTAAAACCTATCAATTTTAGGTCCCACTAGGGTCTTTTCAGCCTAACAACATTCGTGGTTGCCTGTGTGAGATTGCCAATGAAATTGATACATGCTTCCTACTGTAATAGGCATATTTACCTCTTGGTGAGTGTGCATTTATCCTCTAAATGTTAATGGGTCTTATGTATCTCACTTTCTGTGGAGACTATAATCTCACACACTGTATACAGATGCACAAGGAAGGAAAACCACCTTTCATGCTGGTCACTGCACTTAATTTTCTCATTTCTAGTGCATCTGAACAGGCATTTCCAAAAACCAGGTTGGCTTGTGCTGCCCCACAACAGAAGTGATTGCCTTCCCACTGTCTCACTTGAGTAATGTGCTAATAGAAAACCAAGTTATGGATCTCCAGATCTAGGACAATAATAAAATCATAATGATACTGTTAGCAATCTGGCCCCAGTGCTGGTTCCTTCTCCCAGAGAAACACTGTCACGGAAATAGAAAAACTCATCAATCACAAAAATCACACAGGAGGCAAGCCAACCAGCTTAAATTCACACACAGCATTGCAGAGGAGACTGAATTTCACTGCTGGGGAGCAGTTTCTCTCAGAAAAATCCAATTAGCACACTAATTGATGTGTCTGCCCCTTTCTGAGCAGGTCCTGGGAAGGATGAACTTATGTGATTTTACAAGGTCACACAGATGATAAGAAGTAGGACCAGGATCAGAGCTCAGTTTTAACATCAAGCCCATGTTGCCTCTCTGGGATTTATATCCCAGGCTTCAGTGTTCAGTGCATGGCTCAATCCAAGGTTTTGCACCTCAGAAACTGTAAACAAACAAGAAAAACAAATAAATAAAGTGCATATATAGAGCAGTAAAATAACCCAGTTAGCCAGCTAAAATTAACTGGTAAGTCCTCGAGGCTTAAACATCATCTCACCACTTAAAGCTATGAAATCGATACCCATAGACAACAATGATTTTGCAGTTTGAAGAACAAGAGAAAGCCAGAACTGCAAGTTTCCAAATAATAGGTGCTACCTACCATACTAAATTTCTATGGGGCATGCACTTCCAGGAAATGCAAACTCTATCTCTAATAGTGGTATTATTGTTGTTTTTCCAAACCCTTATATATACTCCCTTAGATTAGTAGATTAGAATTCCTTAGACAGGAGACTCATAACTGAACCACGTCCAAAATGAATAAGTAAAGAGGAACCTCTTTTAACATGACTACCAATAAAACAAATCATTCTGAGAGTGTTTGGCTGTCTCAAAACAAGGCCAATTTTAGAAAAAAAAAAACACTGATACACCTGTAGTATGTAATTTTTAAAAACAATTTATAGCTCATGCAATTACCTCAAATATGAAAATTTTAGTCAGCAGATATTTGTTGAATGCCTGCTCTATGCCAGACCATGTTATACCTGCTGAGGATACAGCTATGAGCAAAAATCCTGTTTTTACGGTCTAGTAGAAAAAGTTAGACAATAATAAAAAAGAGAAAAAATGTAGAATGTTGTAGTTAAAAATGAGTCAGAGTAGGGGAATAGGGACAGCCATGTTGTTGGTAAAGGGACCTTGTTCTTACTACTTTAATTAGGTGGACAGGGAAAACCTCACCACTTAAGTGATATTTGGGCAGAGACCTGAAAAAGTAAGAAATCAAGCTATATTGATATCTGAGCCAAGAGTGATCCAGATAAAGGACACATCAAGTGTTAAAGCCTTGAAGTGATGTGCTTGTTGTGCTCAAGAAATTAAAAGGAAGTTGATGGGGTTGGAGGGTAGAGCAAAGAAGAGAATAAGAGAAGATGAATTGGAGCTGGATAGGGAATGTTATGAGATTATTTAAGTCCTTGTAAGCTGATTGTTAGGACTCTGAATGCCACTTTGGGCAGAAAAGTAACACAATTTACTTGTTAAAATGATCACTCTGCTTCTGTATTAAAAATAGACTACATGAGAAAAAATTGGCAGGAAGGAGACAGTTAAAACATCACTGTCACCCAGGCAAGGGGTGCTGGTGGCTTAAGGAAGGACAACAGTGATGTTGGCAAGAAGTGGTTGGATTTTGAAAATATTCTGAAGGCAGAACCAACAAGCTTTCTTGACAGATTGAATGTGAGGTATAAAACAAAGAGAGGCGATAAGGATGATGCCAAGTATGTGATCAGCTAGAAGAATGAAGGTGCCATTTATTGAGAGGAGAAAGACAGGGACAGGTGAATATATTGAGGCGGGAGAGAGATAAGGAAACACATGTTTTCACAAAGTATTTTGAGTCAATGGGTCTAGGTTTAGGAACAGTTTGGGTGAAAATAAGAGGAGATTAGTTTTAAAAATGTTTACTTGGCATATGTTGAAGTTCTGAAAGAAGCTTCTTGGAATAAATTATACTTAAGCTAAGGTATAAAGGATCAGTAGGAGTTATGGAAGTGAAGAGGAAGGCAGGGTGAGGGACCTACAGAGAAGCCTAACAGGTACATGTCCAGAGCAGGGTGAATCACAGCACATCAAACACAGACTGCTATAGCCCTTGCTTTGAAAAGCTGAACTTGTTCCAATGCAATTGATATATCAGGGGACAGTTTGAGCATGAGTGAATTTTGCATTTGCTTAAGTGTGATTTCTACTTGAGAAACACTGGTGGTTGCAGAAAACCCACACCTCACTACACTGAGCTCTGTAGGTATACACAACATGCACACATGCATCGCCTCAAGCATCTACCAGCTACATAGGTCCAATCTGAGTGCTCTGGACCACAGTCACCCTTCCATATCCTGTGTGACAACTTTCCTTTCTTTTCTAGGTAACTCTCCTTCCTCCATGTTGCTATTGTTCACAACCTGCACCTTTCTGATCCTCACATCCATAAATATACTTCAGGTCATTTTTAAGGTTAAGTTCATTTTTTTGTTACTTTTATGCATTTCTTAGCCATTTGGTAGGTTCCCACTTTTACTAGGTTTCTATCTCCTTTTTACGTGTGTCCCAAATGAAATGTTCGAGTTTGCTGTGCCCCAGGCCTTGTCAACCTTGTGGTTTTTATTGTGTAATTTTGCATAGTGCTATGATTTTTAGTAATGCACATATCATGTTATAGCTGAAGTGACTGTAACTGAAGGCAAAGCATGTGATTTGAGAACATGGGATGATGCAGGGGAAGGGTGGGAAGTAGGGGAAGAGGAAGAGTTGGAGGATGAGGTGGAGAAGTGGAATTGTCCAGGTCATCAAGGGTCTTGTAAGACAGCATACATTGTTTAAAGTTTGCCATAAGGTCAATTATAAACCATAAAGGACAGCATGCTTATAATTTAGAAGATCACATGCAGTGGGGAGATTAGCCAGGAGAATGAGATTGTAGTCAAGAAGCTCAGTGAGGAGTTTGTTTCTTGAAAGCAGGCTGGATGAGATGGTGGCTGGGTCAGTGATGGCACAGATGGACAGAAGTGGACGCAACTGAATCAAGTTCTACTTATTTCTACACTCGTAGACTGTGTATCTGGAGTCTATCTACAACAGGGTATCCCAGAACAAGCAAAACGGTCAAATCAAAGAGTAAGAGACCTAATATTATCCACTTACATTTATACATTTAACTCTCTCCCCTTTGTCCCATCCTAGGTTTGCACTTAATGTTGCTGAGAAGTAATGTGATTATTAACGGGAAAAATAATCATAATAATAACATACTCACACTGTCTAAGTTTACAGTTTTCAAACCTAAACATTTTGGTGCCAATTAATTCATCCACATAATAGGGATGATAATAATACTCAGGTATTTGTTTGTTATGTGCTAAAACACCTTTAAACGCTTATATAAGACTGCCATGTGGTAAATATTATTAAGGGTATACTTACTATTTCAAACTGTTTCATATTCACTATATCATTCTATCCTCATAATAACCTCTGAAAGGGGGTACTATAATTTCAATTCTTTGTATGAGGAAGTGGAGGGTCAAGGAGTTAATCCTTTTGCTCAAAGCCATTACCAAGTAACAATATAGGGCCTCAAACTGAGTGTTCAGTCTTCAACTCCACCCACTACTCTACTCTATGCTCCAGGTATAGAGGGATTAACACCTGAGACTTTCTGGGCAGGCAAAGAACATCCCTCATGTGGCTCTGACAACAGCTCTTCTTGTCGCCTTAAATCCTTCCCAGGCTTCCATTTCCCTGAGCAACCCTACTGCAAGCATCCGATGAGATCCATGGCTCCCATTATACCATTTTTAGGTTTTATAAAATTAGATTTTGTGAAGTTCTTTCAGGAAAGTTCCTTAATCCTTCAGTCAGCATCACTCTGCCATGTTAATTAGCACAGAGTGGATTTAGCCATGGAATTAAGATGCCTGAATGGTTTGATTTCAGCCCATACTTTGTAAAACCCGAATCACATTCCCTGCAATCTAACCCCACCTATTTCAGAGAATCAAAGATAATCTTTTTTTTTTTTTTCTCTTCACATTCAAGGCAGGAATAAATGGGAAACATTGACAATCCCATCACCTTTTTAGGCTCAGATACAAAAGTGTCCCTAAATCTTAGAGAAAGTCCTGAAAGCAGATATTCAGTATTCAATGCTTCAATACTAACAGTCTCATTCCGGAAGAAATTACTTTTGGGGAATCTCTTAAGTGCCCTTGCTTGTTTCATATTCCAAACAGTTTGCTCTCCCTTCATCTTAGAGTGCAACAAAATATTTTGATTCTGTAGACCTGTTCCATAGCAAGTCTGTGTGTAGAAAATAGTTTTATAGGAGCCCATAGATTGAACTCTGGAAAAAATCACTCCAAGCAGAAAAGCCACCTGATGGCTGAAGGTAAGGTGGGTTTTCTAGAGGAGGGCTCCGTCTTGAACTTATTGTTTCCCTTATTCTCTCAGTAATTCTAGGGAATGCTTAGAGACTAATTTCTTCTACCACTGCATTTTATTATTTGTTGAATATGGTCAGGTGAGTTAATTACTAGTAAGAAGATAATGAAAAATTTGAAGCTCACAGTTAAATGGAGGGGAACAGTTCAAGCATAATGGGGATTTTAAGGGTTTTCAATTTCCTTCCATTTTTGAAGACCTTGAAGAGCCATCTCCTTCCCCTCCACATAATGCCGTTAAAATCAGGAGTTAATGCAAAGAAAACTCATCAGGCTAAAGTCTGCTTTTTGCCAGCGTGCCAAAGGACACTTTTTTAATGGTTCAGGAATGAAGCTCAGCAAAGTTTTCTTTCTTTGATGTGTTTGCTTGATGCATTACTGAAGCTTATGATACTTGGCCTAAGGGGATTTAAGCAGAACATAACATATACAAATACCAATCTTTCTAGCCAGATAAATCCTAAAATCATAGAAAAATAAGTCTGCTGTACACTGCATGACAATTGGATGACAGATGATTAGGAAAATGGGGGCTGACACTTCGTGGCATTCAAGTCTAGTTCAGGGAATGGCGTTCAGACTCAAGTCTGTCTGCAGTGGGATCAGGAGAGGGGACAAGAGGATCTCGAATGTGTCCTGTGTTTCTGGAGCTTAAAAAGTAAAGGGAGTAGGTGACATGCACTGGGGAGAGAGAGTGGGGCTGGGACACAGCACCCTGTGGACCTCACTGCAGGGTGACATGGAGTTATGAGGGTATTTTAAGACATGGGGAGAGGGAGAGGAGGAAGTGATTATATTTATTACTTTAGAGATCACTTTGGCTCTTATAAAGATAAATGTTTGAAGAAAGAAGTGAGTCAATAAGTGGAAACCAGTTTAAAAGAGTAGTCTAGAAAGATAAACTTATAAAGTGTAAATTTCCTAGGGCTGCGGTAACAAAGTACCATAAGCTGCTTGGCTTAAACAACAGAAATTAATAGTCTCACAGTTACAGAGTCTAGAAGTCTCAGTTCAAGATGTTAGCAGGGCCCTGCTCTCTGAAGATGCTGGGGAAGGGTCTGTTCCAGGCCTCTTTCCTGGTTTCTGGTGGTTGTTGGCAATCTTTGACGTTCTTTAGCTTGTAGATGCATCACCCTGATCTCTGCCTTCATGCTGTCTCCTGTGTGTGTGTGTATGTGTGCCCATCCAAATTTCCCCGTTATATAAGGACACCAGTCATATTAGATAAAGGGTCCAACCTCCTCCAGTATAACCTCATTTTAACTAATTACATTTGCAACAGCCCTATTTCCAAATAAGGCTGCATTCTAAGTCCTGGGGGTTGGAACTTCAACATACACATTTTTGTTCAGGTGCACAATTCAGCCCATAACATAATGTGTTCCATAAACAAAACAACAAGACTATTAGCCAGTGAAAAAGGAAATTGCAGAGACAAATTGATCTTTTAGAGAAAGAAAAAGAAATGAAGGAGCAGAGGAAGAAAGGAAGTAAGGGAGGGAGGGAGGGAGGAAGGAAGAGAGGAAAGAAGGGAGAGAGAGAGGGAGGGAGGGAGGGAGAGAGGAAAAATGAGAGAGAGGAAATGAAGGATGTAAGGTAGCTCTGTTTTTGTTGTTGTTTTTGTTGTTTTACCTTGAACATTTTAGTAATTGAGAAACTCAGCATAAGGGTGTATATGATGGATCACAAACATTGTGTGATGAATCACAACCACCTGTGAGATATAAAGAGAGGAAGTAAAATAAAGTGTTCAGTGTTGGTCCACATCACATCTCCTTATTACATCAACACCATTGTTAGGCATCTAAGACCAAGGATGTGCAAAGCTAGAGTGATGTAAACATACAAAACAATGAAATATATACATTTAGGAGAGACTAGTTAGAAGAAAATTCTGGTCACGTCCTCACTAGGGTAGGAAGGGAAGAGAAAGTGACTAGGAAATGGCATTAATTAAAGAGTTTACTGAGACACAGCCACTTTATGGACACACTTCTCATACTTTTCTTTATTTCAACCTCCCAACTCCTACCCTCCCACTCCTACTTTTTTTCTTTTATTAAGTGGTTATCTTCCTTTGCCAGGCCCTATCCTGGAGGTAAACAGTACAAAGCCTTGTCCTCATGAACATGGCAAGTGGAGTATTTACTTACCTCATTTCAGTGGAGAGAAACAAAGGGTCAGAAAGTGTAGACAATGCCTCCAAAGTCTTGGCTTTACAAGACACTGGTTGTGGAATTTCACTACATTGTTGTTCTCCTAAAGACTCTACTCATTTCCCTACAAATACATGGACAGATAATTCCTCAGTGCCTCTCCTGGGATAGAGAGCAGAGATTAAAGCCGGAAGTTTGGTAAAGAAAGGGAGTGGGGTATAGTTTTAGGTTGGCAGGCAAGAGACAAAGATCCCTTTAAATAGCTCTTTCTATTTTCTCTTTTCCTTTCAATTGCAGAAGAAAAATCTTTGATTCTAGGTATGTGTCAGGAGACCAGAGTGCTTTTCTGAGGGGAAGAATTTGAAGCTGGGTGTCTAGGGTTGGTTCCACCACGTGTAAGAAAGAATAAATTAGTTTTTTTTTTCCCTTCCTGGTAATCAGTCCAACTTACCCTTGTATCAGTGAAGCAGGAATTCATAGATTTAACTTTCCAAAGGACTGGAAGGATATACTGCAAACTTTGGGGAGGTTAGGAATGGGAATGGGGGGTAATCTAGGGTAATTTGCAATTTTTAATCTATATGCATTTATAAAATTTTATAAAGAACATGGTAAGTGGATGTAAAATAATAAGGAATTCCTATAAATTTGCCACTATTTTTGTACAACAAAGACTGTCCTGTAAACTGAAATGGTGAATAAAGACGGAATCTAGAACTGAGGACTGTAACCACAGGAAATATTATATATAATATGTGTACATATATGTGTATATACTCATGTGTATATGTATGCATATGCATATATAGGTGTGTATGTTTGTGTTTATATAAAATTCTGTCACCGATGATCCTGAGGGAACCTGGTTTCATAGCAAATTTCTATTGGACAGTTCTGGATCTGTTTCTTCTTTTTTATCTCAGCTACCTATGTAATTATTCACTCTTTCTTAGAAAATAGGAAGTGGCAAATTCTAATGAGCACCTGTAGAAAGTGCACCTGCTATTGTCCACAAGGTCACGACACCTCTTATGAGTGTGAACATTGATATTGAGCCAAATATTAAGGGTATTGCTGTCTGTACCCAGGATATGTCCTCAACATGCTTCAGGCAGGACACAGGGTAAGTGCCCCTGTGGATCTGGAATGCTGACCACCTATGCTGTTACGTCTCCAAAGTCTTTGCTTCTTTAGAATTACTTTATCTTTTATTGCATTTCAGCTCCCACCACCTCCTGCCCCAACTCCCAAGGTGAGATGTAGGAACAGAGGATGGTAATTGGCCAGAGGACTATGTGAGTAGAATGTTCTCAAGGTCATCCCACCCCTCTGATTCTGCTTCATTGTATTTAACTCTATTCCAGCCTCTGGTCTCTCCCTTAAGATGAGTTCTTCCTGAGGAAGGTTTTTCGATTCTCATATGAATACAGCCCAAGTTATCTCAGTGGCTCTCCGGGATGGTTCTAGACTATTGAAAACTAAATTTAGATTCAAACTGAAGAAGAAAAGAGAGAAAGAAGGAACACTGTATAATTTGAGGAAAGAGCAGGTGTTTTAAAGTCAGACTAACATGGGATTGCATCCTGGTCCATCTGCTTTTTCACTGCGAGCCTGTTTTAAAATGGAGAAAATATCAAACAGGGCATTTTTGCAATAAAAAATGTAATAATCTATATTAGGTACCAGGAACATGGCTTGATCAATCAATAAATTTGAAGACAATGATTTTTTTTTTATTATTTAGCCAAATGAATTAACTTAATGTTTTATTCTTATTTATTTATTTATTTGCGGTCCGCGGGCCTCTCACTGTTGTGGCCTCTCCCGTTGTGGAGCATAGGCTCCGGACGCGCAGGCTCAGCAGCCATGGCTCATGGGCTCAGCCGCTCCACGGCACGTGGGATCTTCCCTGACCGGGGCACGAACCCGTGTTCCCTGCAACGGCAGGCGGACTCTCAACCACTGCACCACCAAGGAAGCCCAGTTTATCCTTGAAGTTAACACATTTCAGCATTTGCTAGTGCTGGTTCATAATTTACCTCCATCTGGCAGAGAGAGGTCAAGGAGGAGTGAGTGTGATAGTAACTGCAGTACAAATGGTATCCTCAAGAAATCTATTTTCCTCTAATGCACACAGTGAGGTTGGTTCTCAATTAATAAGCCAATTTTAATATAAAAGGGCCTATGCCTATAAAGAAATTTAGTCCCACATTTTACTAAAATAAAGAAATAAATTTGCACTTAGTAAGTAAAGTAACATTATTCAGGTTAAAAAAATGCCTTCACTCAATAGCATGATACGTGTTCCAAACCTATAGTTTGTGGATAACATTTTACATGAATGAACACTTTTATGCTCTGTAAATGTCCTTTAAGGCAGGTACATCTATAATGTATATAGCTATACTGTATAGAAGACTGTAAAAGACAATTTAGAAAGGTAAAGCTCATAAAACTTAAAGAATTGGACCAAAATCATCCGGGGGTAAGTTAAGGAAAAAACATGTCTTTTTGGTTCATTCTCCTGTATTTTTAGAACTACATTAGTAAACTTTATTGATGTGATATTGAAATGTTAAATCAATTACTCTGGACAATTTAACATTTCCAGAGTATGAAGGTATGGACTATACCTGGTTTGCCCACTATTTTATCCTCAGCTCTAAGCACAATACCAAGTATATAAGTGCTTAATAACTATTTCTTGAATTGATGAAATAATGAGGTTGTTAGTAGGTCAGCTTGTCAGGGACACAGCCTATACTTCAGGATTTATCAAAATTGCCTGTAAGTGATGAGCACATTTAGAAAACTGATTTTCAGGTGGCAACAGTTTGAGGGCAGGTCATTTTGAATTTGTGGGAGAAATGTGTATGTGCATGTGTGTGCACACATGTGTGGAGGCTGTGTGTGCACGCATGCGTGTGTGTGCCCATGCAAAATGAAGGGGTAGTAGTATTGAACTAGGATAAGGATCTAGGGATCATAGAAAATGTCACAAAAGACAACTTTAATGTAAATAAAACACCATTACTGTAATCTCATTTTTAAATTATGTGGGGAATTGTGCTCCAACAGATATCTTATATGTGTTTGAGATCAGGTAAAATTAGAGCAGACATGCAGAACATTTAGAGATCATTTAGTCAAGGGCCCATGAATTAAACTGGCCTACCAGCTGTTTTGTACCTAAAGTTTTATTGGAACACAGCAGTGTTCATTAACTTAAATATTATCTATGACTGTTTTCACACTAAAATGCTGAACTGAGTAGTCACAAAAGAGAATATATTGCCCATGAAACCTAAAATATTTATTTTAAAATATGTTTGCTGACACCTGATTTAATCCACACCCCTCATTTAGCAGATCAAGAGCCTGAGCACCTGATGGACGGCAGGACCTGCTCAAGGTGACAGTCTTAGAGGCAGGTGGGAACTGGAATCTGAGTCTCTTCACTGCCATCCCTTAGCACCTTCCTTTGCCACAATGCATCCCATCATCCTAAAGAGTTAGACTGATTCACAAACAATTAATTTAACTTTGTTATAAAATACAATAAAATCCACTTATTTTATTTCATATATACATGGTTTTTATTGTCTATGCAAATCCCTACATCTTCCAGATGTTTTCTAACATCTGCCACACAGGAGCACCTGGGACCAGTGAACCCCCAGGGGATGTTGCAACGTCATTAACTGGGCTTATAAAAGCCGAGTTGAAAACTGTCACAAAACCATACAAAATTTGGTAGAAAATCGATCTAAAAAAGATGAGGTTTCAGCAGTAACTCAAAGGCCAATTGTATTAAGATGCCAACTGGAAAATTTCCTTTGGTGGATCTTCCATAAACATGAATAATAGATATATATTGCTCAATGGTATACTTTAGAGAATGGCAAGGGAATGGGTCTAGATCACCCACCATAATAGAAAATACAGTGGGGATTTCAGTAGTAATAAGGACACCAGTATGGTACAGGAGGCGTCTGAGTCATCTTCCCCTTATGGGGTGGAGAGTGTAAATCGCCAGAGGCAATAAATTCAAATGAGGCCAAAATGACAGGACACTTACTTAACCTCTGTGCAAAATGCACAAATCACAGAAATATGCAGAATTGCAAACAAATTATGAAAGATCCCAAAAAGCCAAAGAAGGAAGTATGTCCCCTAAAAGTGGAAGAGAATCAAGCAAAGCAATTAAATATTGATAAAAGGAACTAGTATTCAAGAGCCAGGGTTGGGCGATGAAGGGGAGAGAGGAATTAAATGAGTGTGGTCCTGGTTATCGGGGCAGTTTCAGGCACCTGCCACAGCAGTATTTGCACTGGTTAGCTGCACCTAAAGGGCCAGAGGAGGGTCAGCGAAGAAGATGAAAGTACAGAAATGTTACTTTCACCAGAGGATTTCCAGAGAGTTTCTCATTATTTAACAAATCAATGAATCACTTCATAACTGAATACTTCTGGTATATTGTGTCAGATTTATGTGGGTATCTGAGACTTCTTGACAGTCCAGCATTGCTTTCATTGGAGAATTGACCATTTCCCAATCCATGTCGTTGCACTATGGATATCAAACTGAACCTCCACTTCTGATCAGCAGGGTGACCACCAGTCCAGGTCAGCTATAACAGTCAGAGTAGTTAATTGCAAACATCTGAATCAACTCTTTCTAATGTAGCAAGAAAAATGAATTTCTTATTATTAGGTGGCACAAAGAATATCTGAAAGTGTCACAGGGTCATTCATTTTTAAGGATGAATGGCCAGAAATGAACCCTAAGACATTGGCTAAACAACTCTAAATCCTGTGATGGCAACAGCTATCCATGCTATGGATGCATTCCAAATGGCCTCTCCCATTGTTCTATTCTGAATTAATTTCATGTGGATGAATCTGACAGGTTGAATGTAGTACTCGGCCTCATCCCTGGATGCAAAAGAGGCTAGAAAAGGGCATTCCAGGGTACTATCTTGGAAAGGCTGGATTCATTATATAGGGAACTCTCTAAACAAAGGAAGACTCCTCAAACAAATGGAATATCTGTAAGACATGGTAATCATTCACCACCCTGTCCAATGAGAGGGCCCTATCACTCCAGACCAAACACTAGATGAAGAAGCAAACATATGGGTTAGACAGGGTAAATGACACTTCAGTAAGTAGTACAGATGTTGAAAGATAATGGTTCACTTTTCTTACATAAGGAGCCATGAGTGCTATATATGGTTGGACGTGCTGACTGCATCACTTTGACACGTGGCAGGAATATCAAAGAATGGGGCTCATAGAGAGGAAAGTAGAGATAAAAGATACAGTAAAAGACAAGAATTAATTGTGTCACAAACACCTGGATCTACTTATTCCTGAAGCCACACAATCCCTGGATTTTACAATTTCCTGAGCTGGCCCCCTCATGTTCTTACTTGAACGAGTTGTTCGTAAAAAGCCTAATACAATATCCATTCTCTAAATTGGTGAGATTACAGATATGCTTACTGAGTAAAATCCTAGGATAAGTGGTACCTAGATAAGAAGTGTATATATTCTTTTCAGGAATTGAAAGCATAACGTTTCAAGGAGAAGATAATCAAGATACATAAGATTCTCACTTGTGCCCTTTCTAACAGGCATTACATCACCTTCTCCTTGCCAATAATTCAGGAGTTTTAAAGTAGATGGGTCAGCACCCTTTGACTGGGACATTTTCTAGTGAGTGTGGTTATTAAACCAACATACACCACCCCCCATATGATGGTTTTCTTCCTCTGTGTACTTAAGACACATTGGACCTAATAAAACAGGGTCTCATGTAGCCCAAAATTCAGTATATGTATGCCAGCTGTCTTGATCTCTCTCAACCTTTGATCTATTCTCCACTCTGGTACTTTCATATCCTCCATTCCACTGCCTTATAACTAATTAAGCTAACGGTACTGTTTGTGCCTATGGAGGGAAGGAGGGAAAGAGAGAGAGACAGAGAGAGACAGAGAGAGAGAGAGAGAGAGAGAGAGAGAGAAAGCTGCAACTTAAGGCACGTCCTCCTGCTTAATTCATCAGAGAACTCTACTCTGGAATTTTAGGCAAAAGCTCTGCTAAATATAAAGTGCAATTTGCTTTGGTTTTCCTCTTCTCCCTTTGTGAATGTTGTCAAAGTAAACCAGATCCAGATGGCAGTTAAAGTGGTGAAGGAAAATTTTATTTAGGGCTGTTGCAAAGGGAAAAAGAACTGGGCTCCCTTTTGAACAGAACAGAGACAGTGGGAATTTGCAGCAATGAATGGAAAATTACTGAGATTCTGGCTAACCTAAACTAACAGGAGTCCTGATTAAGATAGGCCAGGGTGAGCAGATACCAAGGGTAAGAAATTCTTGATAAACTGACTTAAGGTTCTTGCCAAAACTGGATTTTACAGGGAAGGGCAACGATAGGCCTAGGAGAAGATTCGGGAGCCTGACTAAAGTTTGATCAAGCAAAGAATCTTTGACAGTGTCTTTCTCAGAAACTAGCAGAATAGTAACGCCCATGTTGACTAAGCAGAGTTTGGGGAATCCTCAATCTTCTTTTTATAAGGGCATGTTCATAACCTCAAAAATTCAGTAATAACTCATAACCATGCTCTAGACACTGTAAGACATTATTACCTAATTTAATTCTCATGAAAACTCTGTTAGGTAGATTGCTACTATTTCAAATCTACAACAGAGGAAATAAGTAAATTAGAAAGATTCTAACTTACTTAGAGATTATATACGGAAAGTATGTAAGTCAGAGAGATTCTACACCTTAATGCCAAAGAATATACAAATGGGAGCACCTGTGTTTTGAAATCAGGTTTGTCCAAATCAAAGTCTGCATTTGGTGCCTTACACCTGGTGCCTGGGCTGTGACTCAGATGCAAAGTGAATCAATGTTAGCCAAAGAAGCAAAAGATTAAAAGTTCTCTGTTTAGTCTGGAAGCAGATAAATGTATATGAGGATTAAAACTGGCAAAAATAAATATATGTGAGTACATATATAAGTATAAATAAGTTGAGTGGAAGAAAGATTAAACTGGATCTGTGTCCCTCTAGGAGTTGGGAAGATGCTCATTCCCCTCTTCTCATGCTTCCATATTCCCCCTAATCTGGGAGAAAAACATGGGAAAACCACCACTGGCCTATTTCTCTGTCCCATTCCCTGATTGGTGAGGGAGGTAGAAAGATTCATCAAGCTGTGAGATGATGAGTTTGAAAAAAAAAAAAAAAAACAGAAAATGTACAGTAACATTCCCTTCTGGGGCTCCTGTAATATTCAGTGTTCTCCAGAGAAAGGGAACGAATGGGATGTGGTTATACAGAGAAGTTTTTTTTTTTTAAGGAATTGGCTCATGTGCTTGTGGAGGCTTGGTGAGTCCAAAATCTGATGGGGGAGGCTGACATGCTGGAGACTCATGGAAAAGTTGCAGTATTAGTTCAAAAGCAGTCTGCTGGCTAAATGGGAAGAGCCCATGTTGCAGATGAAGTCTGAAGGCAGTCTGCTGGCAAAATAAGTTCTGTTTGCTTAGAGGAGGTGAACCTTTTTGTTCTATTAAAGTCTTCAACTGATTGGATGAGGTCCATTCACATTATGGAGAGTAATCTGTTTTACTCAAAACCCTTGATTTTGTTGGAAGTCTCATCTAAAAATACCCTCACAGAAACATCAGAATAGTGTTGGACCAAATATCTGGGCGCCGTGACCCAGCCAAGGACACACATAGAATTAGAGCCAAAAACACAGGCTCTTTTTTAAGGTAGTCTCTGAAGCATGTAAGGTTCTGAATTTTCCAGCACTCCCAGGGACTGGGTGGGTGAGTTTAAGTAACAGATAGAGGGAGAATTCAAAGTCTGTTGGCAGTAGATCTAAGACTGTGTTCCTGTCAGCTTATTAGCAATAAGGATAACACATTAGTTCTCTTTCTGATTCCTCACAAATGGGTCCTACTTTGAGTAGAAGAACATAGGATGCTATTATAAAAGGGTGCAAGGGCTCAGAATCTTAGAAATTAGGGACAGAATTATGTACATAAAATTCAGACAGACTGAGGTTTTTGGCTTAGCCAGGATGAGATGCTTTCAAATCTAAGCTTTAGTAAGTTCAGATCACTAAAGTCTTTTTGAATGTGGATCACAGCTCCCCTTAGTTTCTGTTAGTTACAGACATGAAGCTATGTTTTAAAAGATGAGGGCCTGATTGATGCCCCCTGGGCTCTTAATAAGCACATCCAGGGGCCTTATCATATAGGCCATGGTAGTGAACATTGATCTGACTTACATAGTAGGGTTTGAGTCAGGGAGCAGGTAACAGGGGAAAGATTTGGGCCCAATTAAGTCTCCTCAATGAATGTTTTGGGCTTTAGTAGATGAGATGATTTTTGCTTCCAGCTTGAGTTTTTTTGTGAGAGCCTCAGGCAGTGACTTAACATTATCATTGCAGTTAAGTTCAACATAAGCTCAAGAGCCTTTGCTTTCATAGAAAGTCAGGACGCATACTTTGAATAATGGCTTTAGATAAAGACACAGCTGCATGAACAAAAGGGCAGTAGATTTTACTAATGAATACATAAAAAGGGATAGGTCTTTATAAGTAAAGGTAGAGAGGAACTCCATGAAACAAACGACTTCTCAAAAATTAAGAAAAAACAAAACAAAACAAAAAAGGCCTGTTTCTGTAACATTCACTCCATCTCTAGGAATTGAATTTTCTCAGAAATGAATTGTCTTAATCATTATGTTTCTGTCTTTCTATCACAATGGGAGCAGTGGAGAATAACAGATGCTTTAGAGAAAGCAACATGCTTGGGCAGGAAGAGGGGCAGTTTCGTGAGGTAAAATTTGGATCATAGAGTCCAGACTGGACAAATATGAATAGGGAAAGAGGATTCACTTGGGCTAAATGCCCTTGAAGGGAGTTGAGGAAAGAGACAGGCATCTTTGTAGCTACTAGATCAGAGAGGATGATGTTTCCGCCCGCCACCCCCCCCAATCATACATAACCAAAAGGTTTCATTCCAGAGAGCAGAGTGCAGAGACCCCCAGAGGGAAACCAGATATAGGACATATCTAAGGCCTTTAAGAGCTGTGTCACAATAAAAGGGAAAACATCCATAATAGATCAGAACAGCTGTATGAAGTGATGACAGAAAATTTGTACTGATTTGAGAAGGAAAGCTCAAGAAGGATACTGACTACACAAAGCCATTGAGAGCGTTTTATAAGCCGTTCAGCTGTTGTAGTTAGGTATACAGTTATCCCATTGCCTTGAGTGAGCAGGAAAGGATAAACACTATAAGGAAGGCACAGGGATCAAGTGCCACCCCAAGGGACTGGCACAGAACAATAGCAAATCAAGAACAGTCTTTTTTCAATGTTAATCTAAAAGGAGAATGCTGTCAGGGTGGGGTTATCCTACTTAGGAGGGTGAGAGAGGATTGGATTGTTTGGGATGATGTTTTTTGTCAGCCCCACAAATCATTTGCTTTGTACCTCTCATTACAACGACAACCTACAATGGATGATACAAAGATAACTCCCTGTGCCTCAAAAGAAAGGAAAAAAGGAAAGATGCTGCTGAGATCCAATAAAGGTGTGTTAGCATAATAGAGAAGAAAAGGAAGCAGCAGAAAAAAAAAGAAAAATGGTTAAACTGGACTAAACTATCAAACCTTCCTTAAAAGAGCATGGGGAAAAAAGAAACCTAGATGTAAATAGGACATGAGGGTCCTACCCTATTCTGCTGCAAAAGATGTAGCAAAAATGTTACTTGAAGTTTGAAATGCTCAAAAACTGAAGGAAGACAGGGTCTTGAGAAGTTTACAACAAAGGTCCTGATCCTCTCTGGGGTACGCTAAAAAATGACCGAAACTAATAGGCTCATTTAGGTGCCTAAAGACGCAGGCTTCATAACCATCCCCTGCAGCTTTTGTTTTGGATCCTGCAGGGATCCTGTAGGGAGAGATACCCCAACAGAAACAAATATGGTGACAAGAACAAAATTGTCCCTAGCAGACAGTTTCTCATACTCCTGGGAGATTCCATGGCAAAGACCGGACCAGGAGGCACAGTGGGATGAGGCAAAAAGTGGCTGCTTATGAGAAGGAGCTTCAGCCTTAAGAAGCCCACACTCAGTGATGAGCCAAGACACCAGAAGTCCAGGACTCAGATGGGAAATAAACTTTGGAAGCTTGAAATGTGAAAGGAGAGTTAGACAATGTGGCGGTTGGAGCTGCCAACCACTTTTGCAAGAAAACAAGGAATATCCCTAGTGTCATTCTCTGAGAGTAGGCATGGGTTGTAATTAACACTCCTCTCAATAGGAGATTTTCCTGAACAGCGTTTAAGTTCACAGGTTTTAGTTTCCGGATGCTTAGCACAGACTGACTAACTGGTATCGTGGTGAGACAGAAAGCAACACTTTTTCCATCTTTGCAGTCTCTCGAACATTGACAGTGGGCTTCATGATTGTTACCCTCATCATGGCTCTGCTTTGCACCAAGTACTGGCTTTTGAGGCATAATTGTACTTGGAATAACTGTTCATAGAGTTTAAGAATCCTTTTTTAGAGTAGATGCAGATAGTTTTCAGTTCGTGACATGCTTTTATTTTTATTTTTTGAGGGGTGGGGGGGTGGTACGTGGGCCTCTCACTGTTGTGGCCTCTCCCGTTGCGGAGCACTGGCTCCAGATGCGCAGGCTCAGCGGCCATGGCTCACAGGTCCAGCTGCTCCACGGCATGTGGGATCTTCCCGGACCGGGGCACAAACCCGTGTCCCCTGCATCGGCAGGCGGAGTCTCAACCACTGCGCCACCAGGGAAGCCCACATGCTATCTTTATAGTCCAGGAAGGACTCTTGATTTTATTTCATTTCTATATCTTTCCTCTTTATCTCCATTGTCCACTGTTATTTCTCTCCTCTCCCAGCCATCCATGAAAATCCATTTGGTATCTATCTCCAATTACACATTGTCTTTCCTTTATATATGGAGGCATGAGGCATGCCCTGGCTAATTTATTTTAAATGTCACCCCACCTCCAATATATTTTCTGACTTTTCCCCAGTTTTGTACCTTTTGTCTTCTTGGCAAATCCACATATATGTTGCTTATATATCTTAAAGTTTTTTACCTTTCCCAATTAAATGTAAGTTCCATGAGTGAAGGAATTTCTGTCTGTTTTGTTCATTGCTGTGTCCCTAACTTCTGGCATAGTATCTGTCACAGAGTAGGCTATAAATAAATATTTGTGAAATAAGAAAATGAATGAATACACGAAACAGTGTTGGGAATGGATAGCATTCTGTCTTTGCTTGTAGAAAGTGTAGGACTGGCAATGAGGAGGTCTATATTGTCCTATTAACATCTGAACTGTTAAAAGTGAGCTACAAGAGAGAGCCGATGTGGAATTAATTCACCTTTGGACATTGAGAGGCAGCTACACCCATTCTGAGATTCTGAGTAAGACTGGACCAGAATGAAGAATGGATAAAGCATGGTATTGTTAATTTAACCTGAAAGAGAAACAACATGGAATATTCAAGCTTTATGTCTTCTGTGGGGATTTGATAGTGGGAAGGTGTTCACATGCAAATTGGGAGTATTTTGTGTTGAGAATATTGTACTTAATGAGTACTTTTAAGCTGCCATATGAAGTTACCATTTAACCACTGAAGCATTATATGTTGTACAGAGTAGCTGTGCATCAAAGAATGAGAGATTAATTTTGGGCCTTGGGTACAATAGAGTTTTAGGATTAATTCAAATTACTGTTCTGTCCTATCTAGCCTTGGTGAAGTGAGAAAGGATAAACTGTCCACCAGTTGTTCTCAAAAGAAAAAAAGGAACAATGCTTGGAAGTGAGAGAAAAGACTCATGAATGAACATGAAAGACTGCCCTAAAAAAACAGTTGTTCTAGTTTCCTTATGGGGACAGCCACATGTCTGGTCAGCCATAGAATCAATTGATAAGATTAACAGTCTAAGGAGCTAAACCTGGGAAATTAAGTTACAAAGAAGCTCTTACCTTTTCTTCCTCCTGTTTCCATATGGATGATTTCCATAAATCGTCCACTCTCTAGTAGGTGCAATAGGCTTTCTCTTCTTCTTTCAAAGGCTTCCCTTGTTACTTTTCCTGTAAGTGATTTATCTTGGTATGGATGGAGAGAGAGTATTTGTATCCCCATCCCTTCCTTGCTCTCTTTTTGAGTGGCTAATCCTCAAGTGACACATGTTTCTCTACTGATCCATGAGGTAAACATGCCTGAAAAACTGTAGCTTTTTGGGCAAGTTTCTATTTAGCAGAGGAGAACATATTAGAGAATTTAGTTGTGGCAATGGGTCAAGCAGCATTTTCTAATTCTCCTTATCAATCACAAAGCTAGTAGCTTTATCACCATTTTTTTTCTAGTGCTCAATATTTCCAAACTCCAGAAACAATGGGTAGTATTTATTAGTTTGCTAAAACCATAACATATACCAAAATAGATTTGGACCTAATATGGGGAAGTACTTTCTCTCACTACTTGGAAGATGTTTGTAAAGGAGGGAGCTGCTTCAAAGGGCACTGAGATTCCATATCCCTAGAGGCTAAGCTGCCACCTATCCAGACATTGTTGAGTGAATCCTTTCCCTAAGAAAACATTTGACTTATTATAAGATTAATAATTGTTCCTACACTGGTGTAGAACTTTAGAGTTTACAAAGGGTTTTAAGATGCATCGTTTCCCTTAATATGAAATCATTATGTACTTATTTTTATATTTATGTATTTGATTCATTTGAGATGATGTATTATTCTAATTTAGATGTTCGAATGACTCATCTTCAAAGTAGACCCTTGAGAGTTTACTTGATTTTGTGAAGCAAAAAAATAAAAACATTTTAAACATTGTAAATTAATAATAGACATTAGTTATTATTATCAACAGCAGTAACAGTACAAGGTTAAATAGGCTATCATTACTCAAAACTTTTTAGTATCCTCATAGGGTGTACAGCATGCTTTAAAATATTTCTTACAATGAGAAATTGTTAACTTTGGGGGACTGATTCTATTTTAATTTTAATTTCAGAACTTCACCAAAAGTAATCTCTAGCCAAATGTTATAAATCAGGTGAGGGATCAAAGAAGGGTAATATGATTTCTAGTACACCAAGAAGTGTAATGTTTTTATTTGCCTGATTTTGTTATTTTTGGGGACCAGTACTCTTGTCTCACCTGGCTTTGTGAGAGGTATTGTAAAATAAATTTGAACCATGAAAACAGTTTTGTAATGCATAATAGTGATAAACAGCAAGACTACTTTGAATATTGGTTTCACCATTTATTATTTCTGGACCATTGCAAGTGGTTTAAGCTGCCTCTAGGCCTTGGATTCCGTATCGGTAAAAATGAGTCTAATAATATCTAGTATCTAGATTCTGCAGTAAGAATTGCATGAAATCAAGTATAGAAAGTACTTGGAACAGAGTAGGTGCTCAATAAATGCTACAAATTGTACAGCATAACCAAGCACTCTGTTTGCCTCCTAGGGGATCTCATAACAGAGCACATCTTATTTTGGTGAATATATTGTAGTCTCTTGATTACAGCATGAAAATCATTAAAATAGTATCACACCGTAGATATAGAAACAAATAACTTACAGTCAGGTAGCTGACTTAGAGTACTATGTCCTTAAAACTAAGTGGAGAACTCCCTTGGGGATAAGTATCTAAATTTTCAAAAGAGTCTGAGCTCTAGCATGGTAATGTAGATCAAATTTCCCCGAAGCTATACTTTGTGCTTACTGGTTCTCTCTTGCAGACCTTTCCTTTTGGATTCTGATCCTAGTTTGCCTCCCAGCTTGAATTTAATACTGGCCAGACTCCAGACGTGAAGCTAATAGCCCCTGGCACTTTGCCAAGGCCCTTCTCACAGGAGGATGCTGGTTATCCCTTACCTTGAGCTTCACTGCTATTCCTTCAGGAGTGACAGCTCAGAGATGGGGTTTCCTTTGTAGTACAAGTTTCTACATATGGTACTAGGAGATATCAAGAGGAATATAGTACTTTGGTCCTTGACCTTACTGTCCTAGAGTCTTTAGCAGCACTAAATGTCTAATTGTGCCTCACCATTTAGAACTGATGCCAATATTTGAAAATGCTTCTAAGAAGAAAATATCAAAAAAATAAGGGGGGATAGAACAAATGAATGCTTAGCGAAATATTGACTATCATAACCCTGAAGTAGAAGGCCCCCAGTGAAACAGAGAATTTCTGCATCCAAGAACCCAGGGCTAAAATGGACTATTCCAATGAGTAGGATAGTCACAGTAATCATCACAAGAGGGAGCAAGTCTATTACATTTTTACATAATAATAAATCAAAAACCAATCACCTAAATATTACATCTTTCTTTAAAACTTCCTTCCAAGAGGACATGCATGTTTTATCATGTCCTGGTACAAATTTGTTAATTGAAGAGAATCATTGATAATGTAAGTGGTAAGTTCCTTATTGACTTTTTGTTGAACTGAAATATTTATGTGATTATTATGTTTTTTCTTTTTTTTATGTGATTATTAATTACAAAAGAAACATTTCATTGCTAATAACAGTAGTAGTAATACTGGTCTGCATTCCATCCTGAATATTCTAGTAATTTCCTGGAAACAGCTTAATAGCAAACTATAAAATAATTTCTAATTTTTCAGTTTTCTATGTTATGCCATGGGTTATTTAAGGACAATAACCCATAGAGAAAATGCATTTAACAATATTGTTTGGTTGGTTAGTCTATATGTTGTGTAGATGAATGGATGAGTAGATGGACAGATGAAAGGCAGAAGAATATGGTGTAGGTGTCAGAGGAAGAATGCCTTTATTGTTAGATAAGTCAGGGTTAGCATTCTGACTGATCCATTTCTTAGCTTCTCTGGATTTCAGTGTTCTCTTCTGTAAAATGTATATAAAAAATTGACTTACTTCTAGCAGTGTTGTGAATATAAGATAATACATATAAAAATTTATTATAGTCTGTCACATAGTAATTTTTCAAGGAATATGATGGAGCTATCTATCTATCTATCTATCTGTCTATCATCATCATCATCATCCTCTTTCAGGTGCTCTTTCAAAATTAGCAATAATATAGTAAAAAAACATAATAACGGATCTGAGCTGTAGTGCTAATTTGCTACATGACTGCAGTCAAGTCAATTATTTTGGACATTAGTGTTTTTGTCTTTGTCCATTCAGGATGCGCTAATAAAAATATCATAAACTAAGTGGCTTAAGCAATAAAGATGTATTTCTCACAGTTCTAGATTCTAGGAAGTCCAAGATTGAGACATTGGCAAATTTGATGTCTGGTGAGGACTTACTTCATGGTTCTTTGATGGCTATTTCCTTGCTGTAGTCTCACATGGCAGAAAAGGCTGAGGAAGCTCTCTGGGTCTCTTTTTTTTTTTTTTTTTTGAATTTTATTTTATTTATTTTTTATACAGCAGGTTCTTATTAGTTATCTATTTTATACATATTAGTGTATATATGTCAATCTCAATCTCCCAATTCATCCCACCCCACCAACACCCCCCACCATTTTCCCCCCTTGATGTCCATACGTTTGTTCTCTACATCTGTGTCTCTATTTCTGCACTGCAAAGCGGTTCATCTGTACCATTTTTCTAGGTTCCACATTTTTGTGTTAACATACGATATTTGTTTTTCTCTTTCTGACTTACTTCACTCTGTATGACAGTCTCTAGATCCATCCACATCTCTACAAATGACCCAATTTTGTTCCTTGTTAAGGCTGAGTAATATTCCATTGTACAACATCTTCTTTATCCGTTCATCTGTCGATGGGCATTTAGGTAGCTTCCATGACCTAGCTATTGTAAATAGTGCTGAATGAACATTAGGGTGCATGTGTCTTTTTGAATTATGGTTTTCTCTGGGTATATACCCATAAGTGGGATTGCTGGGTCATATGGTAATTCTATTTTAGTTGTTTAAGGAACATCCATACTGTTCTCCATAGTGGCTGTATCAATTTACATTCCCACCAACAGTGCAAGAGTGTTCCTTTTTCTCCACACCCTCTCCAGCATTTGTTGTTTGTAGATTTTCTGATGATGCCCATTCTAACTGGTGTGAGGTGATACCTCGTTGTAGTTTTGAATTGCATTTCTCTAATAATTAGTGATGTTGAGCAGCTTTTCATGTGCTTATTGGCCATCTGTATGTCTTCTTTGGAGAAATGTCTATTTAGGTCTTCTGCCCATTTTTGGATTGGGTTGTTTGTTCTTTTAATATTGAACTGCATGAGCTGTCTATATATTTTGGAGATTAATCCTTTGTCTGTTGATTCATTTGTAAATATTGGGATCTCTTTTATAAGGACACTAATCCCATTCATGAGGATCTATCTTCATGAGCTAATCACCTCCTGAAGGCACATCGTCAAAAGCCATCACGTAGATTAGGTTTCAACTCACAAATTTTGTAAGCAACACAAACTTCATTCCATTTTAGTCCTCATCTGAAATAACAGGACTAATGATAATGGTTTACACTTCACATACTTTTCTTAAACCACTGTTTGGCAGAATTGGTAGCTAAATGCAGATGAAGTCTACTAATTCATCTATGACTTTGATTTTCTCTTTGAGATTTAAACTTTTCTAAATATAACTCTCTCTTTAATAGAACTATTTAAATGACCGTCTAATAACTCAAATTTAACATAATTAAAATGGCTTATACTCTCCCTAAATCATGCCCCATCCCCACTTTGTTTCCTTTATTCCCTACTTTAGGTAATAGGATCCACATTTACCAAGGAAATTAAGACAAAACTCCTCCAGATAGTGTATATCTCTCCATCTCCTTCATACTCCACACCCTATCAGTCATGAAATTATGCTGATACTACTTTTGGATTTTCTGCATTTATACTATCAGTGCCCAAGGCTGTAGTTTAGAATTTAACTAGTTATGGATTATTTAAATAGCATAATATCTCTTTTTCCTAAGATGAGCTTTGGCATACAAGTGCCAGAAAAATGAACTGTCATCACCACCATCACTCTAGGTAAAGAAATCATATACTCTGGCCATGTCATTCCATGATGAGACTCTAATTCCAGGAAGATTGAACTTCTGTCTGTGTTACTTACCATTCATCTCTACTGCAAACCTCAGTGCTCAGAAATATAGACTATACCTTGATTAGGAAATGAGAAAAACTGATGTATGAGGTAGACAGACAAAAATCGGGGAAATACAATAGGTACAAAAAATTTCAAGCCAACAGAGGAAACCATAGACCTGAAGAAATCTCAGGACCTGATGAAATCTCATGATCTGAAGATGTTTGTTGCAGAATCTTTCCTGTGACCCTTGACACATACACCTTAGTGAAGAAGAAGCCAAAAAAGTCATTTACCCCTCTGAATACAACAGATTGTGTGTTTCTTAGGGCAAAGGACTGTCTCTTCTTCCTCATTGTCTCCCACAGAAAACGAAGTGTTGGGCGCAGGGTAAATACTCAGCAAATTTGTTGAACTGAACAGAAATTATAAGTTACTTTATAAACAGAAATCACACTGTAACTATAATTTATCTGAAACACCATGATTAAATTTCTTTAGGCATTCAACACTTCAAACTGGTAATTTATTTGTCATGCAAATCAGTGAATTTATATTGTTTCAGCAATACACTTTAAAAAGTCAAATCACCAAGGTAACTTGAATGAATATGATTATCTGCAGAGACCTGGTACATGATTTCTTTTAGCACTTTCAAAAAAGTCATGGACTAGAATCTGTCATATCAGATGAGAAGATAATACATATAAACAAACACCCAGGCACACACACACACACACACACACACACACACACACACTCACACAGAACAAGTCCTTGTGTGTTTAGGCAAAGTAAAAGAAAATAAAATGTAAAAATGTATTCTTACAGTTGGCATTCTCCATTGGAGTAAATTCTTCATATAACAAGCTAATTCATTGTACATTTAAAATACAGTAACTCTCCTACAGATGAACCTTCAAATTGTGAACTTGCAAGGATGCGAGCGTGTGTTCACATGTCCAATCACGTAAGTTAGTTCACATGTCTGAGGTACATTGTCACTTACGTGTATCCTCTACAAGTGGTTGTACTTTTGTGTACTTTACCGTACAGTACTGTATAGAGTACAGTAGTACAGTGTCTTTATTTCAGGCCCAGGATGTCCAGAAGCAAGTGTAAAAGCAGCAGTGGTGTACCTGGTACTACTGTACTTTTCAAGGTACTGTACTGTAAGATTAAAAATGTTTATTTTTTGTTTGTTTTTTATGTATTATTTGTGTGGAAAGTATTATAAACTTATTACAGTACAGTACTATATAGCTGACTGTATTAGTTGGGTACCTAGGCTAACTTTGTTAGACTTATGAATAAATTGGACTTACGACATGCTCTCGGAACAGAACTCATTTGTATGTAGCAGACTTACTGTATATGTGTCTGGTTATGGACAAAGTTAAATAAAAGAGAATGATTTTTGGAATCTCTTCATTTTAATTTATTATTTTTATGATCAGCTAAAAGAGCCAAAGTTACTCACAAAAAGCAAGATCGTTGCAGAGACTGAGAAATGACATTCTTCAGTGTTCCTGAGTGTGCTGGGGTTTGGATTCTCCCATTCCATTGTGCTACCTAAGACCTGGGACAGTAGAAAGTAGAGCCTCAGGTTAAAAGCCTGAGAAAGAAGGAAGAATAAATATATAATTTGAAAACTCTTTGCTGAAACTAAATTAACAGACCAGGTAAGCAAGACCCTCCTGAATGACTGAAATCATGAAACTGCGGCCCTCTTATTTTCAGTCTGGAAATTCATTCATGGAGACACTAAGTAGAAAGTTTAAAGCTCCTTTCAATACAGCTTTTCATGTATTGGAAGGACACTGAATTGGATGAGAAACTCCCAATAGGGTTGAACACTTCTATGAGCTGTAGTAAGCGTAAGAACGATGCAGAAGACAGAATATATGTTCCTGTAAAAAGACTAAGATGAACAGAAATCCACAAGTAGACTCATGACCTCATTTGTTGACATTGTCTTGACAGCAACAATGATGATAAATTGAAATAGAATCTACTGAGAGAAGTCTAATTCCCTGCTGAACCTGACCATTGTGTGGTCTCCCTCTCATGTCCTGCCAGATCATGGAAGGTCTAAGTTAAGAAAAGATTCACCCTGCAAATTCCCTTAGATCTAAAACAAGATTCATAGGCCATCCAGATAAACATGAAGGGAACCCAAAGAAAAATACTCACAGTATATTTTCATAATTGTTCAAAATAAACATGACTTCATTAAAGTGTAAATGGAAAATAAGGTACAAACTACACCACACTAAAAACAATATGAAAAGTTAAAGGAGAGAATGAGAGATGGATTCATTAATTGATTTATTCAACAACTGGCAAATATTTATTACATTTCTACTATGCAGCTGGTACTTTTCTAGATCATGAGGATACAGTGATGACCCAAATAGACAAATATCTCTCTCCTGGTGGGGCGCCTGGTCTACTGGAGAGAGACCAACAACATAAATCATATATATGACTTGCCAGTAGGTGATGAGTGATGGGAATGGAAATAAATCAGAGGAGAGGAAAGTGAAGTGTTGGCAAAGTTATTTGCTCCACTCACCAATAAGCCATCTGACACTTGGGTTAAGGGAATATCAGGGCATCTTGGGCTGTTTTTGGAGACTGACTTGATCTGGAAAAGAGGAACAGGAGATAAGCCAAGGTGACTCCAAGTTAGAAAGTGGAGGTGAGGCTTCAATGTGTGGTAGTCTTGTCAGGAGGATGTAGACTTCAAGGACCACATCTTTCCTCATAGTTATGATGTGGAAGTGAGAAAAAGAATGCTTTTTTGTTTTGTTTTGTTTTCCCTATAGCATGTGGAGGGCTGAACTACTCTCTTGATCTCTGGGCAAACCAAACTCTGATATTATTCCTGACTCTTTTAACGGAGACCTGGAAAGTGGGGGAAGGGTGGTCAGAACAGAAGAACCAGAAATACCTGTTCTGCCTTTTGTCTGCAGGAGGTAAAGGCAGAGAGACCAGTAGAGGGAGAGGTTCTTCCTCCTGCAACTATCTTCAAATAGATTCGAATAAATTTATTTCAATCTTAGTATAGAAAACAGATATAACATTGGAAAAAATAAACTTTGTGCTTTTAAGGAAATCAAAGAGTGCATTTATTTATAAGTTAAAACAATGACTATTTAAGATGGACACAGCCATAAAGGACAGGTGTCAGAGAAAAGATTTCAAAATGCAAGGATTTGGTGAAACAAAGCTATAGAAGATTTAAAATGACATTGCAAGTAATTATATTATCCTGGAAATTATTTTAGGAAAAAGAAAAGTAGAGTAAAGTAGTACAAATGTAGAGGCAAAATTATAATTTACTATCTTATAGATGCTATGATGCTTGCCTAGGAAAACAAAGATAATTAACTTTCAAAAAATTAAGAATAACAATTGTTCACTCAAATGTTTAGATGATGGCATATAAATATTTGCTTTCTTATATGCTGACAATAAAAATAGAAAACAAAATAGAAAAATACCTTATCAAAACATCATAAACATATTAATATACTTAGAATCAAACTTTAGAAAGGCTGTACAGTACTTATGTGAATAAAATGACAAAAAATTACCATTATGTGAGAGCAGTTGAAAACATAGACATAGGATACATAGGATACATAGGATGTGAAATCTCAATTTTATATACATATAAAATTGAATTAAGGAGAAAAAATTTATATATATAAATATAAAATATAAACATAAGTAATTAAATATTATGTATAATATAAACAGATTAGGTATATGTAATACTGTATATTACATATTTATATATCATATACAATATAATACTATATATAATACATAAAATAAATACTACAATATGTTTATGTATAATATATTCATATTACATATTTATATAGGAGGTTTAGTGTATTTAAGAAACTTACCTAATATTGTACAGTGTCCACGTAAGGATTCAAACTTAGGTGGTCTGACTTCTCAACAGGGTCTGCATTCTCAAAAGCCATGTTATAGAAAGAAGAAGGTAAAAAATACCTAAAGAACATGAAAAATTACACTTCTGAAAGCAAAACACAAATGCCTTTCAAAGATAATATTCCAACTTAATAATCATCAAAGACATGAAAATTAATCAAAAATAACAGTGAAACATCATGATTTGCCTATTGAGTTGGAAATCACAGAATTACTGGACAAGAGTAAAGAAGAGGCATTCACTAAAATTGTTTTTTGGAGCATAAATTGGTACAACTGTTTATGAAACTGATTTGCTAGTATATCAAAAGTCTTGATTAGTCCTCAGGACTGTATGTAAATTCTTCAGTCTTTCCTCTCTTCCCAGAAATCTGAAAGACTTGTTCTTTCCTGCCCCTTTTGAAATTAGAAGTAGCCATATGACCTGTTTCTGCCAAACTTGAGTAAAAATGCATCATTAGAAGGTGACATTGCTTATGCTTTTATTATTATGAATATGATCATGATTATTATTTACTTAAAATAAACTAAAAAGCCAATTACAAAGGAAAAAGACAGTTGGCTTGAATCTTACCAATAATCATCAAAAAGATCTGAAATAGAAAATACAGAATGCATAGCATGTGTGCAAATTAGAAATCGCACATATGTTGTGTAAAGACCATAGTTTTGTTAACACTGAGACAGACTTGCTTTTTATTCATACTACTCATATACAATTTGATCTTGAGCACATTGTTCAGCCTTTCTTTTTCTCTATAGTTTTACTCTATATAATGGCAGAATTCATATATACATCACTGTGTTATTGTAAGGATTAATATTATGAAGATTAAAGTAAAAAATATAAAAATATATAATATATAGTTATACACTCTATAACTATGTATTTTATATAAGTATGTATATCTTATTGCTCTGCCTAAAACAAACTTTAACTCAGTAAATACATATTAGCTTTTGTTACTTAGGATTTACTTTATCTCCATATAACAGAATGGGACACTGAAATAGCAGTAGCTTCTGGAAGCCACCCTTTCTCTTCCATAAAAGAAATCTGAGAGATGAGAAGCTTAAGGCTGGTATGGTAGCTTTCATCCTTTTCTTTACTTTTTTTTTTTTTTTTTTTTGTGGTACGTGGGCCTTTCACTGCTGTGGTCTCTTCCGTTGCGGAGCACAGGCTCCAGATGTGCAGGCACAGCGGCCATGGCCCACGGGCCCAGTCGCTCCGTGGCATGTGGGATCTTCCCGGACCAAGGCACAAACCCGTGTCCCCTGCATTGGCAGGCGGACTCCCAACCACTGCACCACCAGGGAAGCCCATCCTTTTCTTTTCTTTATTCTCTGGTTTCCACACTCAAAGTTGCTTCACAAAATTCATGTTAGAACACCTGCTACCATGTTTCCATTCCATGTAGCAAGCGGTAGGGGGAAAGAAAAATGGAACCTCTTCTCAGGTAAATCATCTTCCTGTTAACACAGCTTTAATGCAAATTCCACACAATATATTTGCATACATCTGATTGACCAGAAATGAGTCCCATCTATAATAACTCTTTTCTCTCCATCCACATGCCTTTCTTCTCAGCCTTTCCCAGTGGGAGAAGACTCTAAGTAGCCAAAGTATGCAGGTACCTTAGAGAAAAGCATCCATAATGTGTATTACAAAGGAAGCTATCTCTCATCCCCTTTCCTCCTCCAGTTAAACGTTCTACTTCCCTTTAAGGTAGCCTATTTGTGTTCTTAACCCATACCCAAACTTTTCCTACTGTGGCACACCTTCTCCAACTGTCATCGAGACTAGTACTTCCTGAGAATGCTTCCCATAAATGAATCCATCCTGTTTTCCCTGAATGTAGCCCCAACATCTTTCCTGGGACTTCACCTGTGAAATACTTCCCTCCAGAACTGACTTTCCCAGGTCACACAGTGGAACCGGTACCCCTCATACAAATGCTATCTCAAATTTCACAACTATCTCCATTCCTCAGTCAACTTCTTAGAACTACCATTTTCTTTCCTTGTGACCTCAAAGAACTTAGTTTACATTTATCTTGTGGACCCCTTCAGAAATGAAATCACTTTATATTTAATCAGGTCCACACGTGAGTCCCACTCTTGACATTGAGTCGTTGAGGACAGGGAGGCTGTTTCCAACATTTCTGCTTTCCCTACATATTTAGCAGAGTGCCTGGCACATTCGTTGTTTGTTCATAGTATGATATATAAATGTGGGTTAACTAAAAGTCATTGGCTTCCAAAATTTCCAAAATGACTTCCTCCAAAACTATGCTTATTTTTATTTCATTATAAAAATCAATTCAGAGTCATGAAATATAATTTGTAAAACAGAAATATATGGGAAGGGGAAGAACTCTCCCAGAGTCTAAATTCTGCAATGGAAATATATTTATTTAGAGTCATTTTTATGAACAATTTAAACATGATTATAATTAAACTTTATATACAGTTGTTATCCGGCTGTTTCCCTTAATAAGGGAAATGCTTATAATTTATGACATCCTCTTCATGGGCATTCAGTTTAAATCTTGTATAAAATTCCATTGAGTATATATACTATAATTTGTTTAAGCATTCCAATTTTGTTGGTCATTTAATTGTTTCAAGTTGATTGATATTATAAATAACTATGTTAATTTTTTTAACGTAATGATATTTTTATATTTAGGATTATTTCTTTCAGATAGAGGTTCAGAAATATAGTTGCTGGGTCTAAATGGACTAAGCTTCTATTATTCTATTAACATATATCATCAAAAGGCTTTTCATAAAAGTTGTACCAATTTTCTTACTCCGTTTATTTTACATCACCCTTGTCAGCATCAGGGATAATGATGATAAAGATGATGATGATGATAATGCATTTTGTTTTACTAATCTTTTACTGATTTCGCACCAAATGTAAGATTGTTAGCACCAAAATATGAGACAGAATTAACACAGAAAATTTCTTTCATTTTCCAATGTTTGGTCTATTTTAGCACTAGTAAGATAAAGTTGATTTATGAGAGAAAAGAAGTAGGAGGAAGAGGAGAAATAAAAGTAAGAGATGAATGGGAAGAGTAAATAAAAATAAGGAGCATGTCTTTCCTTCTTTCATCTTTTAGAATTTTGATTATTTGTAAGCATCATTATAAGTTTACCTTTTATCCATTATTTTTATTGAGAAATAATTTTTACTAAACAATCTCTTTAATACATTCTATTATGACCATGACATTCAGAAAGTTAGTATAATATAATCCATTACCTTTCCAGAGAATAAAAAGAATTATTTAATGATAACTTTTGTCTTTAAGATGCCATTAAATAGAACTTAAGAAAGCAATTTCATTGTTAAATAACACCTTTCATTCTCAAAGTATCTAAATTATTTGCTTAACAATTAGTTTGATAATAGCAGTTTGATTAATCTGAAGATAAATGAAATAAATGTTACAGCCTCTACTTCCTTTCACATCCAAGTCTGGCTACTAAAACTCTTCTAATCTGGGGACATACAAGATCTTGCACCCATACTCCTTTACATCTCAGCTCAAAGACTCAGTGAATATTACACGTCAGAGGAGTTCCTGTAAATCATCTGGTTATGCCTTTCACCATTTCCAGCCCTGGCCCTGGGCAGTAAAATAACTTGTCCAAATTTGAGTATTCTTGCTTTCCACCCTTGTACTTCTTCCATTTATACTCTATTCTCTTTTAAAATTAGTATTTTCTTATTTTTGTTTTGATCTTACTAATCTCCCTTTCTCCTCTTTAATTTAAATGATAAATATCCTAAGGAGGTTCTAACTATCCTTTGAAAAGTTCCAAGAAATGCACAGCAAAAGAGTTGAGAAGTGCAGAAAAAGGAGAAATTGAGTGGGAAATATTAAAAATGAATCATAATGTATATGACCTTGAATGCCTGGCAAGTTTGGCCCTGAATAACACTGGCCAAAAGGGAACTGGAAAAATAAATACCAGGCCTAGGGAAACAGACATGAATGGAGGCTGAAATTTGGAGGAGATTATCCAAAAGGTGGATTGTGGGGACTGGGAGGTGGAAGGCAAGCTGTTTTGCTTTGGCTGGTTACTGATTTGATTGTACAGTAGTGACCAAGCTTTCGTTTGTAACAGGGCTCCAGTCTGTGGCTGGAGGATATAAAAGCATGGTCTTAGGTGAGAGAATTGGCAAGACTTATGCAGAATTAAGTCATCTCCTCCAGTTGTCAGAAACTCAGGGTAGAATTATAGTTCCAGAAGGCAGCTTGTTTACTAACAAAACTGTGAGATAGGGTTGGTTAGGAAGTGGGCGACATTGATTGATTTGTGTATATTGAAGAATCCTTGCATTCCTGGGATAAAGCTCACTTGTTCATGGTGTATGATAATTTTAATGTGCTGCTGGATTCTGTTTGCTAGTATTTTGTTGAGGAATTTTTCATCTATGTTTATCAGTGATATTGGCCTTGTAGTTTTCTTTTTTTGTGACATCTTTGTCTGATTTAAGTATCAGGGTGATACCTAATCCCTCCCTCTGCTATATTTTGGAAGAGTTTGAGAAGGATAGGTGTTAGCTCTTCTCTAAATGTTTGATAGAATTCACCTGTGAAGCCATCTGGTCCTGAGCTTTTGTTTGTTGGACGATTTTTAATCACAGTTTCAATTTCATTACTTGTGATTGGTCTGTTCATATTTTCTATTTCTTCCTAGTTCAGTCTTGGAAGGTTATACCTTTCTAAGAATTTGTCCATTTCTTCCAAGTTGTCCATTTTATTGCCATATCATTGCTTGTAGTAATCTCTCATGATCCTTTATATTTCTGCAGTGTCAGTTGTTACTTCTCCATTTTCATTTCTAATTCTGTTGAGCTGTGTCTTCTCCCGTTTTTTCTTGATGAGTCTGGCTAATGATTTATCAATTTTGTTTATCTGTTCAAAGAAACAGCATTTAGTCTTATTGATCTTTGCTATCATTTCCTTCATTACTTTTTCATTTATTTCTGATATGATCTTTATGATTTCTTTCCTTCTGCTAATTTTGTTTTTTTTTGTTGTTGTTGTTATTCTTCTTCTTCTTTCTCTAATTGGTTTAGTTTTAAGGTTAGGTTATTTATTTGAGATTTTTCTTGTTTCTTGAGGTAGGATTTTATTACTATAAACTTCCCTCTGAGAACTGCTTTTGCTGCATCCCATAGGTTTTGGGTCATCGTGTTTTCATTGGCATTTATTTCTAGGTATTTTTTGATTTCCTCTTTATTTCTTCTATGATCTCTTGGTTATTTAGTAACATATTGTTTATCCTCCATGTGTTTGTATCTTTTACATTTTTTTTCCCTGTAATTGATATCTAGTCTCATAGTACTGTGGTCCAAAAAGATAATTGATATGATTCCAATTTTCTTAAATTTACCAAAACTTCATTTGTGACCCAAGATATGATCTCTCCTGGAGAATGCTTCATGAACACTTGAGAAGAAAGCATATTCTGTTGTTTTTGAATGGAATGTCCTATAAATATCAATTAAGTCCATCTGCCCTAAAATGTCATTTAAAGCTGTGTTTCCTTATTTATTTTCATTTTGGATGATCTGTCCGTTGGTGAAAGTGGGGTGTTGAAGTCCCCTACTATTATTGTGTTACTGTCAATTTCCTCTTTTATGTCTGTTAACACTTGCCTTCTGTATTGTGGTGCTCCCATGTTGGATGCATAAATATTTACAATTGTTATATCTTCTTCTTGGATTGATCCCTTGATCATTATGTAGTGTCCTTTTTGTCTCTTGTAATATTCTTTATTTTAAAGTCTATTTTGTCTAATATGAGAACTGCTTCTCCAGCTTTCTTCTGATTTCCATTTGCATGGAATATTTTTTCCATCCCCTCACTTTCTGTCTGTCTGTGTCCCTAGGTCTGAAGTGGGTCTCTTGTAGACAGCATATATATGGGTCTTGTTTTTGTATTCATTCAGCCAGTCTATGTCTTTTGGTTGGAGCATTCAGTCCATTTACATTTAAGGTAATTATCTATATGTATGTCCCTATTACCATTTTCTTAATTGTTTTGGGTTTGTTATTATAGGTCTTTTCTTTCTCTTGTGTTTCCTCCCTAGAGAAGTTCCTTTAGTATTTGTTGTAAAGCTGGTTTTGTGGTGTGCAATTCTCTAAACTTTTGTTTTTCTGTAAAGCTTTTAATTCCTTCGTTGAATCTAAACAAGATCCTTGCTGGGTAGAGTAATCTTGGTTGTAGGCTTTTCCCTTTCATCACTTTAAATAGTCCTCACACTCCTTTCTGGCTTGAAGAGTTTCTGTTGAAATATCAGCTGTTAACCTTATGGGGATTCCCTTGTATATTATTTGTTGCTTTTCTGTTGCTGCTTTTAATATTTTATCTCTGTATTTAATTTTTGATAGTTTGATTATTATGCATCTTGGCATGTTTCTCCTTGGATTTATCCTGTACAGGACTCTCTGTACTTCCTGGACTTGACTGATTCTTTCCTTTCCTATGTTAGTGAAGTTTTTGAGTATAATCTCTTCAAATATTTTCTCAGACTCTTTCTTTTTCTCTCCTCCTTCTGGGGCCCTTATAATGTGAATGTTGTTGCATTTAATGTTGTCCCAGAGGTCTCTGAGACTATCCTTTTCATTCTTTTCTGTTTATTCTGCTCTGTGGCATTTATTTCCACTATTTTATCTTCCAGGTCACTTATCCATTATTCTGCCTCAATTATTCTGCTATTGATTCCTTCTAGATAATTTTTAATTTCATTTATTGTGTTGTTCATCATTGTTTGTTTCCTCTTTAGTTCTTCTAAGTCCTTGTGAAACGTTTCTTGTATTTTCTCCATTCATTTTCTGAGATTTTGGATTATCTTTAGTGTCATTACTCTGAATTCTTTTTCAGGTAGACTGTGTATTTCCTATTCATTTGTTTGGTCTCATTGGTTTTTACCTTGCTCCTTCATCTGCTGCATATTTCTCTGTCTTCTCATTTTGTTTAACTTACTGTATTTGGGGTCCTTTGCACAGGCTGCAGGTTCGTAGTTCCCTTTTTTTTTTTTTTTTTTTGGTGTCTGCCCCCAGTGGGTGATGTTGGTTCAGTTACTTGCGTGGGCTTCCTGGTGGAGGGAATTGGTGCATGTGTTCTTGTGGTCAGGGCTGCATCTGGTGGTGTGTTTTGTGGTGTCTCTGAACTTAGTATGACTTTGGGCAGCCTTCTGCTAATTGGTGAGGTTTTGTTCCTGTTTTGTTTTTTGTTTGGCATGGGACATCGAGCACTGGATCTTGCTGGCTGTTGGATGGAGTTGGGTCTTCGTGTTGAGATGGAGATCTCTCAGAGAGTTCTTGTCGATTGATATTACATGGGACCAGGAAGTGTCTGGTGGTTCAATGTCCTGGACTCGGCTCTCCCACCTCAGAGGCTCATGCCCGACACCCAGCTGGAGCACCAAGACCCTGCTATGCCACCTGGCTCAGAAAAAATGGAAGAAAAAAAAATACGAACAGAGAGAACCTCAAACCAAATGGTGAAAGAAAAGCTAAACAGACTACATCATACAAAGAAACAAACACATACACTCCTAAAGAGAAAACAAAAAAACAAACAAAACAACCAAAAAAAAGGAATAGACAGTACCCTAGGAGAAGTTGTAAAAGCAAACCTAAACAGACACAATCACACAAAGAAACATACACATACACACTCATAGAAACAAAAAAAGGAAAAATTGTAATAAAAAAATAAAAAATTAAAATAAATGAAGAGAGCAACCAAACGAATATACAAATCCACCAATGATAACAAGCACTAAAAACTAAACTAAGATAAACATAAAAGCTAAAACAAATCATATGCAGAAAGCAAACTCCAAGTCTACAGTTGCTCCCAAAGTCCACTGCCTCAATTTTGGGAACATTCATTGTTTTATTAGGTATTCCGCAGATGCAGCATTTATCAAGTTGTTTGTGCAGCTTCTGAGGCTGCCCAGAGCAATTTCCCTTTCTCTTGTTTGTTCACACAGCTCCTGGGGTTCAGTTTTGATTTTGGCCCTACCTCTGTGTGTAGGCTACCCTCAGGAGTCTGTTCTCCTCCCAGACAGAGGGGGTTAAAAAGCAAGTGATTAGGGCTATCTTGTTCTTTCAGGCTGGGGAGAGGGAGGGGTGTGGTAGTCATAACTAGAATGCAGGGAGAGTCTGCTGAGGCAGAGGCCAGTGTAGCATTGCAACAGCCTGAGGCATGCTGTGTGTTCTCCCGGGGAAGTTGTCCCTGTATCATGGGACCCTGGCAGTGGCATGCTGTTCTGGCTCCCCAGGGGGTGTGGGTAGTAACCTGCACTTGCACACAGGATTCTTGGTGGCAGCAGTGGCAGTGCTAGCGTTTTATGCCCATCTCTGAGGTCTGAGCTGATAGCTGTGGCTCACACCCATCTCTGGAGCTTGCTTAGGCAGTGCTCTGCCTTCTGTGGGCACACAGAGCAGGAATCCCCTCTCCTCACACACCCCAAAATGATGGTCTCTTGCCTCTCTGGGCAGGTTCAGACTTTTTGGGGGCTCCCTCCTGGCTAGCTGTGATTCACTAGCCCCCTTCAGGCTGTCTTCATGCAGCCAACCCCAGTCCTCTCCCTGGGATCTTATCCCCAAATCCTGAGCCTCAGGTCTCAGCCCCTGCCCACCCTGGCAGATGATCAGACAAGAGTCTCAGGCTGGTGAGTGCTGGTTGGCATCAATCCTCTGCAGGAATCTCTCCCCTTTGCCCTCTGCACCCCTGTTATTACACTATTTTCCATGGCTGCATAGCTCCCCCTCTCCCACCCCCATCCCCACCAGTGAAGGGGCTCCCTAGTGTGTGGAAAGTTTTCCTCCTTCACAGCTCCATCCTAGACATGCAGGTCCCATCCCTATTCTTTTGTCTATGTTTTTTCATTTATTTTTCTTTTGCCTTACCCAAGAAGGTGGGGATTTTCTTGCCTTTTGAGAAGTCTGAGGTCTTCTGTCAGCTTTCAGTAGGTGTTCTGTAGGAGTTGTTCCACATGTAGATGTATTTTTGATGTATTGGTGCGGAGGAAGGTGCTCTCCACGTCTTACTCCTCCACCATCTTGAAGGTCTCTCCTGTTTTGTTTTTATTTTGTGTTTGTTTTTATATAACATGGTATCTTCTATGGACTGAAATATCTTTTATGTCCCTTCAAAATTCATCTGTTGAAGCCCTAATGCCTAATGTTATTGTATTAGATATGGGTCATTTGCAGGATAAGTAGGCTTATATGCAGGCATGATAGTGAAGCTTCTATGAAGTTGTGGCTGCCATTATAAGATAGCATCTTATATGAAAAACACCAGAAAGATGACTTCCTCTCTCTCTACTCCCCTTCCACCCCAAACACAAAAAGAGGTCATGTGGGCACACAGCAAGTTGGCAGCTGCTACAAGACATGACAAGAGAAGAAGCCTCAATGAAACTTGCCTTGCTGACACCTTGATCTTGGACTTCCCAATCTCTAGAACTCTGAGAAATTTATTTCTGTTGGTTAAACCATTTAGTCTATGGTATTTTGTTATGGCAGCCCAAGCTAATATAGTACTGAATTATAATATACATTTGAAAAAAATATGCAACTTATAAATTTGAGGTTAATAATTTTTCATTAGATAAACATAATCATATAACCAACTTTAAAAATGGTTGTTACCAGTAAAACAGAAGCCCCTTTCATGTTATCTTTCAGTCACTTCAGTACTTAATATCCTGACTCCTACTTCCATTGATCACCTTTCACTGTTTTAAAAGTTTATTTAAATCTCATACACATTTCTGGTTGGTTTTGTTCAAGATTACGTATGTTAGATTCATCTAAGTCATTTTGTTTACTTGTAGTTTTTTTTGTTGTTGTTCATTTGTTTCATTTTTGTGGTTGGGTAATGCTCCAATACATGACTATGTCACTATTATTTAAGCATTCTACTGTTGATGTATATTTAAGTTGTTTCCAGAGTTGTTATTATTAATAACACTAAACTGTTTCTAATAGTGGCAAAAAAAGTGGAATTGATGAGTAAAAGAGCATGAGTTTTTACAACTTTAGTAGAAACTGCCATATATTTTCTCTCAAAGTAATTTCATCAATAAGTGTAAATTGGTTGTAGAATTTTGTTTATTGTTTTTTAGAGATTTTTATTTTATTTTATTTTTTCATGGTACGTGGGCCTCTCACTGTTGTGGCCTCTCCCATTGCGGAGCACAGGCTCTGGATGTGCAGGCTCAGCAGCCATGGCTCACGGGACCAGCCGCTCCACGGCATGTGGGATCTTCCCAGACCGGGGCACGAACCCATGTCCCCTGCATCGGCAGGTGGACTCTCAAGTACTGCGCCACCAGGGAAGCCCCAGAGTTTTTTTTATTAGACTAAATAATGTCTGTGTTTCAAGGAAGCTGAAGAGAAAAAGAGAATAAAAGTATATACACTTATTAATTTTCTTGACCCAGAAATAGCATATCACTTTTACTCTATATTCCTTTGGCTGGTAGGATTTGGACAGGCATAGTGCAGAAAAAAAAAAAATCAAATAAAAGAAGAAAGTCAACAAATTTAGTGTCAGAGACTTATAAGGATTATAGGATGGATAAAACTGAAGGTTGTTGAGGTGAGTGGATGGGGAAGATAGATAAGACATAAGAAATGGGTTGAGTCAAATGATAGGTAATGTGGAACCCGTGAAGATTTTTAAATAAGGGAATAACATGTTTTTTGGGGGTTTTTTGTTTGTTTGTTTAGTAATCAGAATCTTAACAAAGTAAACTGTCCAGAAGCACATAGAACACACTGCTGACAGAGAGTTTTCTAGTTAAGATCTGATGACCAATGTCAAAGGAGAGATAATTAAGCATCTAATTGCAGTGATCATATTGGAAATAAAAATCTGTGAAATATATGACAGACACAAAGCATAAATGGAAGAGAACAGGATTTTCAGAATGGATTAGAAAATGTTTCTCTGGGCTCCCAGACCAGTAATCCTTCCATTTTACCACACACTCCTCAGCAATTCCTGGGGTCAATTCCAACATTATTGCTTTATGATCCTGGAGTTGCAAACAGATTTATGTCAGTTGAGTAGCAATTATTCGCAATGCATTTGACCGCTGAAATTTTCCTCTGGCTTGCAGGATTACATCATGCTCATATAAGGAGCAATATATCAATATGGATGAATCAAAAAAACAGGAAGATAAAATCAGATTGGAAAGTGGTCAGTGTAATAGTCCATCTGTTCCATTAAAAATCAGTTTTCTTTCTAAGGGACATTTTAATTCAGTTTTTTTTTTTCCTAATAGTTAAAAGTCCCTGTTATTTTTGCCAAAATCTTCAGAAGGTGAAATTTATTTCTTGCTGTCTACTAATAAGCTCTGTCAGTTATACCTGCAGCTTCAGATAAAAGTTAAAATGTAAATCAAGTATTTCATACAATCCCCAAAAGATGAAGAATCAAGGTCTAATGTAGTCTATATCAGAAAAATGAAGCTTCCACATCCTTCAGTACTGTTTGGATAGAAATTCATAAACCCCAAAGATTGAACCTGATCATAGTGCTTCGTTTATTCAAATAGCTTTCCTTCTTATATTTCCAATAACCTAATGAGGTTATTGGGCATTTATAATTTTCCCATTTTATAAATGAGAAAATTGAATCTCAGAGAATTTAAAATACTTGTCTTTCACTATAGTATAATTGATGATGGAAGACGTATATCCAACCTTGCTTTATTCTTTGTCATTAAATTTGATTTCATTCATCATTGGTATCTTGTGTTCTTGGGGAGATCTGTGCACTCTAGAATCCTGAAGGTAGCAGGGTTTCCTATGTCTAGGAAGTGGTACATTTCCTAGAACTAAGGCAATAGAGTAGATGTGGGTGAGGGAAAAAAAAAAATTGTAAGCTATGGGAATATCTGAATTTTAATCCAGGCTTCACTTCCATGTGACTTTATCTAAAATGCAGGAAACTATGGCTTTGGTAACCTGAATAATGGCCTCCAAAATGTCTGAGTCCTAATCTTGGGAACCTGTGAATATTATATGGCAAAAGAAAATTTGCAGATGTGATTAAGTGAAGAATCTTGAGAAGGGGAAGTTATGATGGATCATCCAGAGGCTTTGATTCTAATTGCAATTTTCTTTACAAGAAGGAAATAGAAGATTTTGTTATGGAATTGGCCTACTAGACCTGTGCTTGGGTCCTAGTCCAGTCTGAGACCCCTTGTCTCTGCCAGGGAGGTTCCTTTTCCAATTGGATTTGCACATCCAATAAAGAAACAAATGCTGAGACTGGAACAGCACAAGCTTAATTCAGTGGCCAAAGAATGGAGGAGCAGTAAACTAGGTTGCAAATATACTTCTCAAACCAATTTGGGTAGAGACACCAAATGTACATGTGGGTCAAAGTAAAAGGGAGGGATTTGGAAAGTGTGGGAGGAATATTCATGAGTTTTCCGTGAACAGGTGTGGTTTGGACTCGGAACTGATGCAACTTTCTTTTTTAGTTCTTGTACTAGCTTTTCCTATTGTCTTGGCAATCATCAACTGTCATGATATAGGTGGGTTTGTCATTTAGCATGTTAATGCATTACAGTGAGTATACACTGAGGTTCAAGGTCTACTGGAAGTCAAATCACCCCCATCTTGGGCCTAGTTGTTTCTAAACAGTTCTTGTTATTTTTCTTTCTCTTTACCACATCCTCCTAAAATTTAGATAAGAGTAATTGATTTCTATTTGAGGGAGGGAGAGGGGTATGATTATGGGGCAACAGCCTTGGCTACAATTCTAATACAAGAGAAGAAAAAGGCATTGTGATCATTGAAGCAACATGGAGGAAGGGCCCAAGAACCAAGGAGTACAAAACATGCAGTTCTAGAATCAGGAAAAGACAAAGAAACAGATTACCTCTTAAAGACTTGGGAGGGAGAATGGCCCTACTAATATCTTCATTTCAACCAGAGAAACTGATTTGGGACTTCTAATCTCTGTTAGGGAATGATTAACCAAAACTGCTTGCTTTAGCCAGGCATGCTGATAGCCACTTGCATGAGTTGTCTCCCAACAAGAAGTCCCAATAAGGAGCATGGTGCTGCCACTGAACCAGGAGAATTTGGGAGGGGCCAAAAGGAGGGAGGAAACCCACCACCCCATAAAATGTCCTGCCAACCTCCCAGGATCCTTCACACTGGAATCCATCTTGGCTGAGAGATGCATGTGTCACTAGAAAGGACCTTGAGTCAGACCAAATATGGGCACAAGCAAGATGATTGGCCAGAGACAACCCGGAAACTAACCCCATTATCATAAAACCTGTGAGACACATGTCAGAGCAAGTTCTCCTGGGTCCTCTTACGCTGCTGCTTTCTTCCTGGGGATCCCTTCCCAATAAAGTCTTTTGCTTTGTCAGTACATGTGTTGTACAATATATCCTATAGCTTATACATAATAGTTTTTCCCTCTTAATCCCTTACTCCCATATTAGGGGGAGGGACAAGAAACACTCTTTGAGACTCAGAAAAATACTGTGAAGTTCAATTAACCTGAATTGGACATTTTATCTTCCTAAATTGTGTCCTTCTCACACTTATGAAACTGAATCTTAATCCCATATCCTCAAAGATGTCCTTTGGTGAATGGACACATTTCTTGGCATTCCCATCCTAATGCATGCCAATCTTGGAACATAACTTGTCAACCACATTAACCCTGCTACTGGAACCCACCAAATAGAATGAGCCATGCTATTAAGAGTCTTTGCTAACCAAATTACGTGTGATCTTGACAAGCTCTTTGGATACTGTACATTGAATAACTGCCTTCCCTTATCAGAATTAACCTCCCCAGTGAGACCAAGTTTCTTAGCTCCTTTCTTCTTGCCATAAGCTTTCTATACTTTCTATTTAACTGGAATCACCTCATAATATACCTGCTCCAATTTATCAATTCAAGTTCAGATCTTCTGTCCTAATTTGAAATTCAAAATTTCTTTATTAACAAAACTTGCCTTGTCATGAGATTTGAGGGAAAATTGATTTAAAGTTCAGTCTCTCTACTTTCTAGCTGTAAAATACTGAGCATATCCTCTAATATCACAAAATCAAAATTTACCATTAGTATAATATAAATAATAATGGCAGTACCAATTTCTTTGGTGGATATTGTTAGAAACTTATAGGCCATTGTTCATGCTAGTGCTTTGAAAAGTCTTACAAACTTTAATGAGTAAGAACTTTTTTTTCCCTCTATTGCCAGAGAAATCTTAATAAGAAGTTCTTCCCCTGCTGGATATTATTTCTAGAATAACAGGATTGTAGGACACAGTCAAGTACACCTCCTCTGTATTTTCCTTTGCTTTACGAAGTCTCCTATTTCTCAAGTGTTACCTATTATTACTCATCACTACAACTTGAAGATGATTCATCTTATGAGCAGGGTTGGGAATCTCACAACGGCAAGTCTTAATGATGATGAGTTTCATATGATAGTATTAAAAAAATGACCCCAAAACTCTTTGACATTTTTCTCATTGAGATGTATGTTTTATGTCCCCTTCTTTTGAGTCTGGTCTCTCTGACTGGATCAATAGATAATTGGCAATGGAAATGGCTGGTTTCCGGGCCCAGGCCTTAAGAAATGGCTAGCTACCATATCCTGTCTTTTGGGAAAACGACTCATAGAACACAGCTGCCATGCTGTGAGGAAACCACATGCAGAGATGTTCTGGCCAACAGTTCCATTTTAACTGCTGCATCAACCACTAGACATGGGGGTGAGTGGGTCTTTATATGATTGCAGCCTCCAGCCTTGTGAGTAGTCCTTAGCCTTGAACTGTCCAAGCTGATGGTGCAAGGAACAGAGGTGAACTGTTGTTTCCAAGCCCTTCCTAAATTGCAAATACATGAGAAAAATGAGCAATTGTAATTACTATGTCATTGCATTTGGGATATTTATTTACATAGCAATACAAATTTGGGGTAAACGATCTTATGAGAGAAGACCTCTGTTAACATACCTAAGGAAAGAAAAGTTTTCTGTTATCATAATGCCTTCTGGGGCTCTGGGAGACAGTGTAGTCACTATATAACAATTTTGTGTATTTATGTGTATAGACAGGGGAGGTAGCCACCTAATGTTAAAAAATATAGTCTTGAGGTCAAAGATTAGGAAGGAAAACTTAAGAAGAGATACAGAGTCAAGATTCAGAGACAAGGGGTTAGCAAGTCAAAGAAAACCAGAAGACAAAAAGAAGGCTAAAATAGGCTGGTTGAAGTGTCACTTGAGCAAATAATCGGAAACTTTTTTTTTTTTTTACCCATAGTTTCTCTTTTACATATTCCTAATGCCTAATACTTCATGTTGGCAAGGCAGGTCAGATTCATAAAAATATCTTACTGAGATAATTTTATCGTTCAATGTATGCTATAGCACACATAACCTGAGAATATCCATCATGCTGGGCCCAAATTTGTGACTTTGCAGGAAACAATTGTTCTTTACAATCCAACCTACATTTCTCAATAACACAGCAAGGATCTTGACCTATAAAAGCTTGCCCCTGAGCAAAATAGATTTACAGCAAAAGGACAAGATGTTTCCCTCAGCAAAACAATAGTTACAGTTTCCATAGTTATGGGCTGGACTGAAGTGTCAGATCAGTCAACAGACTATGGTGATAAAAATGAACTTACAAAAAAAATTCATTGAGTGCATGAGGGATCTGCAGGCAGAGTTTAAAATGTTTTCAATGACTTGATTTACATGTTAAAAATGCAGGTTCCTGGGACCCATTCTGAGGGGTTCCAGTTCTAGATTTATGGTGTGCACATATATTTTCGCCAAACACCCAGGGTGATGTTGACAGATAATGATATATGAGAATCAATAATCTCAATTCTGAATTTTTATGGGCTTCAGGATTGAGTTATATGTATTAATATTGATATTTAACACACATCTAAAGTTAATAGAAATCCCTTCCCTTTCTCTCCCCATATCTTGTCTGTGGAAGATGCAGAAATGTACCTCTCACACTCTTCAAGACAGAACTTGTTGATAGGCTATGTTGATTATGGTTTTCTGGAACTTGCCAGTTATAACTCCTTAAGTTGTGCTATAAAGTTTGAGTTTAGGCCACACTTTTCATGATGCAGCAAGCTCGTCATAGATGGGTCAAGACCAATGAGTATTCATTTGAAGGGCAATCTTTGCTCCAGAGCTCTCCACTGGTCTGGCAGAGGCTTTTATATATATACCTCACAATTTCACAGTTGGCCCCATCTGACTTTCCCTGCCAGATGGTCTGGGAACAAGTCTGCTTCTGTCCGATTTAGGTGCCACTCAGGTGCTTCTCCACAATAAATCCTTTACACTCCTAACTTAATTTCAGCATCTGCTTTCCAAAGGACTCAACTGATAGACCTTTCCCTTCAACTTCCTAAACAATTTAGTCCTAAAACCATTAGGTAAGGTCAAGCATGGTAGTCATCCACCTGGAAGAACCGCTTTATATGGGGTGTCCAAACTCAAGCTGAAGACGGTATCTATATGAGATGGGCTGCCATGGGGAATCAAGCCAACTGAGTGAGGAAGGCAGCCATATCTGTGTGTGGCTCAGTTTAGGGTTTCAGAACCCAAGCAGGGTAATGTGAGTGTCTATGTGGAGAAGTGCCATTGTTGGACATTGGAGTATAAGTAGGATAAGTAGTGTCCATGTTGGGTGAGAAGATGGGGAGTTAAAAGCTTGGTATGGACGGTCAGAGCCCAACAGAGTGAGAAGGGCATCTACCTGTACGGACACTCCAACTGAGGAGTAAGAGCCCAAGGAGAGAGAACAAAACTGTAGCCAAGGAAGGTGGTATGGGAATTCAGAGCTTGAGGGTGCCAACGGCATGCAGATTAATGAGGTAAGGAGTCTATCTGCAAACGGGAAGCCTTGAGGGAGGGGAAGAAGCTAGCAGGTTAAATCAAGAGTCCATGCAGGCAAGTCTGTAGCAATGGCAATAAGAGATTAGTTGCCTAGAGGAAAATTGATTAAATAAATTAGTATATTAAGGAAAGGGAGAGCTTTACTGTAAGAGAATGGAGTTACAAATATGGAAAGAAAAATTAGAATGAACCCTGTGATGCTGGATAGGAAACATCAGATTGGAAAGATTAGTGTCAACTCATGAATTTAAGGATTTCAATAATAGAGGTAATAGATATCAGTGTATTTGTAAATCTCTCCCTCTTCACACATCTATGTGTTTGTGTCTATGTGTATGTGTGAATGTGCAGGCATCTCAAAGATCTATATAGGCATCTATTATACAGGTATATCTCATAAATATATATATATATATATATATATATATATATATACACACACACTCATATATAAATCTCATTTATGTCATGTCCACACAAACATTTATCTATGTGTATATATATATATATATATATATATATATATATATATGGAAATAGTGATAGGGATAGATACATTGACACATAACTTCATAACTTAGGTCTGTCCACTGAAAGGGTCATGGTGATACTTCTAGTTCTACATGTTCTTCTAGAATGATAGCATTCTCTCCCTTCAAAAACTGAAGTCTGTTTTTCCTTCCTTTGAAATTATGCATGGATTTATGTTTGTCTCAGCAGATAGAATATCTGAGTTTAAAGGCTAGAACATGAATGGGAGTATAGCTTGTCCTTAGTACTCTTTTTCTTGAGACGTTCACCCTTAGAACCCAGCTACCATGTTGTGAGGAAGCTCAGTCCTCATGGAGAAGTCACTTATAGGTGTTTTGCCTGACAGCTAAAGCTAATGTTTCAGTTTACATCCATCAACCACTCCACATGTGAGTGAGTAAACGTCAGATGACTTTGTGCCCACTCAGCTGATACCCAGTGGAGCAGAGACAAGCTGAACCTGGCAATCCCTGTCCAAGTGCATATTTGTGAGCAAAATGAATGTTGTGATTGTTTTAAGCCATTGACTTTTGATATGGTTTATTATGGAGCATTAAATGATTGGAACATTTGTTAAGAGTCCTGTTTTGGACATCTTTATCTTTGAGATGCCAATGAAAGGGAACAGGAGAATGGCTTCTGGTAAGGTTAGAAAGTTAAGAAAGGATTTGGGGGGAGGGCATATTAAATATTCATTGATTCGTTCATTGATTCATTTGACAATGAAATGATTGGAATGCCATTTTCAGATGAGAAAGTGAATTGGAGTAGTCAGAAAAGCAGAAATGGGAAGCCTCATTAGAAAGCTAGTGAAGTAGGCTCAACAAGGGATGGCTGTGGCTTGAACCAAAGTGCTGAAAATACATAAAAAGAGTTATGAAAGAATCTGAGGGCTATTTATGAGATATGATAACCAGGATCATAATTAATCTCCTTATTCTTACTTCTCTTTCACATACAGATATATGCTGCTCATCTATTGACCCATGGACAAAAATTCATCTTTGATATATGATTATAATAGACTTTAAAACGGCATGATTATCAGTACAGAGATCATAGCTATTAACTGGTACTAATCACCTTTGGCCTAATAGAAAGACCAATAGAATAAATGTCCTGAAAACTGAATTATACTGTTTTGCCACTTAATTCTCTGAATCCAACTTCTGCATCTGTAAATTAGAAACAATAGTATTTGTGTTTCAGGTAAAGATTAAATAAACTATCTGGACAGCCAAAAATGGTGCTTGAAATAGAGTTGATAATATATGTTAACTGGATCTGAATTTTAGGAGCTATGAGTATACTTCAGAATATATGATTGATAGGTACAGACCTTGGCTTCATATGTTTATCTAATATAATTACCACTCCTCTCTGCTAACCTTCCATTCCATAACCTATTAGGAACTCAGTAGGACTGCAGTAAGCTAATTGACCAGATGTCACTGGGAAGCTGGAGGCCATCCAGGGATAACAATGGAACTAGAACTCTTGTTAACAGAAGAAACACAGACCCTGTTTTCTTAATCCTTTGCCCAGGCACAAAATGATTTTATTTCAACACAGAGACTGGAACTGCTTATTTAGTGTGTCTCTCTCACACATTCTGGCCCATCAGACAATCAGTTAAAGGCTAATCCACCACCATATTGGCTGCCTTCAGCAAAGATCCTCCTGAAAACCCTTGCCTGGTTGCTTGGCTGATATGTGGACACACACAGAGATAAACTGCAGTATCTCCAAAATAAATAAACAAATATAGAGACTAGCGCATTGGAGGACAAACAAGACTGTATACAATGCATCTATCCTTTTCAACCCTATAATACACTATTTTGAAACTCTGGGAAAGAGGCGGCCACTTCTCTACCTTACTATGCTGAAAATTTTACCATATATCACAGCACCCGAAATATACTTCAGAACTTACCCGGAAGATGAATGATGCTAAATTGGCCTTTTCATCTGGGGCAAGTGAAAGGTTGAATAATTTTATCTCAAGAAATTGAAACAAGTGTCCAAGCTGTAAGTCTATTGCAAAGGTTGCCAAAAGCATCTGAAGTATTGTTTGCTGGACTACTTCCAGCTTGAGTTGCTAATTTATTTACTCATTCACTTATTTACTACTTTTCAGGCTTTTTACTAGAGATGGAAGATGTAAAATAGAATTCACTGCATTTCCTGAGGTAGTATTCTAGTTGGAGATGAGGTATGCAGATAAATATGTCTACTAATAATTTTTGTACCATGGAATAAATGTCAAAATATTTCAAAGCACTCTGAGTAGAAGAGGATAGATAGATAGGTAGTTAGATAGATAGATGACATATAACATATAGAGATGTTCACAATTATGCTTTAGGGTCTTGGGAAGGCATTTGATTGTGCAGTCAATCTGACCAATTAGTATGACTAAGATAATCTCCCCCCCTGCCCAACACCTGAAGAGATATATATGGTTTCTTTCTCACATGGATAATATTTCTGCCCGTTTGAGGGGCAGGCTTCCTAGGTTAAAATCCTGGTTCTGCTGCTATCTAGCAATTATGCCTTGGGCAAATTCCCTGCTACTTAGCCTCAGTTTCCCAGCAAAAATTAGCAAGCCTCAAGCTTTATGTGAAGACAGGAAAAATAAGTATTTCTCTTATTCTCACACCTTCACAACCACTCTCAGATGGGACATGTTTTTGTGAAGGGGTAGAATCTTCTTTCACATCATCTCTGCAGCTTTTTCTCACCACTCTGACCCATATGTGAATCTCTTAAAAACAGCCACAGAAAAGGAATCATTTGTCTTTCTTAAAATTCTCCCAGAGGCAAGAACACAAAAAACATTTCACTTGTCAATACTGTTTAATACTTGGTAGAGTAAATGTAAATCTGATGTTTTCTTAGTCAGTTGCTGATGGCTTTTCTTGGACAATGACGTATCCCCGGACTCTTTGACATTTCATTTTATACTCATGAGGCTGCCAGCTCTTTTCTGTAACTGCAAGTCAGAATAACAAGATCTTGCCTGCTTATTTAGAACAACCTGCTTAATAACTGACAGCCTAAACCTGACACAGCCTATGAGTCACGCAAGTTGGTTTTTGCAGTGAGATTGGAATATTTTGTCCTTAAAACATAAGGTACACACTGAAAATATCCTCAAAGATGGCGACCCAGAATGATAACTCTAAAGGTGAGGATTCTTTGTGAAATCATGACACTGGGATTCTTGGAGTCCCAGAGATATAAATAATGAACTTTATACCTTTAAGAATCATAACCATCCACAGTGAGAGTAGAACACACGGAAGAAACATTTGGTGGGCAAAATAAACTTCTGTCTAATTCATTCAACTAAAAAACATTGCTGAATAATAAAGGTACATAGTGTTCTGCCACAGAATTTTCTCTTGGAAAGCAGCTGGGGCTAGCAATTGTGGTAAAGGAATCACAGATTGAACCCTTTCTCTAGCATTCATTTAGCTGTGTTTTCTTGGGACAGTTAGCTAACATTTCTGAGCCTTGGTTTCTCTTGTGTAAAATGGAGATGACTTTCATTTCACCATTTTTTTTAAGAATGATAAGTGAGAACAATGTATATCAAATATTAGCAAAATGCTGGCACATATCAGGTGTATACATTGATCTTGTTTCTTTTTGGTAGAGTTATCATCATCATCAACATCATCAAGATCACTGTCATCAATATCATCATGACTGTCATTTCTTTCCTCTCCCAAACCATTATTCAGGTCTACAAAGCCTTCTATAATTTGGTCCCTGCCTGGCTCTCAGGCTTTAAATCCTGCCATTCCACCTGTATCATTATATTCTAGGAATATTTTCTTTCTTCCTGTCCAAGCACATTCTTGCCTAAAGTCTTCTGTAGTAGCTGTTCTCAATGCATGAGATTCTCTTCCTCTATGCTTTTGTAGAGCTGGTTTATTTCATTATTCAGGTCTTAGCATACAGATCACTTTCTCCTCTGACTACTCAATCTCTCTTTATCATGTTCCCTTTATCTATCTATCTATCTATCTATCTATCTATCTATCTATCTATCATCTATCTATAATTTTTCTATCTATCTATATATTTATTTTCTCAGAGTTTTCACCATAATTAATTTGCTTCCTGGTTGTTTACCAGTCCCCACATAAATGCTATCTCCATGAAAGCATTGATTTTTTCCTGGTATTTTACTGTTGTTAAAATTAACCCATGGCTGATTGGGATTGACATATATACACTAATATGTATAAAATGGATAACTAATAAGAACCTGCTGTATAAAAAAAAATAATAAAATTCATGTCAGCCTCAACAGAGAAAAAATAATTAACCCATGGTAGAAACTAAGAAAAATACTTATTGAGTAGATGATATAATTTATCAATCAATTAATTGATCTATTAATTAATAAAAGGTTATACTTCAGTGGAATACTATCGACTTTGGAGTCAGACATATCTCAATCCAAATCTGGCTACACATTAATAGATTTGGACCAATGTTTTAATCACTAAAGCTTTGGTTTGTCCATTTATAACATCATAGTTTTCATAAACCCTCACAGAATTTTATGAGGATTTAGATGAAAACGTGCTGATAATACTACTTAAGAATCATCCTGGAACACAGATAGCAAAAAATATTCATTACTGTGAAGACCAAATGCCAGCTAACACCACATTTAGCTCAATATCAGCATTTTACCCATGATGCAAGGTATCTGCATATTTTGTGTACATGCTTTCAGAAAACTTAGATTTTGGAGATGAGTTATTCAGCATTGTAAGCTCCAAGCATTTTTAAAATTCAAATATATTTTACTTTTTTAAAGCTGTAATATTCATCCTTTTAGATGTACAATTCACTGGTTTTTATTATATTCACAAAGTTTTTCAACCATTACCACTATATGGTTACAGAACATTTTTATAACCTCAAAAGACACTCCACATCATCAGCAGTCAGGCTCAAATCCTCTCTCCCTACACCTTGTGTTGACCACTAATGTACAATCTGTATCTATAGATTTTTCTATTCTGGACACTTCATGTGAATGGAATCACAATATGTGGCTTTATGTCTTTGGTTTCTCTAATTTAATGTTTTCAAGGTTCATCCATGCTGTACCATGAATCAGCATTTCATTCCTTTCTATGGCCAAATAATGTTCAATTGTGTAGATATGCTATGTGTTGCTTATCTGTTAAAAAGTTGATATGCATTTGGAGCTCATCAAATAACTGGAGTTTCCACATTTTATCTATCATGATTAATGCTGCTATGAACATTAATGTGTGTTTGTGTGTAGATATACATTTTCATTCCTCTCGGGTACATACCTAGGAGTGGAAATGGCAAGTCATGTTGCAATTTTATATTTAACATCTTGAAGAACTGTGAAACTGTTTTCCAAGTTGCTGCACGATTTCATATTCTAATCCACAGTGTACAAGCGTTCCAATTTATCCACATCTCCACCAAGACTTGTTATTGTCTGACTTTTTGATTATAGCCATCCTAGTGGGTATGAAATGATATCTCTTTGTGGTTTTGATTTGCATTTTTTAGTGACTAGTGGTGACTAGCATATCTTCATGTACTTCTTGGCCTTTTGCATATCTTCTTTGAGAAATGTCTACCCAAATCCATCATTTAATTGAACAGTTTATTCATTATTGAACTGTAAGAATATTTAAAAAAATATGTTCTGGATATAAATTCCTTTTCAGTTGTATGATTTCCAAATGTTTTCTCCCATTCTGTGGGTTTCAGTTTTCAAACAAAAGTTTTCTTGCTTTGGTGAAGTTCAATTTATACTAATTTGTCTTTTGTCACTTTGTTTTAGGTTTTATATATTTAGAAATTTCCTAATCCAAGATCACAAGATTTACCCCTATATTTTCATGCAAATATATATATATATATTAATTTGAGCTCTTACATTCTTACATTTAGATCTTTGATTCATTTGAGATTTTTTTTATATATGATGTGTTGTAGAGGTAGAATTATATTATTTTGCATATGAATATTTGCTGAAAATACTATTCTTTCCACATTGCATTTTCTTGGCACCCTGAAAAAGAATCACTTGACCATAGATATTTGGGTTTATTTACAGACACTTAATTCAAGTCCATTGATCTCTATCTTTATCCTTATGCCAGTACCACATGGTCTTAATTACTGTATCTTAGCAGTAAGTTTTGAAATCAAGAAGTGTGAGTTCTCCAACTTTGTTCTTCTTTAAGCATGTTTTGAGCATTCTGGTCCCTTGCATTTCACATCAGTTTTATGATCAGCTTGTTAACTTCTGCAAATAAAATGCATATGGGATTTTAATAGGGATTTTGTTGAATTTGTAGATCTATTTGGTGAATATTACTATCTTAGCAATACTGAGTCTTCCAATCCAAGAGTATGGAATGTCTCTCCATTTATTTAGGTTTTTAATTTCTCTCAAAATTTTTTTGTGATTTTCAGTGTCCAAATCTGATTAAATTTCTTTCTAAATATTTTATTATTATTATTATTTTAACATCTTTATTGGAGTATAATTGTTTTATAATGGTGTGTTAGTTTCTGCTTTATAACAAAGTGAATCAGTTATACATATACATCTGTTCCCATATCTCTTCCCTCTTGTGTCTCCCTCCCTCCCACCCTCCCTATCCCACCCCTCTAGGTGGTCACAAAGCACTAAGCTGATCTCCCTGTGCTATGCGGCTGCTTCTCATTAGCTATCTATTTTACATTTGGTAGTGTATATATGTCCTTGCCACTCTCACTTTGTCACAGCTTACCCTTCCCCCTCCCCATAACCTCCAGTCCATTCTCTAGCAGGTCTGTGTCTTTATTCCTGTCTTGCCCCTAGGTTCTTCATGACTTTTTTTTTTTCTTAGATTCCATATATATGTGTTAGCATACAGTATTTGTCTTTCTCTTTCTGATTTACTTCACTCTGTACGACAGACTCTAGGTCAATCCACCTCACTACAAATAACTCAATTTCGTTTCTTTTTATGGCTGAGTAATATTCCATTGTATATATGTGCTACATCTTCTTTATCCATTCATCTGTTGCTGGACACTTAGGTGGCTTCCATATCCTGGCTATTAAATATTTTATTATTTTTGATGTTATTTTAAATAGCATCTGAATTCATTCCCATGCTGCTCATTGTTAGTGTAGAGAAATACAATTGATTTTTATGTATTGGCCTTGAATTCTGCAAACTTGCTGAACTTGTGGACTTGAGCACTAGTGGACTTTTTGGTGTATTCTTCAGTAGTTTCTATTTATAAGCTAATGACATCTTCAAATAGAGATAGTTTTGTTTCTTCTCTTGCAATCTGGATGTTTTTAATTTATTTTTCTTGCATATGAACTAAAGCTAGATTGTCCAATACAGTGCTGAATAAAAGTGCCGAGACTAGCCAACTTTGTCTTGTTCATGATCATACAGTATTACAGTCATGTTCATAAGACAGTATTGGAAACATTGTTACATTAAAAAAAATTACCTGTAATGTAGGCTGATAGGCTGATATGCAGTTTCTCCAATTATGAGAGAGAGCAAAATACTGTTCAATAATGTAATTCTTTGAAAGTAAAGTTATAAGTAAGACAGTAAGAAAACTAACATACTAATTTTATATTAAATATCAGTCACCTTATGCCAATGAAAGGATAGACTATCCACTTCAGTACAATTCTTCACACGATGTCCTACACAATGAATACTTAGGCAATGATAATTTATGGTAACAAAAAATGACTCATACAGTTTTGTTGTACAGTTATCAGATTTTCACATGAAGAAACACACATACACAACAGATAAGTTTATTTACGGTACATCATAATGATTACTTACTATTCATTAAGTGGAAGTTGATCACCATCATTCATCCTTGTCTTCATGTTGAGTAGACTAAAGAGAGGAGGAAGATGAGTGGTTAGACTTGTTCCTTCAGGAGTGGCAGAGGCAGAAGAAATGGAGGAGGTGGAAGGGGATGCAGGAGAGGCAGGCACATTTGGTGAAATTTTATGGATATGCAGTGTAATTTCTGTCTGACTATTTTTGTTTTTTGCATTTTCATTTATCTGAAAATGTTTCTATATGGTACCAATTATTCTTCCACCATTTGATTTAGTTTCAGTGCCTGTATCATAGAAGGGTTCAGGTCGTAAAAGAAGTCAAATACTATCTTGAATAATCAGAACCCATCTGCCAGATTGTCTAATGTTAATTTGTTTTCTAGCACTGCTTCTTCTACATCTTCTTCCTCATCTGGCACTGGTCCAGAAGCACTCATCTCCCTCAAGTCATTTTCTGTTAATTCCTCTGGTGTGGTGTCTATTAGCTCTTGAATTTCTTCAAAATCTATATCTTGAAATCTCTTACCCACAACTTTCTTTACCATATTTACAATCTCTTTCATGTTTTCCTTGATTGGCTTGGTCACAAATCCTGTGAAGTCATGCACAACATCTGGACATAGTTTTCTCTAGCAGGGATTTGTTTCCATCCTAATAGCTTTCATGGCTTTTTCTATAACAACAATGGTATCTTCAATGATGTAATCCTTCTAGATTTTCATGATGTTCTCTCTATCAGGGTTCTCTTCCATAGCATTGACAATTCTTTCCATAGAGTACTGTGTATAATAAAACTTAAATGTTCTTATGATCTCCTGATCTGGAGGCTGAATTAGAGATGTTGTTTTGGGGCAAGAAGACCACTTTGACAGCTTCACTGTTGAACTCGTGAGGCTGTGGGTAGCCAGGGACATTGCCCAATATTAAAAGAACTTTAAAGGTAGTCCCTTATTGGCAAGGTACTTCCTGACTTCAGGGACAAAATAATAATGGAACTAATCCAGAGAACAAGTTTTCCTTGTGTAGTTCTTCCTGTTGTACAAACAAAAGACTGGCAGCTGGTGTTTATTTCTTCCTTCAAGGCTGGGGGTTATCAGCTTTATGGATAAGGGAAGTACTGATCATAAACCCAAATTCATCTGCACAAAACAGTAGAGTTAGCCTATCCCTGCCTGTCTTAAATCCTGGTGCTCACCTCTCTTCCTTACTAATAAATTTCCTTGGTGGCATTTTTTTTCCCCAAAATAATGCACTTTCATCTGCATTAAAAAGTTGTTTGGGCAGATATCTTTTCTCCTCAATAATTCCTTAATGGCATCTGGGAATTTGCTGCCTCTTGGTAGGCAGAATCTGCTTCTCCTGTTATTGTGACATTTTTAAAGCCAAACCTCTTTCTAAAATTATCAAACCATCCTTTTCTGGCATTCAATTCTCCAACTTTACATCCTACATCTTCCTTTTGCTTTAGGTTGTTATATAATGACTTTGTTTTTTTCAAACCATATTAGAGTCTATAGATTTGTCTTCTTATAGCAATACTGCACCCACATAAAAGTTGTATTTCCAATAAGAGACAAAAATGTATTTCACAAAAAGTGCAAGGTTATCATGCCTGCTGGTGTAGCTGCAATGACAACTTCACAAATTTTCCTTTTCTTTTTTCCAATGGTCTCTATGTTGGATTCATTTAACTTTAAATGGCGGGCAACAGCAGCTGTAGACCTCAATTTACTGTACATATCAAGCAATTCAATTGTTTTCTTGTAATGTTATGACTTTTCTCTGCTTCTAGGGAAAAATTCCCTAGAATAGCAGCACTTCATATGGGCCCCATGAGGTTATTCAAAGTTTACCGTATATTGCACGAAACACGAAATATATGTGAGAACAACGAGAGATCACTTTTTACTGTGATACACAATTTACTGGAGAGACAAACTGCTCATACAGAGATGATTAGCATCACACAGCATTTTAAGTGGATACTTGCAGCTCTTCAGCTCACTGCAATAGCAACAGAAATTGGCTATATAATTATTATAGTAGTACAGTATGTACTACGGTTAATTTTATGCAGTTATAATTTACTACAGCATCTTTACATTTGTTTACATTTCTCTCAACTGCAAATGGTGCCAAGTAGGGTCTATAGTGTTTGAGTGTGTAAATTTTTACAAAATTTAACTTTTTATAATAGATTTGTGTATATTTGATGGTAGTAAATTATAAAGTAGACTAGTATCTAAATATATTTTATGTGCTTATGACCTACTTAACTTTATCTTATTTTAAAAATATTTCTAGGCTGCATGGTTCATCTGTGAGGTTTTTTTTTTTTCAAATTGTAACAAATCTTCAAAAATGTTTCCAATACATTTATTGAAAAAAAATTTTGTGTATAAGTGGACTCTCACTCTTCAAACTCGTGTTGTTCAAGGGTCAACTGTATCATTCTCTGTCTTTAATAATAATTTTTGGCTTAAAGTATATTTTTTCTGATATTAGTACAGCCACCTAAGTTCTCTTTATTGTTCAGTTGATTTATCTTTTTTCACATTTTTATTTCAATCTATTTGTATCATTGAATGTAAAGTATAGCTTTTGTAGATAGAATATAGTTTTATATATTTTTTTCTATTCTTGCAATTTCTAAATTTTAACTAGATAATTGGAGTATTTATTTAATTTTCATTTAATGTAATTCCTACATGTTAGGATGTCTGCCATTTTTCCATTTGTTTCCAACGTGCTATATGATTTTGTTTCTCTTACTCCAGTTTGTTTCTTCATTATTGTCTTATGTTGAATAGATATTTTATAGTATCACATTTTAATTGTCTTGTATTTTTATTTCATATATATATGAAATGAAAATATATATACACATATATCTTTATTTTCTCAGTGGTTTCCCTGGGGGTTATCATTTATTATCTTAATTTATAACACTATTTTGGATTAATAACAACAATTATAATAATATATAAAAAATTTGTCCTTGTCTATCTGTATCCTTCCTTTTTTAAAAAAATTTTATTGGAGTACAGTTGCTTTACAATGTTGTGTTAGTTTCTACTGTACAGCAAAGTGAATCAGCTATACATATACATATATCTCCTCTTTTTTGGATTTCCTTCCCATTTAGGTCACCACAGAGCATTGAGTAGAGTTCCCTGTGCTATAGAGTAGGTTCTCATTAGTTGTCTATTTTACAAATAGTATCAATAGTGTATATATGTCAATCCGAATCTCCCAATTCATCCCACCCCTCCTTTCCCCCTTGGTATCCATACATTTGTTCTCTATGTCTGTGGCTCTATTTCTGCTTTCTATTCATTGTAGCACTATTTACAATAGCCAGGATATAGAAACAACCTAAATGTCCATCAACAGAGAAATGGATAAAGAAGATGTGGTACATATATACAATGGAATACTACTCAGTCATAAAAAAGGAACAAAATTGGGTCATTTGTAGAGATGTGGATGGACCTAGAGACTGTCATAAAGGGTGAAGTAAGTCAGAAAGAGAAACACAAACATCATATATTAACACATATATCCTTCCTTTTTTTATACTATTATTGTCATACAAATTATGTCTTTTTGCATTGTGTGCCCATCAACACAGATTTATAACTGTTGCCTTGTGCAGATATTTTTAAATACAGAGAGGGGAAAAAGAGATATAAAAATATTTACACTACCTTTTATATTTATCTATATAATTAAGATTAATGGCATCTTTTATTTCTTCCCATGAATTGAAGTTACTCTCTAGTATTATTTCATTTCAGCCTGCAAGACTCACTTCAGTATTTCTTATAGGGCAGCAGTCTACTAGTGGTAAATTCTTTCAGTTTTTGTTTATCTGGAATGTCTTGATTTCCTTTTAATTTTTAAAGGATAGCTTTGTTACAGTGGAAATTATTGGTTGATAGTCTATTTTATATTTCAGCAGTTTGAATGTGTCCTCCCATACCTTCTGACTCCCATGTCTTGTGATATAAGGTCAGTCTTAACATTATAGAGGATTTCTTCATGCCTCGTCTTTCTCTCTCTCTCTCATATGTTGCCTTTGGCTTTTTTACTGATCATGATGTGCTCAGGTGTGAATTTCTTTGAGCTTATCCAACTTGGGGTTTGTTATGCTTCTTGGATGTGTAAACTGATTTCCTTCATATTAGGACATTTTTAGGCCATTTTTTTTTCAAATATTCTTACTGCCCCTTTCATTCTCTATTTTCTTTCTTGGACTGCCATTATGCTGAGAATTCATATGCAAGTGTATATTGATACTCTTGAATATGTCCCACAAGTATCTGAAGCTCTGTTCATTTTTTCTTTATTTATTTTTTTCTTTCTCTTCCTCAGACTGGATAATCTCAATTAACCTTTATTCAGGAATGTTCATCATTTTCTGCTTGCTCAAATATATTGAACCTCTCCAGTGAATTTTTTTTTCTTTTCAATTAATATACTTTTCAGCTACAGAATTTCTATGTAGTTCTTTTAAAATTGTATACTTTTTTTATTATTCTTCATTTTGTAAAACATCATTTTTATACTTTTCTTTAGTTTATAAACATAGTTTTCCTTAGGTTTTTGACCATATTTAAAATATCTGGAAGTATTTTTCTAGTAAGTCTAATATTAGAGCTTTCCAAGATATGGCTTCTGTTGACATGTTCCCTTTGTGTATGGCCCTTCCCTCTAAGATCAGGACCAAGACAAGGTTATCCATTGTCACTACTGTTATTCAACATAATTCTGGAAGTCCTAGCCACAACAATAAGGGAAGAAAAAGAAATAAAAGCAATCCAAATTGTAAAAGAAATAAAGCTGTCACTGTTTGCAGATGACATGATACTATACACAGGAAATCCTAAAGATGCTACCAGAAAACTACTAGAGCTCATCAACAGATTCAGTAAAGTTGCAGGATACAAAATTAATACACAGAAATCTCCTGCATTTCTATACAATAACAACAAAAGATCAGAAAGATAAATTAAGGAAACAATCCCATTTACCATTGCATCAAAAAGAATAAAATACCTGCTCCATACACTCTTGTTTCTTTGTATTCCTCATAGTTTTTGTGTTGAAATCTAGACATTTTAAATAATATAATCTGGAAATTCTGGAAATCAAATACTCCACTATTCCTAAGATTTGCCATTATTGTTGTTTGTAGTTGTTTTTAGTTTGTTTAGTGACTTTTCTGAAATATTTCTATGAAGTATATATTCTTTTTTGTTTGTGACCACTGAAGTATCTACCCATTTAGTTTAATGGTCAGCTTATGATATGACAGAGATTGCCTTAAATGTTTGGAACCAATACATTTCCCAGTCTTTCACAAAGAGTTCAGTATGCATGTTAGGGCAAGAATTTAACACTAAGTCATAGATTTAATAATTCCACCTTAGCTTTAACTTTCTGTTGCACGGCCTCAAAATTAGGCAAAGCTGAGAACTTATTGTTTTCTTTCGTCTTTTCTGAGCATGAATACAGCCTCATACCCATATTCTTATACACGCAAGTGCCTTTTTCGAGTCTCAGGAATGTAACAGAGCTTTTCAAAGCCCTCTATAAATTTCTCATTTCCAAGATATTCCTCTTAAACTTCTTGATTAACCTATCAGTCCCAATTGTTGTCTACTGTGCAGTCAGATATGATGTTCAACAATTGCCTCTGATTATTTTAGACAAATGCCCCTTTGGAAAAGATTGTTTGCATTTGGTAAACTCTCAGTAATGTCAAATAAAGACAGCCTTGCAAGTGGGGTCTTCCAGGGAACTACCAGTTTAATAATGTCAGTTCTATGGCAATGGGACTTTGAAGGACCTCGAACCATTTTTCCCCTTTTTTGACTTCAGACTGGTGGTTTTCACAGTGATTGCAGTCTGTTGATTTTTAAAACTATCCTGGAGCTGGGAAGAGAGGAAAGGGACTGGGAAAATTAAGGTGTCACAAGCTCACTGTTTTTACTGAGATTCAGCCGTTTGTCTTGAATACATATTTCCTGAATAACTGCAAGCCTTTAGTTAATTTCCTGTGTTCTGAGAAGATGATTCTTATAATTTTACGCCTGTATTCTCTCTCATTTTACAGAGAAGACAATTTTTGGAGGTCCTTACACCACCATTTTTATTGAAGTTCTGCTCCACATAATTTTATGCAGTACTTATATATATATATATATATATATATATAAATCTCTAAGAAACATCTTTTAGAAAACAAATATAAATTGAATACATATAACATAGACATATTTGACATAAAAGGACAATCATTTCCATCATTTTGTAGATTTCTATATATGATGGTCAAGACATTTGGCATGCAAATCTAGAAGTATCTGTGATAGCTATTTTATTTTAAGAACACCTCATTAGTCTATCACCAGCTAATTTATCCCAACAGGAAGTGAAGTAAAAAAAAATAGTAATGGAGAACACAACTTTGAATCTCACTGCTTTTGTCAATTCATTTGTTCACTTATTCATCCCATGGACATTAACTATGCTTGGCACTGGGGATAAAATTCCCAAGAATATGCTGACCCACATATATCTTATATTCTGTTGAAGAAGACATGTGCATAAAGGTGCAATTGCAGTATTTTACTATGAATACAGACATGTACAAATTGCTTTGAGAATGAAGAGAGTTTGATTAAATCTATCTTGGTTGGGAAGGATATTTCCATGTTGGTAATGGCATTTTAGGTGAAAATGTTAAGATTAAATAAGTCTCTGCCAGAAGAAGCTATGAGCTTAAGAGAGGACAACATTAAACATTATTTTATTGTAAATTAAGAAGAATCATTTTAAATACATTTTTGACAAATATTAGTTAAATCAGTTAAATCAGTCAAATCAAAGATCTGGCTTCCAGATAAAGAAATGGAGAGCTTACAAAGACTATATATATTATCAGTTTTTCTTTGTCCCCACCCCCTCTTCTCTTGGTACTAGCCCTTCTAAGCATCACACATGTTTCATATTATAAAACTAACAATCTGCTTTATTGTGTATTATGTATGTGTACATCTCTGTTCTCTATTATATTACAACTTCAACCTCTATATTCCCACAGAAAGAACACTGTGTCATGCATGTTGTTTGTACACACCAAGCATTTGATAATAGAAAAGAAAACCATGGGACAACACTATAAAATCCCACAGCAGATTCTGGAGTATATTATAAAATTATTGAGTCTGGAATGGGTTTCTCATGCAACCTTTTCAGCAACCTCAATTCTAATCACAGACAAGAATGTTTTGAAAATGATGGTCTGTAAAATCATCTTCAGGAGTGAAGGCCAATCAAAGTAACCTTTATCCCTGAAATAAGTCATTTACAGATTTTGTTTGTCTAATCTTTCTTCACAATTTACAATAAGCATAGTTCATACATCTTAAATTGAAACGCTACATGAAAAATTAGTTTGATCTGAAAAATGTAATCATCATTTCTTTTTATCCAAATGTTTACATATTCCTTCAAATAATGCTTCATGTAATGAGTCATTGGATATTTGTATTCAACAGCAAAATTTGAGAGTCAAATGAAAACGTTGATGTGTCCCATAATTATTCATAATGGAAGTCACAACCTAATTACAAAACAGGTGTTTAGTTTTACAAGCACAAAGTTAAAATGATTAATTTTCAACCCTCACAAATTAGAGATCACATGTAAGAATCGGGCCTACTATCTTTCTTTAAAAGTTCAGGTTACCTGTGAAGTAGCAGCAGTCTCCTGGAACCAACATTCATTTTCTCCCTTCCAATCCCAGTCACAATCCCCACTGTTCTCCTTTGTATTTCAAACACTGAGCACTATGTCAGTTGCAATTCATCACTATACTACTTCTGTTGTTATAGAACATTCAAGAGGATAATGAAATACTTTTTTACCTGTATCCTTATCTGAAGAGGGAACATTAAAGATGGACAAATAAAACCTCATGTTTCAAGAAAAATATGGAAAAAATGCATTTCTCCTCTGCAAATGAAAATAATTTCTACATACTTAATATGCAAACAAAATGTCTCTATGTCAGCACATACAAATCAAAGTGTCACTTAATAAGCAAAACATACTAAGTACTACGACTGGTACATGCAGTAGTTGCACCAAAACCAATTTTAGAACCTAAATAAAAGACAAATTTTAGCCGGTCTTATTTTTGAATGACAATAGATTCAACAATGCTGCTGTGAAATGTGTTAGGTGCAAAAATGACCTAAGTTTTAAAATTATATACCAAAGGTAAGCTTATAAAAGTTTCTTCTGAGTACAGCAGAAATTAAATGTCCTAAACTGAAACAAGCATTTGTAAAAAAGCATTCAGAAATGCAATTTTTCAGCATGCTGAAGAAAAAGGAAAATCCACAGAGCATTAGCTATTTTATTAAGGTCAATATATATATGACCAAGAAACGTATATATGATGCCCACAATAAGTACATATCCTAAAAATGCCTTCTTCTTGGGTGTTGCAAACGTGAAGATACACAAGTCTGAATTGGTTTGGAATCTGATGATTGATGATAACTTTGTACTAAACAAACAAACCAATTTTGACAAATTTGAAAAAAGCCCCTATTTAAATCTAACCATTGCATCATTTACCAATAATCACCTGTGGTGAAGAGTTTTATATGGTCCCTGTCAGGCACACAACAATGAATACTGTGAACTAGAAATGTTCCCATGGTTTTAGCCCTTGACGGTTAAAGTTTTGCTTGATGAATTGGATATACATTTCATCTGTCATACACCTTATAGCTGAGCAACTAAGTAAGGGAAGATGCTGGGGCAAGTTTTGATCTGTTGAAAGAAATTAATCTGCTCATATCAAGCCCGGAAAAGTTCTAACTTTGGCTCACCAATGAAAATCAAATCACCAATCAAGCATTTTTTGTTTGACATTATAACCATACAAACTTTTTGAAGGGAATTTGGAAATAATTAAATAAGTGCACTTTTTATTCTTTTCTAGTGAAAAATGAGTTCTTTAGAAATTCACCAGAAAAAAAATCTCTTGACATACTTTTGTGTGCTTAAATCATTTCCAAATGTCAAAGTAGTAACCTGAGTATATAATCAAATTGTGAAGCTGAACATTGATTTCCAAAAATGTTCTCTGAATTTCAGTTTCATGACAATGAACTAATATTACCATTTGCTTTTCTTGGGTAGTGATGATCAAAGAATAAGTTCTAAAAAAAACTGTTAAACTGCAGTGTAAGATGGTTAGAAACAAAAATTATGACTACTTGGGGTACCACAAACCTTAAATATATCTGAAAGTGTTACCCCAACTAGTAAATAAACTACTGATCAAATATCACTTTACACAGTCTCTATATTCAGAAACACCTATATTATATGTGAACAGCATTTTTCCATTACACAAATAAGTAGATATATGTCATTCCCAGATAAATAATTCAAGGCTAAATTTTGTACTGAACATCTCAACAAAACATACAAGAACTGACATTGACATCTTGATGCAAAAGAAAATATGTCACACTTTTAGTTCCAAATCAAAGAAGGAATAAACTATTTAGGAAAAAAAATACAAAGTAAGTATTTCAACTTTTCAACTTGTATTGTTCTAATGTTGAAATTTAAAAATAATCTAAAATGTTATACTTGTTTATATTATGTTAGATATCTATGTCATAATTAGGCAAAGTAAGGAAAGTTTAGTTATATTTTTGAGACTTAATTTTACTGATCTTTGACTAATTGTTATGTATACAGTCTTTTTGTCACTAAATGTGAAAACCGTCTAGGCTTTCAAACAATTGCTAGAATAGTAAACCTAGAATTAAGACTTATTAAATAAGTTAATAGAAAAAAACTCTAGAAGATTTTGAAGATTTTTAAACGAAGGACTTGTGGTAAGATTGGGGTACCATCAGAAAGGACTAAATGACAGAAGTCCTAAGAAGACACTGAAATTAGTCATTTGCTGAAGTATAAGGTCAATTCCCTGTTTTTAAAATATTATCAGTTGCTTATTAACAGAATAATGATAAGTGTTAACTCTTTAGACTATATCATATAATTAATATCATTGAGATTATTTAATTAAATTTAAATTAAATTAATTAAAATAAAATAAACCAATATAGAAAATTCTGAAATAAGTAATATGTCAATGGTGAACAGCTAAGTGTCAGAGCAGTGGAAGGTTCACAGACTACAAGGAAGAAAGGAGCACCCACAGAGGTACCCCAGGACTGAAAAGGGATATACAAATGAAACAAAGAAGATTGAAGACTTCATCACCTCTACTTACAATTTTGTAGAAGAAACAATTTGCTCTCACCCATATGCTGCTGCAGAGGGTATTCCAGGGTAAAGACCAACAATTGTAGAAACTAATTGAGAGTAAGTGAGACGGACATAAGCCTGCTAAATAATAGGTACAGGGACAACATTCCTGCCTTCTAAAATGCTTCCTGTGCCCAGAATCAGGATGTTCTTTGTCCTCAGCCAAAATGAAAACTCCTGAGTTATTATAAAACAGATGCACTAACAGTAAATGTAGCTCAGTAATCGAATAATATTTGATATTAAATTATACTGCTTTATCCTCCTCTAATGATAATAAAATGACTAAGAATAATTACATAGGCAATTATCTTTTAACATTTCAATTACAGCATTATGAGATTTGCTTAATTGTCTTCACTGGGGGTACCAAATGTCAAACTTGCAAGTGGAAGCCCACCACTTTTAAAGTGAATCTACCATTAGCCATTCAATCTCAGGTCAGTGGGTACAAGTAAGAAGACTAAAAATGTGGTGTTTTCTGGTGACATTCAATTTTAAAGTAAACCAGGGCTTTAGAAGCACATTTGTTATAGATCTATGGAAGGGAGTGAACAAGGACCAGAGGGTAGCTTAGCTTCTTGAGTATTCTCCGTGGGACACCTTAGAACTCCTGGATTTATATAGTTGAGAATAAATGAGCTACATGAGCATTTGAGCTTCTTTATTTTTAAAATAATTGTTTTGACTTTTACAGTAAAATTTTGGTAAACATAATGGCAACTGCCCTTTGAAAAGCACCTATTTTCCCCTTAACCCAGTTCTTAAGGCTATGTTTAAGAAAACCTATCCCTTAGCTCTCTCACACCATGTGGAAAGTTTGTGAAGTCGCAAGTCATTCTCAAAACACTCTTAGAATTAGAAGGTCACTATCATACCCAGAGTTTAGCATATGGTGCAAACGTTGCAATTCATATGGAGCCCCTCTTAGTTGAGTGTTCAGAATCTCTTCTCTCTTACCTCTTATACTATTCTCCTCCCCAAATATTCTTCATTCCTTGTATCTGCTCTATTCTGGTGAGGCAGACTCTAGTCTGTAGTTTTTACGTTTTAATGGGAAAGACTCTAGATCCTACCATGTCTTTAGTGAAACATCAACAAGAAAGGATTTTTCTCATTTATGTTAATACTATTTTAATATATATGCATATATATTCTTTATCTATATTTATATTTTATTCATATATATTATATATTATGTATATATATATATTTCTTTCCTCATGTCCCATAATTATCTCCTACCAAGACAAGGCCTCTGGAAACATGGGGATTATTAAAAGATAAAGTGATACTGCACTTGTTGAAATCACACTCACACATTTTCTATATTCTACCACAAACTTTAATCTACAAAGTATTCAGATAATGAAGTTTTTTTCATGATATTTATCAGGACCCTATAAGTATTTAAATAACCTGAGTTAGTAAGTGAGAGTAGGTTTCCCTGGGTTTATGCAAGGACATTTTAAAAATTATAAAAAGGAAATATAGGAAACAAGAAATATACTTCACATTTATTGACTACTTCTATGTACCAGGTTCTAGATGGAAAATTATAAAATTTATTTAATTTAAATTAAAGTTTACTATTAAACAGTAAGAGGAGAAGTAGAAGAATGATCGCCTATATTTGAGCAATATTTTATGAGAAATCACGCAGCACAAAAGTGTGAAAAAGAAGAGGGTCCAGAGTCTGACAGCCAAGGTGAAGGCTAACTTCAATACCTACGAGCTGTGCAAACTTGAGTCAGATACTTAACTTCTCTGTGAATCAACTTCCTTCAAAAATGAGAATAATATTATCTGATTCCTGAGGTTATTTTAGGGAATAAATATGAGTCAATATATGTAAAGGATTTGAATCAATGACTGGTCCAGCGCAGACTCTTTATATAAATGTTAATTAAATAAGTTAAATTAATAATTCCAACCCTGACTAGTTTTATTGCTGGACACAAAGTATACAACAATATGCGAAGGCATTGGGAGGTCTTTGTGATCTGTCCTTTTTTTTTCTTTTTTTGGCTTTTTTGGTCTCATTTGTATTTTGGTTTGCCAGGTTTATCTTTTGTTCATTTTGTTGTTGAATTCTTAGCATATGGGGAAACTGAAACTCAGAATAAGTAAAACCAATCAAAACCAAGTTTTTTAAGGCTTTGGTGATTCCAAATTAAGAGTATGGTGAAGAGGCAGAAGATGTCAATAACTATTATATATCATATCTACCTTTTACTCTTGGAAATATGTAATTATTTATGTTTCCAATGGGGGAAAAAAGTCCTTGACAATGTTTGAAAATGTTTCAAAGTGCACTTATGAGTGAGGGTCTGTCTTCCTTTTCTAGAGTTTTTTTCATCCTAAATGTTAGAAGTCTATAAAATATTTATAAATTATGACTACTATTTTTCTTTTACATTTTCCCTCATTATATATGTATATTTCCTTAATTATTTAGAATTTGTTTTTCATTTGAAAAAGAGCAGCTGAGATTATCCCATAGATTTACTGTTTACCTCTTCAAATCTCCTAAATGCCAGAATCCTTATGTCTAATTTGACTATGATTTTCAACTTTTGAGGGATCTAAATAAGTTCTTGAGATTCTTGAGGTGTCAAATGCATTTGTGGAATATCCAACAAAGCTAACAGATTTAACCCACCTAAGCTTTCCACCAAACCTCATGATTATACTTAAGGAAGAAATAGAATTGCACATTTTCTCCTCACCCTCACTCAATCAGATAATAGGTAGGTCAAAATGATGATATCAGCTTGGATGAGATACTATTCAAATCATAAAAGCATCCATTCTTTTTCTCTGTCATTTCCTTCTTCTTCCCAAACAAAATTAAATGGAGTCAACAAGAGCTGTCCAACACACAGTTAACAAGTAGAGTAGTTACAGGCTAGATTAGACAAAGGTTGACAGATTAGATTTAAACACCACAACCTACATTTAAGTTTCTCTTTAAGAAAAGGGAGATAAACACTGACTTAGAAGGAAAACCGATAATACAATTAAATAGGATCACATTATCTTGCTTTGTTAACTAGTCTAATGCTTCTCAATTATTCTCTGATTTGGTGTCTTGTTCCCCTAGTTTGACATTTGTAGAAAACATGATTTGGTGCAATTCATTTATGTACACTGATAAATCATATTCAATGCTTTTTATTATCAAATATATCTGCTCCCAATACAGGACCTTAAACACATTCAGTCATTGAGAAAGTAGTGATTTTCAGTAGTGTGATTTCCTCTCAATGACATTTTGTTTAAATAAGAAAATCTGTGTGAAGTGGCTTTGTGCCTATGGGTAATTTGTTTGAAGTTTAAAATATCAAATATTGGCAAAAACTATGGTAATTCTGTAAGTTGGGAAAGTAAAGTAAAATAGGTGTTGACTTTTCATTTCCCAGGGAGGATCTAATATTATTTAGTAATCCCCAATCCTCTGTTCCCATTTCTTAAATGACACATATGCCAGCTGGTTTTGTAAATCACAAAGAATGTGACTATCACAGCACAGGAGGTCTTTTAATCATAGTCAAGACTAAAAATAGGAGTCCTATCTATTTTCTCATCTAGTCCTTTATTTAAAGAAAAACCTTGAAGTAAACACAGAATTCACTCATTCCTCTGAAACAACAAGGAAGCAATATTCTGTTTCATTTAGTGCGCCTTCAAGAGACTGTTCAAATGGCTGGATGTTGTTACAGAAATATGGTATCTAGAAGTAGCTAAAAGTTGGAGATATGAATTCTAGTGGTAAACTAGCATATGCTCATGTGAGGAAGACATTTTAAAAGGATTCTGTAAAACATGACAGCTGTGAAATATTAAAATAATTTATATTTAGTCTGGAGACAAGAAGTCTCAAATAGGGTAAGTTGGTTGTCTTCAATTGCCTGAGGGGGATGGGACATTATTGAAAAAAAATAATAATGGGCTTCCCTGGTGGCACAGTGGTTGAGAGTCCACCTGCCGATGCAGGGGACACGGGTTCGTGCCCCAGTCTGGGAAGATCCCACATGCCGTGGAGCGGCTGGACCCGTGAGCCATGGCCGCTGAGCCTGCACGTCTGGAGCCTGTGCTCCACAATGGGAGAGGCCACAACAGTGAGAGGCCCACGTACCACACACACACACAAAAAAAAAATAATAATAAATAATTTTTGATGTTGCACCAGAGGGCCAATCTGGGATAGGTATATAGAAATTATAATGGAGATGATTTATAATAATTAGAATAGGCTAACAGTGAAATTGTCTGCCTTATGAAAGGCATGTTCTTTATTCCCTGGAGACATTCATGACAAGGCTAGAGGGCCAACCTGGTCCCTATTCATTAAATTCCCTTCAACTAGGGCTGCTCTCTCCTGGAGCACAGGGAAGATAAGATGTATGATAACTGCCTTTTAATTCATTTTTATGCCCTCTACCTATATGCAAAATGAAGTTAACCTAAATATCTGAAATGGTAGTTCTATTTGTAGTTTTTTAAGGAAACTCCATACTGTTCTTCATAGTGGCTGTATCAATTTACATCCCCACCAACAGTGCAAGAGTGTCCCCTTTTCTCCACACCCTCTCCAGCATTTACTGTTTCTAGATTTTTTGATGATGGCCATTCTGACCGGTGTGAGATGATATCTCATTGTAGTTTTGATTTGCATTTCTCTAATGAGTAATGATGTTGAGCATTCTTTTATGTGTTTGCTGGCAATCTGTATATTTTTTTTGGAGAAATGTCTATTTAGGTCTTCTGCCCATCACTACTGGGCATATACCCTGAGAATACCATAATTCAAAAAGAGTCATGTATCAAAATATTCATTGCAGCTCTATTTACAATAGCCAGGACATGGAAGCAACCTAAGTGTCCATCAACAGATGAATAGATAAAGAAGATGTGGCACATATATACAATGGAATATTACTCAGCCATAAAAAGAAACAAAATTGAGTTATTTGTAGTGAGGTGGAAGGACATAAAGTCTGTCATACAGAGTGAAGTAAGTCAGAAAGAGAAAAACAAACACCATCTGCTAACACATATATATGGAATCTAAGGAAAACAAACAAATGAAAAAAAAGGTCATGAAGTACCTAGGGGTAAGACGGGAATAAAGACACAGACCTACTAGAGAATGGACTTGAGGATATGGGGAGGGGGAAGGGTAAGCTGTGACAAAGTGAGAGTGGCATGGACATATATACACTACTAAACGTAAAATAGATAGCTACTGGGAAGCAGCCGCATAGCACAGGGAGATCAGCTAGGTGGTTTGTGACCACCTAGAGGGGTGGGATAGGGAGGGTGGGAGGGAGGGAGATGCAAGAGGGAAGAGATATGCTAACATATGTGTATGTATAACTGATTCACTTTGTTATAAAGCAGAAACTAACATACCATTGTAAAGCAATTATACTCCAATAAAGATATTAAATAAATAAATAAATATCTGAAATGAAAATCATAAGTGAAGTGAAATACAAATGTAATAAATCTCTCCTATGTTAGAGAATCACCCTCAGATATAGAAAGGGATCCTAAACTGGGTCAGAGGTTAAACTAGATTTGTGTTCCCCCAAACTTGTTCCAAGTAAAACTCTAAATATGTGAAAGGTTGCCAGATACTGTACAAAACAGAGAAACAAAAAACATCCTGTGGTCAACCCAAATTTGGGAAATAGGTGAAGATAAACATAAAGGATTTCTTGATTGCAGAAATTTTGAGATCCTTTAACATGTAAAAATTGTGAATCTTTAAAAGGGGGGTTAGAAAGCCAATTTTACTAAAACACTTTTTAAAAGTCTTTTTTTCTTTGAGAAACATCTTTAAAGAATAAAATTGCCTTTCTAAACCCCGTTTTAAAGATAGGCAGGAATAGAGATGCAGATGCAGAGAACGGAGGAGGTGTGGACGTGGTGGGGGAGGGGAGGGTGGGATGAACTGGGAGATTAGTTTTGACATATATATGCTACCATGTGTAAAATAGATAGCTAGTGGGACCCTGTTGTATAGCACAGGAAGCTCAGCTCGGTGCTCTCTGATGACCTAGACAGGTGGTATGTGGGGAGGAGGGAGGTCCAAGAGGGAGGGGATATATGTATACATATAGCTGACTCACTTCATTGTACAGCAGAAACTAACACAACGTTGTAAAGCAATTATTCCAATAAAAAAAAAAAAAGTGACCAGTTTCTAGTCCATGCAACAAAATTTTGGGAGTGATGAATGAGTTCAAAAGAGTAAAGTGTACCTGATGTATGAGGATATACACAGTCAAATGGTGACTGAATTCATCTCTAACTGGGCATAAGTGTTGAATTTTTAATTTCAAGGGGAAACAAAGTGAACAGAGCTCGCCTATAACTACATAAGTTATTTGTCCCTGGAACTGTGTACACAACAAGAAATCAAGTACAGCATGCAAGATTCAAATGCTAAGAACACTGGAAATGGTGCCATATGTGACAGAGGTCAAAGATGGAGATTCAACAAATGGAATGAAGCCATGACACCAGATTCAAAGATAAGGACCAGAGACACATTGCCAAAAATAATTGAAAAGAACTGTATTTTGTTGTCATGGATCAGTGAAGGCTGAAGGCTGAACAAGGCTGAAGGTATTGAAAGGTCGTGGTGTAATAGGCAATGGTCAGAATCAGAGGCCCCTAATCACAGTCAGTGTAACCCCAACCCAGTCTAGGAATTATTGAAATGTTTTAGTGTCAGATCACTGTAATGCAAGAAACAAAGCAGGTCTCCATTCTCCAAAACCTGGGTGTTTTCAGTCAAGCGCTCCAGGAAACATACTCTGACATAGAGATCTGTGTGCAGGGATTTTACTGGGGAGTATTCTCTGGATCCAGGTCTGTGGGGGAATGAAAGGCATAGTATTGAGAAGAGGGAAAAGTTGTACCCTAGACCCTATTCTTTCCCAGAGATAAACAGAGGCCTCAGGTAATTCTAGAACCCACCAAGAACTCAAGAGTTGGTGTAGCCCTTCAGAGTTTCCCCATCTTCAGACACAGGGTTAATCTTTTATACCCTTTCACTGACCAGTTTTTGGAGTGGGCTGCAGGAAGAGGTGTGACATCAGGTAAAGTGGCTCTCTTTGGCTGAGGATAATTTTTGGAAATCAGTTCAGCTATAGCTGTGAGCCACAACACACCCAGAAGCTGGTTAAATGAGTGTCTCATTCTTGAAGGAAGTTTCTGGGTGGTGCATCAGTGTACCCACTAGACTTGGTCAATATGCACATTATGTAAGCTGAGTTTCAGGGAGGAAGACTATGCTTTTAGCTATTTTATTGCATATAGGTAATCAGCAAATACAGAGAAATCATCATGTTAAAGCCATTCCAAGAACAAAGAAAAACATTCCTATTCTAGGGAAGAAACACAAGTTTTCTGTGTTCAGTTGTCTCCCCTTCCTTGTTCTAATTTAAAAAAAAGATTTTTCTCCCATTTAGTTTATATAATATGCATACAATTTTTCAAAATAAAAAAGCACTTGAGTTTTGATGTCAGAAAATTATTTATACATTTCATAAAAGTACTACCTTTAGCTATAAATATAATTATATATACCTTAGGCTATAACTATAAAGTTATTAATTGAATATAGCAATGACATTTGATGTATAAGAAACTAAAAACTAATTAAATAGTTATAATGTAAAACTGAATTGGTAATAGTCAGATAAAATTATAAGTTAATTATAAACATTTACAGTGAAATATAATGAAGGAGTGAATATCGAGAAAAGCAATGGATTAAAAGTCAAAAGTTGTAGGTTCCAGGATGTTTTGATGTGTCATTTTGGACAAACCAACCTAATTTGGTAAGGTTCAGTTTTTCATCTGAAATCAGACCAATAACACTTCCACAACAAGGATCATTGTTGTAGGTTTTGTAAAAAAGTGGCTAATAAAGTATAATAAATATTAATAAAAAAATTATTGACCATACCGTGTCCCAGGGTTTTTTATGTTTATCCTCATTAAATACCATTTTAACATTGAGTATATAGAGATTACAGATTAAATCTAGCATAATTGTTAAGAGTGTGAGGCTTAAAGTTAGACTGTCAGGTTCAAATCCTGACTTTGCTCTCTAGTTTTATAATCTTGAGTAAGTGATGTAGACTCCCTGTGTTTAAGTTTCCACTTCTGTAGAATGAAAATCATAATGCCATCCACCAGGATTGTTATGGGTATTAAAGGGGTTAATGTGAGCAAAGGCCTGGAACAGTGGTTGCTAACTATGGGATGAACAAATACTAGCTAATTGACTTGTCTAATATTAGAGGTCATATAGCTAAAAGGTTAAGAGGTTGGAAGCCAAATTACAGAATCTGCATGCCCAAAACATTCTCAACATCTTGCGACTATGCATTATTATTAAATGTGAAGGGCTTGTAAAGGAGGCTAAAGCAAGGAAACTCTACCTATAACATTGAAAGCGGGCTCCTGACCTCTCAGGAAGTGTGTTGGTTATGACCATGGATTCTCCAGTTTACCCCTCCTGAGACCTTAGTATATGACCTCAGTTTGTGAATCCATAATTCACAATAACAATTATAAGACCTATCACATACTTAAGAAATAATTAAATGTAATACTGCATGCAAGGTTTTATCCACAGTTATTGATTAATAAGAGCAATCACACTTATCATTATGAGATGCTTTTTTTTTTTTTTTTTTTTTTTTATTGTGGTACGTGGGCCTCTCACTGTTGTGACCTCTCCCGTTGCGGAGCACAGGCTCCGGACGCGCAGGCCCAGCGGCCATGGCTCACGGGCCGAGCCGCTCCGCGGCATGTGGGACCTTCTCGGATCGGGGCACGAACCCGCGTGCCCCCCATCGGCAGGCGAACTCTCAACCACTGCGCCACCAGGGAAGCCCCTATGAGATGCTTCTTATTCTTGGCAAGGAATTGTTGCCAGGGCAGCATCTGGAAGGCTTTGAGGATTGATTATCTAAGAGGAAAGGGAAATGATTGTTGTACCTCTTTGTGAGGTTGTGGGGGAGAGTGTTTTGTTTTGTTTTGTTTTGTTCATTGATTATCACAGCAACACTGTGAACTATTTGCCATTTTGGTTAATCAAACAGGGCTTCCCTGGTGGCGCAGTTGTTGAGAGTCCATCTGCCGATGCAGGGGACACTGGTTCGTGCCCCTGTCCGGGAAGATCCTGGAGCGGCTGGGCCCGTGAGCCATGGCTGCTGAGCCTGCGCATCCGGAGCCTGTGCTCTGCAACGGGAGAGGCCACAACAGTGAGAGGCCTACGTACAGGATAAAATTTTAAAAAATGGTCAAACAGTTTCATAGGGTCCAAACTAATCTATAACTCCACTGCAGGTGAGGAAATAGTCTGAAGGGATTTAAATAGCCTGTGTACACTCACATTAGTAGAGAGTGGCAGAGGCATGAGTAACTCAGTTTTGCCTGCTCTGCAATGCATATACTTTACATTTTCTTTCTCAAAAGCACAAGTAATACCTTCACTTCTGGAAGCATAACAGTCCTGAGCTTTCCTTGTTCCAGATATATCTGATAGAAAAATGCTAATCCTCAACAAAGAATAATTACTGAAAAACAGTTTTTCTTCCAGTTTAAATGTAATAGCCTACAATTATTCCATTCCTGTTTTTCTAGCCTCAATGCCCTTGAGATTGGCACTTTACACTCTCGAGTTAAACTATCATTTGACAGCTTATTGAACATTCAGAGAAAGGCCGAGGCAAAGTCTGAACTTTGCCTTCCCACACACCTCTCAGAGCAGTAAGAAATGGAAGCTTTGTTATTTGTTTCTGCTACATCACAAAATTGCCATCCTTGAGTTCAGTTGGAATTCCTAAGCCTAAATTGTGCAAGCTACTGAACTGAGCATCATATTTTTTTTGTGGGAAAATCTCTCACCTTTATGATTTTCATTTCTGCCTAATCATCTAAGACAAGAATAGCATGCTGTGCCTAAGGGAAAAATTTTCCATTGCTACTGAAAAGATAAATGGTAGGAAGCAAAATGAACCAGGCTCATTACAACCTTCAAAAAAATAACCACCAAAAAAACGGCAAATTGGTCTTCAGAAATATGAGCATTGACATTTTTAATACTTTCTCATTCAATTGTGGCATTTTATATCAAGGTTTTTATAACGTGCAATACAAACACCTACAGATGTTTGAAATAATGTATGATGCCTAAAATTTTTAGCTACATCTCCCCTGGAATCTGTACCCTTCAAGAAAGACAGCTATTTTTTAACCAATGCTGATTAAAAGTGAACAGAATGATCATATTTAAAAAAGCATCAATCTGTATAATAATGGTCCTAATGTCACCTAATAAACCGTGAAAATGCCCCATTTTCTAAGAATTGGTAAAGGCAGGCAGCTTATGTGATGCTTTAAATAGCTGACGAGCTGCTAGATGACAGGGCTGAAGGGAAGATTGATTTTGTTCAGAACCAAATACAGTCTACAATAATAAGCCAATTTCTTGCTAGTGACTCATTTAGAGAAGCAATTTCTAAACATATTTTCATTAGCTGCAATGAGCATTCTCAAGGTTTCACATCTTTGGCATCAACCTGATGGTCTGCTAATTCACTAATTGAGATGGGTATTTTATGAGTGGCAAAGCTCGTAGTTACAGATCATCAAGTGTGAGTTGTACATAGATAAAATCTACTATTAACAGGAGGCCTATGCAATTGAAGTATGCATTTGCAGGAGAGGCTGAGCTTAAAATGGAGCAGAGAAAAAGAATCTACACCTAAGTCTCTAATTTCATAAAGAATGCACATAGGCTGTTAGCTCAGAGCATGACCTAACTGTGATGGTTATATGCACCAAGGTTGACCCAGATATTGAGGGACACTCGCCCTCTCTTTTGAGAGTTCAGCAAAGTAATAAAATGTACTGAAGACACTAGGAGCTAATGGTAGTTTTCATATCACTCAAAGATATCTTGAGAACTGGTTTATTAATATAAAGATAGATAAATAAATATATGTATTAATGCATATATTGTAGAAAATCTCACTTTAAAAGATTGGGCAGAATTTGAGACTCTAAGAGATGGGCAAGACTATAAAGATAAGTTAGTCTTAATAGTTTTCATTAATGCATTCAGAAAAATGAGTTGAAAACTCTGTCCACCTCCTACTGTCACCTTTCTTCATTTGCAAATGCAGCAGAGAATGGATACGCTAAGAAAATGCACACTCACAATAGCAAAGTCTTTTGGCTCAAATTCCAACCTGGACCATCATCCTGGTGATTGGCCCCTGGAAAAGAGTTGGCACCAATGTTTCTGTAAAATCCCTGGTCCTTTATATTTCATGTGGCCAAGAGAAAAAAAGAGACCTCTCAAGCAAGTGGTAGTATGTACATAGTGAAGAAAGAAGAGGAAATCAAAAGGAAATATTTGAAACCCCTTAGGAAGTCACCTTCACTGTGTCCTTGATCTCAGTATTGATGCTTCACTGAAGTCTAGTGATAGGGAGTTCATTACCTCACAAGACAGTCCATTCCAACTTTCGGTAGCTCTTTAATTTCAAACTCTCTCTCAGTAACAATCATCTATTGGTCATAGATCTTCTCTGTAGAGACTCTATCAAAAAAGTCAAATACTTCTTTGTTAGGATGACTTTCTGAAGCCAGTTTTCTTCTCCAGGTTTAAATATCTCCAGTTCTCTCAACTATTTCTCACACAACCTTCTGATGATTTATACCTCTTTTGTCTCTATTTCTTCCATATTTTCAAAGTTCAGTTCTGATGTTATAGGACTTTGTTTGCCAAATATTCCATTGTTGATCATAAGGCTTGTCTTTAGGATACAAAATTCATAGCCAGGATCTACTGACCCTATGCTGCAAAGCTACTGCAGTAATGCAGAGAAGATGTGTGTTCTCGAAGAACTTTACACAGCTCTGATTTGTAGTCTGAAAAGGTAGTATATGGTAATAATAGTAATACCAATAAAAATAATAGTATAAACAATAATGTTTATTGAGCATTTATTTTGAGTCTGTACTAGGCAGATTGGAGTCAGAGTTAATTTAACTTGCACTATAATTATCCTTTTTCCCATTTTATGAATGAAGAGACTAAGGTTTAGAAAGGTTAATATCTCTAAAGATCACTATGTTGTAACTGTCAGAGCTGAGATCAGAACACAAGTCTACCTGAATCTCAAATTACTCAAATGTTTTTCCACTACACACACACTCACTATACACACATACACACTCCCCCAGACACACAGACACAAACACATATTTATCCCCAAACCAAACATACCTTTCTTGACCATTTTAACCCTTGTGAAGGCAGCCTGGCTTCATGAGCACTGCTTCTGTCATTGGATAGAGTTGCAATACCTCCAGATTAGCTGTGCTGTTAGCAGTTTCCACATGGTACATGACAAAAGTGAGAGCCGTGTTCCTGTCTTTGCAACTCTGTGATTCTAGATACAGTATGAACTGGATTTGCCAAATTGGTGATTTTGAATTCTAACTCTGCAGCCTACTAACTGTGTGTTTTTAAGTAAGTTACTTAAAATCCACTGAGCCTCAGTGGCTTTGACTGTAAACTAGGTTATCACAGGTTCACTGACAGAAAAAAATAAGAGAACACTGATACAGGGTCAAAACGAGAACTGATCAGGTAATAACCCTGAACTCTGATCCATGTTGCTGGTAGACTCTCTCACTTGGCATATTAGAAAAAAGTGTGCTTCTTTTCTTATTTGTCTACATAACTCAGTGTTGAGGAATCCAATGCTTCCCTTCCTCTGGCCTTCTATATCTCCTTGCAGAGCCTACCAAGGCTCCACAGGTTGCAGAACCTCACCTCATCTTTCTCTTGACCACACCATTTGTCCCAGCTTCATTCAACATGAGCTCAGCTTCTCACCAGCAAGGCTAAACCCATACCAAGCAGTTAATGTATTAGGATAATTTCAATATCTGTCACCCAAATATAGTCAGAGTCCATCCTGACATGGAGGAAACAGAGTAATCTAGATTGGCTGAAGGAAATAAATGAGGAAATAATGGAGATGAATATTTTTGGGCTGGGAAAGTTGGGAGAAGTACATGAGACTTTCTGGAAAGTATGAGAAAAAAATAGGGACACCTACACTGTGATTTTATTAAAGCAATAGTAAGAGTTAGTCAAATAGATTAAAATAATAAAGTGTATTTTTGTCTGCTCAAAATCTGAAGGTCACTAAATTTGAATGAGAGCAGCTTTACAAAGTGTCAGAGATAAAAGAAGAGGCCAAATACACACTTTTATTTTTTTCCCTCATCGTCTCACTGTCCTTATCAAACACAATCAACACTGTGACACCAGCTCAGTCTTTTATCTAGCCTCCAGATGGTAGCTGACGCTTTCTTAAGTTATCATGGACTGCATGAACGTTCTTGAGGAAATCTAGGTCATTTAGATGTGTGGCCTGCTTTTTATGAAAAAAAGATATAGCAATTTTATAATTTTAAAGATTACAAAATGCCTGCTTATACTCTCAACAAACTCTGGGAACATGGGTCTTTTGAAGTAAAACACAAACAGAAGACTAAGGAAGACATTGCTTCATTTTATCTCAGCCATTGGTCATGTGTATTCAGTGTTTACTATTTTTCAGGAATTGAGGTAAGTATCCTAATAAGACCTAGGTGATCGCAAATATTTCAGGGAGAGAAAGAAAATTGTGTCATGATAAGTTCTATGATTTTGTTGTTCTCAGGCTGGTTTGAAGGAAAGAAGATCACTAAAAATTCTGGAAATGAGCAAACGGGGACGGTTCATAGACAACTGGCTATGTGAACTAGAATACAAAACTAAGAATGAAAATTTTTTTTAAATGGTTTCAAATGCTTGGCTTTTAATTAATTAATTAATTAATTAATTTATGGCTGTGTTGGGTCTTCATTTCTGTGCGAGGGCTTCTCTAGTTGTGGCAAGCGGGGGCCACTCTTCATCGCGGTACGCGGGCCTCTCACTATTGCAGCCTCTCTTGTTGCGGAGCACAGGCTCCAGATGCGTAGACTCAGTAGTCATGGCTCACGGGCCTAGTTGCTCCGCGGCATGTGGGATCTTCCCAGACCAGGGCTCGAACCCGTGTCCTCTGCATTAGCAGGCAGATTCTTAACCACTGTGCCACCAGGGAAGCCCCTAAGAATGAATTTAACTTACAGGGTATGGTGGGTAGGCTGGATAATTGTCCCCACACCCCAAGTATGTCCATGTCCTAATCCTTGGAACCTGAGAATGTTACCTTATATGGAAAGGGACTTTGTAGATGAGGAGATCATCCTGGGTGATCTGAGTTGATGTGATAAAATCATAACTGTCTTTAAAAGAGCGACCAAGGAAGAGTCAGCATCAGAAGAGAAGGTAAGGTGATGATGGAAGCAGAGATGAAAGTGATGCTTTTTGAAAGAACCACAAGCCAAGGCATGCTTGCAGCCACTAGAAGGTGAAAAAGGCATGTAAACAGGTCCTCCCCTCAGAATCCAGCCATGGCGACACTTTGCCTTTATACAGGTAAAACTGATTTCAGACTTCTGACTTCCAGAATCATAAAAGAATAAATTTTTGTTGTTTTAAGCCACTAAATGTGTGGTACTTTGTTACAGTGGCAAGAGAAAACTCATATAGAGTGGGAAATGACAACTCACTCTAATGAGATGCTTTCAAGTAGGTAAATACAGATTATAATTGAACACTTTTGGAGCTAGCATTATTTCTTGTAATCATTGATAAAATGTCTATTTTCCTATTAGTGTGTTTAAGTTGCATACCAAGTTGTTTAAAGACATCTAAGCTTAACAATTCCCTTCTTATCAATACAAAATTTTCCATCCAAAAGGCCACTGAAAATATAAACAGTTTGCAGTTATCACACCATTTCATTTTTTTAAGGCAAAAAAATATTGTAAGCTTGGGAAGATGACAGTAGACAGAGTGTATAAGAAATTTCTATGTATTTTTTTCTATTGCTTCAACTCTACTTCTCAAGTATTAATGAACTTCACCTCTCCAGGGAAGAATTTAAGAATTAAAGGATGATTTAAATTTAAACTTTTCCAGCAGTGTAAAAATCACATAAACACAGTGTTATTTCTGATCAATGCTAAAAAACAATAAGTTGTCATCTCACTCTACAAACCACATCTATTCATGAGTCCTTCATACAAATCCAAAAGCATATTCTGCCATCATGTTAAATTCAACTCCTATAAAGGAATGTGTTGAACAGCTAAGGAGAAAGTCAGCTGCTTTCAAAACGGACAGTGCATAGTGTTCTACTTTACGTTACAAGATGGATTTCAAAAGTGTAGACTCCAATTGGAACACGCTTTTTTTTTTCAGTTGAGGCCCCTGAAGGTCCACATCAGCATTTAGAACTGATGTTGATTTCTCCTGTTTACATTTTCTTTCCTTATCATGTGTGATCTCTCACTGTACCAAAGCTAAAATATGAATTACTTAGCTTGCTAAATAAAGCCTTTGTAGTCTTGACTATGCCCATCACACCAGCTTCATCTCATCTTGCTCTCTCCATCATTCCCAAAGCTTGGAACACCTGGACAGAGTCTTAGGATGTGTCAAACTTTCTTTCACCTAATGAAAGAGAGTCACCTAATGACTTGTGTGTGCTGTTTCATATGCTTAAAATGCTCTTCCTTTGGACCTCACATAGTTGACTCTCATCTTTATTTCTTCGTGTTAACTTTACCTCCTCTGAAAAACCTTCCCTTAAGCCTTCTGAAGTAGGACGTGGCTCTTTTCTCTGTCGTATCACCCTGGTTCATCATAGCAATAACATTTGAGATGATGATTCCACATGACTGTTGGGGCAACACAAATATCTCCATGACAATTAACTCCATCCACTATTCTATTCACCTGATTTGGAAATTGTAGTCTCTTTAAACATCCTTGTTAAGAACATAATGTACACTTTTGGTTATAGAGTTGTAGAAGAAAGTCTACAAGTCCTTATTATCTTGTCCTGGATGTTTTGGTTTTGATTTTCCTGTCAATATGAAATAACAACACCATTCTCCTTTTGTCTCTTACTTATAACCTACTTATTGGGTCATTACCTTTATCCTTAACTCAAGCTCACAAAAAGGAAAGCAAATCATGAAAAACTAACCATCAGTAGATGATTCACTTTCCCAGCATTTCTTAGGGAGATATTTATGAAAACACCAAAAAGAAAAAAAAAAAAAGCACTACTGTTTCTGCTATTGGATTTAAAAATATACCAGTGGCATACTGATAACTTTATGGGAAAATATAAATTTCTTCGTAAATATGTAGTGAAAACCCTAAAGAGGATAAAGTTTTGGAAAAAAGTAATCAGTTATCGATATTCAAACAGTTCTTCTCAAAAAGGTTCTGACTATAGGTAGTTTAATAAGTTAGCTGTTACACAGTTTCTAGAAATATATAATGAGATATCTGTAGGTTCATGCTATGTAAATCATTTTAGAGCACAGAAAGTCATTTTCCAATTCATTTTTCTAAATTAGGATATCCCTGATATCAACAGTTAGTAAAGAGATCACGAATACACAACTACAAGCCAGCCTCAAAGATAAGTAGATGTAGAAACACAATCATATAAGGTCACCTGAAAGCCAGAAGTATGTTGGGTAATTATCTTTTATGGGTTTGTTTCTTCATCTGTAAACTCCAGATTATACTACTTACCTCTAAGAGTTAGCTATGAAGAAAAAAAAATACCTGCAATAAAATTGGTACTCAATAATTGAAAAGAATTTAACCTGCATTAACCTATGACCTGTGCTTAGTGCTGTGTGTGTAGCAATGTCCACTCCTTCTAGAAGGTCAGGGTTACCTTCAAACAAAGCAGCTAACCTCTTCCATCAAACCACAGCCTATCCAGATGGGTTGAGAGTGAGAGTTACTTGACATGAATTTTTATTCTGTTGTTCCTGTGCTTAAAGAATAAAGCACACCCTCTTTTCTCCACACCTTCTCCAGCATTTATTGTTTCTAGATTTTTTGATGATGGCCATTCTGACTGGTGTGAGATGATATCTCATTGTAGTTTTGATTTGCATTTCTCTAATGATTAATGAAGTTGAGCATTCTTTCATGTGTTTGTTGGCAGGAAGGTAAATACCTTTGGTGCACGAAAGTGCATCTGTCAAGGAGGGGAGGACATTAGATTTGCACCAGGGCTTATCTTTTTCTAGTTATGCACCTAAAAGTTATTTGCCCACAAAAGTGCTGTTGCTGGCACAATCCATAGCATGGCATTCAAAATTATGTTCTCCTTAACCTGACTTTGTAGTTCATTTCTAAATCAAACCCAAGCTCATTTTGAAAGGAAAAACAGTCAAGGTGAAAGGTTCTGAAAACAAATGTGAATGTTTTCTCTTTTTATTCTCTAGCCTTTCCTAAAGTCGACATGGTAGTTTCAGGGGTTTTATTATACCACTCATCATCAGGAAGTTCTGGATGCTAAATTATTTTATGAAAGTCCCTGAGTCATACTCCTATATAATATGTCATTTAATAGCCTTTCCTAGCTTTTACCAAAGTAGTTTTTAGCATTTGCCTCTTCATTTATCTATTTTTGTGGGAGGGAAGGGAGTGGGTATAGATTGCATAATAGATGATACATGAAAACTATCAAGTAAATTTAAAGCCAAAGAAAGGTATATTTTACAAAGAAAACAATACATGCACATGTTTACCAAGAATATTTCTGGAATAGAAATGAATGGCATGAATTCCCCTCAACATTCTGCTATTTTCTTTTGTGTACAGCTGGGAGGACAGAGGGTAAAAGGCAGTGTTATAATGTATCAACCATGTTATATGCCAATCAACTCTCTAGCATTTTAAAGATGTGATTTGTATTTAAGCCTTTCAAAAACTCTGTGAAGTCTGTTGTATCATTATCTATAAATACAGATTTCTGTATTGTGTCTAAGAAAGAATAAACAATGCACCCACTTTTTGGAAGAGGTCATTGAGGGGATGTGATGGCTGTCACCCGAAAGCTGGACTTGGGCTTGGGCAATAAAAGGAATCCCACCCCCTCCTCATCCTTGGAATGTACATCCCGCTCACAGTTCCCATTGCCAGAGACTTCTCAAGGATGCAATCTTGGAAGAGGGATGAGTAAGGTGTTGGTGAGACTATCGAGATTGAATATGTGATTGAAATCAGTTAAGTTCTCTATATAAATTTTATGATTCTCTTGGGCCATGTGGAGATCTACTTATCTTGCTGCCACCTAAGACAAGCCTCATATGTAAGTTCCCTTCTTTGTTAAAATTGCCACCGACCAGACTGGAGTGGTCTGCCTCTTTCTTCAGTTTCTCCTGGCCCTCTGTGTATGGGGCCAGTTTCAGATTTTACTCAGGGAACTCCTGAGGTTGCAAGTGCCACTCCCAGATCTGTACAGTCCTATAATGTACTAAGTCTCCTTGCCTGGGGGCAAGGTTCTGAGGTCCCATCCCACCCAGAATCCCTAAGGCAATTCTGACAGTTTAAAGAATCCACATAGACTTGTCTTTCCAATTATCTGCCCTTACTGGTACCCAGGAAGAAAGCTTCATTATTGAAATTCCATGGGACCCACATATTTCTAGATGGAGACCACAAGAGACACCAAAACCAGTATGATGAGCATTGACAAAAACTCAACTGGAATCCAAAGTTAAAAAAATCCAACAAGGGAATCAACGGTTACTCTCAAACCAGTGTTTCTAGAAGCAGATTTTAAATCTAAGATCAGAGGTAAAATAAATAAATAAATAACCAAAGAAAAGTGAATAAAAGAAAAGTAAGAGTGATTACATAAACACCTTGGACTATAATTTGGATCTTACTTTTGTCCTTCATTAAGAGGATGTAGCCTTCTCAACTTTTAAGGCTTAAAAACTGGAAAGGGTCATTTAGCCTTGACAAATATGGTAAATATGGGGGCACCAGCTTGCCCACAGGACTCCAGATTTTTCCTTACTCTTGCGGTGTTACTCCAGCCTTGATTACTAGAATGGTGCCTCAGTTTTCTGATTCATACTTAGATTCCTGAATGGCACAGTTGCCCTTCTCTGAGGCTATACCCTCTACATTAGGATTCTGCCAAAATTTTATCTCAGAGTTGCAAAGCAGAAGCCTATAAGCGACATTCTATTTTCAGATTCATGTTAATTGGCCCAGCCAGGTTTTAAAATTTTATTTAGTTCCAACATTTAAATATCTGAAATTGATATAAATTTAAATAAATATCCCCAAAATATCTTGAAAAATGTCTGAGATTTTGCAATATTGGCCCACTTCCCACAAAGGCACAGTTGGCTGAGGCTGAGTTCTAGCTGACACCATCACAAAGGGTATGCATGTTCCTTCCATGGCATCACTGTCCTTCCCACTCCCTTTGCATCAACTTCCTTGCATCACTCATGAGCCCTATCTGCCTAGTCTATGTGGGCATTAATTTATTGATCCCTCTTTCAAGAACATACCTTGCCTCTGGCTTTCACACACACAGACCACCTGGAACAATACTGCTGCCACTCTCTGAATTTGAGTACTATTTGCAGTATGCACGTGTCTGCTGCTCTATCCCACCTAGTGGATTGGGAATTACTTTGATAAAATACGATCTTCAATATGCCAGGTTCACTGCACCAACTAAGCTTCCTGACACCCTTTAGGATGCTCATTGTGTTTCTCATCCAGGTCATCAACTCCTCTGAATGTTTTTCTTGTCCTTGATCACCCTCTTTTATTAACACCCTCACTGGCTAGTGTAAAGTCTCACTACATTCTGAGGGTCCTCCTCTAATCTCTTCTTAACCACACTATCAGGAGATTAATCTGCTGTCTACTTTACAGAAAAATGTCTCACTGATATACAGACAAATTTATAAAGGTGAGCCAGGCATTGCAATTACCACTTCACTCATTCCAGGTTTTATTAAATTATTTGACTGGCAGACAGGTAATCCCTTACTCTGATTATCTCCCCCACTATACCCCTTTTAAAATCTGGACCCTCAAAGAGGCAGATCCTCAAATGCAGAGAAATCATTCATTTGTCAAAGGTATTGGGATAGCTGTTCTTCCCTGTTAATATTCTAAATATAGACTGGAAAATCCAACAAATATTAACTAATATAAATAAAGTACTATGTAAGCCAAATTCATAGTGATATCTTATCCAACCGTCAAAAAAGCTCACATTAATACTTTCTGACATTTTTCCTAACACTTATTTTAGTAAATGACATTTTCTCTAGCTTCCCACTTAATGAGGAACTTAGATATCACAGAGTAGGTCCTCAGTAAATACTTGTCCAGTAAGTTAATGACTGTCAACAGTATTACCATGTAATCATGCTATATTCAATATCAAGGAGGATGAATCAATAACCACTTGAGGATTCTGTGTCTTTTCTTCAGATCTGACACATCTATTTCCCAGTTCCTGGAAGTATTGGCTGCCAATAACTCACAGATGCATTTCTGACTACTCCTATCACATATTCCACCACCTCAAAGTTCCTGGACAAATACAGTTGCAGATCGACCTCTTACATGTGTAGTTGAGGTACTGGGTTGGAGATGGGTTATCATTCATGAAGCTAGAACATACACCCTAAATCAATAATTATATGTTTCTTTTATAGGAAGAATATGTGTTCTGCTCAGTAACTAAAAGTGGAAGTAGAAGTGACCTCACTCACCATCACTCACTATCAACTAATCAGATAATGAACACTCCCCATAATACCAGATTTAGGCTCTGTGGGTTTTAGAGATCGTGGTTCTTATAGGGGAAATGTTTACACCTGGTAACACTGTAGAAGCCCCACTGAACTTTAAGCTATGGCCATCACTTGATTACTTCAGACTTCTCATGCCAGGAGACTAATATGCAAGGAAAGGTATCATCATACTACCAGGGCTAATGGACCCCAGTTATGAAGATGTTGACTTTCTCCTACATCACAAGAAAGGAAAGAATATGTTTGGCACTCAAGTAATAAACTGGAGTGTCTGGTGGTGTTCTCATGTTCAGTTTTAATGAGAAATGGACAAATATATCAGCCAAGCTATGAGGTAGGCATGATAGCCAAGAATTCAGCCTCCTCAAGGATGAAGGTCTGGGTTGTCCCACCAGGCAAGTCACCTAGAGCAACAGAGGTTCTCATTGAGTTGGCAGAATATGTGGCAGAAGAAATAAAGGGTGGCATATCAGTTACAGCGTTGAGATCAACATCAGCATCAAGAGCTGTGGTTTGTCCTACTACCCCTATTCTTATAATTTCCCAGGAAAGAATAGCAATCAGAATCCTGGAGAAGCTATTTACATATGAGGTGAATTTACCATAAGAAGCAAATGAATATGAGTGCTACAATGCCTATGTATGCCTAGTTTCTAGAAAAACAAACAAACAAACTTTTTTGCGGGCCTCTCACTGTTGTGGCCTCTCCCGTTGTGGAGCACAGGCTCCGGACGCGCAGGCTCAGCAGCCATGGCTCACGGGCCCAGCCACTCCGTGGCATGTGGGATCTTCCCGGACCGGGACACGAACCTGTGTTCCCTGCATCGGCAGGCGGACTCTCAACCACTGCGCCACCAGGGAAGCCCAAACAAACATTTTTGAGGGGTTGGGGACTGAGGGCTGAAATCATCGTGGTAATATCCGAGTTTTGTTTAGCATTGTGTAGAAAACAAAGGAGCAGCATAATAATCCTCTTACAGGTCTCCAGGTTTCTTGGTGTCCTGAAATTCCAAATTGAACTCTTATTGAAAAAGAACTAAATAATGAGTCTTGCCTAGCCTACAAAATGGGCATGAATCTTGGCATTTGCCAAATGAGCTCTTCCTTAATTTCCTTATCAATAAAATGATAAACTGGATTTAGAAAATCTCTAAGAATCTTACCAGTGCTAGATTTATTTAATTCTAATAAAATCACCAAGAGCTGGAAGTTGCTCTAAGATGTGAAGAAAAGAAATAGATTATGCATCTCTCTGTATGCCTCATCAAAACCCTTAAGACCTGCAATTATTGCAGGTAGGTTATTTTCTATAGTCTTACCACCTTCCCCTTGGCCACTGTCATTTGTAAATCAGTCACTGTCTACTTTTCTCAAATGTATTTTTGGATAAATTAAAGTTGTAAACAATCAATCCTATATTATGAGTGAAGAATGTCAATACATTTTCTTCCTGTGGATCTCTAACATCTGTGACACGGAGTGTGATAAATTTTGCCATCAAAATAACAGATAACGGACAATGAATGACATTACTATCATGTCATTTAAAGAAGAAATGGTCCATTTTGTAAAATTGGAAGAAGATAATGGTGACCCCTTGATGCTCACCACACGGGTATCATTTTCTGTTCAAACTGCCATTTATTTCAGAACTTTGCTCCCAGCGTAAGTCAGGAACATGAGAAAAGTTAAAATTGAGCATAATCCCCCACATGATAGGAATACACTGAATTGGATAGGGAGAAACCTGACTTCAGATGTCTCTCCTGCCCTGGTAGAATTTACCCAGGTACTGTGGAAATATCATCCAATAGAAAGTTGGGCATCCCAACCCTGCCAAGACAAAGGCTCCAAACTTAGGTTTTCCCTCCTTATAACACCAATTATTGTCTGCAGTTTTTCAGTCTCTGAATATTTTTGACCTCACATGTTTGGCTTCATCTACACTAGCACAATGTACTTGGTGACAGAATTGTTATTTCTACTTCCATCCATGACCTTCTTCTCAGGCACGCTTTTAAGCTCCAATACCTCTGGGCCATTGCCACCCCCTAAATATTCTTACTTCCTTGCTCAATCTCCACCTCCAGTTATTTTGAAGGTTGTACCTCAGGACTATACCCTTAGCTGCACTATCTAGATGGAGTTATGTATGAAGCACACTGTCATTTCCTTCCATTTGTTGAAGACTTTGACTGCTCTCTCCATAATCTTTCTCCCCACCACTATTCTTATCATAATTCAGGCTTGTCAATATACAAATAGGTAACTTATACATCACCAGGCTCCTCAATTTCTTTACCTCTTCCAAAAACCTTTTTCTTCATGCTTCTTCAACCTCCTACTTCTACCATCTCACATGGATCTATCTCATATCTGAACCTTACACCATGAATAAGGGCACTACTCTAGCACCATAATTTACAGCTCCCACTCTACCATCCCAGTTCACCTGTATCAGAATGCCCATCATAGCAATTTTTCACCTTTACAAATACATAAACTCTAATCCTTTCTTTTCTGTGAATCAATTCCTCCTCTTTTCACTTCCCTCTGTAACCAGTATACATTCTATTGTAATTAACCCTTTACAAATATCCTCTATTTCTTTTCCCTCTCCTTCTTTTATAAATTAAAGGAGCTATCTTTCCTCATCCAAGACTTCTTGCCAGATCAAACTTTACTATTCTTTAGATTACCTTTAGATGGTACATTTTTAAGGTTTTTGCTAAGTGTGATCATGGATACATTTTTTAACCTATAGAGCTTGAGTTCCTTGCATTGATAAACTGGCAATCATACTATTCTTCGATATTTCTATGAAAATTAAAGAAATTAAGTGAGAAAGAAATGGCATGCAAATAGACACGTTAGTTCCTGGCAAATTTTATGTATAAAAAGTGTTAGTTAGGGTAATTAAAGTATTAGGTTTCTATGTTTGTGTGACTGTGTTTCCAGACTTTGTTTTTCTTTCCTTTTGTTTTGGCTTCTCATTCTTTTTCTTTGGCTCTGAAATAATGTCTTGAGTCATATTGCAGAGTGTGATGTTTAATTATGTTTGTCAACTTGGCTAGGCTATGGTGCCCAGTTTTTTGGTCAAGCAGCAGTCTAAATGTTGCTATGAAGATTCTTTTTTTAATGAGTCTAATATTTAATTCAATAGACTTGGAGTAAACAGATTATCCTTCAAAATTTGAGTGGGCCTCTTCCAATCAGTTAAAGGACTTAAAAAAAAAGACTGAGACTTTCCAAAGAAGAATTTCTGTCTCAGTAAGACTGAAACATAGACACCCTGCTTGAGTTTTTAATCTTCTGGTCTGCCCTATGAATTGGGATTTGCCCACCACACAATTAAATGGGTTAATATCTTAAAATCTCTCTCTCTCTTTCTATCTCTGTCCTAATTTCTATCTTTACATTCTATGTTCTGTGGAGAACCTGGACTAATTCACAAAGGCAAAAATTACAGCAAGATCTGAAGTCAGTGAGAGCTGAGCTTGTCTTGTTACTAGCCCTGGTATAAGAGGCATAGCATATTCCAAGTTTGTTCTGATGGTGGAGCAGAGGTTTCTGATAATCCCAGAATGGCAGTGAGACAGAATACATTAAATGAACTGAACTATGAAAATCTTCGAAACACATGGGTAAGAAAAAGGAAGAATGGACTAACAAAGAAGTGAGTACTAAGATACATAATTCAGCAAAAAAATAAAAAGAGATATGATGATTACAAAATATTATAGTAGTGGAGATGTCTAATATTATTGACAAAAATATCTCTGGACAAGTGAGACTTGATGTGACCATATTTGTATATTCCATCAGGCTTTCAATCAGCCTTTATTTAAGACCACACCAAACTTTCCAAAAGTCTAATTAGTTTCAAAGTTAATGACAGTGTCATAAGTTATATTTTGCAATTAATTGTCACATCTAGTCTATTGGTTTCCTATAATAGCTTATTAAAAATTGCATTGCACTACTTGATCTGTTAATTTCAGGGTCAAGTTTATATGTATATTTTATCTAAGAAAAATTTTATTTCTGTTGCAGCAAGAAAATAATAAAAATTTAAAATTAAAGTCTCAGGAGGTTTTAGATAACTTTCAGACATGATATTATACTATTTTAAGCAATAACAAGGCAAATGATTTCAGGTTCTAAATTTAGGGAACTGCAAAGACAAGTAATAACATACACACACACACACACACACACACACACACACACACAAAGTAGAAGAAGATAATTTTCTCAGAGGGAAACCTGCGCAATATTTAAAATGAAGAAACATTCTCAACTGTCCTTGAATTAAGATATTTTTCTATGGGTGATACAGCCAGGTTTGGAAATAAGAAATGTTTATAGGAAATAGCAAAACAAAATGTTAAAATATTAAATATACATAAATACTGCAGAATTTTACTTCTGAATATATTTATATGTTATCGTACTGTAGCTGGACATTTATATTGAAATTTTTTCTCTCAAACTTCATTAACAAAAATTGCTGCTCTGCCTACTTTATAGAACTGTTGTGAGGTTAAATGAGATTATAGATGTGAAGTCATTATGTAAGTTGTAAAATTTGGATGATGGCAGTGAAACACAAGAGGGAAAAGAAAATATTGACAGGTAAATGGATCCCAATAAACATTTTAAAGAAGACATTAGCTTTAAATTTACAGGATAAAAGTGGCAAAATGCACTTGAACACATCCAGTGTGGGAGAGTATACATGGAACGTGTTACTCATATTCACTGCTGACCAGTCTAAATTCATACAACCAGGCTAGAGTACACATGATAACAGCAAGTCTTTTACCTTGATCTAGCAACTCTAACTCTTAGTACCTACCTATGGATACAGTTACATCTCTGCAGAAGATGTCATATGCAAAGGTATTCATTTTGGTATGTTGAAACGTAAAAACCGGAAACAGTGTACAATTCTGTCATTGGGGAAACAGCTAAATAAACTCTCTTCTATCAAGAGTATATATGTATGGAATAAAGCAACACTTAAAATGATGAGATAGGTCTACATATACAGACATGAATAAACCTCTAAAAATACTTTCTAGGAAAAAAAAATGATAAAGGTGCCCAGTGATAAATACAGACCATATAATTTATGTAAAAATTATAATAACAATACTGCCTCAATCAGTTCTGGCTGCTGTAACTAATTATCATAAACCAGATGGCTAAACAACAAATACTTATTTCTCACAATTCTGGAGGCTGGAAGCCCAAGATTAAGATTTACATCTGATTCTTCCTGGTTCATAGACGGCAGTCTTCTCATGGTGTCCTCACATGGCAGAAGGGGCGAGAGAGCTCTTTGAGGTCTCTTTTATATAGGCACTAATCCTATTAGGTCATGGGGGCCCCACTCTCAGGACCTAATCACCTCCTAATGCCATCACGTTGGGGAGTTAAGATTTCAACATATGAATTTTAAGGGGAGAGAATAAACATTTAGTCCATAACAAATACCATGTACCTCAGGTGTGTGTGTGTGCATGTGTGTTTGTCTGCAATAACAATATACAGCGATTACTAACAGTGGTTATCTCTAGGGTTAGAGATTGTATTTTGTATGTGCATCCTTGTGCCTGCAAAGGAAGTCAAGATCAAGGTGATTGTGTCAGGTTGGGTCTTTTGGAAGTAGACTCTGAAACTGAATTTGGGTTCCAAAGTGTATAGGAAGCCTTAACCAACACAGCAAGGTGCTCTGTAGTGAGGTTGGCACCTATGAATGGTCGTGTTGGGCCATATGCCTGGGGTCATGCTTAGTCACTGGACATGGGTGATAGAAAGTGTGGGACCTCAGCTGAGGCAGCTCTTAATATAGAATTTAGCCTTAATGTTTGTATATTTTAAAGGGGAATATTTTCGTGTGGTTTAAGCAGTAAGCAAATACAATAACATTTTCAAAACCCATATATGGAGAATGATATGTATGTGTATATGTATAACCTTATAAAAATTGCAAGCTATTTTGATAGCAATAGCTATCTTTTCATTGTATACTTTAGTGCTTTTAAAACAATGTTCAACATATATGCATTAATATTATTAACATGAAAACAATGTTTTCTGGATTCCTTGTCTGATTGTATGAAAAACATCTGGACAAAGTGAACAGCAATCTTAGATGAAGTATAAGGGGTACAGTGTGGAGGTACTGGTGAGCGGCAAGTCTCTGACAAATTTCATTCTGGAGAGGCCTCAGCAAGAGATGGTCAATACAAAGTGGGTGTGTGGCAGCCACCAAGCCTCAGAATGGTACTTAGGGACAGGACTCAATATTGAAAGGGAAAACATGTATCTGATTAGAGCCAGGGATTTCCTACTCCCATGGTCACTGTGATAAAGTGAAGTAGACAAAGAGTTTGGTCTTAGGAACAAAGCAGAAGGAAAGGCTGATGCTCACCTAACTGTAGAGAGGCTTAATGCTTTATTCCATTGCCCTCTCATCCTTCACTCTGTGCCACCCAAAGGACAAACTTGTGAAGTTAAAGATCAGATAGACTCTAGCATAACAGATTAAAAGGAAACATTTCTACATGGAAGAAAAACAATATTTTGGGACGCCCACATTTTCATTGACCTTATCTTTAAATGGCTCAGTCTACTCTTTCCTTTTGACCTAGAACTTCAAAGCCCTGGTAACTGAAATCTGTGCAAAACAGTGCTGAGCCAAGCGAAGACTGCCTGCACTCAATTCATGAATTGGAATATAGTATTTTAAGATGTATTTTTCAAAATTGATTCATAGATTCTATGAAATTCCTGTCAAAACTAGATCAGCCTCTTTTGAAGGAATAGACAAGCTAATTCTCAAATTTACATGGAAGTGCAAAGGGCTGAGCATAGCCAAAACAATCTGAATAAAGAAGAAAAAATGTTGGTGGACTTTTACTTCCTGATTTTAACACTTACTAGGAAACCTTACTAAGACAATGTGGTATCACCTTAAGGACAACTAATAGATCAATGAAATAACACAGGGAGTTCTGGTCAACCCATACATATGCAGTCCACTGATTTTGACCAAGCTACCAAGTTATTTCAACGAGAAAGAGAAAACTATTGTTAAGCAAATGGTTCTGGAACAAGAGCATATCTGCATGGAAAAACAATAACAGAAAACTCAGTTCCTACCTAATATGATTCAGAAAATAATAATTCAAAATGGATTATTAGCCTGACCTAAAACCATAGTCAAAAACTTCTAGAAGAAAAGATAGGAAAATATCTTTATGATATTGCAATGCGCAAGGATTTGGGGGCAGATCACAAAGAGCACTAAATGTAAAAGTAACAAAAATAATGTTGAGTTAAACTTCATCAAAATTATAAATTTCTTTTTTTTTGAAATTTAAAAATGATAGACAAACCAGACTTGGAAAATGTTCACACCACATATACCTTCCCTAAAATCATCATTAAAAGTATAAATAATTATAACAAAAAGTCTGACTGCATTTTTGATGTTTGACTGCTGAAAATTTTAAACCCTCCTCCATTCTCTTCCTTGGCTGCTACTCTGCAACTAGACATGCTGATAAGAAAGCCCAGGTACTGCTGCCTTGGTACTTGGAGGTAGTTAATATTGTGCAAGGAAACCATCACTTCAGTCCTACCCTCCCACCACCACAAAAACCCCAAGCCGGCCTCCCTATCTTGCCCTCTTAAGCCATTTTGGACCCTGCCCTGTCCTTGCTAGAGAGCCTCCTTTTGTCATAAAATTTTTCATACCCTCCTAGTGCATGTGTAGCATCATTGGTCTGAAAATCCAAACCAAATTTGGTGTCTGGGGGCCCATCCTCAACTATACTGTATGACTACAATAAACTGATGGGAAAAAAGGCAAAATATTTGAAACAGGTACTTCTCAAAAGAGTAACACATGTGAAGGTTTTAAATATCTTGAGTCATCAGGGAAATATCAATTTAAAGCTACTATAAAGGAACTCTACATACTCACCTGAATAACTGAAATTTAAAAAAGATCAATAATAGCAAATGTTAATAAGGAGGTAAAAAAGCTGGAATACTAATGCATTGCTGGTCAGAGTTAAAATGTTACAACCACTTTGGGAAGCTGTTTGGCAATTTTTTAGAAATTTTTCCAAAGGTCTGTCCTATGACCCAGAAATATCATATTAGGTATTTATACAAAAGAATATAAAACCTAAGATCAAAAAATATATTTATACAAGAGTATTTTACAGCTGCCTTATTTATAACAGTCCCAAATTAAAAACAACACAATTGTTCATCTATAGAAAAATAAATAAACACATTTTTGTTTATTCATACAATTAAATATTATTCACCAATGGATAGGAACAACTCTTGATACATGCAACAACATAGAAGAATCTCAAAAACATTGCATTAGGAAACTAAGTTAAACAAAAGTAAGATATACTGTGGAATTTATGGTAAGTCTCTGTGGGAGAATCACAATGGAGATTCCTACATTTCTGGAGCAAAACTATGCTCTATGCTTTGAAGAAAGGCATACCTTTTGATAAAGAGTCCCTGGCATGCTAGTGGGTCCTGGTAGAGATGGAAAATATGATTATAGAATACTAAGTGATTATGCATTCAGAACTGCCCATCAGTTTTGTCCTATCATACCCACCAAGTCAAAATGTGATGTGGCTCAGCAGCCATCAATAATAGGATGGAAATGGTATATAAGGACGGAGCTCAAAAATGGCCAGAGGACACAAGCAAGCTTCATCAACATGCTATCATGTTCAATAGGTCCCCCTACTACCCAACATGGTTTTACCAGCATCCTTCTCTTTACTCACAGCTGTACAGGGTTACATAGGAGAGCTGATAAAGGAGATGTCCAAGATGGGTCAGTTCATTAAGTACGTGCCTGCAGTGGACATAATTCTATTACATGCTTACCTGGAGTTGGACTTTAAAGAGGGTGGAGATGGGGGCTTCCCTGGTGGCACAGTGGTTGAGAGTCCGCCTGCCGATGCAGGGGACATGAGTTCATGCCCTGGTCCGGGAAGATCCCACATGCCGGCAGAGCGGCTGGGGCCGTGAGCCGTGGCCGCTGAGCCTGCGTGTCCAGAGCCTGTGCTCCGCAACGGGAGAGGCCACAACAGTGAGACGCCCGCGTACCGTAAAAAAAATAAATAAATAAAGGGTGGAGAGAGGAAAATCAAGTATTCCATTCAACTAGAAACTACAGCTTCCAATGTATACTTTGGATTCCTTATGTTCAGGGTCCAAAAGCTAAGAATAGGGGCTATCATCTGTGAATGGACATGTGCAGTAAGCCTGGACTGAGACAAGTATTATAATGAAGTACTTAGTCACCTTCAGGAATGACAGTTTGTATGACACTACTGAATGATCACTGGGATTATCAAAACAGAGAACTTAAGGCAAGCAGAATTTTTAATGGCAGTGGAAGAAGTAGATGAATATCATTTGAAGCCCAAAATCAATTGAAGAAAATGTAAAGGGCTATAATTGTGTCTGGCCAACCTTCCGAGTCTAAGTCTCTTCTCAGAAAGCAAGGCCAACAGGAAACACTGAAGGAACTTCTCCCCAAATGTTTATAAAGCTGTGGTGTATACACACAGCACAAGGAGTGGGCTGTAACAGACTTGGCACAGGCTGTACCTGTACAGCTTGTACAGCCTTCAGGGAATTGCAATTTAAAACTGCAATAACATATCACTGGGTATCCACTGGAAGGGCTAAAATTAAAAATACAAAAAACAGTAGATGTGATGAGGATGCAGTGTAACTGGAACATACATTGCTGATAGGAGTTAAAATGACATAACCATTTTGGAAAATGTTTTGGTAGTTTCTTATGACATCTGGTCTCTAATCCATCATTTTCACCCCAAGCTATTTATGCCCCTACCAAAAAAAAAATGCAAACATATAACCTAGAAAAGACTTAAAGAAGGTTGTTCATGGAAGCATTATGCATAAGTGGCCCAAACTGAAAACAACGCAAATGTATATCAACAAGAGAGTGCATAAATTATAATATATTCATATAATGATGTGTTACTTAGCAATTATAGAATAAAATGTTGATAAAAGCAACAAAACTAATTATCTGAAAAACATTGTATTTAATTTTAAAAAGCCAAGCACAAAAGAATATATACTACATGATTACATTTGTATGTAATTCAAGAGTAGGCTAAACCTATTTATGGTGATAGACATCAGGACCATAATTGCCTTGGGGCACAGGGTCACCTGAAAAGGAATGTGAGGGAACTTTCTTGGGGTGATAAATATGTCTTTACCTTAATTGAGGTGGTTGTTACATGGACATACACAGTTGTCAGCATTCATCAAGCTCAGATACTGCCTCCAAATTAAAGTTAAAGCAGAAGCTAGAGAATTACATTCTGCAATTAAATTAATAGAAGAAAATGAAGAAAAAAAAGGAATAGTAATGATTTAAGATAAAGGAGAAAAAAAATGAAAACCAAGAGTCTGGTGGAAAGCCAGGGAAAATATGGAGTAAGAATGACATTATAATGAATTTGAAAAGGATATTAGAAAAGAGGAATGGAAAAGCAAAGTTAGGATGGCAAAAAATAAATGAAAGTTTCAACACAAAGGGTTGGAAAAATGTTGATTTTATTTACTCTCCAGAGAGGACCATGAATGCTTAGAGAAAATTAATGCCCTGTAGATGACCATTTTATCCCATCTATCGATCACAGCATGTATATTATTTCTTGCTCCTGGAACTTTTAAAAACCTTTTTGCCTTCTATTTCTTATATATTCTGACTCCTCAAGCACAAATACAAATGCTTTATCATGTCATTTAAACCAAGGTCTGTAAAAAACACTCTCAATACAGATAGAAAAAATTTCCAGCCTTTAACCCTCACATAGCTCTTAAATTTATGAAACAGAGGCAGATGATATCTTAAGAAGACCCGTGGAATAAAAAGGCACTGGTGTTTACAGAAATGTGTGCTGTTAAAAACAAAACAAACAAACAAAAAAACTACACTAGGCAATTTACATGAGATGTTTATAGAAGTGTCTTGGTAGGAAACCTTCCTTACCAGACACTCAGTGGGGGTAGGAATCTGCTTCTACTGGATCATAAGGACAGATTACAAAACATTAAGGAAATTTGTGGGCAACTCGGTAGCTTGAAATTAGCCATGGTGGGAGTATATATACCACAGGGTACAGCAGACATTATAAGTTGTATTTTTCTGTCCATAGAGCCAGTTTACCAGCACAGCACTGCTTGTTCTTGTTTCTTGCAACAATACAATTTTATTTAATTATTACATATCGTCTTCATTAAATTATTCTCTCCATGAAAGCTACAACATTTATTTTACTTTATTTTTTATCATTTTTGGGACTCTAGGGCCTAACAGTGAAGTCATATGAGTTAGAATAGTAAACATTCCATTTTAGCGATGTTGAAGTGGGTTATGTAATTTAACAAAGTTCATACAGTGAGTAAGTGATAGGGCCATGTGACAAGTTTATTTTACTCCGAAACTCTACTCTGCCCACTGACTATACTGTTCCTCCAAATAGTCAACAAATAATTTAAACAAAGAAACAAAAGAATCAAACACACCTTTTGATAAAGGCATTTGGAGCAAATAATATACTATGTGTGTGATTGCACATCAATCCAGATGATATGGTATTATTTTTGTCATGGAGATATGAAAAGACCATTTTACATATCAACCCATAAAGGACTCTCAGATACATTACCAAATAATATTGAGATTTTATTTTCTAAAATACCATAATGGCTAAAATGTTGGACTCTGCTCAACCTGGACTCAAATTTCATCTCTGACAACTTCCTGGTTTACTAGCTGTCTAACCTTGAAAAAAGTATTCAATTCTCTAAGGTTCAGTTTTAAGTCTCTAAAAACTAAAGAAGAAAATTCCATATAATACCTAACGTGGAATGGAGTAAGTAGAGTAAATAATTGGAGGAATAATAAAAATAGTAAACACATTTTTGTTATGAATGCTTATTTGCTTAACAGTGGTATGTCTCCATAATTTGAACTAAAATTAGCTTTTACTTCCTAAATTAATGATAATGTGAATCATCTATGTAGAATTAATTCACAAGATTGCTGAAGCAGAGATGACTTTGGAGAACACATGATTTTAATTAGCCTAACACGATAACAGAAAGGCATTTTCTGAGGAAATGATCTGAATGAAAGAGGAAAGCTTAGAGATCATAAAAGCCAGAGGCAGAGAACAAGAATGTGCATACATGTCTTTAGTACATTGTTTTAGATCGAATTGGCTAGACCCAAACATCCTGCAACCTGAGAGGGGTGTGGTTGCCACAGTTCATCAGGATGAACTATCCCTGGAGACCATCACTAATTCTGTAATCAATAAGCTGCCCTCTGATTATTTATGTGGCTTCCAGGACATACCACAGTGGAGAACCCTAGATAATAGCTATCTCTGAAAGGCCAACATTTATTATAAATTAAAGTTTTTTTCATGTCTGTTTATTCATCAATCTCTTCTGAACATGAGTAGTTCCTGACTGAATATACAACACCAGAGTAGCAAATGTTTAGACCTGCAAAGCAGGAGAGCACATTTTCAGAATGTGGATTTGATCAGGAAGTAGTCATTTGATGAGCCCTGGCCCCAGGGACCAGCCAGACTCCCTCCTAGAAATTTCTGTGTAGCTTCCTCTAAATGCACAAAGACTAAAAATGTGAAAGTTTTAGGCATGTATAAATGATGACCAGGCTTATCTCTTTTGGTTTCTGCATTAAAAATATTAGGGAAAGAGGGGAATAAAGGCTTAATATGCCAAATTTATAGTTGAAGAAACTGGAAGCCATAAAAATGCAACAAATTAGTAAAGGTAACACAGCCAATGGGAGTCAAATCCTTGACAATAAGTCCTTTTCTCTCCTGAGTCAAACCTAAGCCCACAGCACACTTTGCCTCTACTGATATTAGTAAGGAGTGAAATAAAATAATGAATCTTTAATTCCTGATGATGTTTTCCGAAAACAGTCTTAGAAGGATAAATGAGTTAATGCCTGCTTTCCCAATAGAGTGTGATATAACCAATAGGGAAAAAGGCAAACATTCATTTTCCCCTTTCTTAGCATATCATTTTTGTTTCACTTTTAAATTGCATCATATATTTGCAAAATACTTAACTATCATCAAATAGTTAATTATTATCTACTTGGTTATTTACAGCCTCAAGTGCATTTGCTTTGTTACATGGTATCAATTAATATGGTTAATTGATCCTAAAGTGAGCCTTCCTAGACTAAAAGAATAAATAAAATAGGATATTTTTTAAAGCTTACACCCTAAACAGAGTACAATAAAGTAATATTTTCAGAATAAATTAGATGATGCTGGGATTCATTTATTGACTTATTTTTAAATCATGGATGGTTGTATTCTCTAGTACATATGAAAGTATTTAAACAGAAGCATATAAGAACAATAAACTAGAACTCCCCAAAATTTATTTACTGCCAAATGCAGTTTTTTTTATTGAATCCATGTCTTTCACAATAACTTAAATATTTATAGTCACTGATGGTATTAAAAAACAATTTAAAATTAATTATCTCTGTACATCTACTAAATCTTCATATTTTTAACAAAAATTATTTTGGCTAATGCTTTGAATAGTCTTTGAAAAGTGAATTTGACTCCACTCTAACAGCACCAAATAAGAAACGACCCAACCAGTAAAATCATGATGACTATACAGTAAATATTAATGCTGATCATTGCCTGATGGATTTTTGACTTGACATCAGGGCAGCCAACATGCTTCCACAGGTCTTTCTTTATGCAGTTGATTTTGTATAAACAAAATGACCTTAAGATAATTGCATAATTTTAAAAGAGATGTAGAAACATATTTAAAAATTTTTGGTATAAGCATTTTTTGATTATTTTAATTAAACATACACACATGCACACTTACAGAAATGGATACAGAATCATTAAACCCTAGAATTTTAGCAAATTTAAACTGCAAGTGAGATTATCATTTTTCTAATAAAATGAAGATAGAAATGGAAACACATGTCAGAACATTTTAGGATGATTAAAGGGAACTACAGAGACACCATACTTAGCACTGTGCCAAGCACAGTCATTTGTTTATACATAATCCACTGTGCTAATGTCAGGGGGACACCAAAGGGTAAATCTAACCCCCATTTTCAAAGAACGTGCAATAGTGTTTACTCTTTCCCTGCACTATTCCTCTTTTCTCTCTCCAAAAACTTTTGTTAACTCTCATGGCTCACATATAATGACTATGTTAATATTTCCCAAATCTACACTCCAGCTCAGATATTGTTTTGAGCTCCAAAGTCATCGTTTCTGCCTTTTTACGGCTTACACTCATACCTTCCTCTACATGTACTTCAAATTCTACAAGAGCCCAACATTTAAACAAACCCTTTCCTCATCTGTCTTTGCCTTCTCTGTCTTACCAGAGGTGTGGCATGGTCACATATGAATGGTCAAAAAACATTCAATTTTTAAGTAAGATGTTTCCATTTTTCTAAACATCCTGATAGTCTGTATGTTAAATAGACCACTAGTTCCCCCCAAAATGTCTCAAATTTGTCCCTTTGGCATTATTATTTTTATTGCCATAATTATAGCTTCCTGGCTTCTTACCAGGATTATTTACATAACCAGCTAATGTTCCCAGGTTTTCCCACTGCAGTCTAGTAGACAGGATCCAAATATACTCAAGGATAAAAGGGATTTACCCATTCATTTAACTGTGATGTCTAGGTGAGAAAAATGTCCCAATAATGACTAGATCCAGAATTATGCCTCAGAATTCTGTCTCTGCAGGCTTCTTTCAGACAACTTGGGATCCAACCACGGTAGTTTTATCTTCTTGTAGTCCCAACTTAGAGCTCCAGTAAAAAGAGGGCTTCATCATGTTGGTAGCTATGTAATATATAAGAAAAGGACATGAATTGCTGCCCATGTGATCAGAGGGCCAAGTGGGTTGGTGTACTATAAACATCTCAATCTGAATCCATTATTCATCCCTCTGGACAAAGTAAGGGTAGGTGTGATGATCAATAGTTCCATCAGAAACATTTAACTGTGGAACAAGGCTTTCCCTCAAAGTAAGGATGCTGAACTAACAAAAATAACTTATTTACTCTAGGAGTCAAAATTGTGTTCCTCACAGATAACTCTAAAATGCTACTCTGGTTGATAAGCCTTCAATTTCCCTTTGTGCCTACAGATTAAAGTGCAAACTCATTTGTGTGATAAAAAATAAAAATATAAAATCTGATTTCATTTTTCTTTCATGTCTTTTCAAGTAACTGCCTTTCTGCTCCTATACTTTACATGCTGCAGTTAATGAGCATTCCCCAGGGAAAAGACGTGAGCATGCGTGCACGCACACACACACACTCCTTAATTCAAAGCACTTCTTTCCATGGTGGCTTTGCTCATTATATTTCTACTGATTTCTCTGTCTAGAATGCTTGCCACTTCTCCCTGCCATTTCTGTCACTCTGAGGAACTCATTAGTATTTGTCAGTTCCAAGGAAAATATTACCCCTTTTGTATTAGTTTAGGGAAAGAAATTAGTGTTAATTCCCTCTTTAGCATCTGCAAATGCTTTGTATATGCCTTGATTAAAGTACTAATACTAGTACTATTTGTGGAGTTTATATGAAGTATATATATATATATATATATAAAATAAAAATGTAAAAGCATAGTCTAAAATGTAGATCATATCCCCATTACATGTGACACTGAGCAAGTTTGGTCCTAAATTTTCTTTTTTTCTATCTACATTTTCTCATACTTTCTCACTATAAGAATTTACTTGATCTCATCTATTTAAAGATCACTCTATAATGTCAGTTTTCCAATTTCTATCACTACCATGAACTTTTCACGAAGCTCCAGATTTGTGTATTTAAGAGGATTTTAGGTACACATGTCAAACTTACCAAATCCAAAACAAAACTCTTGTCCCCTATACCACTCCACTCACTTTTCTACCACAAATCACAGCAACATCTCTGCAGTTGCTCAAGACAAAAACACAGGATTCATTCTTGGTGGCTCTCTTCCCTTTACCTTGAACCCATTAGCAAGCTCTATAGGCTAAACATCCATATGGATCTCACATCAACACATTCTCACTGTCTCCAACATCATTAATACGTCCAAGCTCTCATCGTTTTTCCAGGAGAACTTCTAAAACCAAATTGTAACTCTTTTTCATAGTTCTCCCTGAATCTTTCCTCCTACATAACCATTAGATTGAATTTATACAACCTAAACTGTTTTCATCACTCTCTTGATTAAAACCTTCTGATAGCCTCTCATTACATTTTGAATAGTGTCCAACTGCTTGCCATGAATGAGCAGCTGTCTCTTTTCCTACCTCTCTGTGCAACTAAACACTCAAGCTAAATTCCTATGTGTCTAAAGAAACAACAGTAAAGACAGCGTTTGAAAAACAGTCTGCCTAGATTTGATCCCAGCTCTGCCACATACTGATTCTGTAACTTATTTAATACATTTCTGACTCAATTTCCTCAAATGTAAATTGGGAATGAAAATAAGAGTGTCTTCTGCAAAAGGTAGTTTATAGGATTAAATGAGTAAATGTGCATTAAATGTCTAGATCAGTCCCCGGCACATAGCAAGCACCGTAAAAATGTGTGCTAATATTATTTATCAGTTCATTAAGTCATTGTCTTTCACACTAGAATGTGAGCTCCATGAAATTGGGGATGTTTTCTTGTTTGGTGCTATTTTCTCAGCATTTGTATAGGTCTATCATATAGAAAAGTTTCAATAAATCTTTGTTGGATAGAGTAGTAAATGATCAATGCATGCAATATACATGAAATGTGGTCCATATCAGAAAGTTTACCAATTTTTGAAAATTTCAATTGTTTTCACCAGTGTGAACTTATTGCAGCCAAGACAGAGGAAGTAGAATACCTTATAGAGCACATATATCATGATCCAGGATCTGTGATAAGCACTTTTTGTGGATTATCCTACTTAATTCTCATAATAGCCATGTGAGACAAATTGTCCATTTTCACAGATTAAGAAATTTATATTGAATAAATGTATAAGGCATTTCTAAGGTCATAGAATTAGTACAACCAAGGCTTTAGAACTTCAAACTTATTATCCCCTTTTCTCACTATGTTAAAATGTCTTATTCATCTTTCTGAAGCACAACATATACTATTGGCTACACTCACAATAAATGCTTGTGGAGTGAATTACCCGTAGATGACCATGAACAGAAAGATGTGTTGAAAGAACATTCCAAAATTAAACTAGCAAAGGTAGTTTTTCTACACGAAATAAAATAATTTCATAAGACTGATTATTATTTTGATCTATGCAAGTGTTAAAACTTCTACTGGACATTCAGAGATAAATACCAGACATGTTTTCACACTATAAAGATATAAGCTCATCAAAATTATTCTAATACTGCATTGCCTTGCTTCTACTTTTATGGTCCAATTTTAGAAATTATTATTGTAAATTCAAGACAATTCCATTTTAAATGATCAGGGAGTTTGTGGACTTCTTTTATAATAATAAAATGCCTAAATCTTAGTCATTGGAATTCATTCTCTCTGGACAAATGCATTCAATTGCCTAATGTGATTAGAGCATTGTCAAAGGTACTTCATTTCTGATACACTTTTCCTCTGATTATACTTATCTTTGCTGATCTTCTATTATAAGGATTTAGATATCAAAGATTTCTTTTTACTTACTAGAAAGAGTTTGCAAAACGAATAATGAAACTAATATGAATCCCACAAATTAGACATTTTTTTAATTTACAATTTTTTTTGAAAATCCTCCTTTAGTATTCATTCTCTGCAGTGTTTTTTTTAATCTAAGAAATCAAAATATCCATTTATAGTCAATTTGATGGATAGTGGAATAACTACTACCTAAATTGGAAAATATCTTAATGGTCTTTTCTTCCAAAAATTTCAGACAATATGATGACTCTTTTAATGCATGTACTGTAATTGCTGCTATATAAGGCAAAATTGCAGTGTTACAATAAAAGCACTGTTAATATTTCTGGTGATGGGAATTTTCATGCATAGTTGAAAAAAGACAATTTATATCTAAGACTTCAAAATGAAAAGCAAAGATTACTTAAACGTCAAAATTGAGCAATGAGGAAGTAGAGGGACATGAGTTTGGGAACAAATGCATTTCTTAATTTAGTGCTAAGAAAGAAAACTTCTCTCCCAGCTCTGATTTAGAGTATCTTTCAACTTTTGTCTCAGAACGTCTCTGGGTCTCAATTTCTACATGTGGAAACAATTCCTAACACACTGAAGTGCTTGTGAGGATTTAATGAGGACCCTTTTCCATCTTAAATGCATTCCTTGATTATTTTCCTCCTCTTTCAAATTTGTTTCTCCATTCTAACTACAAAGATTGTTTTATCTATATTTTAAAAATTTTAGTAAAACATATATAAAATAAAATTTGCCATTTTAATCATTTTTAAGTGTACAATTCAGTGTCTTTGATTGCATTCATGATGTTAGGCAGCCATCACTACTATGTATTTCCAAAAGTTCTTCAAAACATAAATCAGGACATTTCATACTATGCTTGATCCTCTTCAATATATGTCAGGAGTCAATGATATCATTGGTTGGGATCCCAGGTGGGACAGAGCAGGGCAGTGCTAGATTTCATGACGCTACTCAGAGCAGCCTGCTGTTTAAAACTTATGAATTGCTTATTTCTGGAATTTTCCAAATAGTGTCTTCTGACAGCAGCTGACTGCAAGTAAGTAAAACCACAGAAAGTGAAACTGTGGTTAAGGGGAACTACTATACTTACCAGTAACACCTCAAATACTTTCCTCACCTCAGTACCATCACATCAATACACATAAATACCATATTACAAGTCAAGAATTGTAAACACTGTTGATCTGCAATTTGACTCTGAGCACCCAGAGGCAAAAACAATGTTTTATGTGTTTTGTTGTTTCATCTGTATTGTTGTTTAATTTGTACTGCTCTCATTGCATTTAGTTAGTTTTGTATTTTTTATTTGAATTGAAATGCCTTTAGGGAAGGTTTGCCCTCTGAGGTCACCTCTGGTTTACACCACTCCCTACAATTTTTAAGTGTAATTTTTTTAGATTTGTTTGTTAGCTGCTTGACCTCTGAAGATATTTGAGTAAGTTTATTGGGGACAGTGATTAATCAAAACCAGATAAAGACATAACAAAAAAATATAACTACAACCCAATATTATGTATTAATATTGGTGGAAAATTCTCAGCGCTATATTAGGTAACCCAAATCCATAAACATATAAAACAAATTGTATACTATAGCCAAATGAGATTTATCCCAGAAATGCAAGGTTGCTTTAACACTCTAAAATCAGTTCATGTAATACAACATTTTCATAAAGGACATGATCATCTCAATAGTCCTGAAAAAATATTTGACAATATCCAAATTCTTTTTTTATAAAAACACTCAAAATACTAGAAATACTAGAAAAAAACTTTCTGACTTGATAAAGGACATCTATGAAAAATCTACAGTAACATCATAATTAATGGTAAAAGACTAATGTATAGATTCGTTATACATTATATAAAGACTATATATTCTTAAAGACCCAGAACAAGCATCTTTCTTGTACAGGTTCTCTGATCACTAAAAATTGTTAATCATTTCCTCTTCTCTTCCAGTACTAAAGCTCAAACTCAAACTTTATTAAAGGCTCGTCCCCTTCACTTACTAGCTGTGTGAGCTTAGGTAAATGACTTGACCTCATAAAGTTCAGTTTCATTACCTATAAACTAATAAGAATGACAATACTTAATGTGTTATGATGGTGTACTGATATGATGCAGTTAAATTCCTTAGCACTCACTGTGCCAGGAACATGAAGGACTAAATAAATATGGATGTTATTATAATTACTACTATTATTACTGTTCTACTCCCATATCCTCCCAGCACTCCCAGAAAATCTTAATACTGGGTCAGGGGAAAAATCTAAGCAGGTAGCTGCTAGTTTCTTCTGATCATCTCTTGCACAGATAACTGAGAGACTAAGCTTTTGCAGTGATTCAATCCCAGGATATTTCCAGATCACTTTTTGCCATCAAACAGCACAGGCAAAACCGTGAGCTTGGCAGTTGTGTTACTTAATACTGACATGGACTTTAATCAAAGTCAATAGAAGGTACAGTCAATCTACTGTGGGATATTTAGACTCACTTTTACCATTTGATTCTAAGCTCAAATTATGTTCTTTAAGACTTCATTCTTCTCTGTGACACAAACTTTTTTTGATGCCTTCCTCCAATGTGGAGCCCTTGAGATCACTTGGTGTTCCTCCTCTAATTACTATTTATTTTATTTACATGCATTTCTTTTTTTTTTCTTAATAAAATTTTTACTTTAAAGTGGCATTCTCATACTAAGACATTGGAGCAGTACATATGCAGTTCAGCCTTTACCTAAAACCTCACTTGATGTAGTGAAATCCCCATGATATTCTTGGCTCATCTCTCTTCTGAGGCCACAGAAAGGACATTGTTTCACAACCTTGGAACATTTTTTTTCCAGTCCAGTTTTGTTTTCCATTACATAAGGTTTCATAACAATTGACATTTGAAATAATAATGCTGCATAAGAAAAAGCCACAACGCATCTGTAGCATAACAAAAAATAAGTGTTTATTTGCTCAAGCATCTGGATGGTCAGACAGATAATGTCTCTGATCTTAGCTCAGCTGTTCACATGTCTGAGAGTTGTTGTCTGTTGGTAAAGCCATATGGCAAAGAGTATGACTATAGACAAAAGTGAAGAAGTTGAGCCACTAATGAGATTAATCTATCATGGGGCTCATTTACATGTAAAATGTTCTTTTAATTTAACCATTTAATTATTACTGAGTCACGTTGATATCTTTTTTGCTTTGTGCTATAGATTCTCCATATGAATACACAAACACTATGATTAATATTACATATCCATATCATCATATCTATTCTAGTTGTCCAGTATCCCTGCCTGAAAGGAAGTTCCAAAAATCAGAAACCTGGTCTAGGAAATTGTAAATGTTATCTCTCCTGATGTCCCATGTAAGGGTTCATGTTACTCTAGAACAAGATTTAGCAAGATGTGGCCCATGAACCAAATGATTACTGCTGCCAGTAATTAGATGGCCTATGAACTAAAAATATTTTTGTAATTTTTAAGAGTCTAGATAGGATCAAAACAAGAATAACATTTAGAAACACATGAAAATAATACGACATTATTCACATTCAAATTTTAATGTCCATAAATAAAATTTTACTGGAACACACTTCACACATTTATGTATTATCTATGGCTATATTCCCATTACTACAGAGCTGAGTAGTTTACACAGATCACATTACTTACAAAGCCTTAAATATTTACTATCTGACCCTTTACAGAAAAAAAAACAAAAAACAAACGAAAAAAAAACCCCAGCTCTAGGCATTTTGCTGCTTGGATTTCTCTTTTTGCCTTTATCAACACCTTTCTCTGTTTTTCTCCATCTAGATGGGTATTTCATAACTGAAAAGTACAGTAGTAGAGCTGGCTTCAGGTGCTCAACTAATAACATGAGGGTTTTGTCTTGCTTCTTCCATCCTTGGCTTTGCATTCCTCCATGAAGTTTCCATTCTCATGGGGACAACATGTCTGCCAGAAGTGTCAGGTTTACAGTCAGTCTTCACTGCAATCTCCTCACCATGAGTGAATTTTACTTTCTTAGCATTTCAACAAAAGCATTACACAGAATTGGTTCTTATCTACTCTAGATGGATCACGTTTATTCTTAACTCAAGCATAGGAAGAAGGAGTATGATATGATCTTATTGGACGTACTTGGGTTACATTTAAACCCTGCACATGGGGAAGGTTTCAATTCCATAAAAAACTAAAAAGACTAGTAAGAGAAATGTGTACTTATTGAGTGTTTATTGGGAGTTGCTACCTGAAAGAAACAGAATGTATCCTGCTTAGGAATAAAATCAATTGTCACTAGATCATCTGAAAGTAGAATCTTAAAAAATTATGCCATCCATTTGAAAGAAAAATGTAATTAAATTAATAAATATTGTAAAATAAATCTGTGCTGGAAAACAAATAGAACCCTAAGTTTTCTTGGTATTTAAAGCATAGAATGAGTTTTATAGTAAGAATGAATTTCCACAGCTTTTTTATAGAAAATAGAGTTTTATAAAAAGTTACTTCACATCAAAATTTAAGAATCTCTATTATTGACTTCTATCACTAAAATGTGCTTATTTTGATTTGTATTGAATTCAATATATAATTCACTGGCCACCTAAAAATACCAGATATTTAATCTCTTAGATATTCATAAGGGGACTATGACTTGGACTCTGCTTTAAAGATGATTACTTGTAAGAGAGAAAAGCAGAAAATTAAAATACAAAATGACAAAAATATGTAAAAGTTGCAATTATAGGATCAACAAGAATAAACCTCATTTGTTCTTTGGGAAACAGTACATTTGTTACACAAGTGGTGACATTTACCTGTGTTAAATGCCTAGGGGATTTTTCCAATCAGATCCCTCACTAATCAGTGAAGAACAAGCCTGTGAAAATTCACTAGGCATGAAAGAAATTGATGTGTTTGGAAAACTGTTTTATACTGTTGTTCACTGTGACTTTAGTTTAGGGTGTGTGCAAGGAATATTTGAGGACTGAGATTATGAATTAGAGTGGTAAACGATGAGGCCATAAAATGAGTCAGAACTTATAGAGTCTTTTATGTCAGGCCAATAAGTCTGTATTTTGTGTGTCAGAAACACTATAAAGATTTTTAGAAAGTAGATAAGTAATTTCAATGAACATCTTGGGAAAATACAAATTTAACATTAAGTTTAATTTAACAGAGACTGTGGACCTATTAGAGGTAAGAGATTATCCAAAAACAATTATAAGAATTTCTTCATAAATAATTTTTATGACCTCTCAAATAACTTTACTTCTAATATTTCAAAGGATTGTTTCAAAAATTAAGTAAAACAATGTGTCTAGAGCAAAAGTATAGCTATATTATGTTCTCATTTATGTAAAAAGTGAGCATAAGAAAATATACATGTATCTGCACATTTGTGTGAAAAGAAACACTGGAAGAATAACTCAAAAATCACAAAGATTGCTTACCTACAGAGGTGAATGAAAACGGAGTGAGATGGATGGAAGGATGGAACTGGGGTAGAAAGGTTGAGTGTGGAGAGTGACACTTCTCTGAATACAGTTTTTTTGTATAATTCTAACTTTTAGTATATTTTATAATTAAACATGTCTAAAATTAGCAATAATGAAGAGGAAGCCCAAAATAAAATGTCATAGGAAGAAAATAGACATAATTGTATTACAAATAAATAACATAAAATACTAAATGAGAAAAGGGAAATAATTAAGGTAACTTTGGAACTTTTTTTATTATATACTCAAAGACTAAATATCAAGAAAACTATACACAATATTTTATGTTGATTAGTAGGTGTGTGTCCACAGTGATATGTGTTAGAATTGCTAAAACTATTTTATTTGTATTTGATGATGGAGCTAATAAGTAAATATATTGCAAATAATAAAAGTCACCTTTCTCACTGTCTAGAAGAAAATTACAAATAAGGAAAGAGGAAAGGGTAGAATCTTTTGGTATTGTGTTGAAATTGGAGGTATGTGTATTAAATGTCTGTTTTAAGATAGATAGATAGATAGATGATATATAGATAGATAGATAGATAGATAGTAGATTTAGAAATATAAATGTGTGTATGCATATCTTAATTCTTTGTACTGAAAGAAACTAGAAGCAATGATACCCAATACCATTGAACACATACACTGCTAAAGCTTGGTTTCTAAATACCATTCTCAAATGAAAAACTAGAACTCCTTGGAGAAATGGCTGATTCCAGGGTCAGGGCAGAGAAAGTACAAGATTAGCCTGTAATATCTCATAGTACCAGAAAGGAAGGAAGTCCTCAAAACTTGGTGAAAGCATTCCAAAAATGCATAAAAGCCAACTTAAAAGGGCTCTCAATGGCCAAATATGGTACACATTGAGCAAAATGGCAGTAATAATAATAATAATAATAATAATGATGATGGTGATGATGAGAAGAAGAAAAAGGAGAAGAAGCAAATATAACCTTAGGAAAAAAATAGAATATTTTGGGTCTATGTTGAAATCAATGAATAATTGAATAAACAAATACATAGAAGATGACAGAAAGCTCTTTTTTACAAGAGAATTCCAACTGGTAAATATTTTTTAAAAATTGATGGAAGTGGAAAACAGCATTGCTCAAACCCTAAAGTAACCAACTTTTGTTTGTCAGTCAAGAATCTTTAATGACTACTACAATGAATGGACAAATGTTTGATGAAGTATGGTATATTTACATAATCTAAAAGTAACTTTCACAGGTTTCTTAATTACAAAGGGAAAAATAGTAACATTACAGTGAAAAAACCTGAAGACACCATCTTAGTCAAGTGATAAAAGTTAACATCCTCACTAATGGAAAAACCAACATTGTCTGCCTCTTTCTATGATTCACTAAGATGGACAAATCCTTTCTGTGGTATTTCTATCAAAAATGCGTAATCTTAATTTTAAAAATATATTCTACAAAATCAAGAGAAATTTCATCAAATGTCTGGCCAATGGTTTTCAAAAGTGTCAGGTCATGAAGAAAATATATATTTTATATATATATATATATAATTATAATATATAATCTGTGTACTGTGACTATATAAGAAGTTAGCATTTGAGAATGTGGATGAAGGACAAATGGTAGGGTTTTCCAAGCTCAGAACTGTTGACATTTGGGGCTGAATAACATTTCATTATGGCATGCTGCCCTGTGCATTCTAGGATGTTTAGCAGCATCCATGGCCTCTACTCACTAGATGTCAGTAGCAACACCGTCTTAGTTGTGATAACCAAAAATTTATCCAGACATTACCAAACATCCTCAGAGATGAAGGCATAAAGTCTCTGCCAGTTGACAACCAGTGGTGTATGGGAATTTTTTGTACTGTTTTCACAACTCTTTCATAAGACTGAAATTATCTTAAGATGGAAAGTTTTAAAAATGTGTGAAAATGCCTAACAGAGTGCCAGTAACATATGGAGCACTAAACAGGTAATACTTCTTCATAGAGGGGGACCTTCAAGATGGTGGAGGAGTAAGATGTGGAGATAAGCTTCCTCTCCACAAATACATCAAATATACATCTACATGTGGAACAACTCCTACAGAACACCTACTGAACACTGGCAGAAGACCTCAGACTTTCCAAAAGGCAAGAAAATCCCCACATACTTGGGTAGGGCAAAAGAAAGAAAAAAGTAATAAAAAACAGAGACAAAAGAATAGGGATGAGACCTGCACCTCTGGCAGGAAGCTGTAAAGGAGGAAAAGTTTCCACACACTAGGAAGCCCCTTCACTGACAGAGACAGGGAGTGGGTGGATGGGAAGCTTTGGAGCCATGGAGGAGAATGCAGCAACAGTGCTGCAGAGGGCAAAGTGGAGAGATTCCCGCACAAAGGATTGGTGCTAATCAGCACTCACCAGACTGAGATGCTTGTCTGCTACCCACCGGGGTGGGTAGAGGCTGGGGAGCTGAGGTTCAGGCTTTGGAGGTCAGATCCTAGGGAGAGGACTGGGGTCAGCTGTGTGAACACAGCCTGAAGGGGGCTAGTGCACCACAGCTAGCTCGGAGGGAGTCCAGGAAAATGTCTGGACCTGCCTAAGAGGCAAAAGACCATTGTTTTGGAGTGTGTGAGGATAGGGGATTCCTTCCCTGTCTGCCTAAAGAAGGCAGAGCACTGCCTAAATGATCTCCAGAGACAGGTATGAGCTGTGGCTATCAGCTCAGACACCAGAGACAGGCATGAAATGCTAATGTTGCTGCTGCAGCCACCAAGAACACCCACAACTGCCAGGGTCCCATGATCCAGGGTGTTACAATATCACCCCAGCTTCTGTCACTGCAGCTTGCCCCACATTCTATTTATAACTACCGTACCCCTCCCTCCCCTGGAATGAGTGAGCAAGAGCCCCTTAATCAGCTGTTGCTTTAGGCCCCTTCTGTCTGGATGAGGAACAGATGCCTGAGGGTGACCTACATGCAGAGGTGGGGAAAAACCAAAGCTGAACACCAGGGGCTGTGTGAACAAAGAAGAAAAAGGGAAATTTCTCCATGCAGGCTCAGGAGCAGTGGATTAAATCCCCAAAATCAACTTGATGTACCCTGCATCTGTGGAATACCTGAACAGACAACTGATCATCCCAGAACTGAGGTGGTGGAATTTGGGAGCAAATGTAGACTTGGGGTTTGCTGTCTGCAACTGATTTCTTTCTGATTTTTAAATTTATCTGAGTATAGTTTTTAGTGCTAGTTATCATTGGTGGATTTGTTTATTGGTTTTGTTGCTCTCTTCTTTTTTTTTTATTAAAAATGCTGTTTAAATATTTTTATTATAATATTTTTTATTTTAATAATTTATTTTTAAAATTTATTTATTATTTTTTATTCTCTTTTCTCCCATTTGTTCTGATCTGTGAGGCTGAGAGTGTCTTGGTGTGCTGGCTTGGTGTCAGGCCTGAGCCTCTGAAGTGGGAGAGCCAAGTTCAGGACATTGGACCACCAGAGACTTCCCAGTCACGTGTAATATCAACTGGTGAGAGCTCTCCCAAAGATCCCCATATCAGTGCTAGGACCCAGATCTACCCAATGGCCAGCAAGATCCAGTGCTTGACACCCCTTGACAAACAACTAGTAAGAAAGAAACACAACACCACCCATTAGCAGAGAGGCTGCCTAAAATCATACTAAGTTCAGACACCCTAAAGCACACCACCAGATGCAGCCCTGCCCACCAGAGAGAAAAGATACAGCACCACCCACCCCAACAAAGGCCCAAGTCTCCTCCACCAGTAAGCCTACAAAAGCCATTGAATCAACCTCACCCACTGGGGGCAGACACCAAAAAACAATGGGAACTACGAACCTGCAGCCTGTGAAAAGGAGACTCAAAACACAGGGAGTTAAACAAAATGAGAAAACAGAATATGCAGCAGATGAAGGAGCAAGGTAAAAACCCACCAGACCAAACAAATAAAGAGGAAATAGGCAGTCTACCTGAAAAAAGAATTCAGAGTCATGAGAGTAAAGATGATACAAAATCTTGGAAACAGAATGGAGAAAATACAAGAAACATTTAATGAAAACCTAGAAGAACTAAAGAGCAAACAAACAATGATGAACAACACAATAAATAAAATTAAAAATTCTCTAGAAGGAAACAATAGCAGAATAACTGAGGCAGAAAAATGGAAAAGTGACCAGGAAGATAAAAGATTGGAAATAACTCTTGCAGAGCAGAATAAAGAAAAAAGAAAGAAAGGAATAGAGGACAGTCTCAGAGACCCCTGGGACAACATTAAATGCACCAACATTCAAATTATAGAGGTCCCAGTAGAAGAGGAAAGTAAAGGGACTGAGAAAATATTTGAAGGATTATAGTTGAAAACTTCCCTACCATGGGAAAATAAATAGTCAATCAAGTCCAGGAAGTGCAGAGTCCCATACAGGATAAATCCAAGGAGAAACATGCCAAGACACACATTAATCAAACTATCAAAAATTAAATACAAAGAAAGAATATTAAATGCAGTAAGGGAAAAGCAACAAATAACATACAAGGGAATCCCCATAAGGTTAACAGCTGATCTTTCAGCAGAAACTCTGCAAGCCAGAGAGAGTATGAGGACATATTTAAAGTGAGAAAGGGAAATGCCTTCAATGAAGATTACTCTATCCAGCAAGGATCTTGTTTAGATTCGATGAAGAAATTAAAACCTTTATGGACAAACAAAAGTTAAGAGAATTACACACCACAAAACCAGCTTTACAACAAATGCTAAAGGAACTTCTCTAGGCAGGAAACACAAAAGGAGGAAAATAACTACAATAAAAAACCTAAAACAATTAAGAAAATGGTAATAGGAACATACATTTACCTTAATTGTAAATGGTAATTGATAATTACCTTAAATGTAAATGGATTAAATGCTTCAACCAAAAGACATAGACTGGCTGAATGGATACAAAAACAAGGCCCATGTATATGCTGTCTACAAGAGACCCACTTCAGACCTAGGGACTCACACAGAGTGAAAATGAGGGGATGGAAAAAGATATTCCATGCAAATGGAAACCATAAGAAAGCTGGAGCAGTAATTCTCATAACAGAAAATATAGACTTTAAAATAAAGACTATTACAAGAGAAAAAGAAGGACACTACATTATGATCAAGGGATCAAACCAAGAAGAAGATATAACAATTGTAAATATTTATGCATCCAACATAGGAGCACCTCAATACAGAAGGCAAATGTTAACAGCCATAAAAGGAGAAATTGACAGTAACACAATAATATTAAGGGACTTTAACACCCCACTTTCACCAATGGATAGATCATCCAAAATGAAAATAAATAAGGAACCACAAGGTTTAAATGACACTTTAGAGCAGATGGACTTAATTGATATTTATAGGATATTCCATTCAAAAACAACAGAATATGCTTTCTTCTCAAGTGTTCATGGAACATTCTCCAGGATAGATCATATCTTGTGTCACAAATCAAGCTTTGATAAATGTACAAAAACTGAAATTGTATAAAGTATCTTTTCTGACCACAATGCTATGAGACTAGATATCAATTACAGGAAAAAAAAAAACACTGTAAAAAATACAAACAGAAGGAGGCTAAACAATATGCTACTAAATAACCAAGAGATCACTGAAGAAATCAAAGAGGAAAAAAAAAAAAAACCTAGAAACAAATGACAATGAAAACACGACAGGCTAAAACCTATAGGATGCAGCAAAACAGTTCTAAGAGGGAAGTTTATAGTAATACAATCCTACCTCAAGAAACAAGAAACATATCAAATAAACAACCTAAACTTACACCTAAAGCAATTAGAGAAAGAAGAACAAAAAAACACTCAAAGTTAGCAGAAGGAAAGAAATCATAAAGTTCAGATCAGAAATAACTGAAAAAGAAATGAAAGAAACAATAACAAAGATCAATAAATCTAAAAGCTGGGGCTTCCCTGGTGGCACAGTGGTTGAGAGTCCGCCTGCTGATGCAGGGGACACGGGTTCGTGCCCCAGTCTGGGAAGATCCTACATGCTGAGGAGTGGCTGGACCTGTGAGCCATGGCCACTGAGCCTGCGCGTCCAGAGCCTGTGCTCCGCAACGGGAGAGGCCACAACAGTGAGAGGTCTGCATACCGCAAAAAAAAAAAAAAAAAAATCTAAAAGCTGTTTCCTTGAGAAGATAAACAAAATTGATAAACCATTAGCCAGACTCATCACAAAAAAAGGGAGAAGACTCAAATCAACAGAATTAGAAATGAAAAAGGAGAAGTAATAACTGACACTGCAGAAATACAAAGGATCATGAAAGATTACTACAAGCAACTATATGCCAATAAGATGGATAACCTGGAAGACATGGAAAAATTCTTAGAAAAGCACATCCTTCCAAGACTGAACCAGGAAGAAATAGAAAATATAAACAGACCAATCACAAGCACTGAAATTGAAACTGGGATTAAAAATCTTCCAGCAAACAAAAACCCAGGACCAGATGGCTTCTACCAACCATATGGAGAAGAGATAAAACCTCTCCTTCTCAAACTCTTCCAAAATATAACAGAGTGGGGAACACTGCCAAACTCATTCTATGAGGCCACCATCACTCTGATACCAATACCAGACAAAGACGTCAAAAAAATGAAAACTACACACCAACACTGATTAACATAGATGCAGAAATCGTCAATTAAATACTGGCAAAGAGAATCCAACAGCACACTAAAAGGATCATACACCATGATCAATTGGGGTTTATCCCAGGAATGCAAGGTTTTCAGTGTGTGCAAATCAACCAATGTGATATAGCATATTAACAAATTGAAGGATAAAAACCATACCATAATCTCAATACATGCAGAAAAAGCTTTTGACAAAATTCAACACCGATTTATGATAAAAACTCTCGAGAAAGTAGGCATAGAGGGAAACTACTTCAACATATTACAGGCCATATGTGACAAACTCAGAGCCAACATCACTCTCAGTGGTGAAAAATTGAAAGCATTTCCTCTAAGATCAGGAACAAGACAAGATTGCCCACTCTCAGCAGTATTATTCAACATAGTTTAGGAAGTTTTAGCCACAGCAAACCAAGAAGAAAACAAAATAAAAAGAATCAAAATCGGAAAAGAAGAAATAAACCTGTCAGTGTTTGCAGATGACATGATACCATACATAGAGATCCTAAAGATGCTACCAGAAAACTACTAGAGCTAATCAATGAATTTGGTAAAGTTGTAGGATACAAAATCAATGCACAGAAATCTCTTACATTCTCATACACGAATAATAAAAAATGTGAAAGAGAAATTAAGGAAACACTCCCATTTATCACTGCAACAAAGAGAATAAAAAGCTAGGAATAAACCTGCCTGAGGATACAAAAGACCTGTATGCAGAAAACAATATGACAATGATGAAAGAAATTAAATATGATACAAACAGATGGAGAGATATACCATGTTCTTGGATTGGAAGAATCAACATTTTGAAAATGACTACACTACCCAAAGCAGTCTACAGATTCAGTGTAATCCCTATGAAACTACAAATGGCATTTTTCAGAGAACTGAAACAAAAAAAATCTCACAATTTGTATGGAAACACAAAAGATCCCGAATAGCCAAATCAGTCTTGAGAAAGGAAAACAGAACTGGAGGAATCAGGCTCCCTGACCTCAGACTATACTATAAAGCTACACTAATCAAGACAGTATGGTACTGGCACAAAAACAGAAATATAGATCAATGGAACAGGATAGAAAGTCCAGAGAAAAACCTACACACATATCGTCACCTTATCTTTGATAAAGCAGGAAAGAATAAGCAATGTAGAAAAGATAGCCTCTTCAACAAGTGGTTCTAGGAAAACTGGACAGATACATCTAAAAGAGTACATTAGAACACTTCCTAACACTATACACAAAAGTAAACTTAAAATGGATTAAAGACCTAAATGTAAGGCCAGACACTATAAAACTCTTAAAGGAAAGCATAGGCAGAACCTTCTATGACATAAACAACAGCAAGATCCTTTCTGACCCCACTCCCAGAGAAAGGGAAATAAAAACAAAGAATAAACAAATGGACCTAATGTAACTTAAAATTTTTTCAACAGCCAAGGAGACCACAAACAAGATAAAAAGACAACCCTCAGAATGGGAGAAAATATTTGCAAATGAAGCAACTGACAAAGGATTAATCTCCAAAATATACAAGCAGCTCATGCTGCTCAATATCAAAAAACAAACAACCCAATCCAAAAATGGGAAGAAGACCTAAATAGACATTGCTCCAAAGGAGACATACAGATTGCCAACAAACACATGAAAGGATGCTCAACATCACTAATCATTAGAGAAATGCAAATCAAAACTACAATGAGGTATCACCTCACACTGGTCAGAATGACCATCATCCAAAAATCTGCAAACAATAAATTCTGGGTTGTGTGCAGAGAAAAGGGAACCCACTTGCACTGTTGGTGGGAAGGTAAATTGATGCAGTCACTGGGGAGAACAGTATTCAGGTTCCTTAAAAACTAAAAGTAGAACTACCATAGGACCCAGCAATCCCACTACTGGGCATATACCCTGAGACAACCATAATTCTGAAAGAGTCATGTACCACAGTGTTCATTGCAGCACTATTTACAATAGCCATGACACAGGAGGAACCTAAGTGTCCATCAACAGGTGAAAGGATAAGGAAGATTTGGCACATTTATTCAATGCAATATCACTCGCCATAAAAAGAAACGAAACTCAGTTATTTGCAATGAGGTGGATGGACCTAGAGTCTATCATAGAGTGAAGTAAGTGAGAAAGAAAAAAAAACAAATACTGTGTGCTAACATATATATGTATATGGAATCTAAAAAAAAAAAAAAAAGAATGGTTCTGATGAACCTAAGGGTAGGACAGGAATAAAGATGCAGACCTAGAGAATGGACTTGAGACACAGGGAAGGAGGAGGGGAAGGTGGAACAAAGTGAGAGAGTAGCATTGACATATATACAGTACCAAATGTAAATAGATAGCTAGTGGGAAACAGCTGCATAGCACAGGGAGATCAGCTCCGTGCGTTGTGACCATCTAAAGGGGTGGAATAGGGAGGGTTGGAGGGAGGCACAAGAGAGAAGGGATACGGAGATATATGTATACATATAGCTGTTTCATTTTGTTATACAGCAGAAAGTAACACAACATTTTAAAGGAATTATTCTCCAATAAAGATGTTTAAAAAAAAAAAGGAAACTAAAAGGAGGAGGAAGAGGAGGATAAAGAAATAGAAAAGGAAAGGAAGTGGATTAGCAACACCCAAGAACTGGTATTTTAAATAAGAATTCTATGTCTTAGTCAAATTAGTCCACTGTAGTAAGACTGAATTCCATACCACAGATCTGCTTAATATCTGAAAAGAAATGCTGCTTCCATACCTTATTAATGCCTGTGCTACCTGTTTCCTTTAAATAAATGCTGCTTTTAATTAAATGTCAAAATAAAATAGTTCTTATAAAATCTAGTAAATACACCTCTGTGGAAGTTCATACATAGTTCTAAAATGTATGTTTTAATGAGAAATTCAACAGGTCTGTTCAAAATAACCACAAATTTAATGAGGGACCCTTTAAGTGTATAAACTACTGTGTTTTGATATCTCCAACTCTAGATTTATCCACTCAGCTTCCAAACAATGTCCATCTATGTGGCAGGTAAATCCTGTCTTTGCAATTTAATTCTCCTTATTCCTCCCAGCTTCTTCAGAATGCAAACCTTTTCTATTTGGGTTAATTTCACACCTTGAATCTCACCAAAATCTCATTACTCATTTTTTTTCAGGGATCAGCTCTGCTGTGTGCTAGGTGTGATGATAACAAGAAAATCTGTAATATTACTACACAGAACTTTAAAACACAAGGTGATCTGCAGGAAAATGGAAGCAGAGTATGGATAAAAATAGGTCCTGTTACCCTTAGATTTGACAGTTTGGACTCCAGTTTTTGACAGCCTGACCTTGCTACTCATATTGCTCACAACTGTCAGTAATTCAGTGACAAAGGAGAAGTGTGGTACTGTATTAATAACAGGCTCATGCTTAGTGATACCCAGTTGGTGATATAGGAGAAAGAGGAAGAGAAGAGAGAGGAATTAGAAGATAGAAATAGTGATTGAAAATGTAAGCAGAGGAAGGGACAGAGAGATAGGACAAGAGAAATGAAATGATAGCAGTGGTAAAGTTCAAGAACATGACAGACTGAAAGAGAAGGAACAGGGAGTTGGCTTACGCTTGTTCATGAATGGGAGAGAAACAAAGGAAGAAAGAAATTAAACAAGAAAAAACAAAATGTGAAATGTATAATGAAAGAGAGAAAAGATACCATGAGATTCTGAGGTGTAATTGGTGATTTAGGGTTCATCCAGGGGAGTGTGCTCAGTATAATGAGAAATCTGGAAATGACAAATTATGAAAAAAATAATGTAATTAAGAACATCTTGTGCAAAAATTAGAAGACTGAATGGAAATATATAGTGGTCTTCAAATATTCACAGGAATTCTATTTAGAGAGAAGGAAAAGTAAAAATAAGATCAGTCTGTGTTTTCTCTTACGGCTCTGTGGAATAATGGGTGGGAGAGGGAGGATTATAAGGATATATTTTCTAGGGTGTGAGTTCAAGAATGAATTGAGACATATAATGATTTCCTGAGCCCCCCATCATGTGGCAATACTAGGGAAGGGCTCTGTTTCTTCTTTAACAGGCAATAGGTCTAGTGTCTCATCTAATTTATTTCGCAAACTTAGACACCCTTGAAAGTAAAAAGCGGTTTATTTATAATTACTTCTGGATAGTAAGTTTAAATCAGAATGTTTCCAGGAAAATCAGAATATATGGGAATCCTGAGTATGTGTAGATAATATCTGAGAATATTGCTAATTTTAATGCTCTTACCCTAATTATATTTTTCTTTTTTGACTAGTCATTTCACTGGTGCATTTCTCAGCCATTTGGAGTAGTGGCAAAGTATCCCTATGTATTACTATGAATAAAATTAATACAATAATTAGAGAACACTGAAGATTAATTTTTAAATGTCAAGGTATTAATTAATTAATTAATTCAATGAGTGATAGTTGAATATTCCTTACATGCCTTACATGTCAGTCATTGTGCATTGTGTTGTACTCCTGCTTATAAAAGGACATTCCTGGAGCAGTATAAACAAATATCACACTAACTAAGTAGCAAAACTCACACTAAGTAAGTAGAAAAAACTCAGATTTGAACCAGAATTCTGTCTACACCGATTGTTACGTACAGAAATAGACGAGAGAGAAAGGGAGAGAGAAAGAGATTTGGCTTAACAACCAGAAATTTATTTTCACCCAGTAGTGGAGGCTGGAAGCCCAAGATCAAGGTGTAGGCAGAGTTGATTTCCTCTGGGGTCTATGAGAGAAGAATCTGTTCCAGGCCTCTCCCCTTGGCTTATAAACAAATATCTTCCCCCTGCTTGGTCCACATATGGCCATCCTCTGCTGTCTCTGTCTCTTCTTATTCAAAGGCATTTCTGGTGTCTCTTCCTCTTTTTATAAGGACTCCGATCATATTGGATTAGAGCCCCATCCTAATGGGCTCATTTTACTTTATCACCCTTTTAAAGACCTTATCTCCAAATACAGCTATACTCTGAGGTACTAGGGGTTGAAACTTCAACATATAAATTTTGAGGGGACACAATCCAGCCCATACAACTTGTCATTTCATTTAAGATAAAGAACAAAGTTCGTTCCATGATAAACAAGCCTAGCCCTTATTCTTTTCTTTGGTCACTTTTCATATGAGAACCTCCTTTCTACCTACATTATAGCCACATTTACCATCTCTCTGCTGCTCCTAGACATTATGCTCTCTCCTGCTTTAGAGCTTTTGCATTTGCTAAAAGTCTCTCCTTCTCTACCTTTGTCTAATAATTTTGCTACATAAAAGAAAATCACTGGCAGGGATCCTCAACATTAAGATTTGAGAGGATTTGGATTTTGTCATCTCTTTCTTCTTCCCCTACCTACTAGCCTCTGGGAACCACGAATTTACTCTCTGTTTTTAGAAGTACATTGTGATCCAGCAATTCAATTTCTGGGTATATATCCAAAGGAATGAAAAGAGGATATGGAAGAGATATCTGCACTCCTGTTAATAATAATAATAACTTCATTGTTATTCACCATAGTTAAGATATGGAAACAATCTAAGTATCCATCAAGGGATGAATGGATAAAAATGTGGATTATAATTCAGCCATGAGAAAGGAGGAAATCCTGCCACATGTAACAATATGGATAGACCTTGAAGATATTACGCTAAGTGAGGTAAGTCAGAGAATGATGAGTACTGTATGATATCACTTATATGTGGAATCTGAAAAAGCTGAACCTGCAGATATATTTATAACCACTCATGGAAGAGAGTTGCAATGACTTACATATTAGAGTTGATGGGTTCCAGAGTTTGGGAAACAAAAGTTGTGACATAAGGAATGACATAGTTGAAGAATGTCAAAGTAGAGAACACTCCCTTATGTCGATTAATTATAAATGATGGAAAGCATCTCCAAACCAACATCATTTAAAATAAGTTTTTAGCTGTCTATAAAATTCAAGGGTGGACCTGGCTTCCCCCTTTGTTACATCTAAGAGCTTAAAGGAAGTTGAATCATTGACATCATATTTTTCTCTCTTCAAGGTCTGATTTTCTTTAAGATAATTGTTTGGTATAATTACATAATTCTGTCTCATAGCTCCACCATATGAGATCTCTAGCAGTTCTAGGCTCATGTCTTCATAGCGCTGAATCCAGTAAGCAAGGTTTCTTGTGTGGTGGGAATAACAATGTTTTAGTCTTTTAGCAAGTTTGATGTTTGTAATGCAGTTCTGTTGTCTATAACCACTATACTGTGCATTAGATCTCTAGGACTTATTTATCTACTAGTTGCAAGTTTGTACCCTTATCCTTCCTCTTCCCCAATTATTCAACCATATATTTTAAAAAGAATAAAAAAGAGAAGGAGGAAAGGAAAAATAAAGGAAGGAAGGAAGGAAGGAAGGAAGAAAGGAAGGAAAGAAGGAAGGAAAGGAGGAAGGAAGGAAGGAAGGAAAGGAAGAAAAAATAGAGGGAAGGAAGGAAGAAGGAAAGATGCCCTCAATTTGACACTCATTGCCCAAAACTAGATACCAAAACCATTCTTGTGACCCATGTGATGACATAGCCATAGAGATGTGCAAATGGAATCCATTGCCTAAAGTTACAGCCACTCATGCAACAGCAAGAAATATGAACCACCTAACCCACATAGGCTGCAACTGAGGGAAAGAGGAATTACCAATGAAAATTGGAGAGGCTGGTATCAGAAGAAAAGGAAAGAGAAGCTGGACAGCAAAACCTAACAAATGTTTACCTCATCCTTCATCTTCAGACATCAAAATATAAAATGTTTAGTAAAATAGGGAAACAAAAGTTATATTTGGTAGCTTGGTATCTATACTGGGGTCTTTGACTCTTTGGGACAGTCACAGTTTCTTGAACTTTTTAATTCAACACTGATTAGAAGGTAAATGCATACTGAGTGAAGTAGAATGCCTATCAAATTCTCAACTCAGAACCTCTGAGTAAAGTACTAGAAGCATGGTGATTACATGATTAAACTCCTTAGTGCACAGGAGGTGCTTACTAGGTATGAATTTTCCCTTCTGTTCCTCCTCTTCCTTCTCTCTACTTTCTCATTTTTTTTACTTTCCTTTAATCTATGATCCTAGTGCTTTCTTTAGGATGTCACAAAGAATGAATCGCTTTCTATACATCATTCAGCCTTACCGATATCCTCTTCTCCAATTTAAATGTCTGAAACTTCTTCAAGTGCTGTTTCCATAGCTAGTTTCTAAAGCTCTTAAAAGCATGATTGCCCACTTCTGGATGCATACTGATTCATCAATAATGTAAGAGGACACAGTGTTATAGATGATATTTAATTATAAATACTATTCAATATTTTTTGTATCCATTCCTGAACTTATGTCTTCAGATCATCCTAACTCCTGAACTTATAAGTCTTCAGATCATCCTAACTTCAGACCATTTCTAACTCAAGAGATAGAAATTTGTCCTTTCTCTTTATTTTATTTGTCTCTTTTATTTTATAGCAACTGTATTGAATTTTAATTAATACACAAAGAACTGCACATATTTAGCATGTACAATTTGATAAGTTTGGTCATATGTATACACCAGTGATACCATCACCACAATCAAGGTAATAGTAATATCCAACAATTTTCAGTTTGGCCATTTGTCCCTTTGTTGTTGTTATTGTTTTGTTTTTGTGATAAAAACACTTGAGAGACTCTTAACAATTTGAAGTGCACCAGCTATAGCTCAGCTGGTAGAGTGGAAAACTTGACCCTTCTCTTTTTAAATTTGTTTAAGATTTCCCTAATGTTCTTTGTATCACAACCTTGTATAATTTCCTTGAAAATGATTCACCATTTGTGAAGAAAGCCTATGAAATCAGAAGGACAGAATGGTACAATGAGGAGAGAGTAAGATTTGAGACTGGAAACCCTGTATTCAGTTAGTTCCTTAATTCACAAGGTGAAGTACCTTTGGTAAATCATTTAGTTAACCTGAGCTTCTGTTTCACTATCTGTAGTGATAGTAATAACAATATTGAATGCTTTACAATATAGTTGGTTGTAGATATCAGTATTATTAAATTACCAAAATATAATTAAATTTATTTTATGATCATTCTTAAAATCATGGAGGTCATGGACCTTAACATCACTAAGCTGGTGTATGGAGACGTTTCTTACCTTCTGTAAACCAGCTTTTTAGAATGGAGCCTAAAACCTATATATGAATCATATGTGACTGTTTCTCAAATATGAAGTTCCCTTGAGAATAAAAATAGGGAGAAATAATTTTGCTGTTTGTTAGGCACCTGTAGCATTCAGAACTGTAACGTATCAAATACGTTCAAGTGGATCAATATCTCCTCAGCGTGACTCGAGTATAAATAAAAATTTATGATCCAAATATAGCATGCTGTGACCAAAGTGAATGAATAAGAGAAAGTGGTACTACAGAAATAAAAATTTCTATATCAGGATGGCTGGCTATTAATTTTTATAAAAGCATGGGAAAAAGCAGAGCCAGAGACACTTTTGCACGCAAAGGACAATTTGTTCTTCCCTAAAAATTCAATATGGCAACAAACTCTGTGAAATTACAATAAATTTTGTTCATAGTAGATAACGGTACAAAAATCATAAGTAAATATATTCAAGAAAGTGTATTCATAGTTACATATTATCTTAAAACAGAAAAGGCTAAAGAAAATCAGTTAACAGAGTCTCCACATTATATAAATGTGAGGTGAAGTTAACTTGGCCAGGGTCAGAAATTTGGTTAGCAACAGAGCTTACATTATCAGATATATGTAGGTCATTACAAAATTTATATTTCATATCCATGTCTCTCTCTCTTCTAATTACAAACGACATCAACTATACTCTTGGGTTTACCAGATTTAGCAAATAAAAATCCAGGATACCCAGTTAAATGAAATTTCAGATTAAAAAACAAACAAGGGGCTTCCCTGGTGGCGCAATGGTTGAGAGTCCGCCTGCCGATGCAGGGGACATGGGTTCGTGTCCCGGTCCGGGAAGATCCCACATGCTGCGGAGCGGCTGGGCCCGTGAGCCATGGCTGCTGAGCCTGCGCGTCCGCAGCCTGTGCTCCGCAACGGGAGAGGCCACAGCAGTGAGAGGCCAGCGTACCGCAAAAAAAAAAAAAAAAAAAAAAAAAAAAAAAAAAAAAAAAAAAAAAAAAAAGTAATTGGTTTAGATTGTTCCAATATTTTGTGCATATTTATATTAAAATTATTTATTGTTTATTTAAAATTCAAATTTACCTAGGTGACCTGTATTTTATCTGACAACCTTACACACCAGGAATTCCCATTTGGATGAAACATGGGCACTCTTAGCTCAACATATTCAAAACCAAACTTGTTATCTTCACCTTCAAACTCAGCCTCTCTCCATGTCTCTGTTCTCAGTGAATGACCTCACACCATCTGGTTTCCCAAGCCAGAATGCTGGCATCATTTTGATTTTCATCTTTCTCATTGTCTTCCTTTCTACTCATAATCAGTCATGTCTTAAACATCTTCTAAATAACCTCATCTCTCAGTCCTCACTGTTGTTGCTTAGTTCAGCTCATTCTTACTTGCTTTAGTTACTTTAGTGCCTGCCTAATTGGTTTATCTGACCCTTTTTCACCTCCTTAATCTACATGACTGTGTAACTAGAAAAAGGAAGATAAAATTAGAGACCTGATGACCTTTTTACCTTGCTTGTAGCCTTCAATGAACACTCATTAATGACAAAGGAGGAACTAAAACATTCCCATTCAGAATGATTCATAGTCTGACCACTGATTGTTTCAGTGGTCCCAAGTTTCTCAAAACCTCCTTGCCCTCTACAGTCTAGATCAGGGGTTTTCAACGCCTGAATAATACTGCCCACTGACTGCTTTGTAAATAAAGTTGTATTAGGGCTTAGCCATGCCAATTTGTCTGAATATTGTCTATGCCTGTCTCCTTGCTATGACTCTGGTAGTTGTAACAGAGATTGATAGTTCACAAAACCTAAAATATTTACTATCTGGTCCTTAATAAAAAATGTTTGACAGCTCCTGCTCTACATAAAACAAACTATTTGTAATGCTTTTGAACTTATTATGCTCTATCTCATCACTAGGACAAAATTAACAATCTCTATGTAAAATATTATTTCTTTCAACAAAAGCCACTATAATTCTCCTCAAAAATCCCACTTCTCCTTTATATTTATAAAAACAAACAAACAAACAAACAAAAAACACCTCTACCACCAGAAAAGCTCCTGGTCTACCAGAACTGATATGAAGCCTCCAACTCTGGGTTCCATTGGGCATTTCCTCTCTACAACTTTGCTCCACTTATCATACTTGATATTTACAAAACTTTCTCTTTTGAAACCATAAAATTTGTGCCTCATTCCCTATTCTAGTCTCAGCAATTAGGAAAAACATAGCATGAACTTGGTGCTCAGTTTTTTTAAGATTACTTTTAATCAGTGAAGTAGCAGTAACACAATAATAGTAATGGGCTTTAACACCTCATTTTCACCAATGGACAGATCATCCAAAGTGAAAAAAATAAATAAATAAGGAAACACAAGCTTTAAATGAAACATTAAACAAGATGGACTTAATTGATATTTATAGGACATTTCATCCAAAAACAACAGAATACACTTTCTTCTCAAGTGTTCATGGAATATTCTCCAGGATAAATCATGTCTTCAGTCACAAATCAAGCCTTGATAAACTTAAGAAAATTGAAATTGTATCAAATATCTTTTCCAACCACAATGCTATGAGACTAGATATCAATTACAGGAAAAAAAAATACAAACACATGGAGGCTAAACAATACACCACTAAAAAACCAAGAAATCACTGAAGAAATCAAAGAGGAAATCAAAAAATACCTAGAAATAAATAACAATGAAAACATGATGACCCAAAACCTATGGGATGCAGCAAAAGAAGATCTAAGAGGGACGTTTATAGCAATACAATCCTACCACAAGAAACATCTTAAATAAACAACCTAAACTTACACCTAAGGATATTAGAGAAAGAAGAACAAAAACCCCCCAAAAGTTAGCTGAAGTAAAGAAATCAAAGTTCAAATCAGAAATAAATGAAAAGTAAATGAAGGGAAAAATAGCAAAAATCAATAAAACTAAAAGTTGGTCCTTTGCGAAGATAAACAAAATTGATAAAGCATTAGCCAGACTCATCAAAAAAAAAAAAAGGGAGAAGACACTAATCAACAGAATTAGAAATGAAAAAGGAGAAGTAACAATGAACACTGCAGAAATACAAAGGATCATGAGAGATTAGTACAAGCAAGTATATGCAAATAAAATGGACAACCTGGAAGAAATGGACAAATTATTGGAAAAGCACAACGTTCTGAGGCTTAACCAGGAAGAAATAGAAAATATAAACAGACAAATCACAAGCACTGAAATTGAAACTGTGATTAAAAATCTTCCAACAAACAACAGCCCAGGACCAGATGGCTTCACAAGCAAATTCTATAAAACATATAGAGAAGCACTAACACCTATCCTTTGCAAATTCCTCCAAAATATAGCAGAGTGGGGAACACTCCCAAACTCATTCTAAGAGGCCACCATCACTCTGATACTAACACTAGACAAAGACGTCACAAAATAAGAAAACTACAGGCCAATATCACTGATTAACATAGATGCAAAAATCCTCAAAAAAGTACTGGCAAAGATAATCCAACAGCACATTAAAAGGATCATACACTATGATCAAGTGGGATTTATCCCAAGAATGCAAGGATTCTTCTGTATACACAAATCAATCAATGTGATACATTATATTAACAAATTGAAGGATAAAAGCCTATGATAATCTCATTAGATGCAGAAAAAGCTTTTGACAATATTCAACACCAATTTATGAATAAAACTCTACAGAAAGTAGTCATAGAGGTAACCTACCTCAACATAATAAAGGCCATATATGACAAATCCACAGCCAACATTGTTCTCAACAGTGAAAAACTGAAACCATTTCCTCTATGATCAGGAATAAGACAAGGTTGCCCACCCACACCACTATTATTCAACATAGTTTTGCAAGTTGTAGCCACGTCAATATGAGACAAAAAAGAAATAAAAGGAATCCACATCAGAAAAGAATAAGTAAATCTGTCACTGATTGCAGATGACATAATAAAATACTTAGAGAATCTGAATATGCTACCAGAAAACAATTAAAGCTAATCAATGAATTTGGTAAAGTAACAGGATACAAAATTAATGCACAGAAATCTCTTACATTCCTATACACTAATGATGAAAAATCTGAAATAGAAATTAAGAAAACACTCCTATTTAACATTGCAACAAAAAGAATAAAATACCTAAGAATAAACCTACCTAAAGAGGCAAAAGACCGGTATGCAGAAAACTATGACACTGATGAAAGAAATTAAAGACGATACAAACAGACGGAAAGATATATCATGTTCTTGGATTGGAAGAATCAACATTGTGAAAATGATTATACTACCCAAAGCAATCTACAGAGTCAAGGTAATCCTTATCAACTACCAGTGACATTTTTTACAGAACTAGAACAAAAAATTTCACAATTTGTATGGAAATATAAAAGACTCCGAATAGCCAAAACAATCTTGAGAAAGAAAAATGGAGCTGGGGGAATCAGGCTCCCTGACTTCAGACTATACTACAAAACTACAGTAATCAAGACAGTATGGTACTGGCACAAAAAAAGACATTTAGACCAATGGAGCAGGATAGAAAGCTCAGAGAAAAACCCACACATATATGCTCACCTTATCTTTGATAAAGGAGGCAAGAATAAGCAATGTAGAAAAGACAGCATCTTCAAAAAATGGTCCTGGGAAAACTGGACAGCTACATGTAAAAGAGTGAAATTAGAACACTCCCTACACCATGCACAAAAATGAATTCAAAATGGATTAAAGACCTAAATGTAAGGCCACACACTATAAAACCCTTAGAGGAAAACATAAGCAGAACACTATGACATAAATCACAGCAGTATCCTTTTTGACCCACCTCCTAGAGAAATAGAAATAAAAACAAAAATAAACAAATGAGACCTAATGAAACTTAAAAGCTTTTTCACAGCAAAGTAAACCATAAATAAGATGAAAAGACAACCCTCAGAATGGGAGTAAATATTTGCAAATGAAGCAAACTGACAAAGGATTAATCTCCAAAATATACAAGCAGGTCATGCAGCTCAATATCAAAAAACAAACAACACAATCCAAAAATGGACAGAAGACTTAAATAGACATTTTTCCAAAGAAGATATACAAATTGCCAACAAACACATTAAAGGATGTTTGACATCAATAATCATTAGACAAATGCAAATCAAAACTACAATGAGGTATCACCTCACACAGGTCAGAATGGCCATCATCAAAAATCTACAAACTATAAATGTTGGAGAGGGTGTGGAGAAAGGGAACTCTCTTGCACTGTTGGTGGGCATGTAAATTGATACAGCCACTATGGAACACAATATGGTGGTTCCTTAAAAAACTAAAAATAGAACTACCATAGGATCCAGGAATCCCACTACTCGGCTTATACCCTGAGAAAACCATAATTCAAAAAGAGTCATGTACCACAATGTTCATTGCAGTACTATTTACAATAGCCAGGACATGGAAACAACCTAAGTGTCCATCGACAGATGAATAGATAAAGAAGATGTGGCACATATATACAATGGAATATTACTCAGTCTTTAAAAGAAATGAAATTGACTTATTTGTAGTGAGGTAGATGGACCTAGAGTCTGTCATACAGAGTGAAGTAAGTCAGAAAGAGAAAAACAAATACCGTATGCTCACACATCTATATGGAATCTAAAAAAAAGGAAAAAATAAATAAAACGTTCTAATGAACCTAGGGGCAGGACAGGAATAAAGACGGAGATATAGAGAATGGACTTGAGGACATGTGGAGGACAAATGAGAAGCTGGGACGAAGTGAGAGAGTAGCATTGACATATATACACAACCAAATGTAAAATATATAGCTAATGGGAAGCAGCTGCATAGCACAGGGAGATAGATCAGTTTGGTGCTTTGTGAATATCTAGAGGGGTGGGATAGGGAGGGTGGGAGGGAGACACAAGAGGGATGGTCTATGGGAGTATATTTATACATATAGCTGATTCACTTTGTTATACAGTAGAAACTAACACAACATTGTAAAGCAACTCTACTCCAAAAAAGATGTTAAAAAAAAATTTGTAAAGACAATGTACAGTTATGTAATAACTCCCATAAGAACTACATACATAAATTGTTAATAGCAGATGATCCTGGACAGTAAGATTAGTAGTGGGGAAGTGTAAAGTAGGAAACATTTTTTTTATCATAAGGACTTTTATATGATTTTGGGGTGGTTTTTTTTTAATGTCATGCACTATTTGATATTTAAAAGTGGATTTTAAATGAAATTTTTTCTGTAGATCTTATATCTGTAACAGCATTTGTGGGTATTTTAATCCTTTATTCATGGAGTCACGTTTCAGTTATCCTTATTTAACTCTAAGTCCCAGAATGCCCCCTGAAGTATTCAACATTATATTTCCTGTTTTCTTTACATTCTGCTCAATATTTGCCAGGTAGCATGTGTTTAACTCTGAAGCATTTTCATGCAGGGTCCCAGAGGCCTTCAGTAGGACCGAGCCCCAGTTGGCACCATAACTGTTCATTAGCGTACACTGTATTAAGATCTTTCTCTTTTCTGCTTCAGTTTCCCATTTCCTACTGGTGCAACCTGTGACCCCTCTCAAAACAGACTATTGCACTCAAAGCCTTTTATCAGGATCTACTGCAAAGGAAACATAAGCTATGATAATTGGAGCCAAAGTAGAATTATAGACAGTAGGAACATGGATCTGGGAGCAGGCTGCTAAATGACCAAATGGCAACATGACACCATAATGGGTGGTAAGTCAGTTTAATAGAAGTGTCATCCATGGTGGATTGTGATGACATGCATATACAGGTGTGAGATTATGTACAGGGTTATGATACAAAAGAAAATTTAAGAATTCTATCTGTTAACAAATGTCCTAGAGCTCTGAAAGAAAAGAATACTAGTCTCAGTTTAGGCAACTATTAAACCAGGGAATATTGAAAAAGAAAGTAAGACTCAATGGACATGTTTAAAAAGACCATTCATTTCACCTGGAGGATAGACTTTGCTAAATGGCCTGGGACTTGAGTATAAGGGTTTCAGAGTTAGGATAAAACCTGAACTGATAGCTCCAACAGGTCTTCTACAGTAATGTTTGGTCTGTAAAAAGACAAGAATAGAACTCTGAAATCCAGGATGGGAATATTGGGCAGATGTGTTTGAGTCTCAACATTTCCTTAAACCTTCTAGGCTGAAGAGTAGCCTTCTATTAGAAAAGAATGACCTGTCATTGCACAAAGTCCTTGCAAGGGCTTCACCCAAGATTAATGCTAACCAACAGGATATTGCCCTTCTAAGATCTGCTCCTCCCTTCCTTGTTCTCAGTCAATATTTAGTGTCAGCATGGTCCAAAGATGAAAGGACATATGGTAGTACACACAATCAGGGACCCGTAGAACATGCCTAAGGATAGATCTGGAGGGTCCAGCGCAATACATGGCTGATGGAAGAGAGTTTATTGATATGAGGACACTCTTCAGTGATTTAGGATTTACTACCACTGAAAGGATGCCTAGTATACTTTTGAATTTGGTCCCTGCATAGAAACAATATTGGTCTACAAATAAATGAAGGAGAGATGCCAGAATGACTTTAACAGATAGGAATGGAAGGGTTTCAGAATAGCTGAAGTTCATAACTATTAGAGGTAAAGTGGATACAAATTATTAGAGGTAACAAGAGGGCAATTCCAGAAAGGCAACCAGGGATCTTGGTGATGGCATTTCAAAGAACAGCCAATGAGAATAAAATTTTATTTATATAATTAAACAAACAAAAAAAAAGATTGAGAAACAGTCATGAAGAAAGCTGATGTCAACTACCCTAATGAAAAATCACTCTCCCTTAACCAGTTTCCAAACCTAAACCAGTTATTGAACTTTAGAGTCTACTGAATGAAAGATCATATCTATTTAAGAAAGGGCCCTTTAATGCTACAATAATAATATACAATAGCTATTTCTTCCCAAAACAGCATACAGCAGCCTATAAAAGTAAGTTTTTATTGAGAAAAAAATATCTGAATGTTCATAGGGCCATTGGATACAGAATCTGAATTACTACTGGTAAAATACGAATGAGGATAGCCCCTTTTCAGAGTGCGGACGTACAAAAGATACATAATAATTAGACTCTTGACCCAAATATGTTCCATCTCAGTTTCTGACTACATAATGACTGGGTCATTTCCCCATCCTCATAGAGCATCATCCACATGGCTATATTTAGCAGCTGGCAGAACCATCGTTGTGTTCCCTAACCTGTGGATAAAGAGTTATTATGCTATAAAGGGCCAAGTAGAAGCTTGTAAAACTGTCTGCATCCCTCATTTATAGGAAATCAAAAGTAGTAGTGCATCCTAGATAAAGTAGTACAGCTGATGCCACCTTCAAAGTCTTAAAGGACATAGCAGTGGTGGGCCTCATTACACCCCTGCTTAATTCACTGATATGGTATGTATGAGTAAAAAAAGGTGGATTTTGACAGAGGATGATAATCTTTCATAAATATAACAAAGTAACAGCCCTAATAATAGTTTATGTGTTGGAGTTGTATCTTTTCTAGAAGAAATCACCATTCCTTACTCGCCCTTGGTATTATAGATGTTGATCTGGGAAAACTATATTTTTCAACACCTATCAGGAAGGGGGATCAAATGTTGTTAGCATTCACTTGGAAAGACAGCAGCATACATTTACAGTCTTGTCTCAGGGTTATGTTAATCTCCTGCTCTCTGTCTCAATGTATGTCGATGGGACCTTGACCATCTGGACACATTGCATGTATGACAATATTCTACTATACCAGAGTTCAGGAAACTTTTACTGTAAAAAGGCAAGTAAGAAATATTTTAGGATTTGAAGACTATATAGTCTTTGTCACAACTACTAAACTCTGCCACTGAGCAGTCATAGACATTATGTAAATTAATGTGTGATAGAGTTCCAATAAAACTTTATAAATGAAAGTAGGTGACAGGCTGAATTTGGCTTGGAGGTCGTAGTTTTTATACCTCTTCACTACACTGATAGCATCATGTTAATTTGACCTGGAGACCATGAAATGGCAAGCACTCTGGAAATCCTGGAAAAGCACTTATGTATCAGAGGAATATTAAACCTCAAAAAGTTTTGGTTAACATCTGTGAAGTTTTTAGAGGTCTGAGGGCTTGGGTAATACTGAGACATCAGGATATTTCACCTTGTATTTCCTACCACCAGGAAACTGAGACAGTGCTTGGATGGTCAATTTGAGTTTTGAAGATACCATGTACCATTTTAGCAATATAGCTCTGAATCATTTCTTAGATGACTCATTAAGATGCCAGTTTTAAGTGTAGTAGAACAATAAAGCCTTCTGCAGTAAGCTCAGGAATTGGTTCAAATGGGTGCATTCAAGAAGGCGAAGGTATTTATGTGTTATCCCTGGTGGTCTACAACATGTTGACAGCTCTGTCAAGCTTCTGAAGGCATGCTGGATTTTTTTATACCAGAGCACTATTCATTTTTGAACAGCAAATTTTGACCTGCCACTGGACTTTAGTAGAAAATCTGTAATAGACCATGATACATGCATAGTAAGTATGCAATGGGTATGCACATATGTCAGCTCATATAAAGTATCCTTTACTTCATACAGTGAGTCCATTATGAGCTAATTATTTTCAGGAGATCACAGCATTAATTTATCATATTATGGAAGTGATACTGTGGTAATTGGGTACGAGCAGAGCAGGAGAGTACAAATAATTTGTACAAATGGGTGGCCTATATCCTTAAGTCAACTGGACTCTCATGACCAATCCTCTCCTCAGCCCATATATGTGACCCTATTGGGTGTTCCCTGGGACCAGCTGACATTTAGAAGAATAACCTGAAACTGGTTCATAAATGGGTCTACACCATATGTTGTTATGACAATTTTTGCAGTACAGTCCCAACCATGGATATCCATGAAATATAGTGATGGTGGATATTCCTCCCTAGTGGACAGGTCTTTAGCAGTGCAAATGTTCACCAATTTAGTGGGAAAATGGTCACAGGTAAGAATGCACACAGAGATGCCTGAGCAATGGTAAATGACTTAGCCTGGAAAAACTGGACATTGAGGATAATGAAATAAGAAAATCATCAGGAAGATGTTTGGGACTAGATCTATGGGTCCAAAAGGTGTAGATCTTTTTATCTCAGGTCAATGTCCACCAGAAAGAGTATCCATCTCAGCAGAAACCCTGAACAACTAGATGAACAGGATAAACTCATCCAGTTGAGGGTGGCCAGGCTCTTTTATTGTTCATCCCAGCATCTGCACAATATGCTCATAGTGAGCATCCATGATGGTAGGAATGGCAGTTATTCATGGGTGCAACATTATCAGCTTCCATTATCAAGTCTATTATGATTATCATGCTGATGTCAAATCTACCATTAAAGTTAGAAACTGAGCCCTTGTTATGGTAATATATAATAAGAAGACAAATCAGCCACTTAGAGACAAATTATATAAGAACTCTATCATCTGAACAGGATCAGCAACTTGTCCTTACAAGAATTGGTATATTTTCTGAATATGGTTTGGCCATCCCTGAAGATATTGTCCAGATATTATATTCATTCCTTTTGCACTCAATGTTCCTGTGTATTACTGACTTGGTGACTTCCTATTACGAGTACCTGGGAATTTTTCCCAAGGGCTTGATCTGGCCACTGGAATAGACTCAGCTCCCACAGGAACAGACTGAAAGTACCAATGAATTAACAATGTAGAAGCAGCATTCAACTAATTATTAACAGAAGTTGTGTTCTTAAAAACATCAGCATCAACACATATATATGGAATCTTAAAAAATAAATGGTTCTGAAGAAACTAAGGGCAGGATAGGAATAAAGATGCAGAGATAGAGAATGGACTTGAGGACACGGGAAGGGAGAAGGGTAAGCTGGGACGAAGTGAGAGAGTGGCATGGACATATATACACTACCAGATGTAAAATAGGTAGCTAGTGGGAAGCAGCTGCATTGCACATGGAGAAAAACTCAGTGCTCTGTGACCACCTAGAGGGGTGGGATAGGGAGGGTGGGAGGGAGACGTAAGAGGGAGGGGATATGGGGATATATGTATATGTATATGTATATGTATAGCTGATTCACTTTGTTATACAGCAGAAACTAACACATGGTTATAAAGTGATTATATTCCAATAAGGATGTTTAAAAAAAAAATCAGCAGTCTTGCTTGTTGGGTGAGAGAGTCCTGAAGTTTGCTGTTTGCAGTTTTCCAGAGGTCTCTAGCAAGATTGAGACCCAGTGACACAAAATGGTAAGCAGTTAATTAGCACTACTTTTATTGACTTTCTTCCCTTTCCTATCTTACTTTCCACTCCTCCCATGATTTCTGGCATCATAAGACAAATAAACCACTTGAATTCAATTCCCTTTCTCAGTTTTTTTCTTCTCAAGAATTCCAACCTTAATACATTTGGGTTTAGAAAATTGTCCATAAAACCAAAGTAGTTAATTGCATTTTTAAACCTTCCTTTTTTTTTTTTTTCATGAGAACACATTGGGAAAAAAAATTATTTCTGGCTGCTTTTCATGAAATATTGACATTGTAAAGATAACATAATTCATAATATGCCACCATGATGCAGACACTGATGACAAGCTAGTTAATGAATGTAGTCAATTTAAAGATTTTTAAAGACTAGTCATTACACAAGACACCTTGAAATGCCCTGGAATTTATGATGAAATAAATGTAATAGAAGCCTCCCCAAATTTGGCAGCAATCTTTTTTTTTTAACTTTTTATTTTATATTGGAGTATAGTCAATTAACAATGTTGTAATAGTGTCAGGTGCACAGCAAAGCAACCTAGCCATACATACACAGGTACCCACTCTCCCCCAAACTCTCCTCCCACCCAGGCTGCCACATAACATTGAGCAGAGTTCCCTGTGCTATACAGTAGGTACTTGTTGGTTACCTATTTAAAATATAGCAGTGTGTACATGTCAGTCCCAAAGTCCCTAACTATCTCTTCCCCCACACTTCTCCCCTGGTAACCATAACTTCATTCTCTAAATCTGTGAGTCTGTTTCTGTTTTGTAAATAAGTTCATTTGTATCACTTCTTTTTAGGTTCCACATATAATTGATATATGATATTTCCCTTTCTCTGTCTGACATAATTCACTCAGTATGACTATCTCTAGGTCCATTCATGTTGCTGCAAATGACATTATTTCATTCTTTTTAATGGCTGAGTAATATTCCATTGTATGTATGTACCACATCTTCTTTATCCATTCCTCTGTTGATAGATATTTAGGTTGCTGCCATGTCTTGGCTATTGTAAACAGTGCTGTAATGAACACTGGGGTGCATGTATCCTTTCAGGCCATGTTTTTCTCCAGATATATGTTTTCCTGGAAATATTTAAAACATTTATTATTTATTCATTGGACAAAGAATCATCAATTATTTACTCATTGGACAAAGATTTATTGGAAATCTTTTATGTATATATCTCTTATCTTAAGCAAAGCACAGACTAGTGACTTGAGAGACAAATGAACCAAAATTAGAATGCAACATGATAAGTCCTTAAACAGAGAATTACAGGAGACACAAAAATGGAGAGGGATAGGGAGAGGAAGAGGGAAAGAGAGAGAGAGAGAGAGACTACTTTATACTTTTAGAGGTGAAGGAAGACATCCTAGTTGAGCCTGTGAGAAATTTGGGGCTTCTTAATAAGTAAGGAGGTTGAGAAGGCTACTTTAGCTTTGAGGACTTATAGGCAAGTTAAGGAAAAACATTATAGGTCAGAGGAGCAGTATATGAAAAAATGCATAAAGGTGGTGTCCAAAGGAGTAAAGAGAGGCTATACCCCTGTTCTTTTCAGTTATTTATTTGTTTAGAGACAGGGAAGGAGCACTGAAGGACTTATTATGGTAATACCTTATTTTTCTGCCTTTGAATCAAGTTCAGTAAACATTTCTACCAGAAAATGTATGTTTCAATACTGACCTAATGAATATATTTTGAACCTGCTAGCATTTTTAATAATAAATATTTTATAAGGTGGATATGAAACCAGAAAGATAAATGCTCCAAATGGCAAATACATATCTGCAACTCCTATATCTCAATGGCATCTTTTGATTCTAGGACCTAAAGAACAACAAACTTCTGATCATTTCTATTAAAACCAACCTTATCACATGCATTCTGTTGAACAGACTGTGTGTGTGTGTGTTTGTGTTTGTGTGTGTGTGTGTGTGTGTGTTGGTGATGGTGATGATGTTGGTGGAAGGTGTTCTTCTCTGTCTAGAAATAAAAATTCCCTTCAATCCTTCCACCTCTCCAGGAAATGCTGGCACAGATTTTTCCTTCTTCTTGCTACCCATCACTAGCTACTCCCTGAAGCATCGAAGGAGTTGTTGGCATGTGTGGAAGCTGGCTATTTGTTGGTTACTGATGTTTGTTGATTACTGATGAAAGTTAAAGATAATGTATGTTTCTGCCCTTTGTCTTTCTTTAAAGAGACCTACCCACAAGCTGAGAACATTTCCCCATCTACTTCTGCTGTGGTGTTTAAGCTTCCTACCATCCTCTTGAATATCCATCTATACCAGGGCTCAACTTACGGAAGAGGTGACAAGAATCCCTATTCTGACTTCAAGGTCAGGCTTCTAATTGTTATCTATTAGAAATCAAGTGGATCATATGTTTTAATGTTTACCCAGCTCCTGTGCGTCAGCTGGTCTATAATCTGGTGGGTAGGAAGGTGGAATTATTAGGTTCCTCCAAACTTCAACAGTTTTTCTTTCTTCTAATGGTCACAAGAACACTTCATTTGCATTGCACAATGCACATTATAGCATGCTTGAGCTGAAACCAATCAGCTAGAGCTGAAAGGAATGGTAGGGAGCATGCAACCAACGGCTCAGTTCATAGCTAGGAAACTCAGGTCTACACATTTTAAATGATTGTCTAAGGTCATAGATCCACTTGGAGGAAGAACTAGGGCCAGAATTTAGTTCTATTAATATTCACTTCAGACTACTTTTCACATAATCTGACTTCCTCTCAATAAATAGGTACTTAATAAATGAATGAACATAACATTAAACAACCAAAGCATAGGCCTATTTAAAGGATACCATAGTATGAATGCATTAGACCTTAAGGTGATAGAGCACCTAAGTACTAATTTCAAATTACACTTTCTGGAATTCAGTGTTAGCAGTATTATACCTCATAACTAAAAGACTGTGTCTGTTAGTAATAAAGGGAATTAAAGTGGACTTACAAAAAAGGAGGGAAAGATTGAGCCATTTCATCGAGAGGCTCATGTTTATTTGGGGAAACCAGCATGCAAACAAACCAGTACATCTACCTTATGGCACTGGCTACAGTGGAGCTTCAGGGACAGAGTCAGGCAAACACAAGTGAGGAAGCAGTGGAATCTCTAGAGGAACCGAAAAGACATTGCAGAGCACTGAGTAGATCTGTAAATGTTGTGAGATGGCTAACGACATCTTAGTGAATGGGATAGAAAGAAGTCGAAGAACAGAGGTGGGAAGGTTGGTGAGAACTGGGAAAGGAGAGGAATCTTGTGTGCAGATGAGTGCTGGGGAAGAAAAGGAGTGGGAGGGTCTTTGGGCTGCCTGATTAAGGTGAGAAAAAGACATTCATACATGAGCAACAGCTCCAAAATTTATGCTAGAACTTGGACTAAAATAGGACATCTTGTTAAAGCACAGTTCTGATAACATTTACCCTGGCTTTAAAATTTATGTTAGCTCTACCATATCTTCTGGATAAAGTCCAACTTCTTAGGTCTGCCAATTTTGGGGCCTACTCCATTTCCCATCAGTATACAAGATTCTGATCAAAACAAAGTTTCTCTTTATCCTGTATATTTCCTCTTCTCCTCCCAATCACCTCCCTTTGACACTTTCATCATAGTTTTCTTACGAATGATGCTTGTCTCTCCTTCATTTCCCACAAGACTCAGCCCAGTTGATATTTAGCACACAGTTCAAATGTCACCTCATTCATAAGCTTTTTCTACCATATAGTGGTGTTTTCTCCTCTTCTGAGCTCCTCTAACATGTAGCTATAACTTGTGTGTGTGTGCTTGTGTGTACATGTTTAGACTTATTTTTCCCAGTAAACTCTTCAGTACTCAAAGGAAAGATCCATAAAAGTCTTAACTGTATTCGTTAAAGCAGCTAATGGACAGACTGTCAGTGACTCCTGTATGATGACTTTTTTTCCTCTAAGCAGCAGATAATGAGGCTTTGAATGCAATTTATTATGGGGAGGCACCATTTTGAATTCAGTGTATGGGAGAAAAGCATGATGTCTTCACTTTTTTTCTAGAAACAAATAAAAGAGGGAGAGATGACAATCCATTTGTTTCTCATATGATATTAACATACTTGTGATATCAACAACTAATTGTGGTAATTGATATCAACAACTAACATTAATATAACCGTTTTCCATTTCTAAGGACTATACAATTGCATACACTACCTTATATGGAATTTCACAGTGACCTACATATATGAGAGTTATTATAATTTTCAAAGATAGAAACAGCAGCTCAAATGTGCCAAATAGTTTGTTCACAGATAGAATCATTCTTCATCAGGACTTTAACCCAAATCCTCTGACTCCAATATGCTAAAATATAGTGTCTCCCCTGAAAAGATAATTAAAACCATTTTACCAAAGCATTTCAGATCCCTTTACCTTTTTTATCAGATGCAGAACAACTAAGTAAATGCAAATTTGTATATTTCTTTCCAATTTGAAAAAGGAATTTCTCATTTAGAAGATTAAAAACTTGATAATAATAAATTACTCTTAATGAGGATCTGTTCTGCATCATTTCCTAAACATTGCTCTTAGAAATTATTATTTCCATTTTATAGATGAAAAACCTGAAGCATCAGGACGCTAAGTAACTTGTCCATCACTTCAAAGCTAATAGACACCAGATCTGAAACTCCAGTCAAATTTTCTGACTTTAAACCTATACTAATTTCAAAATATCCAACTGCCTGAAGAGAAGATAAAGAACAGAAAGAAAACAAGCAAGAGAGAAATGAGAAAAGTGTGTAGAAGGCACTTATTACAAACATCAATTTCTTCTCAAGTTTCTAAGATCTGAAGATTCTCAATGACTAAATTCTTTCCTGGAGGTAATATATGTACTGAGAGAGACATAAAAAATGTTTTTAGGACACAGGAAGACTATTTAGAACAACACTCAGTAGACAGAACATTTATGACTTGCCTAGCAGGAACAAAAATGATTCTTCAGGAAACACTAACTGAAACAGTGATGTCAACACCAAGCTTATGGAAGTTCTCCCCTGAGTAGATCCTTGTATTATTTTTATTTCATTCTTCTTCTTGGGACATCTAGAATTTGGGACATTACTCCCAAATTCATTACCTTTCTATAACAAACTATATTCTTATACAAATACTTTAGTAAATGTCTTTCAGGATCATGTAATTCCTTTAGGGGTTGTATGGGGAAACCCTCTGTCCACTTGATTTATGAAAGGCAGATGGTTAGTAATACTTGAACTGTTATTGATGCCTCCTGACATCTTTCTCAGCACCCTTAAAGAGAGTGGCATAATTCTTTAAGACATAATATTACACTTAGGAATTGCTCTAAAATATCATCAATCTTTTATGCACGACTCTGAACAAGCAGCTAGTGTTAAATAAACCATAACCAGAAATGAAATTCAAGCTACTTTGAGTGACTTCAAAATGCTCTCCATTTGCCAATTATGTCCTACCATATTTCATTTTATCAGTTATTCACTATTCTTGGCTAAAAATACAGTTATGACAAATAGTATATCTCAGAGGAAGTTTCATGCTTTTCCAAAGAAAAACGATCAATATGTCTCAGCCAAGCCATCCTTTATATTTTGCACTTGGTGAAACTAATATTGTGAGTGATGATGATGGTGACTTTATTGGCAGTTGCTGATGAATTTGGCTTTTAGGAATGTAAATATAACTAAAAAGAATATCGAAACAAAATAGCAGGGCTTCCCTGGTGGCACAGTGGTTAAGAATCTGACTGCCAGTGCAGGGGATATGGGTTCGAGCCCTGGTCTGGGAAGATGCCACATGCTGTGGAGCAACAAAGCACATGTGTCACAACTACTGAGCCTGTGTACTACAACTACTGAAGCCTGCGAGCTTAGAGCCTATGCTCCACAACAAAGAGAAGCAACCACAATGAGAAGCCTGCACACTGCAACGAAGAGCAGCCCCCACTCTCCGCAACTAGAGAAAGCCTGCATGCAGAAACAAAGACCCAACACAGCCAAAAAATAAATAAATGAAAAAAATATATAAATACATATTTTTAAAATGGCATAGTTATAAAAAAAAGATGTCTGCTAAACACAGAATGGACTTTCACCAGAGGAAAGGCAATCAGTGAAGGATTCTCTCCTTTTTATATAATTTGGAATAAAGAAAATAAATTCAAAATTCAATCAGCAAGAACAGGTGCTCCACTCCCCACCTTCCACCTTCTAGAAATAGATTGAAAAATATCCAAAGCTTTGAACTTTAAATCATCTACTTGTTTTATGAAATGAAATATGATGTATGGAGAAGGGAATGGAACTGTTCATCATGTATCCTGATCTGGAGTCTTCTTGGATGCTCTGTATCTCGAGGTAAATTACTTAACTTCTCTAACCCTCAGTTTCATAAATATTTTAATCACTGCTTCAAGAATCAAATAACATACAAACCTAAAAATATTTTAAAATATAAATAGCTCTTCAAATATAAATAATCACTCATTATATTCCCTAGAGAAAAAGAGTTTTCATAGTACTAAAATAAAGTTAAAATTAAAATCATTATTCATGTATATAAGCTATAAAACTATATGAACACAAATGCACTAAAATAGTTTATAGAGTAAAAAACCTATATATAAATTACTAGATTTATGAAATTAATTAACAGCAATTGTATATTTTCACATATCACCATTATAAGCAATATGCTGTAACTAACAACTGCAATTTGAGGTATTCAACAACAGCATAAAATTCATCCTCACGTTTTCCATCCTGCTGTGTTTCTGTGATGCTACCAGCAGTTTTTTCTGTCATTCAAACCTACAAGCCACTTTAAGTTGAAGATTCTCTATCTCCCTCAGATATGGCCACATCAGTCTTAAAGTGATCTCAGTATCTTTTTCAACAGAGAAGAACAAGAACTTTTTTTTTTTTTTTTTGTGGTACGCGGGCCTCTCACTGTCGTGGCCTCTCCCGTTGCGGAGCACAGGCTCCGGACACGCAGGCTCAGCAGCCATGGCTCACGGGCCCAGCCGCTCCGCGGCATGTGGGATCTTCCCGGACTGGGGCACAAACCCGTGTCCCATGCATCGGCAGGCGGACTCTCAACCACTGCGCCACCAGGGATGCCCACAAGAACTTTTTGATTAGAATCTAAGCCTTCCAAGCTTACAGAAGGGCATGTGTTCTCAGGAAGGTGGATGGGGGAGACGTCACATTAAAAACCTTATGAAAGGGAAAATACAGTCATAGGTCATAGTGTTCAAATGGGGAATGTTGGAGGACCAGCCAGACTAGAGTGGATGTTTGATATAAGTGTCACGGGAGATAATGCTGGGACGGGTATGAGGTCAGATCAGAGCAAGAGGATACTGAACACTATTCTGAGGAACCTACACTATCCTCTTAGCAGTGGAGACATTTTAGAGCAAGGTAGTGAGCTCACACTTTTGCTTGAGGAAGTTGACTCAGGCCTGCGGGGCAAGTTAGAATGAAGCAAGGAGAAACACAAAGGGAAAACAGGAAAAAAAAAAAAAGCTATGTAAGAAAGCATGTTGTTCTGTAATACCTTCTTGGCTTACTTGCTGGTTCCCTTTACCTATATCCTTTAGCTGAGTAATATAATCTCTTCTTTCCTGCTTCCCCATGCTGAGAGTCTCATATTAAGTCCCATGGTCTAAAAGAAGAAGCTTGATTTTTAGGACCTGATAAAATCATGTGCAAATCCCAGCTCTACAGAATACTATCTGTGCAAACCTAGAAATATTGCTTTTTTTTTCTGAGTCTGTCTCTTGTCTTATAAAAAAGGAATAACAATAGCTATACTGCACCAGCTGTTGTGAGAATTAAAGGCAAACTATGGAACTTGCATGGAACTTAGTAGGTTCTCAGAAAATGTTAGTTCCTATCATTTTTATTTCTTTACCTTAATTTAGTGTGATCTTTTGCTACAGATGTGGAAATAGATCCATTGAAGGAAAGTGCCTTGCCCTAGATGCCTTAATGAGTTAAGGAAGTAGAATCCATAGTTTCCAAATTAGGCTGAGGCTGCCATCTTTATGCTCCATTACCTCTCTCCTTTCTTCTCAATATGTTACACTATCGTGCTGATATGAAAATGTCCAGGTAAGCCACACTCTGGTGCTTCTCTTCTGCCAGCACTGCCAACAAAACCTTCAGGCCATATGTCTTTACCCTAAACATCATCATGACTTGTATCAGCCATGTTTATATGTGTGGATAATTTATTTATATGTCACTAACTTAATATTATATATTAAATCTTATTTTCTGTTTCAATTAACTTTGAAACAAAACTACATTTAAATTCTATTTCAAAGTATTTATGAGCATCTTTTTTTTTTTTTTTTTTTTTTTTGCGGTACGCAGACCACTCACTGTTGTGGCCTCTCCCATTGTGGAGCACAGGCTCCGGACGTGCAGGCTCAGCAGCCATGGCTCACGGGCCCAGCCGCTCCGCGGCATGTGGGATCTTCCCGGACCGGGGCATGAACCCTTGTCCCCTGCATCGGCAGGCGGACTCTCAACCACTACGCCACCAGGGAAGCCCTATGAGCATCATTTTTATACTGAAATGTGTCTCATCCATATATATGATTCATTCTAATGTTGCTCACTTGGATTGTTATTTACTATGTAATTTTATAAATAATAGTGATAAATAATATTTGGGTATAGACATTTTAATAGATATAGTGAGATTTTCTTAGTGTAGATTTTCTAAATGATAACGGCAATAATAAAAACAGCCAGTATTAATTGGGTTTTTATTCTAAGTCTGTACTGAGCACTTCACATGCATTATTTGACTGAATATAAGTGGCAATCCTGTGAGATTATATTAATATTGTCATTTTTTTATTGAAGTATAGTTGCTTTACCATGTTGTGTTAGTTTCAGGTGTACAGCAAAGTGATTCAGTTATAACACACACACATACACACACATATATTATATATATATATATATATTCTTTTTCAGATTAATTTCCCATATAGGTTATTTCAAAATATTGAGTATAGTTCCCTGTGCTATACAGTAGATCCTTGTTGTTTATTTTATATATAGTAGTATGGATATGTCACTCCCAAACTCCTAACTTATCCCTCCCCCAGCCTTTCCCCTTTAGTAACCATGTTTGTTTTCTATGTCTGTGAGTCTGTTTCTCTTTTGTAAATAATTTCATTTGTATCATTTTTTTAGATTCCATATACAAGTGATATCATATGATATTTGTATTTCCATGTCTGACTTACTTCACTTAGTATGATTATCTCTAGGTCCATCCATGTTGCTGCAAATGGCATTATTTCATTCCTTTTTATGGCTGAATAACATTCCATTCATCTTCTTTATCCATTCATCTGTCAATGGACATTTAGGTTGCTTCCATGTCTTGGCTATTGTAAATAGTGCTACAATGAACATTGGAGTGCATGTATCTTTTTGAGATATGGTTTTCTCCAGATATATGCCCAGGAGTGGGATTGCAGGATCATATGGTGGCTCTAATTTTAGTGTTTTAAGGAACCTCCATATTGTTCTCTATAGTGGCTGTACCCATTTACATTCCCACCAACAGTGTGAGAGAGTTCCCTTTTCTCTACACCCTCTCCAGCATTTATTATTTGTAGACATGTTGATGGCCATTCTGATTGATGAGATGATACCTCATTGTACCTCTGATTTGCATTTCTCTAATAATTAATGATGTTGAGCATCTTTTCATGTGTCTTTTGGCCATCTGTATGTCTTCTTTGGAGAAATGTCTGTTTAGGTTTTCTGCCCATTTTTTGATTGGGTTGTTTGCTTTTTTTTTTTATATCGAGCTGTATGTGCTGTTTGTATATTTTGGAGGTTAATCTCTTGTCGTTTGCATTGTATGCAAATATTTTCCCCCACTCTGTAGGTTGTGTTTTTGTTTTGTTTATGGTTTCTTTTAAGCTTTTCAGATTAGAAAAATGGTGCTCAGAGAGGCCAGCTGTCCTGTTAGCCAGTAAATGGAAGAGCCAGAATTGAGCACAGCTCTGCCAGAGTTCAGAGTGCATGTATAAATAGTATCAGAAACGTGCCTCCTGCATGCATATCAAAAGCAAGAAAATACAACCATCCTCAGAAAAATAGAAAAAAGGTTTAAAGTTTATATGAAATTTGCCCTTGTTGTTATCATGATAATCTCAATGGAATTCCCTCCTAGAACTCTTGCTATGTGGAAGGGACCTCCTAGGTTTAATTTTTAACTGCAAGTATATAATAATGAGGATACAAAGCTCTGTGGCAAAACACTAGGGTGAAATTCTTAGAAATGTAAAAATTTTGCCACCTCCCTAGCAGTGATTAGATGTTTAAATAAACCACTGTATGGGTGTCACCAGCTGGAGGAGAGTTCTAGTGAGACATGTAAGTACTCTGGGGACAAAAACAGACTTCAAAAAAATCACAAGTTAACAAATGACAGAAAAATTGAACAATGCAGCTGGAACCATTTATCCAAGTGCTGCTGACAAAGACAGTTGGCTTAATAGGAGACTAATAGCATTTTTGCTTGAAAATTCACTTTATAAATGGAAGTCATATACAAGTGCTTATATTTGGTCAGTGAAGATAATACCTAGGGCTTAAAAAGACAAAATCCCTTGCCATCCAGAGGAAGAGACAGGAATCTCACCTATAAAGCAACAATGAATGATTGAATAAAATATAGAATTAAGTATGTAGAGTAATAATCCATGTGCTGAACCATCAGTGAAAGCTCAGTAGAGGGGAAATTTTATAGAAGAAGCAGAAATTAGTCACAGTAGTTTGCAGAATGGAAATGCAAGAAATGTGAATTGGATTCACCTAGTTTAGCCCACTCCCTGGACCTCTGACATCAGTAGGTGCTTCCGTGCTTAGAGAATAGTGGATAGGCAATTGCTACACACATAACCTGACAAGGTAAAGCACCCAAAGACTCAGGGATTCAGGAATGAGGGTCTGGCTTATTCTACCTGGCAAGCGACCCAGACCACCTGAAGAGCTGAGCAAGGGGAGACAATTCAATAAATGGATAGTAGAGGAATATTAAAATTTATTTTTTAAGGAGATTATAGAAAATAATACAGAATAGAAAGAACATAATGGATCATTTTACCTGTGAATAAATTGACTAGAGGAGAGTAGAACGGTTGGCATTAGAGTGAAGGGAAAGTCCATATATTTGAACAGGATAGAAGAATGATAATATAAATACAGATGCAAGCAGGCCAGAATCTTAGTGATGGGAAGATAAAATCATACTTAAATGACTGGCTTCATGCAATATTAGCTATGGTCATTGGTTACACTTGCATGTGGGCACAGTGAATGCTGACATTTTTAGGAGAGAGATAAATATGTTAAATAGTTTTCTGAGAGAGGAGAAAATAGGCTTATTTAGAAAGTGTAGGTCTTATTTAGAAAAAAAAAATAATAGTTACAGATTGGGACACTTAAAATAGATATCTTAGAGGTTGAGCAATTATGGATGGGACAAGATCTAGAGTAAGTCTATGGGAGTGGGAACCAGAAATGGGAGCAGGGAATGACAAGGTCATTGGAGCTGGAATGTCACGAATCTGGCAGTCCAAGCTATTGGACATTATCATCACAGTAGCCATGAAGACCATCAATGATGTTAACAGGAGTTAGTGGTAAAGAAAAAGACTGTAAGCCAGATGGTAAAGACATCAATGTACAAGGGTTACTAACTGGTGAGTAGTTGATGACAGCAATAAAGAAGGGAGTAGTGGGTGATAAAATTTAATGACACATACTTAAAAGAAGCTTTTTTATGTAGCTAGTGGAATAAATAGTTTGGAAATTGCAATGAGGAGCAAGCAGAAAACTTGTCCCACTACAACAGCTAACTAAAGCTGATGGCAAAAAAAAGAGTATTTTTTTTCTGTCTCTCACAAACCACACACACATGCATGTGTTTGTTCATGTGTATATTCTAATATACGTTACAGATATTTACTCTAATACACAATTAAACAAATACATATATCCTCACACAAGTAAATAGATTTATATAATTTCAACAGTTCTTTTTAAAGTATTTCTTCTATAATATGAGATGTTCATTTACCACATCCAGTATGTAAAAGTATACGATTTCAATATTTATAATGAATAAGTAAATTGTTTATACATGTTTAATTTATACATGCATCTATACACATCTATATGCATTGGATGTGTGCATCTGTTCACATATATGTTGAATTTGCTCTGCTGATTTATTCTTTTTCAAAACTGTTTGGATAGTTCAAGCAGATGTGTTGTGACTCTATTAAAACTTTGCTTTTAGCAATGGACTGGCAATGACCTGGAGAAGATGGGTAGAAGGATGGACTGGGAGACCAGTGGGCATGAGGGAGTACTGATGAGACCATTGACTGCCTTCTCCACACACCTCCTTTCCTTATACCTAGTCCCAGTGTTCAAATATCAGAAAGATTTGGCTTCAGGGGAGTTTGGTCTGCTAGCCATACCAATCTTGTGTGAATCCTGACTGGGTTAGAACAATCTTGATATTTCCCCATCAAAGCCATTGACTAGTGTCACACAACTTTGGCATGCAAAAACACAAGAGAAATGATGCTGAGAACACTTTTGAGAAACATTTTCTCTCTTGAAGATAGTGACCCATTTGAGAGGATGCAGATGGGACTATGCTGTCCAGTTTTTGCTTTTGGATATGATGACTGGAAGCATGATAGCCACATTGGAACCATGGATGGGTTCTGCCTGGGGAAATAAGCAAAAATATAAAGATTAAAGACAGAGGATTGAGTTATGACATCAAAATGAGGTTCAAACATGGAATAAAAACAACCAAAAAAAAAAAAAAGAAACTTTTAAGTACCTTATTTATCATAATTATTTCCAATTGGTTGGACTTTCTCTTCTCTCAAATGACAAAAGGTAATGTCTATTATCTATTAGTACTGGACACAATAATTTGTCCATAATTAAGAGGTAATATTTTTTGTAACAAACAGATATCTTTAGGCTGGATATCAGATTGGTGATAGTATTTAATTAAAACCCATCATTTTTCAAGAGAGTAAACAGGGGTGAAATGGCAGTCTCAAACATTTACACTAGTTGTGGCAAATAAAAACACAAACAAACAAAATCAAACCACCCAGAATAATAAGGATGCCTGATGTGTAGACAGCATTTTCCACTCATAAAGCACTTGTCCTTTAACCTAGAAACCAGTCTTCTATCTTCTTATCTAGTGTTCCTTCTACTACTGCCTTCTGTCCTTGCAAATCTCACCATCTCAGGAGACAGAAAGATTGATAGAGCATGCAAATTTTTGTTATCCTTCTGTTTGACTACAAACCATTTTCTTTTTTCAGAAGCAGGTGGGAAGAAAGTAAATGTAAATAATAGCAATGCTTTCATTCTGTGAAACCATTGAGGATTGTTAATCTGTCTCCAGGAGACGATGAAGGATGAAACAGTGATATAGAGTACAGGGTCTTGGCAAAGAGTCTCATCTGTTGCCTTTTAGACAGGTAACACTTCATCTCTGGATTTAGGACAATGGTTGATGTGCCAGATCAAATTTACATTGACAGTGGCTTCAGAGTAGTGCAAAAAAAAGAGAAGGAGGGAGGGAGGGTGGGAGAAAGAAATGATATATATATTTTTTTAATTAAAGCTTACCACATGCCAGGCAATACACTGTTAAATATAAACACTAACATATTAATTACATATATAATTCCAATTAATATATTTCATATTATATCTTAAACTCAACATCATTAGTGTTGGTCCAGAAGACTAACAGAGATATCCAGAGAGATATTTCTTGAAATAATGAGTGAACATTAGACTTGCAAAGTGCTTTAAAGACCATTAAACCACCTACTTCACAGATGAAAATTTAAGAGCTATGTGTATATTGTCACTTGCCCAGAGTAACATAGTAGCAGAGTCGGGGCTAGAATCACACAGAGTTCAGAACATAAGTTAAAAATATAAACTTTCATTCAGTTTGTTCATATTTACTAAGGTACTTCTATACACAGATGTGCCAGATCTCTAACAATGGTCACATGAAAAAATAGTGCAGAATGTAAGAGACTCAGGATTCTGAAGAAAAAAAAATTGACAGATGAAATTTAAGTTATAAGGTCATAAAATTTTCATGAAACTTTGGCTCTTCGTGTTGGTTTTTTGGAAGGTTTCAGGTAGGCAAAGAGAATGGAGAGTCTTCCTATATATGGGAAATGATATGGACAAATGAATGCCAGTTTAAGTGGAAGGTGGCCAATTTCCCAAATATCTGATGAACATCTCATTCTCCTTTCCCCTTTCCTCATCTGTTCTCTGAATCTTTACCACATACACTTAAAAATGTTCTTTGGAGTCACAAAGACTTGAATTTAAGTCTTGGTTCCTGTTCTCTTGTGAAATGTGGGAAAATGCTATCAAGTTTCTGGCCTTCAATTTCCTCCTCAAAATTGTCAATTGCACAGATCATGAGATGGCTGTGTGTTAAATGGGATCAACTACAAAGACACTAAAACCTTAGTCTAGTTCGTGGAACATAATAAATATTCAAAAATGTCACTTTCCTTTCCCCTACTCCTCATTTTTGTGTCATTTATTATTGCTGACTTTATCTTGTAGTTGTTTTGGTGACATTATGTTACCATCTTACATTAGAAACTCCTTAAAGGTAGGAATCAAATTATGTAGACCATTGTGTCATCAGTCATTTTAAGAAAAAAATCAAATCCTCTGTGTTTGGAGGCAGTTCAAGTCTGAAATCCATAGGGCAAGCCATTAGGGAATTCTCCAGTGTTAGCTGAAACTATAGTCCATAGGTGGAATTTCTAATTAAGGCCTTTCAACTGATTGAATCAGGCACACAGAATATCAAGAATAATATTTACTTAATGTTTACTGATTATAGATTTTAATCACATCTACAAAATGTCTTCACAGCACACCTAGATAAGTGTTTGATTGAATAACTGGGGACTATAGCCTAGCCATGTTGACACATAAAAATGACCATCACAACAACCTTATCTTAATAGAGGATATCTTGATAACCTAATAATAATTCATTTTTGTGTTGCATTATATAATGTTCAAAGAGCTTTCAATGCATTATCTCATTGAATGCAAAGCAAATATAGCTGTTCCCATTTACTAAAGAGAATACTGGAGCTAATGACACCTAAATTGTGCTCAAATCCCACTGTTGTTAAGTGGGATCTGAGTACATAACCCAGTTCCTTAAACTCTGATCAATAAAAGGATGCTACCAAGCTTCATACAAAGCACCTTTCATCTGAGGTAGCATTCTATTTCTAATGGAAAAAGTTGTTCTGACTCTCTTCTTTATGTCCAGAATAGAGTCCACATGCTGAGATAATAGAGTTATAATACAGAAAGAGTCTGGGTCATTGAGTCACCTGGAATTTCAATGAGTAAGAAGTAGTGCTCTCAAGAAGTTAATTTATTTCATTAAACCACTGACTTTTGGAGGTTGTTGGTTAGCAGAGCATAACCTAGTTTATGTTAACTAATTAACTTCATTAACTTCTTAGGGAGTTGATTTAAGGATTTTATTGGATAAAAGATGTGAAAATGTTGGAAAAGGCTAAGCATTACTGTGTTTTCAATCCTGCAGCTATGTTTCAATTAAGTCACTGTCTGATGTAAACAAGCCTAGACATCATGGCTGACTTCTCTCAGTCGATAGTATTTATTTCTCCAAGAAGTTTTACCAGCTGAATATGTCAAATTGCTGTCTCAATTTTAATTAGTCAGAAAAGTCAAAATCTCACACCAGAGAAACACAGCTGGGATGGGATTTTCAGGCAGTAAATTAAGCTTTTAAACATTTTTTGTCCTCTCTACCTCATTGTCCAGCCCAGGGTCAGACACAAGATGACCATCAATGTATTTTTGTTTCTAAGATACCAAACTGTTCTTTGTTCATGTCCTAAACATCATATTAAAATCAGTCATACATACCAATGTGTCCTAAACTGCATACAGTGGGCTTAAACAGTTAAAAAAATTTCCAGCTCAGGTAGAAAGTTGTAATAAAACACTTTTTTTTTAAGCCAAGGCTATCCATATTCAACTAGGTAATTTGAACTAGTTGAACTAGTGATGTCCATTGGGGTGGTGTGTAGTGTCTTCAAAAAGTACTTAGTTTGTCTAAAGCTCAAAAAGACTATATGTTTTTCCACATCCACCACTATAGAAAGTATTCTGTTCAGAGCACATGGATATCAGAATAATCCAAATTGAGTCTGTACAACTTTGAAGAGAACAAAATTGCTCAAAAGTTCATGTTAAAAAGTGATAACTAAAATTACAAGAAACAGGTAACTCAGACTACATCAGAATAGATAAAATCTAAGAACTATTATGTGCAGTTCTTATCAATAAATGATGAGATAATCTTGGCATTTAACATCAAAATTACTGTATTTTTTACCAATATATTTTTGTAAATAATTGAATAATAATAATGATGATATAAAACTTCATTTTTTGAGATCCTACTATAATTCAGAAAATGTGCAGGGAAAGTTTTATATATTGTTCCACTTAATTTTCACAATAACTATGCAAGATAAGCAAATATCTTTATCTTTATTTTATAAACAGGGACACTGAGATTCCCAATAGCTGTATGACTTGCTTAAAGTCTCCTAACTACTAAGGCTTTGTAAAGGAAAATATATTTCCAGTTCTTTCCATTTTCTATGAGAAGTCAGAAGTCCAAAATTTATATGCAATCACAATTTCTAACTTTCAGAAGCTAATTTAAAACAAATGTTTAAAATATATATGCAGGTCAGTTTTTTCCCAGAGGCTGTCAGATTGTGGTCTTTATTCTGCATGAGGATAGGCAACTGTTGTCTGAGGCCACTTTAGAAGTGGTTGGGAAGATTTTATAACCTGTGCCCTACCCCCTTGTTTACTGATGATTCTAAATCTATCACCATTGTGTATTTCCTTACTCAACCCAGAAAGAATTAAAGTTTCAAAATGCCTATCCATTTGATGGTACTCCTCTATCTAACCCACACACAGAGAAATATTCTATTCGAGGTTAGATAAGATGTAAATGACTACTCTTGTACACCATGACAAGGGTATGAAGAAAGGAACAGTGAGTGTGGAAGAAGCTCCAGAGGTGCTGGAGGAATAATGCTGGGAGGGGCAACAGAATTCTAACTTCTTCCTATTTATAACTCTAATTGACCCTTATTATCAGGTAGAAGAACTAAAGAATATTTTTATTTCAGAGTGTGTCCACCACACTGGACTCTGAGTCCAGGCTTATGATTTTTCTGTAATAGCACATGGGATTTCAGATATGACCTAATGGTTTGTTGACATTTAAAAGGAACAAAATAAAGTACTGGTTTTCATTCCTATGTGTCCAGAAGTAATTAAAATATACACAGTGAAATCATTAAGATAAAAATCAAAATATTGATTTTATTGCTGGTATATATGAATTTGGATTTGTAACTTAGATCTGTGTCTAAAATAGACTTTTAAATATTTTGCTCCTGGACTTTAACATAGAGCCATTCAATCCTTGCTTCACATTCATGTAAGGAATTTCTGAAAATACTAATGCTCAGGTCCCACCCAACAGATTCTGGCTTAATTGGTCTTGGGTGGAACCTGGGCTTTAGTTTACTTTGTAAAAGTTCCTCATACGATTTTATCATACAGCCAGGATGGGGAAAGATACATTGGCCTGCATGAGTCCTTCTCAAAAACTTTTATGTGCATGTGTATCACAGGAGAACTTTGTGAAAATGAACATTCTGATTCACTGGTCCTGGGGTCGGTCCAGAAGAATCTGCATTTCTGGTCTCTGGTTGAAATTTTTCATGACAGGTTCTAAACCACCAAGATGTTCTGCCTTAGGGAGAGAATGACTAACAGACCATATCCTGCTCAGCTGATCCAAGGGAATTTGCTACCTCCTAGCTGAAGCCAGTGAGATGCAGACCTCCATCCATGTTTTTAAAGATGTAACTTGACCTTGACACTAGTATGCTTTTGATGTGGAACCAGAGACAAAGCATAACCACTTTGTTCTATGAGTAGAAAGATCCATAAGAGGCTAAGAAAGGCTTACACTACAGAGGAGCAACAGTTCTTTCTTCCAATTGTGCTAATCCTGTAAGTCACAACTTTGTGACATGGTTAAGGAAGCAGGGGGAAGGGCAGAAGCCATGTCACCAATGTTTCAAGAGGTTTGGCCTGGGGAAGAGTGTGGAGAGGAGATAAGAATGTCTCCTCCTAACTGAGCTCATTATAAATTGTTTGATGTTAACCTTGTCTTTGATGAAAAGATGGTATCCTGGTCCTTCAATCTCTGAATCCCCAAATTAGCTTTCAGTACCGCAAGTCCCCAAAGAAGACTTGTGGAGGTGTCATTCTAGGTTAATGTATAAATTATATTATAATAAGCTTTATAATATGACTAGACTTTATTTTGTTTTCTGCCATTCTGTTCTAGGTTAATCCACACTGAGTATCAATGTGGATTCCATCTAGCCTAAGACCTCAGCTAACTTCCGATCAAATAGCAGAATCTTTGGGGTTCCTGGGTATTGAGGTTTTAAGAAAACTCTCCTAGATGGCCTTAATGTGACACCATAGTTGAGAGTCATGGATCTTTAAGACTTTGCAAGTAAAATGTTAAAACACTTATTTGGTCACACGTCTAAGTGATATGTCTTAATTCAGGTAGGTAGGCTTCTTGGCTTATTTTTAGTTATGACTGTGAGTGTAGATGTCAGTGTTCTGAAGACAGAGGGAAGGACAATGCTCCTTACTCAGTGCACAAATGGTCTAAACTCTTTCACCTGGGCTGCCCCTTCAGGGTGCCCCATGTAGTAGGCAACTTTGGGCTTGACTTGGTTCACCAGTTCCATGGGGCATCAATGAAATATTGAGAAATCTCCAAAGCAACATAGACCAAGAGAGACAATTCAAGGAGGAAAAAAACACACAGTCACCAAAAGAGGTCCTAACATATTTCATAGATTTGCTAACCAAACTGGAACTTTATTCTCTGATGACTTGTAATAGTAACGTCCTCAGGAGAGAGGAGGGTGTTTTGATCTTCTTGTAGAAGTTTAAACATCCCATTAACACTATGATTATAGATAGTTAGATATCTCTTCCAAGTAATGTTCCCATTCAAAGCCATACCTTTATTTTGGGGATAAACAGTTTCACCCCTTCTAAAGGTACTTGCATTTTTGGTTTGCCATATGCAGATTTGGTCATTTTGGGAAATGCATGCTTAAAATCATTTTTAACTATTCACCCTAACTGTATCACTAGCTCTAAATCTGTTTCTTTATATAGAGAGTAAGTTAGTAATTTGTGTATACCACACAAGTATTTTTGCAAACTATAAAATATAGTTTACATTGTCATGTATGTTATAAATTTGCATTTACACCCTTATCATGAATGACACAAATATAAACATATATCAAATGAATTTACTTATAGCATTAATTGATAAAAATATTGTTCAGTTAAATTCTGCATTATGGGTAAGAAGGGAATTAAAAATATCTTCTGGTAAAAAAGTATTTTGTATGCTATACCGATATTTCAAATTACCAGTGGAGAGAGAAGAGTATTTGTGTGTTTGGATTTCAGATGGAAGGATTTGCACAGGAATGAGGAAAAGAAATGATGGGCCATGAATCTTGTCCTATAAGCATTCTTCCTTGCCTTCCCTAATGAAACCAGCAGTTGCCAATCCCCCGGTTTGTTTGATTTTTTTTAATACATACTAATTGATAACAAAAAAGAAAGTAAAAAAATATATATTAGAAGGAAATAAAAACCCGAATTCTACAAACAGTTCTCACAGTTCATTGATTTGTGTTATAAGCTGAAGTCTGCCTCTTACACCAGAGGAGTAATCTTTTCCACTTCAGGTCTCAGTTTCCTCAAATCTAAACAAAGGATGGTATCATCCAGTTCTAGAATCCTACTCTTTGGCAGAAAAAAAAAAAGCCCTGAAGTGGTTAACAGATACTCAGAGTCTGGGAAAATGCAAGGAGAAGCTGTCACCACTGGAGCTTAGCTGGCAGCGCTCTTACCCAATTCTCTGTCTCCCCTCCAATCCCATCCTCACCCTGCTAACCTACCCCAGATGAGTTACAGATAGACCTGTCAAACTGGCCTCTACATGTAGTACCACCAAAAATGTAATACTTTTCTTTTTCCCTAAAAATATCTGTTTTCAATCACCTTGTAAACTCAGGACATCTTCCGGGTGTCTGGACTTGTTTGGAAATTTCACTTTAACACTTGAGTGCCAGACCCAACAGACACAGCTTTGACATCAATTAACAGCACAACAAATTGACAGCAGCCACTTCTGGAAACAACTTCTACACTGACAGTGAGGTATGACGGTTGAGAAACAGTCCCTCCAGTAACACTTTGTCATTCTCCGACATTGCCGTCAGACCCCATACCTTCCCCCAGACCTACACAACACAAACATGCATGCACATGTTCTTACAAATATGAATATACAGCTGGACTTGCACATGCAGGCTTACATAGGAATCAAGGAGCTTGCACATAGGGGTACTCATGTTCCTCTCCACACAGGTGTTCACACATACACACACCCTTAAGCATTTAAATTTGCTCACACATGCAACCCTTCACAATTGCATGCACATAGACAACCACATCCACAAACAGACACAAAGGATCAGTCACCTATGTGTGTACACAAATCTAAGTGTGCCCCTCTGATTATCCACAGGCTCATACACGTGCCTGTAAACCCAGCTCTCACAAAAACATGCACACAGAGTACAAAGAGACATAATTTCTCAGATGCTGTATTATTCGAATACATGCTCACACAAATACAGGCACATATAAATACCCACCCAGTGCAAGAGACTGTAGACCATTTTCTGAAGTAAAGTTGCAAAATGCAGCTGTTTTGGCTCTGAACAAAGACTATGAAATCCAGAGTAAACAAAGGAATGCTCTTCATACATTCTGGTTTTAATATATTTAGCTATGAACAGCTTTATCTGCCACATGTCTCTCTCTCTCTCTCTCTCTCTCTCTCTCTTTTTGCCATTCAGGGTGTTGGAGTTATGTTTACATAACAAGGTCTTGGAACATTTGGTCAAATTAATATTTCTTTCATGTGAAAAGATACTGCCTTCAATGGCTGGTTTTAGCTGTTGTTTAGCACCATTTACTCGATGGAGAAACTTTTCATGGTTGTTCAGTCTTGACATGTTTTGCCACAAATTGCTTCTATTTGTGTCTTCCAGCACCTACAATCACCTTTAAGAGTTTTCAGATCACTGGCTAGAAAAGAATAAAGGCTGTTCTTCCAAGTCTTCATATTTTTTAATGCCTTTCATATGTTTGGAAAATTAAACAGCTTTATTAATTAACACTTACTTTGGGACATGTGAGCAGAAAAAAAAAGGGAAGAAGATGTGTGCTGTTGTCCTCAGCATAAATGAGAACAGCTGGAGCTGGAGAACAGAAACAGAAAAACAGAGTGTCTTTATTTATGGAGCATAAAGCCACAGTCTTGGAATCTCGATGGGCAATAATTTAGCAGGCAACTGAGTGAGGTGCAGTAGTTTACAGAAGACTGGGTCAGAACTTAGGTCCCTCCACTGGGCACCTGTGTGACTCAGGGTAAATTATTTTAAGCTCTGAGATTTGGGTACCTTCAATGTACAATGACAATGATGGTCCCTCATTGAATTTTTGTGACAGAGAGTGGTCAGCATAGTCTTTTTGGTACTCAAAAATCATGATATGCTTTTATCTTTCCTTCAATTATTGTCTGCAACATCATCTATTTAGTTTTTGTATTAAACCCTAGACCAGTGATTCTTAACCTATAAAAGATTCACGTGGTTTGCTATCTCAGAAAAGGATCAGCTTATATTTTTAAGTGCTTTTATTTCCCCCAGAGGAGTTTTGTGGGTTCCTGGACTCAATGCCAGCATATGTGAGGAAGGCTTCCCAACACCCATAAGCAGTTCTCTGACACCAACTGGGTGCCTACAATTCAACTCTATTCTGACACTATCTACTCAGAGACAGCATCAGATTTCACAAGATTAAAGTTCAGTCCTCCAAGGCTGCCCACCTCCCATTTTAGATGCTAGTTGTAAGCCCTGGTGATCAGCTGTGCTTCTCACCAACCAGCTATGGATTAGAGATTCCAACAATCCCCTCCTTGGACTTCAGACTTCAGGTTGTTACCTGTTTTTCTTATCCAATGGCTATAAATCAGAGGTTCCCACAACCTCCTCATCAGGTTCAGTTAATTTGCTAGAGATGCTCACGGAAGTCAGAGAAATATTTTACTTACTAGATCACTGGTTTATTTTAAAAGTTATAACTCAGGAGCTGCCAGATGGAAGAGATGCATAGGACAAGTTGTGTGGGAACGGGCACGAGCTCCCATGCCCTCTCCAGGCTCTTCACTCTCTCTAAATTACCATGTGCTTACCAACTCATAAGCTTTCTGAACCCTGTCCTTTTGAGTTTGTTAGAGGCTCCATTACATAGACATAGTTGATTATATCATTGACCATTGGCAACTGATTCAACTTGCAGCCTCTCACTTCTCCCCAGAGGCTGGGGGCGGTAGGACTGAAAGTTTCAACCCTCCATGGTTGACTTCACTGGTCACCAGTCCCCATGCTTAGGTGTTTTACAGAAGTAACCTCATTAACATAAGAGGTATCTTTAAACTTTTATCACTTAGGAAATTCCATTGAGAGCTGTGAGCCAGGAATTATGGAGGAAAACCAAATATATATGAGAAATATGAATCTGATCATCTGAATGACCAAATTCACTGTTGTATCTCCAGTACCCAGATAAGTGTCTGGCACCTAATAGATTCTCAATAGTATTTGCTGAAATGACAAATAAGGTTCTCAGATATTCCCATTTGGGTCCCCTATCCCAAGCCAAAAAAAAAAAAAAAAAAGATTCACTCTGTTCTTTCCATGAAGAATCATAATTGCCATGGGCTGAACATGTCCCTCCAAAACTTATATGTTGAACTCCTAGCCCCCAATGAGATGGTATCAGAAGATGGGTCCTTTGGAAGATGACTAGGTTATGGAGGGTGGAGCCCTCATGAATGAGATTAGTGTCCTTATAAAAGATACCTCAGAGAATTCTCTTGCCCTCCTACTGCCATGTGAGGGGACAGAAAGAACCAGGAAGCATAACACCAAATCTGTCATACACAAAAGCACCAAATCTCCCAGCACCTTAAACGTGGACATGCCAAACTCCAGAACTGTGAGAAATAAATGTTTGTTTATTTAAGTCATGCAGTCTATGGGATTTCTGTTATAGCATTATGAACCGATTAAGACAATAATCAAAGACTACGGCTCCCCATCACTCTGTCCCCAGGACCTGGAATGGCATATAAAAGAGGCTTAATAAGTGTGTGTTACATGAATCAATAAAATAACAGTAAGAATTTTTTGTGGGGACAGCGGAAATATAATACCATTAAAATATCATCATTAAAATAATCCAGTTCCACATTTCTTGCAGAGAAGCAAAGTTCTTGTTCTTCACTTATTCTTACTTATCTGCTTCCAAGTGGGGCTCCTGTCCTTAGACCCAGAGTATACAAATTATGCTGACATATCACCCTCTGTTTTTCTGATAATACATAATTTATCTCAATAATTTCATCTATACTTTTTTCTAATTGCCATATGCATCAGAAAATTCCCATCTCAAGCTCATCCTCTTCATAAACTTTAGCTTTCAATATTCAGTGAGCTGGAGCACTCTATCAGGAGAGCCTGCAAATGCCTTAAACTAAAATGATCACCAGCATTCACCCAGTAGACATGCTGAGTACCCCTGTACCTGTCTGCACCCTGTTGGGTCTCCTTTTCATCCTCTCAACACTTTTTCTCCTTCTGCATTAACTATTGTTGCAGTTTAAGTATCCATGTCTTGCTCCCTTTTCTTCTTCCTGCACAAATCTATGCACAAAAAGTCTCTGAGAGGCAGTGTGATTCAGCAAAATTTCACAGGACTTAAATTTACCTTTAAAAGATTTAAAGATACCTATGACCTTGAATAACAGTAGATGAGAAAGAACTGCCAAATGCACTGAAGAGCAGAGACACTTGTTGAAAAAGGCAAATCTATAAAATAAAGTTAGCAAAAATAGCTCCCAAAAGGAAGTGCAATACATAAGGGCAAACCAGCACTCATTTCTTTGAGCAACTAGAATAGGGTATGCAGACTAGCATCCTTGACACCCCTTCCACAATGCTGAGATGTAGGCAAAGTACGTGGTTTCAGGAAAGCTTGAAGTAGTTTCCCAGGAAGGAGGAACCTTGACTTGGGACCAACCTGGCTGCAGTTGATCTCTGTTTTCTGGGAAGAAGCAAAGGCACAAAAAATTCACAGTCATACAACCCTGCCAAATAAGTAACCCCACGCTGTTATGTGGGAAAACTTGTTGATACAGAAACCCATTCTGGCCCCAGCTTAACCCAAATTCTCCTGAAAACAGCTGTCCTGTAAGAACCTACCCCACTCAAAGATGAGAAACCAATAAAAAGGAAGAAGTACAGGATCTCTACAAAGATACTACAAGAAATAAGAATAAAAAGAACAGCAAAATGTGAAAGATGACTAAGCCTCACCAGAAAAATATTGCCATAGAACAGATGTAATATATGAGCAAACACAGAATCATAAATAAAATTTTAAAAATACCTTTTAAAAAACTGTACTAGTAAGATGCAACAAGTTAACCAAAAGAGATGAAACATGAGCTGACAGAATGTGGGAGATAAGTGGAGAGGAAATGGGAAAATTATCATCTACAAAACATGTCTGCATTGGAAAGAGCACAGAAGAAAATAGAAACTGCTCAAAGTGCAGTAAGGCCATGAAAGACAGAAAGACAAAAAAATGAGAGAAAAATGAACAAAGAATTTTAAAAGATTGTAGATGGCAGATATGAAACAAAGGAAAGAAAAAAATGACTTCACACATGCACTGTGAAAGGTAGCTTCAAAAATTGAATAAATATGTTTTTAAAGCTATGATTTTGTAAATATTTTCAGATGTAAAAGAAGACCTAACTATATATGTTGAAAGTGTACCCTATAATGTAAGACTTTTTGAAAGGAGAAAAGTTCAAGTTACTGGTCTTCTAAGATAGAGAAAGAATACTTTGGACATGAAGATTAGATCATCTACACAAGAAAATAATCAGGCTAGATTCAAAATGATTCATAGCAACATTTACTGTTAGAAGACTGAGGAACATGTGGTTCCAACAACCTCAGGGAAACAAGAATTTTAGCCCGAAGAAATGTTGGTCTAATTATAAAGTCGACATTCATTCATTTGTTCTGAAATATTTATTGAGCACCTATTATAGTCAAGCATTCTAGGTACAAGGAATACAATATCAGCAATAATAATAACTAGCAGATAAAATTCCCTCTCTTATAAAGCTTACATTGTAATTGGCGGTAAAAATTGAGCAATATATGTATAATGGGAGGAGGTGATAAGTGATAAATTCTAAATAAATAAATAAAATAAATAAATAAGCATAGAAAGTAAATAGAGATTATCAAAAGCACTGCTGTTTTAGAGAGGGTGCCCAGGAAAGCCTTAATGAGACATGACATGTGAGCAAAAATAGGAATGAGTAAAGGAGTAAGCCTTGCATATACCCAGGGAAAGAACATTCTAAGCAAAGATAATAGCTACTACCAAGGCGCTAAAGCATAAATGTGCCTGGAATGTTTAGGAAACAAGAAAAAGATCAGTATGGATGGAACAGAGTGAGGAGGAGGCAATAGGAAGATGAGGTCAGGAAGGTAATGTGGAAAGGCTATTTTTATGTTGGCTATTTTAAGGCTTTGAGATTTTACTCTGAGATGGGAAGTCATTGGAGAGTTTTAAGATGAGTGACATGATCTCTTGCATATTTTAATTCCCTTGTTCTATCTTCTATATTACAAAATGACCATAGGCAAATATAGGAGTCTATTTAGGAGGCTATTAAATAATATAAGTTAAAGTTGATGGTGACGTGACCCTAAGTGTTAGTCATGTAAGCAGTGAAAATCAAAAATATTTGGTTATGAATTGACTGTAGGATTAAAAAATAAGTGAGAAGCTCTAATTCACTCTTGGTGGAATACAAAAAGATACACCCACTTTGGAAGCTGTTTGGTAGTTTCTTACAAAACTAAATATACTCTTACCATAAGATGCAGCAAATGTGCTCTGATATTTGCCTAAAGGTATTAAAAACTTATGTCCACACAAAAACTTGCAGATGGGTGTTTAGAACAGTTTTATTCATAATTGCCAAAACCTGGAAGCAACCAAGATGTCCTTCACTAGGTGAATGGATAAATAAACTGTGGTGCATACAAACAATGGAATATTGTTTAGAGCCAAAAAAATGAGCTTCCCAGCCATGAAAAGACATGGAGAAGCCTTAAATGTATATTATATAGTGAAAGAAGCCAACTGAATAGGCTACATACTGTGTGATTTCAACTATATGACATTCTGTAAAAGGCAAAACTATTGAATAGTTAAAAAAATCAATGACTGTCAAGGATTAAGGGAGAGAAAGGGATGAATAGGCAGAGCATAGGGGAGTTTTAGAGCAGACAAACTACTCTGTATGATGTTATAAGGGTGGATACATGGCAATATATATTTACCCGAACTCACTGAATGTACACCACCAGTAGTGAGCCCTAATGTAAACTACAGGCTTTGAGTGATAAAGTTGTGTCAATGTAGGTTCATCAATTATAACAAATACACCATTCTGGTGGGGGATGTTGATATTGGGGGAGATTATGCATGACTGGAGGCAGGGATATATATGTACGTTCTGCTCAATTATGCTTTGAATCTAAAACTACTCTAAAAAATAAATTCTATTAAAAAAGTAAATAAAAAGAGAAGAGTTAAAAATGACTCCATGTGTTTTTGTTCACTGGGGTAAAAAATGGACTTGCCATTTACTGGGAAAATTGTGGGAGGAATAGATTTGGGATTTGGTAAGGGGAAGATTAGAAGCCCACTTTTGAAACTGTAACATTGGCAGTCCAAGTACGGAAGCTAAATACGTAGTTAGATTTATAAAAAAATATTTTTGAGCATACGAGAAATCACAAATTTTGAATAAGCCTTTTTTAAGTATTAGAAGACAAACTTTAGCAAAACTTAAGATCAATAGAAAATCATTGGGAAAGGAGCCTATGGTGGACTTTTAACTCATACATCTATAGGGTTAAGATTAAGAAACCAGTATTACTAAATATTTAATGAAAATAATAAAAATGTTATAAACCTAGAAAGAGAGAAATGGAAAATAGCAAATGAAAAAGCAAAGGGAAAAAGTGTAAGAGAGCGTTTAAGAAGACATGTCCTCATCTCTTATAATGAAGCTCTCAAAATTATATAATTTAAAGTGGGTAAATCAAGTTACAAGGATGCAAGTACATTTAAATGTATAAAGTTAAATAGGAGAATAATAAGGAAAAGCAATCATTTTATTAAGAAAAAATAATTAATTACAGCAGACACTTCAATCTCCCACCTACTTCCCTTCTTTCTTACTACTTCAATGGTCAGCACAAATTACAATTACCAGTATCTGTTTTTTGTTTTCTTTTGTTTTTGCTTGAGGACTTGGCTTTCTGTTGCAAGGAAAACATTTTGCCCATCCAAGTGGCATCAAGAAGTGCCAGGAAATTAACACACCTTTAGATCAGCCCTCAACCAAGACTCTTTGCATCAGGTGAATAACCCTGAAATACAAATGTATGTTCTACCCTGGCTGCTCAAGATTTTTCAGTCACTCATAGCAATAGTAGGCCCTTTTGAGGTCTGCCTTCCCTTCCTAGCTATATCCCTACTTTTCCTTCTCAGGAAAATCCTTTAATCTGGTCCTGATTCTGATGGAAAACAAATTAAGACAGTTGGTATGAGAAATGGTCCTACGAAGCAGATACTCAGGATGGATTCTGAAATCGGATCACTTACCAACCGGAAGACAATAATGATGTTACTTTTGGGGTAAGAGGTGCTAATACTTGTTGTGTTTTAACTAGCATGGATCTCACGATTTCACTCACCTGTGGTGCATTGGGGTGTGATACAAATAGAGGGGGATGCCCCAACTAATGCAGTATTTCTATCATTTGAGAGATAAAATATGGTAGTTCCTAGAAGTACCATGGAATTGGTTACTGTTAAGTGCAATTGAAACACTGAGGAAGAAATAGCACACATCAGCTAATTAACAAATGAGGGCATGATTTAAAAGCCAATATATATATGTAGAAATATCAGCTCCTCCTCAAGGTCACCTACTTTCCCTTTCAGTCAATGGTTTATTTTCTGGATATTCCAGAACATCATGCTGATCCATTGTATTGATGAATCATGGTAAACAGACTTGAAGAGCAAGAAACGGCAAGTGCACTGGATGTTCTGGTTGAATATATGCATACTAGACGGTGTGTGATGAATCCTATAATGAATGAGTTATGCACCAGCTCCACTGATAAAATTTGTAGGTGTCCATTGATCTGGGGAATGGTAGAACATCATTTTCAAGAAAAAAGGACAAGTGATTATATACCTCCTACCACTAAAAAAAGGAGAAACAGTACTTGATAGGTTCTTCACATTTTGAAGACGGGATACCATGCTTGGGAATCCTGGTGTGGCTTGTATATTGGGTGACAAAGAAAGCTGTCAGATTGTGGTACAAAATCTTCTCAATTGGCCTATATGGCAGGTACAATTGTCTGTGCTAGATATAAAAACTGTGTGAAGTCTGGCAAACCTTAATAGAGTCAGAGCACAAATCTCTAAGGTTCTGAAACAAAGGCATACTCTCTGCAACACAGAACTTTACTATTTTTAAATCAATGCCTGACACGTTGTTGGGCCCTGGTAAAACTGAGTTCATGATTATAGGACACCAAGTTATTATACAAAATTGTCCAGAGCTACTATTGTCAGACTCACCAAGTCAGAGTCAGGTGGGCACAGCAACAATTTATTGTGACCCATTTATATCCACAGGGCACAGGCCATTTATATAAACAGGTGGCATAGACTTATATGCCACCTATTTTTGTCATAATTACCTCTTCCACTAAGCTCACTCTTATGGCCTTGCGGTAGTCACCAGCTTACTTTATGAATGAGCTATCTTGATATGTACATATAAGCTCAGAATGGACCTCGGTGGCACTACAGCTTCATTCAAAAGTGGCTTTGAAAGACACGGATGAGTAAAATCCTCCTACAGGGCAGAGCTATAAACATTAAGCCTCTATTCATCAACTTGATGTACAGAGAGAAGTGGCCTGGGTGAAGAATATATATGGACTTATAGACAGTGATAAATGTCTTGTTTTTTTGGCCAGTGTCCTTAAAGGAACAAGATTAAAAGATGGAAGAAAAAGATTTTAGAGCAAGAGGCATACAGATGGTACTTCAAGGGTGAATGCTAAGTGTGCAGATCTTTATGCACTCCAACCTGAGAGGTCACAGCAATGGAGGCACTGAATAACCAGGGAGACAGCTGGCCTCATCTGTCATCTGTGAGGATTAGCCAGCCTCTCTCCTCAGCTACCCCTTGCATGGAGAAGCTACGGTGGCATGGGTGGAGATAGTGCATGGATTTAACAGCTGATTTAGTTACTGCCACTACTAAATGCTCAACCCATTAGCAGCAGAGACAAAAACTGATGTTGTGATATGGCATCAACTTTTCCAGAAGACTAACTAACCAGCCACTGAGCAGCAAGTTGATTTCACTGGATGTTTTTTACCTGTAGGGAGTCTATTTCATAATTACTGAGATTGACAACTATTCTGCGAATGGATTTTTACTCCTTATTCTGAATGCCTTGACCAGCATCAGTATGTAAAAGGTCACTAGGTTATTGTCATGGGATTTTGCATAATACTATCTCAGACCGAGGGACTGACTTACAGCAACAAGGTAGTGTGACTCTTGGACATGAGCACAGGATCCACCAGTTCTTCCATTCACTCTATCACCAGCCTGCTGCCATCCATCAGGAACACTGGGATAGACTCTTCAGGATATAACTAAGATGCCAGCTCAGGTATGGTACCCTATGGGTCTGAAGTGATGTCCTTCAATATTTGATGTGTATTTTAACCAAAAGCCATGATATGATGTTGGTCCTGCAGTAGGTAAATAAGGTCCAGAATCCAAGAGGTAGAAGGTAGGAGTGACCTCACACGTCATCACTCTCAGTGACCATCTTGGGCAATATGTGTTTTCTGTGCCTACTACTTCCAGCTTTAGGTTTTGCTGGACTCTAGAGGTCTAGTTTCACAGGCAGTAGGATGCTTTTTCCAAAGATACAGTGGGAATTCTACTATGTCTCTCACCATGTGATCTTCATGCTAGTAGACTAACAGGCAAAAAGAAAAAAAATAGAAAAAGAGGAGTTATTATAATTGGTAAAGTTAATTGACCTCAATAATCACGAGAAGATAATGTTGCTGTTATATAGGGTTATAGGGATCAGTAAGTATGGGATTCAAGGAATTTCTGGGGGTACCTCTTGCCTCCATGTTCTGTCCTATGATAGTAGTAAAGGAGTAGTTGTAGCAACCACAACCTAATAATGTCATCAAAGCCAGAGAGGAGTAGAAATGCCGATAAATGAAATCTAGGACAGGTGGTAGAGGCAGGAGAAGATGTACAAAAATCAAGGCTCTAAGACCAGCTTTTAGCAGTTGGAATTAGAGCTTGTCCTATCAAGTCTTCTTTTGTAAGACTTCCTTTTAAAAAAAAAATCTTGTGACAGGTTACCACCTCAAATAACTGTTGACAGGAATTTGACATGGGACATGAGTAAAGCCGTGTGATGACAGGATGGTAGGGCTGTAGTAGATGTTATGACTGTTCCATCATTATCTCTAATCCCTTTCAATTTTAGGGCAGAAAATTCCAACTTTGAGTACCTGCACTTCTTTGTCCTAGGTTTTCTCAGTTATTGATGTTACTTCCTCTGTGAGAAAAGCCAGAAGTGCAGGGAAATTATCAACCCTCAGAGCAGCCCTCAAAAAATCACCATTGTGGATTGGCTTATAATCCCCACAGTTCCCTTACCTTCAGATGAGATGATTCTGAGAAGTGTTTTGCACTGGTCCTAAGAATTTCACAGCAAGATTTCACTCCAGTCACCCATGGTGGGAGCTGGTTTGATAATACCACCTTAGTGCCTTTCTTCCTCCCCCACTTTCCTACCATTACCTTCCAAATGAGCGACATTACACTTGAAATCCTTGCTTCAAGATCTGCTTCTGAGAGAAACTAAATGAAGACACTAGTGTTGTAACCTTATTATTGCTCATTGTGAAGATTCAATAGTTGCTGTGTAAATCAGTGAAATAGCAAGAATTTATATAAAGTTGTAGTTATAAAAGTAACATTAAGAAGAGCAATTAACGGAACATAATTCTAAATTATCAAGGAACACATACATAAATAAAAAAAATACACTTCACGTAGTAAAGGATTGTAAAAAGGAGCAGTAAAAGCAGAAAGTGTCACATAAATTATGAGATAAAATTAAGACTAATTGCCTATTTATATACAAAGAATATCACATAAGATTACAAAGGAAAAGGATATGACTATAACTTGACTTAGAGAAGTTGAAAAATAAAAGGATGGGCAATTTTATACTGAGAAAATATAGATGAAAGGGTGGATTAAAATCTAAATATCATTCAAAAATGAGCTAAACAAGAAATAAAGAAAAACTAGGGTCATTTATGGATAAAGCTTACAGTTCTAATACAGATCAAGGCATTTTAAATATATATTTAATGAATAGTTTAAGATATATCATCATTAACATAGGAAAACTATAGGAAATGACAGGAAAGTAAATAGAAATATATTATCCATTTAATTCACTTTCTTTAGTGCTTGACATAGGAACAATATATAAACAACAACAACAACAACAACAACACCTATATAGTTATTCTGATGTCGTTAAATTCTAATCCCCGAAAAGAGAGACTATGCCTTCCTTTCTCAAGTTTCTGGTGTAAAGTAAAATGCATAAGATGTTTTATATAGAAGTAAAAAGGAAAAATATCCAGAATGAGTTAGGAATTTAAGTGATCTAAAAAAGATAAGAACTTAAGGAAGATTTTTTTCTTAGGTGTTTTTTGGAAAATATATTTTTTATAATGATGAAAGCTAGAAGCCATAACATTTTTAAAATGACAATATACATAATATAAGCATTGTGCAAGGCAAAAATAAAGTAAAAATGCAAACATGACTTGGATAAAAAGTTTACAGCACATATTACAAGTGAAGGTCTTGTTCTCTTAATGTACAGTTAATAAAAGTTAATAGGAAAATCCCAACAGTTCATTAGAATAATCAGTAAAACAAAATTTCACACAAGAGCAAACACAGCTAGACATAAGACATAAAAAGATTTAAAAATAAATAAATAAAGCTACAAGGATACATCATTTTTCACTTCTCAGATTGCAAAGGAGCAAAAGCACTTGATAACAGTATAATGGCAAGGAGTTGGACACTCCCCTTTATTGCTAGTGAGAGTTTATTACAATCTCCATTGGATGGCAAAATGACAATTATCAAATACCCATAATTTTTTAACCAGAAATTCATTTTTAAACATTTTTCTATAAATAGACTCACATGTAATTACAAAATGCTTAAAAATGAGATTCATTGCAACTCTCTTTTTCCTAATGATAAAAGATTAGAAGATCTACCCAGGGCTTCTCTGGTGTCACAGTGGTTAAGAATCCACCCACCAATACAGGGGACAACAGGTTTGAGCCCTTGTGTGGCAAGATCCCACATGCCACAGAACAACTAAGCCTGTGCCCCACAGCTACTGAGCCTGTGCTCTAGAGCCTGCGAGCCACAACTACCGAACCTGTGCACCACAACTACTGAAGCCTGCGCACCTAGATCCCATGCTCCTCAACAAGAGAAGCCGCAGCAATGAGAAGCCCACACACCACAATGAAGAGTAGCCCCTGCTCATCACAACTAGAGAAAGCCCGCACGCAGCAATGAAAACCCAACTCAGCCAAAAATAAATAAATAAAATAAATAAATTTATTAAAAAAAAAAAAAGATCTACCCAGAGGGAAGTTGTTAAGTATATTATGTTACATTTATGTAATGGAATACTCTTCATTGCAATGAATGAGAAATCCCTATCAAAGCTAATTGTAAGAAATCTCCCATTATTATCAGGAGAAAACACAAGTAGCAGATCAGAACAAAATACCATTTAAAAGTTAATGCTAATTCATTGTTATTCAAAAATATTTATTGACATATACTCATTTTAGGTTCTGGAGATATAGTAGTAAATAAGACTACTGAGTTCTGAGTTCATATTCTAGGGGTGGAAGGGGTCAACATATGTTAAAGGAAAACAACAGATTGATGACATTATTTAAGTTCAAGCAGAGGTAAGTGTTCTGAAGTATAATACCAAAGGGTAAATAAAAAGAAAGTCACAGAGATGGGGATTAGAGAGTGCTATTTTTTATTTATTTTTTAAAATTTTTTTGCAGTACGCGGGCCTCTCACCTTTGTGGCCTCTCCCGTTGCGGAGCACAGGCTCCAGACGCACAGGCTCAGCAGCAATGGCTCAAGGGCCCAGCCGCTCCATAGCATGTGGGATCTTCCTGGACCGGAGCACGAACCCGTATCCCCTGCAGTGGCAGGCAGACTCAACCGTTGCGCCACCAGGGAAGCCCTAGAGAGTGCTATATTTTTCCCCTCTTCCCAGGCCACTTTTAATTTTTTTTTATTGAAGTTGATTCATTTACAATATTATATTAGTTTTAGGTGTACAACATAGTGACTAAATTTTTTTCATAGATTATGTTCCATTTAAACTTATTGTAAAATAATGGCTATATTTCTCGGTGCTCTACAGTATATCCTTTCACTTATTTATTTTATACATAGTGGTTTGTATCTTTTAATCCCTTGTTTTGCCCTTCTCCCCTTCCCTCTGGTAACTGCTAGTCTGCTCTCTATATCTGTGAGTCCTTTTCTGTTTTGTTATATACGTTCCTTTGTGTGCTATTTGAAATAAGGATGACCAGTGATGTCTACTCTGAAGAGCTGACATTTCAGTAGATTTTTCAATAGAGGAGCTGACCATGTGAACAGCTAAGGTGGTACCTAAAAATATAGAAAAAAGGGAAAAGGTGTGACTTTTCAATGTTATACTGTACTTATAAGTACACTTCACTTATAAGTGAAGTAAGTTGTGATCAGTAAGACCTGTTTCATATCTTTATATTAGATGACTATGTGTTCCTCCTATTTGTTGCTTTACATGTTTATTTATTTACTTCTTTTTTTCTGAGGCATGGACTAGATAATATGATGTTTTGTAATGTCAGGACATCCTGAAGAATACTAGTATATAGAAAATAGTAATATGTTTCTATTAACAACATTTTACTTCTCCTTTCATGTATCTTACCTACTTTCCCTGCTGTTCCCATCCTAAAATTGTCATGAACTCATCTGCTAAGGCTAAGAGTGAACCACGGTCTTCTCTCCCTAGTTAGGTCCTTTTGCATCAGTTCTTCTTTAGGAAGCACTATTTAGTAGAATTTACCCCTCACTGGCTTTCTTAATAAAATCCCAGATTCCCATGACACCCACTATCTTCAGCCATTTACCTAAACAATTGTAATTTTCTCTACCTTCTTAACACTAATGTAGAGGAGATATGGATTACACTTTAATTGGCCTTTTGCCTTAATTAAATTTTCCAGAGTTTCTTCTTAAGTGCCATTCAGGCACTCTTTCTTCAATACCTCTAATGTCAAACTGTCTGTTTTTTTAAATTTATTTTCATTTATTTGTTTGTTCTGTTATCAGTATCACATGGAGTTGAAAGAATCTTGAAGTTTGGGTGCAAACCAAATACCAAGAATTGAAAGTCAAGTACAGTTTCTCCTTTGCTGGTTAAATCCTCTCCCTTTGACTCTGAGCATGCTATTCCCTTCTCTAAGGTGAAGTTTCCTCATAAGAGGATCAGAAAAATAATTATGAAAGTCCCATCCAATTGCAGACTCTTAAGAAGTTTTTCATCTCTTTTATTCTGCTATTTCCTCCCACAGTAGAATAAGAAAAAGGTGTGGCCCTGAGACATACTTGGTTTCATGCATTAGCTGTGTAAGTTTGGGCATTTAGTCATTCACTGAAAAATAAGCCTTAGTTTTCTCATCTGGACCAATGCAGTGGTAATAATACCTACTGGCTCAGGTAAAAACCTCACATAAAATCTGACTTGAACAGGCTTAAGCCAAAAAGGGAACTTATTAGCTTAGGTAAATGAAATGGCCAGATCTAGGGGGTGCTGCATGACTAGATTCAAGACTTGATGACAAGAAGGCTCTGCATCTCTCTACCTCCTGGCTCTATGACAGATCCACTTGGTGGCCTCTGTCACATCCAGGATCTACCCAGGCAAGCATAAGATCACTATATAACTAGATATCACAAGCACCACCAAAGACTCACTCCAGCAGTAGAAGAACATTTCTCCTACAGTAGGTAACCCAAAAATGGGAACCTAACTCTCACTGGTTTGCTCCCTAATCATTGGACTGGAAAAGTGAAATATATTGATTAGCTTAACCACTGCTCTCCAGTGCTTTTGGTAAATTGACTCTGCTTGCATTTCCATCAGCAAGAGACAAAAGAGAACAAGGGGGTTTCAAGTGTAAATTCTAGATAAGGCCACCCGGCTTTACTCTGTAGGTAAAGCTTCCCCTTTTCCAGGGCTGGCCATTTTTGAGGATAGCTTTGAATATATGGACTCAAACTCTGAATATACCTGGAAAAGCCCCACAGCTTTCTCCTTAATTAACAACAGGATCACTCTAAAATCGGCCCTGATATCACTTCTTCCCTATTATCTCTCTGGGACCAACTAAGAAGCTTCCTTACCCTCCATCCATTGAAATGATTCTTGTAAATATTAACAATAACTACCACATTGCTAGATCCATTGTTCAGTTCTTAGACCTTATTCTACTTGACCTCCGAGATCCATTTGAAATAATTGGTCCCCCTTCTGCCTTGACAGGCTTGATTTCCAGGATCTTGCAGTTTCCTGGTTTTTATCCTACCTCGCTGATCATTGTTTTTCTGTCTTTCGAGCAGAATCCTCTACTTAGCCCTTATTCATTTAGTAATCCTCTCCAGATACTTGGCTTTTTAATCATCTATATACAGAATACTCCAAATATTTATCTTTAGCCCAGGCCTCTCTCCCAGACTCCAGACTCATATATCCACTGCTTACTTTATATCTGCAATGGGTGCTAAAAACATCTCAAATTTGACATGTCTAAAACTGACGTCTTGGTTCTGCCCCATTGCCCACCCCCATACTTTGCCACCACAAAATTTTCCCCACCCATTTGATGACAACTACTTATTTCCTTTTATTCAGGCCAAAAACCTTAGAATCACTTTTTCCTTCACAGGATACTTTTAACCTATCAGGAAACCCTGTTGGCTCTCCTGTCTACAGGTATTCTGAATCCAGCTACTACTTATCACCACCTCCACCGTTACCATCCTGGTCTGAACCACTTGAATGAATCCTGTTTTTGTTTTTTTTTTTTTGCCTTTACTTTATTCTCAGCCTAGCAACAAGAATGATTCTTTAAGAGTCATGACAGACCATGACTTTTAAGCACTCTGTGCACAAAACTCTAAAATGGCTCCCAATTTAACTGAGAATAAGATCTAATGTCCATTTCTGTGGTCGATAAGACTACATATGATCTGAATCCCTGCCTCATCTAATATCTCCCCTTCACTCGTTCTATTCCAGGCATAATGACTTGCAGGCTGTCCCTCAACACAAGCCAAATGTGTGTCCATTTTAGAACATGTACTCTAGGTGTCCTCATGCCTGGAAAACTCTTGCCCTCTACATCTGATTGTCCATGTCTCTAACCTTCTTAAAATCTTTGCTGAAATGGCATCTTATAAGTGAGGCCAATCTCAGCCTTCTTATTTACGACTGTACTCTCCTCCCCCTCCCTTCAGCTTTCTGATTTCTTTTTACACTGCTATGCTTTCTTTTATTTACCAGCACATGCCATCATCTAATGCATGTGTTAACTTACCATTTAGTACATTTACATTTGCATGATTGAATATAAGATACATGCAGTGGTATGCTTACTTTCATTCAAGATCTAATTGTGTACATTTCTTTCCTACTCTGTATGTAAGTGGTAGCTTGCAACTGGTCATGGCAGGTTGGCTAAATCAGAGAAGTTCAGAAAGCTCCAAATTAGGTCTTCCTTTAATTTTTTTGAAGAGCCAGTTCTCAAGTATTTTCCAACACAACACTCTATCCATGAGATCAGAGATTTTTGTTTTGTTAATTACCATATCTGCAACATCTAAACTGTGCTTGGCATATGGTAGCCACTCAATAAATGTTTACTGAATGGATACCTCAGAACCAATCATTATTTTAACCGTATTTTTTGGGGGGGGTACCACAAGAAGCTTAGAACTTTGATTATCCCTTTTCCTCTCCATAAATTACTATGGGTAATGAAAGAACTTGTCCAACCTCTACCATTCAATTCCCATACCCATGTTTTATTTTTTCTCTGTTTCATTTGTCACCATTTGATCTTTTCTATATTTCACTTCTACATTTGTTTGTATGTACATTCTATCACTGCAATGTTTTTGTCTATTTTGTTTGAAGCTGTATCTCAAGCACCTTATTCAATCACATATGTCCTGCCCCTGAAGTTGATGTTGGCAGTAGGAAGGAGTGTTTTTTTTTACCCCCAAGGGAAATTCAATTTATTATTTTGCCAGTAAAAAGGTTTTGCTTAGCAAAAATAACAGCTATCCCCTACAGTAGCCCATGGATATGTTTTAAGAGTAAATTAGAAATTTTATACAAAGTGTTTAATTTAACATTTCTAAAAGTAGGAACAGTAGAATACTCCTTCTGCAAGAACATACTGTGGTTACGCATGCCTATGGAAAAATAGCTCTGAGTCAAAAAATTTTGAATAATTCCCACTTCAGATTAAATAACACTAAAAGACTTTCTTTACTGCAGGATACCTCAGAGCATTTGATACACTAATGTAAATATAAATTCCCTAGGCATGTTAAAGCAAGAAAAAATTCACAAATATATATGTACATACATATTAATACATATATACATATGTATTATAATACTAATTATATACGCATATAATATATATGATACATAGAGAGATATACATACAATATAATATATATACCTTTGTATACATACACACACTATGTATATACACACTATGTATATGCATATTACATGTGTGTGTATATATATATATATATACACACTATATATATGTATGTATACATATATATATATATATATATCTTTCATGTAATTTTCCTGTACTAAGAATATTTTGAGATTGCTTAACCATGCAGACATTCATTTTCTTACATCTTTGTACTTGTAAATTCTATCAGACTTGGTGATAATTAGATGTAAAATGCAAAGAAGCCAAGCTTTCAAGTTAGGAGTCTTAGATAAATTATATTCTTCCTAAGAACTTTATGCATGCACACATATATAAAAGCATACACACCTACACAAATGTATATGGATAAAAGATTATAATACTGTTAACACATACATGGGAGAGAATATTGAAACAATAAATAATGATTGAAATAGCTCAATATTCATAGTGATTTTGTTTTTCAAAATACACTTGAAATTTATTTTATTTAATGGATTTTTTAAAAAGGAAAATACACTTTTATTTGAGGATCCAGTTATTTATCTATAGTCATTAAACCAGATTCATGTCAGAACTCTTTATATTTTTGCATTTAACTCTTTATCTCAAAGAGCTTATCAAAATCTCAATAATATGAGGTGATTTCTAGTTGATTCTGACATAAATACTGTCATAGGAAAGCTCTAAGATTCCTCAGGTAGGGCCTTAAATCTGGTGTTCTTGGCTGTTTTATGGATGACTGATGTTTCTCTGCACAGTCCCTGGGGTAGGGACTGGTCACAGTGCATTGAGAAGTGGTATGTGAACAGGGGATATGATATGGTGGTGATTCTCAGTGGGTACACTGTCTTATTAAAAGAAATCACTTAAGAGAAAGGAATTCCATGTGATAAAGTTATTTGAGATGGTTCATTTAGAATGAAAGTAGCAGTATGATTACTGGACCATTGACTGAGGTCTCCAACACAGTTCAAATAATTTCCTTCACTAGCCAAGCGTACTTGAGAGTGATGACAATCCACTGGAGAATGACAGCTTGGAAACTAAACAGTGTAAATTTATCTTTAGCATAGGTATTCCATGCAAGCCAACTGTAATACTAACCCATTTTCCCTAACCATCACAAGCCCTTCAACTTGCCAAAAACTGTGAAGAGTCAATAAAAAATGCAAATGTTGAAAATAAATGTGTGCATGCTCACATACACACACACACATAATGAGGAGGGCACTAAGGCATCTGCAAAATCCTGCCAAATTGCAGATTATTTATAGACAGAGTAATTTTAGTTCAGGGATAGTAGATCATCCGTGTAATTGCTATATATATTAAGGTGTGATATATCTGAAAATGTGTGCTTCCATATCAAACCCCAGTATGGAATATTTATCTCATCAGTGAAATTTCTGTACTGTGTCAAACATATAGGTCTCCCTGTCAAAGATACTGTGAGGATGTTGTAAGATAATGAGTTTGAGGAAGCACTCAAATGAACTCTCAAATATGATGTAAAAGTAACTAAGTATTGCCTTTTTGTACAACCTTCCTCTCTGCTTTATCTCTCCTGGCCCTCTTTCCCAAATGTCAAAATATTCCCATCTTACACAACAAAATTTAAAAAGTAACACTAATTAGAAGCAAAGAGTTGAAGAATGCTTCAGAGTTATCTAATTTCCCTGTACACACATGTATTCCCAGATGTTCTTGAATTTCATTTATGGTACCTATTCATTCATTAGACAAACATGCCTTGAGCTTGAACTGTAAGTCTGGCACTGTGTTCCTACAAAGTAAGCATTGTAATTCTCATTTTATACACGAGTCTGGTGAGGCTTAAATACATTGAGTAAAATGCAGACCATATACTATGCAGTTGTGAAATGTTTCACACAAAACCCAGGCATAAGTCTTCTCACCACTATAATGTGTGACCATGAGATAGGAGAGCATTTCAGAAGTTAGCTGACTAATATAAAGGCAAGGAAGATCACATATGGTCAAGGAACCATCATACATTGCCAAATATCTTCTTCAGCACAAGTAGATTTGGGCCAACATGATTTTGCATTCCCTCCCCCTTCAAACCTTCACCCCCACAGTATTCCATCATATAATATAACCTTTTTATAAAACTGTCTTTGGTTCATCTCTTCCTTCAAAAAAATTTATAACTTTTTTGAATTTTGATTCATATTAATCCACATTTCCCTCAAGACTCATCTGTATTTATATTTTGGATTATATATTTTTCTGTGCTAGGGTTTATATTTTTTGAACAAGACCTGTGTTGCATACATCATTCTATCTATCATGATGGCTATCCTGAGCTGAGCAACCAACACTTTTTAATGAATGAAAGGAAGGAAGGAAGGAAGGAAGGGAGGGAGGGAGGGAGGGAGAAAGGGAGGAAGGGAGGAACCATGGACTCAGCTTCTGTGTATGAACCACTCCTAATGTCATCCAACCAGCCAGCCAAACATTCTTTGAACTTTCTAGCTACTTATACATATCTATATTAATTCGTTCAAAACTTGAGAATCAACAATATGCCAGAGAAATTCTGGCAACTGGAGTACAAACCACAACCAATCATTCAGACTTTAGAGGTATTTCAGTCAGATTTGTGTTTAAAGATTACCCTCTGAAACCAGAAATGAAAGATAACTCTATGGACAAGTGGAAATGTAAGGAATAGCTCATAGGGAGCAAGGTTTCTCCTTGGTTTTAATATTGTCTTATCACAACATAGAACACTATTTCCTCTTTTTGGAAAAGCTAACATAGTGTAAACAATGAGGTAGTTCCATATCACTTATGAATCAGTGCCGAATTGTTAATAACATCAAATCATTATCAACAGTACAAGACCAGATATCAATTACAGGAAAAAAAAAACTGTAAAAAATATAAACACATGGAGGCTAAACAATACACTACTAAATAACCAAGAGATCACTGAAGAAATCAAAGAGGAAATCAAAAATACCTAGAAACAAATGACAATGAAAACATGATGATCCAAAACCTATGGGATGCATACAAAGAAGTTCTAAGAGGGAAGTTTATAGCAATATAATTCTACCTCAAGAAACAAGAGAAAACTCAATTAAACAATCTAAAATTACACCTAAAGAAACTAGAGAAAGAAGAATAAACAGAACCCAAAATTAGTAGAAGGAAAGAAATAATAAAATCAGAACAGAAATAAATGAAATAGAAACAAAGAAAACAATAACAAAGATCTATAAAACTAAAAGATGGTTCTTAGGGAAGGTAAACAAAATTGATAGAACTTTAACCAGACTCATCAAGAAAAATAGGGAGAGGACTCAATTCAATACAATTAGAAAAGAAAAAGGAGAAGTTACAACAGACGTCTCAGAAATACAACTCCTAAGGGACTATGACAAGCAACTCTATGCCAATAAAATGGACAACCTGGAAGAAATGGACAAATTCTTAGAAACGTATAACCTTCCAAGACTGAACTAGGAAGAAATAGAAAATGTGAACAGACCAATCACAAGCACTGAGATTGAAACAGTTAAACTTCAAAGCTTTTGCACAGCAAAGGAAACCACAAACAAGACCAAAAGACAACCCTCAGAATGGGAGAAAATATTTGCAAATGAAGCAACAGACAAAGGATTAATCTCCAAAATTTACAAGCAGCTCATGCAGCTCAATAACAAAAAAACAAACAACCCAATCCAAAAATGGGTAGAAGACCCAAATAGACATTTCTCCAAAGAAGATATACAGACTGCCAACAAACACATGAAAGAATGCTCAACATCACTAATCATTAGAGAAATGCAAATCAAAACTACAATGAGATATCATCTCACACCAGTCAGAATGGCCATCATCAAAAAATCTAGAAACAATAAATGCTGGAGAGGGTGTGGAGAAAAGGGAACCCTCTTGCACTGCTGGTGGGAATGTGAATTGGTTCAGCCACTATGGAGAACAGTATGGAGGTTCCTTAAAAAACTACAAATAGAACTACCATATGACCCAGCAATCCCACTACTGGGCATATACCCTGAGAAAACCAAAATTCAAAAAGAGTCATGTACCAAAATGTTCATTGCAGCTCTATTTACAATAGCCCGGAGATGGAAACAACCTAAGTGCCCATCATCGGATGAATGGATAAAGAAGATGTGGCACATATATACAATGGAATATTACTCAGCCATAAAAAGAAATGAAATTGAGCTATTTGTAATGAGGTGGATAGACCTAGAGTCTGTCATACACAGTGAAGTAAGTTAGAAAGAGAAAGACAAATACCGTATGCTAACACATATATATGGAATTTAAGAAAAAAAAATGTCATGAAGAAGCTAGGGGTAAGGCAGGAATAAAGCCGCAGACCTCCTAGAGAACGGACTTGGGGTTATGGGGAGGGGGAAGGGTGAGCAGTGACGGGGCGAGGGAGAGTCATGGACATGTACACACTAACAAACGTAGTAAGATAGATAGCTAGTGGGAAGCAGCCGCAAGGCGCAGGGATATTGGCTCGGTGCTTTGTGACAGCCTGGAGGGGTGGGATGGGGAGGGTGGGAGGGAGGGAGACGCAAGAGGGAAGAGATATGGGAACATATGTATATGTATAACTGATTCACTTTGTTACAAAGCAGAAACTAACACACCATTGTAAAGCAATTATACCCCAATAAAGATGTTAAAAAAAAAAATCTTCCAATAAACAAATGTCCAGGACCAGATGGCTTCAAAGGTGAAATATCAAGCGTTTAGAGAAGAGCTAACACCCATCATCTTAAGACTCTTCAAAAAAAATTTCAGGAGAAGGAACACTCCCAAACTCATTCTATGTGGTCATGATCACCCTGATACCAAACCCAGACAAAGATACTACAAAAAAAGAAAATTACAGACCAATATCACTGATGAATAAACATGCAGAACACCTCAACAAACTACTAGCAAACAGAATCCAACAACACATTAAAAGAATCATACACCATGACCAAGTGAGATTTATTTCAGAGATGCAAGAATTCTTCAATATATGCAAATCAATCAATGTGATACATCATATTAACAAACTGAAGAATAAAAAACAAATGATCATCTTAATAGATGCAGAAAAAGTTTTTAACAAAATTCAACACAATTTATGATAAAAACTTTCCAGAAAGTGAGAATAGAGGGAACATACCTCAACATAACAAAGGTCATATATGACAAACCCACAGGAAACATCATTCTCAGTGGTGAAAAACTGAAAGCATTTCCTCTAAGACCAGGAAAAGACAAGGATGTCCATTCTTGCCACTATTACTTAAAAACGTTATGGAAGTCCTAGCCATGGCAATCAGAGAAGAAAAAGAAATAAAAGGAATACAAATCTTAAAAGAAGAATTAAAACTGTCACTGTTTGCAGATGACATGATATTATACAAAACAAAATCCTAAAGATGCACCAGAAAACTACTAGAGCTAATCAATTAATTTGGTAAAGTTGCAGGATACAAAATTAATGCACAGAAAACTCTTGCATTCCTAGAAACTAATGATGAAATATCTGAAAGAGAAATTAAGGAAACACTCCCATTTACCTTTGCAACAAAAATAATAAAATACCTAGGAATAAACCTACCTAAGGAGACAAAAGACTGGTATGCATAAAACTATAAGACACTGTAAGACACTGACAAAAGAAATTAAAGATGATACAGACAGATGGAGAGATATACGACGTTCTTGGGTTAGAAGAATGAACACCGTGAAAATGACTATACTACCCAAAGCAATCTACAGATTTAATGCAATCCTTATCAAACTACCAGTGGCATTTTTCACAGAACTAGAATAAAAAAGATTAAAATTTGTATGGAAACACAAAAGACCCTGAATAGCCAAAACAGTCACAAGAAAGAAAAACGGAGCTGGAGGAATCAGGTTCCCTGACTTCAGACGATACTACAAAGCTACAGTAATCAAGAAAGAATGGTACTGGCACAAAAACAGAAATATAGATCAATGGTACAAGATAGAAGCCCAGGGGCTACCCTGGTGGTGCAGTGGTTGAGAGTCCGCCTGCTGATGTGGGGGACATGGGTTTGTGCCGTGGTCCAAGAAGATCCCACATGCCGAGGAGTGGCTAGGCCCATGAGCCATGGCCGCTGAGCCTGCACATCCGGAGCCTGTGCTCCACAACGGGAGAGGCTACAACAGTGAGAGGCCCGTGTACTGCAAAAAAAAAAAAAAAAAAAAAAGATAGAAAGCCCAGAGATAAACCCACGCACATATGGTCACCTTGTCTTTGATAAAGAGGCAAGAATATACAATGGAGAATAGACAGCCTCTTCAACAAGTGGTGCTGGGAAAACTGGACAGCTTCATGTAAAAGAATGAAATTAGAACACTTCCTAATGCCATACACAAAAATAAACTCAAAATGGATTAAAGACCACATGTAAGTCTGGACACTATAAAACTCTTAGAGGAAAACATAGGCAGAACACTCTATGACATAAATCACAGCAAAATCCTTTTTGACCCACCTCCTAGAGAAATGGAAATAAAAACAAAAATAAACAAATGGAACCTAAGGAAACTTAAAAGCTTTTGCACAGCTAAGGAATCTTTAAACAAGATGAAAAGACAGCCCTCAGAATGGGAGAAAATATTTGCAAATGAAGCAACTGACAAAGGATTAATATACAAAATATTAAAGCAGCTCATGCAGGTCAATATCACAAAAACAAGAAACCCAATCCAAAAATGGGCAGAAGACCTAAACAGATATTTCTCCAAAGAAGATATACAGATTGCAAACAAACACATGATAGTATGTTCAACATCACTAATCATTAGAGAAATGCAAATCAAAACCACAATGTGGTATTACCTTACACATTGGTTAGAATGGCTATCATCAAAAAATCTACAAACAATAAATTCGGGAGAGTGTAGAAAAAAGGGAACCATCTTACACTGTTGGTGGGAATTTAAATTGATACAGCCACTATGGAGAACAGTATGGAGATTCCTTAAAAATCTAAAAATAGAACTACCATATGACCCAGCAATCCCACTACTGGGCATATACCCTGGGAAAACCATAATTCAAAAAGAGACATGTACCACAATGTTCATTGCAGCACTATTTGCAATAGCCAGGATATGGAAGGAACTTAAGTGTCTATTGACAGATGAATGGCTAAAGAAGACATGGCACATATATTCAATGGAATATTACTCAGCCATAAAAAGAAACAAAATTGACTTGTTTGTAGTGAGCCGGATGGACCTAGAGTCTTTCATACAGAGTGAAGTGAGAACGAGAAAAGCAAATACCATATGCTAACACATACATATGGAATCTAAAAAAAAAAAAGTTTCTGATGAACTTAGGAGCAGGACCAGAATAAAGATGCAGATGTAGAGAATGGACTTTGAGGACATGGGGAAAGGGGAAGTGTAAGCTGGGACAAAGTGACAGAATAGCACTGACATATATACACTATCAAATGTGAAATTGATAGCTTGTGGGAAGCAGCTGCATAGCACAGGGAGATCAGCTCAGTGTTTTGTGACCACCTGTTGGGGTGGGATAGGGAGTGTGGGAGGGAGACACAAGAGGGTGGGGATATAGGGATATATGTATACATAGAGCTGACTCAGTTTGTTATACAGCAGAAACTAACACAACATTGTAAAGCAATTATACTCCAATAAAGATGTTTAAAAAAAATCATCAGGTCAAATTGTTAATACTTAACAATCAAATTGTTAAGACTCTGCACTGTAGTTTAAGCATTTCCAGTTTTCACATCTATTATCTCGTCAAGTCTGTGTAGTAGATAGAGTGAACAACATTACTTCTGGTTTACAAACAAGGAAGCACAAGCTCAGATGACATAAAAATCTTGCATAAGGTTGAACGACAGATAAATGAGAAGAAGAAAAAAATGAATTTTTCCTGAACCTAGCATAGTTGCAGTATAGTTGTCTGATTCACCTCAGTGATGGGACCACTTATGGTAAGATTAATAAAATCCTCACAAAGTCTGTACAGCAAATTCCAAATCATTGTGATCTCTCTGTTCTCTTTGGACATATGAACAAACAATATCATTTACTATTTTTAGTACATGCTTGTCAATCAGAAACTGGATTGTGATGCCTCTAGTATCATTGAATTAAATTATTCTTTAATATTACACTTTTTAATCTTAATGTATGAATGCCTGTTCTTAGGTCTGAAATATCAGTCCCCAAGCTTTGATCTTTACATAGAGTCTGGATTTCAGAACTGATTTCCAGCCTCTGCCATGTAATAATATGTGATATGGAGCAAATTTCTTTAGCAATCCAAACGTATCCTCATAGGTTAAAAAAAAAAAAAAAAGAGAGTGATATATTCTTATCAGTCACTGTGAAGGTTAATTGACACAGAAAGTAAAATTGCTTAATATCATTTAGAATAAATAATAGCTGCCCTAAAATAGCACCTGTGTTTAATATTATAACTAATCCCATTATATACTTGATTTATCCAAAAGACCAAGGGATGCCTGTTGGCACTTACATTCTTCTCATGGACTAACCAGTGTATGCATGGAGCAGGTATCCAACACATACGTGTTGATTGATTTAAGATAATGTCCAGTAAGTTATGAGAGGTGGACTACTTGTGTATATTTACAAGATAAGTTGTGAATCAAAAAGAACATATCACAAAGCTATAACAGAAAAAATACAGTAAAGCTTATAGGGGTTGCCTAAAAATTGTGGTCACTTACAAAGAGAAAACAAAATGAAAAGTGGAGAAAGCTACTCAGGCTAGCCCAAAAAAGTACAAATCTGGTTAATGGAAACAGCAGGCGTCAGAAAAATGACATATGGGCAGGCTGCATGAGAATGTAGATTACAACTAGAGAATTTCAAAGAATTTATTCTCTCTCTCTCTCTCTTTCCCTCTCTTGCTCCTAACTCTTAGACTTATGGAAAATCTAATTCATAACCTGGGGGGTTTCAGTGTGGTAATACCATATCTCTTTAAGAACAGCATACTTTCCTACTCCTCAACTGAGGAAGTGAAATTCAAATGGCTTTTGAATTTGCTCAGCATCTTGTACCATTTTTAACCACAGGAAAATCAACTATTACAAAGTCTTAACCTCTGTTTGTTACTTGTTCCTCATTTTCTATGTGAGCTTCACATTAACATATGTGAGAAAATGTATAGAAGTAGAAAGTAAAAATTGCAAAGTGAAACAAAGGATAAAATGCCAGCTGTTATAGTCGACATTATGAAACTCTCATGATGGAACAATTAATAGGAAAATGTAGTCACAGTTGTTGGTCCTAATTAATCAGAAGGATGGGAATATGAACATGAGTTACTATTAAGTGCACAAAGTAGGAAAGAAAGTTTATACATATCACAATAAAAATATAAGACCACAAGTATATAAGGTATGTTGTTCTTAACATTTTTTTCAGCCCACAAGGTATTCCAAATTTTCAGTAAATGAAATCTAATCCAGAGTCCCACATTTTTCTAATTTTTTAGTAATTATATTTATTATATCATTACTATATCTTATGTTTATATAATAGTTTATAATTTGCAAAATCTTTTCATATAGTTATCTCCTCTGATCCTCACAATGTCCAGTGAAGATGATAGAGCAGGGGTGACAGTTAAGAGGGTTCCTCATAAATAATTCTCTCTCTTTCCTTCTGGACATGTGATAGTATTGCATTACCTTGCCTACTTGAGATTTGGTGAGGACCTTGGATTAGTTTTTGGTCAATAAACCAAGGAGAGAAGTAACATATGTCATTTTGGTGCCATGTCATGCTTCTCTGTAGTCTTCTTTCCTTCTGGCAAGTGACTACTAATGTTCAGGACAGTTGCTGCTTCATCAGTGTGGAGCTCTGAGAAACTGCAATGATCAGCTCCATCACTACATGTCCTGGGATCAAAATGCAAAGTGAGCAAGAAATACATATTTGTCATTACAAGTCACTAAGACATTGGAGTCATTTGTTGCCATAACACAACCAGACTTTTCTGACTGATAAAGCAAGTATAATTTTTCCTTCCTTTAAAATGATTGTCTAATGCTTAGAGAAGCTAAGTGGCTTACTAGAGATAGAATCATTTAAATTAAAAGTACTATTTTTCTTTTAGAGCAAGCAAAATATGGAGAAAACAGAAAAAATAATTAAATAATAATATTTTTACCAAAATAACATGATTTTTCATTTAGTGTTATCATCTTGTGTGTGTGTGTGTGTGTGTGTGTGTGTGTGTTTTCTAATGTTTTGCATTAAAAGTGGTTTTAGGTGGAGAAGGAATTTGTGCAGCATGGAAATCTTTGTGTTGATATTTAATTTTCTTCTCTATAGTCAGAGTGTAAATATTTCTGTGACCTTGTTAATTCTTTTATCTTTGTACAGAAGCTGGAAGTGGTCTCCTTAATTTCTGACAGCAAGTTGATAATACATACATTGGGTCAGCATATAGGCTGGAGGTCCTAACACTGCTTTCTAGAATGTCTCCAGTTTTGCCTTAAGTTTCTTTAGAACACAAATTCAAGATAATCAAAATCAGTCCCCTGTATCAACTTATTACATTAATCAATACAAGAAATCTACTCCAACCTTTAAGACAGTGGAGGAGTAAGATGTGGACATCGCCTTCCTCCCCATAAATACATCAAAAATACATCTACATGTGGAACAGCTCCTACAGAACACCTACTGAATGTTGGCAGAAGACCTCAGACTTCCCCAAAGGAAAAGAAAAAAGAAAAAATCCCCACATACCTGGATAGGGCCAAAGAAAAAAAGAAAAAAATCAGAGACAAAAGAATAAGGATGGGACCTGCACCTCTGGGAGGGAGTTGTGAAGGAGGAAGTTTCCACACACTAAGAAGCCCCTTCACTGGTGGGGATGTATGTGGGAGGGGAGGAAACTTCAGAGCCACAGAGGGGAGCACAGCAACAGGGATGCAGAAGGTAAAGTGGAGAGATTCCTGCACAGAGGATTGGTGCTGACCATCACTCACCAGCCTTAGATGCTTGTCTGCTACTGACACACCCGTGGCAGCCTGTGCAGCATGCCACTGCCAGGGTCCCATCATCCAGGGCCAACTTCCCCAGGAGAATACATGGTGAGCCTCAGGCTGCTGCAATGTCATGTCAGCCTCTGCTGCTCCAGGCTTGTCCTGCATTCCAATTAGGACTACTGTACCCTTCCCTCTCCCAAGCCTGAGTGAGCAAGGAAGACCTAATAAGCTGCTGCTTTAACCCTCTCTTGTCTGGGCAGGGAACAGATGCCTGAGGGCAGCCTCCAGGCAGAGTTGGGGCCAAAATCAAAGCTGAAGCCCAGTGGCTGTGAAAACAAAGAAAAGAAGGGGAAATTTCTCCTTGCAGCCTCAGGAGCAGCAGATTAAATCCCCACATCAACTTCATAAACACTAGATCTGTGGAATACCTGAATAGACAGTGAAAGTTCCCAAAATTGAGGTGGTGGACTTTGGGAGCAACTGTAGATCTGGGGTTTGCTTTCTGTGTCTGATTTGTTTTTGATTTTATGTTTATATTAGTTTATTATTCAGTGCTTGTTATTGTTGGTGGATTTGTTTATTGGTTTGGTTGCTCTCTTCCCTTTTTTAATTTATTATTTTTTAAATTTAAAAATTTTATTTCTATTATTCTCTTTTTGTGAGTGTGTGTGTGTATATTGCTTTGTGTGATTTTGTCTGTTTAGGTTTGCTTTTACCATTTGTCCTACAGTTCCGTCTGTTCCTTTTTTTTCTCTTTTTTAGATTTTGTTGTTGTTGTTTTGGTTTTTGCTTGTTTGTTTTCTTTTTATGAGTGTGTGTGTGCATGTTTCTTTGTGTGATTTTGTCTGTTTAGTTTTGCTTTTACCATTTGGTTTGGGGTACTATCTGTTTGGTTTCTTTTCTTCCTTTTCTTCCAAGCCTTGAGGCGGGCGGTGTCTTGGTGTTCCGGCTATATTTCGGACCTGAACCTCCAACGTGGGAGAGCGAAGTCCAGGACATTGGACCACCAGAGACCTCCCAGGCCCATGTAATATCAATTGGCAAGAGCTCTCCCAGAGATCTCCATCTCAACACTAAAACCCAGGTCCACCCAATGTCCACCAAGATCCAGTGCTGGATGCTCCATGTCAAACAACTAGCAAGACAGGGACACAACCCCACCGATTAGCAGACATGAGCCTAAAGTCATACTGAGCTTACAGACACCTGAAAGAAACATCACCAGATGCAGCCCTGCCCACCAGAAGGACAAGATCCAGCCCCACCATCACAACACAGGCACCAGTCTCCTCCAGCAGGAAGCCTACACAAGACACTGAACCAACATCACCCACTGGGAGCAGAGACCAAAACAAACGGGAACTATGAACCTGCAGCCTATGAAAAGGAGACCCCGAACACAGTAAGTTAAACAAAATGAGAAGACAGGAAAATATTCAGCAGATGAAGGAGCAAGATAAAAACGCACCACAACAAACAAATGGAGAAGAAATAGGTAGTCTACCTGAAAAAGAGTTCAGAGTAATCATACTAAAGATGAACAAAAATCTTGGAAATAAAAGGAAGAAAATACAAGAAACGTTTAATGAGGATCTAGAAGAATTAAACAGAACACAACAAATGAAGTTAAAAGTACTCCAGAAGGAATCAAAGGCAGAATAACTGAGGCACAAGAACAGATAAGTGACCTGGAAGATAGAATACTGGAAATAACTGTCACTGAGCAGAATAAAGAAAAAAGAATGAAAAGAAATGAGGACAATCTCAGTGACCTCTGGAACAACACTAAATGCATGAACATTCGAATTATAGGAGTCCCAGAAGAAGAACAGAAAAAAAAAAAAAGGACTGAGAAAATATTTATAGATATTATAGTTGAAAACTTCTCTAATATGGGAAAGGAAATAGTCAAACAAGTCCAGGAAGCACAGAGAGTCCCATACAGGATAAATCTAAGGAGAAACATGCCAAGTCACATACTACTCAAACAAACAATAATTAAATATAAAGAAACAATATTAAAAGCAGCAAGAGAAAAGCAACAAATAACATATAAGTGGATCCCCATAAGGTTAACAGCTGATCTTTCAGCAGAAACTCTACAAGCCAGAAGGGAGTGGCAGGAAATATTTAAAGTGATGAAAGGGAAAAAAAACTGCAACCAAGATTACTCTACCCAGCAAGGATCTCATTCAGATTTGATGGAGAAATTAAAACTTTTACAGGCAAGCAAGAGCGAAGTGAATTCAGCATCACCAAACCAGCTTTACAACAAATGCTAAAGGAACTTCTCTAGGCAGGAAACAAAAGAGAAGGAAAAGACCTACAAAAACACCCAAACCAATTAAGAAAATGGTAATAGGAACATACATATCGATAATTACCTTAAATGTAAATGAATTAAATTCCCCAACCAAAAGACACAGACTGGCTGAATGGTTACAAAAAGAAGACCCGTATATATGCTGTCTACAAGAGACCCACTTCTGACCCAGGGACACATACAGACTGAAAGTGAGGGGACAGAAAAAGATATTCTATGTAAATGGAAATTTTTTTAAAAAGCTGTAGTAGCAATTCTCATATCTGACAAAATAGACTTTAAAATAAAGACTATTACAAGAGACAAAGAAGGATACTACATAATGATCAGGGATCAATCCATGAAGAAGATATAATAATTGTATATATTTATGCACGCAACATAGGAGCACCTCAATACAGAAGGCAAATGCTAACAGTCATGAAAAGGGAAATAGACAGTTACACAGTAATACTAGGGGATAAAGTCACTAAAGTGCTAAAGGGACTCCACTTTCATCAAAGGGCAGGTCATCCAAACTGAAAATAAATAAGGAAACACAAGCTTTAATTGACACATTATACCAGATGGACTTAATTGATATCTATAGGACATTCCATCCAAAAATAAAAAAATACACTTTCTTCTCAAGTGCACATGGAACATTGTCCAGGATAGATCATATCCTGGGTAACAAATCAAGCCTCGGTAAATTTAAGAAATTTGAAATAGCAGCAAGTATCATTTCTGACAACAGCCCTATGAGATTATATATAAATTACAGGAAAAAAAAAAGTGTAAAAAGTACAAACACATGGAGACTAAACAATATGCTACAAAATAACCAAGAGATCACTGAAGAAATCAAAGAGGAAATCAAAAAGTACCTAGAAACAAATAGACATTTCTCCAAAGAAGATATACAGATTGCTAACAAACACATGAAAGAATGCTCAACATCATTAATCATTAGAGAAATGGAAATCAAAACTACAATGAGATATCACCTCACACCGGTCAGAATGGCCACCTCAAAAAATCTACAAACAATAAATGCTCGAGAGGGTGTGGAGAAAAGGGAACCCTCTGGCACTGTTGGTGGGAATGTAAATTGATACAGCCACTATGGAGAACAGTATGGAGTTTCCTTTAAAATGTACAAATAGAACTACCATATGACCCAGCAGTCCCACTACTGGGCATATACCCTGAGAAAACCATAATCTAAAAAGAGTCATGTACCAAAATGTTAATTGTAGCTCTGTTTACAATAGCCAGGATATGGAAGCAACTTAAGTGTCCATCAACAGATGAATGGATAAAGAAGATGTGGCACATATATACAATGGAATATTACTCAGCCATAAGAAGAAACAAAATTGAGTTATTTGTAGTGAGGTGGATGGACCTAGAGTCTGTCATACAGAGTGAAGTAAGTCAGAAAGAGAAAAACAAATACCATATGCTAGCACATGTATATGGAATCTAAGAAAAGAAAAATTTAAAAGAAGTCATGATGTACCTAGGGGTAAGATGGGAATAAAGACACTGACCTACTAGAGAATGGACTTGAGGATATGGGGAGGGGGAAGGGTAAGATGTGACAAAGTGAGAGAATGGCATGGACACATATACACTACCAAACGTAAAATAGATAGCTAGTGGGAAGCAGCCGCATAACACAGGGAGATAAGCTAGGTGGTTTGTGACCACCTAGAGGGGTGGAATAGAGAGGGTGGGAGGGAGGGATATGCAAGAGGGAAGAAATATGGGTACATATATATATATGTATAACTGATTCACTTTGTTATAAAGCAGAAAATAGCACACCATTGTAAAGCAATTGTACTCCGATAAAGATGTTAAAAAAAAAATACCTAGAAAAAAATGACAATGAAAACATGATTGCCCAAAACCTATGGGATACAGGAAAAGCAGCTCTAAGAGGGAAGTTTATAGCAATACAATCCTACCTCAAGGAACAAGAAATATCTCAAGTAAACAACTTAAACTTACACATAAAGCAATTAGAGAAAGAAGAACAAAAAAACCCCAAAGTTAGCAGAAGGAAAGAAATCATAAATATCAGATAAGAAATAAAAGAAAAAGAAGGGAAGGAAACAATAGCAAAGATCAATAAAACTAAAGCTGATTCTTTGAGAAGATAAACAAAACTGATAAACCAGTAGCCACACACATTAAGAAAAGAAAGTGAGAAGGCTCAAATCAACAGAATTAGAAATGAAAAAGAAGTAACAACTGACACTGCAGAAATACAAAGGATCATAAGGGATTACTACAAGCAACTATATGCCAATAAAATGGAAAACCTGAAAGAAATGGACAAATTCTTAGAAAAGAACAACCTTCTGAGACTGAACCAGGAAAAAATAGAAAATATGAACATACTGATCTCAAGCACTGAAATTGAAACTCTGATTAAAAATCTTCCAAAGGCCCAGGACCAGATGGCTTCACAGGTGAATTCTATCAAACATTTAGAGAAGATCTAACACCTGTCCTTCTCAAACTCTTTGAAAATATAGCAGAAGGAGGAACACTCCCAATCTCCTTCTATGAGGCCACCATCACCCTGATAGCAAAACTAGACAAAGATGTCACATAAAAAGAAAACTACAGGCCAGTATAACTGAAGAACACAGATGCAAAAATTCTCCACAAAACACTAGCAAACAGAATCCAACAGCACATTAAAAGAATCATACACCATGATCAAGTGGCGTTTATCCTAAGAATACAAAGATTCCTCAATATATGCAAATCAATCAATGTGATACACCATATTAACGTACTGAAGGATAAAAACTATATGATCATCTCAATAGATGCAGGAAAAGCTTTTGACAAAATTCAACACCACTAATGATAAAAAGTATCCAGAAAGTGGGCATAGAAGGAAGCTACCTCAACATAATAAAGCCCATATATGACAAACCCACAGCCAACATCATTCTCAATGGTGAAAAATTGAAACTATTTCCACTATGATCAGGAACAAGACAAGGTTGCCCACTCTCACCACTATTATTCAACATACTTTTGGAATTCCTAGCCATGGCAATCAGAGAAGAAAAAAAATAAAATAAAAGGACTCCAAACCAGAAAAGAAGTAAAACTGTCACTGTTTGCAGATGACATGATACTATACGTAGAGAATCCTAAAGATGCTACTAGAAAACTACCAGAGCTAATCAATGAATTTGGTAAAGTAGCAGGATACAAAATTAATGCACAGAAATCTCTTGCATTCCTATACACTAATGATGAAAAATCAGAAAGATAAATTAAGGAAACACTCCCATTTACCTTTGCAACATAAAGAATAAAATACCTAGGAATAAACCTTCTTCAGGAGACAAAAGACCTGTATGCAGAAAACTATAAGACACTGATTAAAGAAATTAAAGATAATACAAACAGATGGAGAGATATACCGTGTTCTTGGATTGGAAGAATCAACATTGTGAAAATGACTATACTACCCAAAGCAATCTACAGATTCAGTGCAATCCCTATCAAACTACCCATGGTATTTTTCACAGAACTAGAACAAAATTTGCACAATATGTATGGAAACACAAAAGACCCTGAATAGCCAAAGCAATCTTGAGAAAGAAAAACGGAGCTGGAGGAATAAGGTTCCCTGACTTCAGACTATACTATAAAGCTACAGTAATCAAGACAGTATGGTACTGGCACAAAAACAGAAATATAGATCAATGGAATAGGTTAGAAAGTCCAGAGATAAACCCACACACATATGGTTATTGTATCTTTGATAAAGGAGGCAAGAATATACATTGGAGAAAAGACAGCCTCTTCAACAAGTGGTGCTGGGAAAACTAGACAGTTGCATGTAAAAGAATGAAATTAGAACACTCCCTAACACCATACACAAAAATAAACTCAAATTGGATTAAAGACCACATGTAAGGCCAGACACTATTAAACTCCTAGAGGAAAACATAGGCAGAACACTCTATGGCATAAATCACAGCAAGATCCTTTATGACCCACCTCCTAGAGAAATGGGAATAAAAACAAAAATAAACAAATGGAACCTAATGCTTTTGCACAGCAAAGGAGACCATAAACAATAATAAAAGACAACCCTCAGAATGGGAGACAATATTTGCAAAATAATCAACTGACAAAGATTAATCTCCAAAATATACAAGCAGCTCATGCAGCTCAATATCAAAAAAACAAACAACCCAATCCAACAATGGGCAGAAGGGACCTTCCTGGTTGTCCAGTGGTAAAGTATCTGACTTCCAATGCAGGGGACGTGGGTTTGATCTCTGGTTGGGAAACTAAGATCCCTCATGTCACATGGCAAATGAGCCCGCACGCCAGAACTACTGAGCCCGTGCGCTGCAGTGAAAGATCCCGCAACAACAATCCCTCATGTCGCAACTAAGACCTGACACAGCCAAAAATAAATAAAATAAAATAAAATAAAATATTAAAAAAGAAAAAAATGGGTGCAAGACCTAAATAGACATTTCTCTAAAGAATATATACAGATTGCCAACAAACACATGAAAGGATGCTCAACATCACTAATCATTAGAGAAATGCAAATCAAAACCACAATGAGGTATCACCTCACACTGGTCAGAATGGCCATCGTCAAAAAATCTACAACAATAAATGCTGGAGTAGGTGTGTAGAAAAGGGAGCAATCTTTCACTGTTTGTGGGAATATAAATTGATACAGCCAGTATGGAGAACAGTATGGAGGCCCCTTAAAAAACTAAAAATAGAACTACCATATGACCCAGCGTTTCCACTACTGGGCATATACCCTGAGAAAACCATAATTCAAAAAGAGACATGTATCACAATATTCATTGTAGCATTATTTACAATAGCCAGGACATGGGAGCAACCTAAGTTTCCATTGACAGATGAATGGATAAAGAAGATTTGGCATATATATACAATGGAATATTACTCAGCCATAAAAAGAAACAAAATTGAGTTTTTTGCTGTGAGGTGGATGGACCTAGAGTCTGTCATACAGAGTGAAGTAAGTCAGAAAGGGAAAAAAAAATACCGTATGCTAACACGTATGTATGGAATTGAAAAACAAAAAAAAAGTTTCTGATGAACCTAGTTGTAGGATAAGAATAAAGATGCAGACCTTGAGAATGGACTTGAGGACATTGTGAGGGGGAAGGGTAAGCTGGGATGAAGTGAGAGAGTAGCATTGACATATATACACTACCAGTTGTGAAATAGATAGCTAGTGGGAAGCAGCTGCATAGCACAGGGAGATCAGCTCTGTGCTTTGTGACCACCTTGAGTGGTGGGATGTAGAGAGTTGGAAGGCGACGCAAGAGGGAGGGGATATAGGGATATATGTATACATATAGCTGACTCACTTTGTTATACAGCAGAAACTGACACAACATTGTAAAGCAAGTATACTCCAATAGAGATGTTAAAAAAAAGAAATCTATTCTGAATAATATTATATAGACCATCATTTTGGTTAAATATAGTTCAGTTCACCTATTTCTCCAACCTCTTGAAGGACAAAATATTCCATATGAGTTAACGTTTCCAGATAACTGAAAAATACTCTTTTAATTGCAAATTAGTGTTTATTTTGCCATTGAAATATTTTTTCTTAAATGTATCATGTATCGTCTCCACCTTCTAAAATACAGTAAAAAGAATAGATGGCATTACACAGTTATTGGATGTTTGCTAAATATCAATCACTGAACTTATTCACCATTGTTATAAGTAACAAATACTTATGACCCTTTTACAGATGAATGCATGGGGCCTCCTTGAATTTGAGAAACTTGTTTCAAGATCACACAACTAGTCAAGGATGGAGCATAAATGCAGGGATTCGTATGCCAAGGTCCCCACTTCTCTCTGCTGCTATGTTATTGGGAATTCCACTCTGAACACAGTTTAGTTCATAATCACACATATGGTAATATTAGAATTAGGACTGAATTTAGAGACTGTCATATTCAACTGTCTCAATTTAGAGGTTAGAAAACAAGTTAAAATAGGTAAAATGAGTGATCATAAGCTTAATATATGATATAATTCTGGTAATGAGCTAAGGCTATCAGAGTTTGGTCAGGGAAACATGCCAGTTTGCAAGGCAATTAATACAAGTAGTTAGAGACTCACACACAGCTGTTAGGGCTGGAGGAGCAAAAGTTGGGGGATCCATTGCTGGCAATCTCAGCCTGTTGCACCAAAGGTTGGGACTGGGTGATTTCTCAGTCTCACCCAGGAGCCACTGAGAATTTCAAGAACTTAGAAGAAGCACTAAAGGATCTAGTAAGCCAGTAGCTTTTCTTCTGTGATATCAAATTGGCAACAGACTGTCCAGCACCATGAAGACCTTAAGCCTGGTACTCCTTCAATTATGTTGAACTGTATCCAGAATGTCTGGGTAGGCTCAAAGGGGATCAGCTATACATAAGATTAGTAATACAAAATGATTCCACTTATAAATATAGAGAAACAGGCAAAATGCATCTATTCTGCTGTAAGTCAGGATGTGGGTGGCCCTTAATGGGGGTGAGGAAAGGTAACTGGAAAACCAAGGAAACTTCTGTGGTCTGTCCTGGTAATGCTCTATTTATTCAACCGAATGTGTTCAATTTAGGAAAATGTGTCAGGTTATGCAGTTACTGAGAATATACATAGTTTTCAGTATGAATGTGATGCATCAATAATATATTCATAAAAATAAGACAAGCATCAATTAGTATTAGGTATTATACATGTTGGCATCTGCAAATATTTGCAGAAGAGGTCGCCAGCCTGTGGCTAGCTTGGGTTGCCCAGAACCACTGAAGAATACTCCATGGTATTGGACACAGAGTTTGGCCCCTGGATTGAATGACTTGATTCACATGTGTTACCTGAGTATGAGGCAGAGCAGCATACTGGCTACAACAGGGGGCTCTGGTAACGAGACCGACCAGGACTGACTCAAAGTTCTGAATGTGTGTTCTTGGGCTATGATCCTGTAAACTCTTTAATCCTTGATTGCTCAAGTCTTTGATTAGGCCATAGAAGAACCAAATAGGTTAATGCATCAGAGGAGTTTGACAGAGTGACCAACACTTAACAAGTGGTCTGTAAATGATGGTTCTTTATATGGTTAAGAGAAAGATCCCAGACTCAGTTTACTCATCTGAAATTTTTAAGTATTATCTCGCTGGGTCCATGTGAGAAATTAAAAGTCACATTAGAGAACATATGGCACTTTGCTACAGAAGTAGCATTCTAAACATCAATTCAGAATATATATATATATATATATATATATATATATATATATATATATGTTTTCTTTTTTTTTTTTCTTATCAGAACTCCAGAAGAATATCATCACTTGGATCTTTAAATGTATAATTTGGGGAGATCGATATGTCAAGGATGTAGATATAGGTTTTTAAATTTATTTTTTATTTTTTTAACATCTTTATTGGAGTATAATTGCTTTACAATGGTGCATTATTTTCTGCTTTATAACAAAGTGAATCAGCTGTACATATACATATATCCCCATATCTCCTCCCTCTTGCATCTCCCGCCCACCCTCCCTACCCCACCCCTCTAGGTGGACACAAAGCACCGAGATGAAGATATTTTTTATCTCAACATTATCTGTTCTAAAAATGTAATACTATATTCAGGGAAACATCAGTGTGGTGTTTAAACTAATATAGTCCAAGTGTGTTACTGTCTGCCTAAGAAAGACTCACAAAACCAAGAAACAGGAAGTTCTTATATTCCTTAGATTGTTTCTCTCAACTCATTTTCCTTAGAATCTATTTCAACAGGTATTTATTGAGCTTCCCTGATATCCTAGATCCCACACTGGCCGCTGGGAATTGAGAAGGGAAGAAAAACAAGGCCTTTGCCTCTTAACCCTTACAGAGTCTTGCAGACAGCTTGTCACAAGCAAATAATCAAAAAGCAATGTGATCCTGCCTGAGCTACAGCGATGTTGAGAAATCCTTGAGAGGAGTGAACTATCATCCTCCCGTGGAGTCATGGATGGTTTCTCAGAGATAATACTTGACCCGGGTCTTAAATGGTAAGCTGGCATTTCCTAGGTAGAAACAACAGAAAGTTTTCCAGAGAGAAATAATTGATTCAAAAAAGGGCTCAGAAAAAAAAAAAAAAAAAGGCTCAGGTTCTGTGTGGTCATAGAGGTGATAAATGAAACTAAAAAGATACTATTTTAATCAGGTGATGAAGGAGTTCTGACTCACCACTACTTTCAATCACGTGGAAAATATTTACACAATTCCAAAAACTTTCTGTCCATGCTTTATTTTTTTTATCCTTAGTAATTATTCCCAACTAACCAACTATGTATTTTACTGTTTTGCTTTTTTTTAAATCTCACTTACTGTCTTTTCTTCTCCAATGATATTAAAGTTCCTTGAGAGGAGGGATTTTTGTTAGTATTGCCCATCATTACATTTCTAGTGTCTAGAATGGATCCTGCCTCATGGCAGGTTCTTAATACATATATATTGTGTCCAAATGAGCTTACTGAGGTCTTTTTATGCATCAAGCATGGTGCTAGTTGCTGGGGATATATGTACGCTTATGATCCTGTGGCATCCCTCCAGGAACACAAAGTTTAGCCAGTAGACAGTCACATAAACAGAAAATTACTGTTAAATATGATAGGGGCTGTAAATGGTGAATTAAGTAAAATGCTATGTGATACAACCTCACTGAGAATTTTAAAATATCTTTTAAACCTATTTAACCTATTAGGGAAAGGGAGCCAATGGATATATCTCAGCAGGTGAGTAGAGGCTTGAGTTTTAATTCCAATATGGTTCACAGGCCGATATCTGTCCATAATGAGTTAAGTACAAAAATAGAGAAGTATAGAAACTACCATGGCAATTTAGCATTATCAAGACCACCAGACTTGACCAGTAAACCTAGGAATGACCAACAGATTTGCTTATAGCGAAGCAGGCATGGAACTCATTTGTGATATTAGCTACGTACTGGTTATACACCATAGGACTAGATATTAAAGAATTTCTTTCAATGGCCATTCACCACAGCTAGTTTGAGGTGGACTGTTCTAAAAATGATGAGCTTGGCAGCCTTTTGGCATTGCTTGATTAGAGTCATCTCATGGCTGAATTCTTGGACACGTGCTTGAAGTTCTATGCTGTGTAGCTGATTAAAGATAGATCCATATGCTTCCAATGCAGATGTGCTGGCGTTAGAACTGACATTCTGCTGTGAAGGCACTTCTAATTTGGGACTTTACAGTACTTACCCCAGTATGCACTGTGAATCATTGATGGTGCAAGAGGCAGAGCCAGGGGAACCTTGAGCACGTGAAGCTGAGAGATAAAAATCTAAGAATGGGTAGCCCCTGCTGTGCTCACTGTCCACATACTCTGCCAATATGCGGAAGCTAAAGTCACTGGACTCAGCAGCTCTCTGTGTCCAGAAAGAGCCACCTCTGCACAAGGCACATGTTGAAACTTCAGCAAGTACTGTTTTGTGGGTGCTGAAATAAACATATGATCTACAAGATTAAAAAGATGTTTTGAATTTATTTATTATGCGGATAAAAGGTTACTAGATGTCAAGCTTTTTACAGAAATAATCTCTATGCCTTCACACACAAACATTAGTATTATTATATTTCTACAGAAAAAAAATCATTGAGCTTCAGAGGAATGAGTAGATTTCCCAAAGTCAAAGACCTGGAACATTATGTATCTGTGTATCAAACCAGATCTTCTAGAACTCCCTGCCTAGCCTGTTATTGCTTGTGTTGGTAAAAGTGAACTGGGATTTTCCCTTTTGTGTTAACAAAGATAATCCTTGTTTTCTTCCTAGCAAACAAATCTAATTTCTTACTGTCAAGTCCAAAATAACCAAGATGGCAAAGAGAGAGAGATGGAATAAATACCTTCCATAATAAATGCCTACATTTACTTAAATGAACCAACAAAAAATCAATTTGGTTCTGGTCTCAGACCCTCAACATCAATGATATTTTGGGAATTAATTCCTTTTTTTGGTTTTTCTCTTGGCTTTCAGAATGTCACAACTTGCCAGTTTTACTTATCCCATTGATAGGTTCTTCTCAGTTTCCTTTGCTTCCTTCTCTTGCTCTGCTGAAACTCTACATGTCACTGCACCCTGGGATTTCGTTTGGGGTTATGATTGCTAGATTTAGAAAATAATTTGAGTTTTTAAATTTTGTAAAATATGTAAATTTAATTATCATTTAGCACGTATTTATACTGAAAAGAAAACTTATCCTGAGTTCTCTTCTCTTCCCTTTCCACATGATTTCTTCAGTCAATCTCATTGAGTGGCTTGATTCATTTTTTGAGCAGATAATTCTCAATTTTCCCTTTACAACTTTTCTCTGTGTTCAACTGCCTTCTTTATATCTTCACTTGGGTATCTCACACTTCAAATATCCAAAATCAAACTCTTACAATCAAATCCTTTCCATGTATGAACCTATTTTTTTAAAAAAATCAATCTTTTAACCAACCAATAAATGGTTCCATCATTCACTTGGATTTTAAGGTAAAAACCAATTGATCATTCTTGAGTCTTCTCTTCATATCATTTTCCAATACCTAACTCATAATTAAGTCTTGTAATTTAGCATCAAATTATATTCTAAATATTTCCATTTCTCTGACCCCAGCTTCAGTCATCATTCTCTCTTGCCCACATGACTGCAATGACTTACTAACCAGCCTTCTTCATTCCACACTTGTCCTACAATAACCCATTCTCCACAAGGTAGTGAGAGTGATTTTCTAAAATTTTTTACCAGCAAAGTTCTAATATCAAAAGTGTACTGCTCAATCTTCAAAAACTAAATACAGTTATTACTATACGCCATGACAGAGGTATAGTTTATTCAGCTTTGTATTTTCACAATGTACCTTAGAATCATTTAGGAATATAAGTGGTGGGAAGATTTTTTATTAAGCTATACCCATAAAAATATGTATATGCTGCTATATTTAGTGAAGAGTGTTATTTTTTAGTGTGATGCCGTGTATTCACACCATGATAAATTATAACATGTTTTCACTCACTCCTTCTCTCTTACACATTCTCAAACCATCAACCATGGCTGTAAGTATAGTAGAGAAGATTAGATGTCTGTAAATAAACATCTTTGTGAAAATTAAGAAAAGTAAAAACAAGGACCTTTCCATTTCTCAATGTTTGTCAGCAAGAAAAATCATGTTATAGTATTTATAAAAAAGTATTGTAGATACCCTTTCCTGGCATGGAAGTCTGTTCTCATTAATTGAGTTCATGAATGTTCTCAGTGAATGTTCTCATTCATTCATTTTGAACACATGCACATCAATGTTTCTTTATGTGAGAAAGTTACCAGTATTGAAAACCCGTATTTATCATACTTGAAACACACAAACAACTCAACTATTCATCACATGATTGCACAGGTTTGGTATATTCAAGCTTGTATTGATACAACAATAGAAATAATTTAGGAAAGACTCAAGGGTGGAAGTCAGGAAGACCAGAAGTCTCTCCTCTACCAAATAGAACTACTATTGAAGATTATAGTTATTCAAGATAAACAGGAGTGTCACATAATAAGTCTTTGTCTCCATCTCAAACAGAAAAGAATCATTGTATTTACACAAAAATGTCTCATGACATATAAATTGGAACTTGGAAGTCATCAAAAAATAATCCACAATTAACTTTAAATTATTTTATATAAATAAAGGTTCATTCTTCTCTTATTTTTTGCCTAATTTCAATAGTCCAGAAGTCTCTTTTGACATATACATTACTTATGCCAGAATTCATATCAAATAAAGCTATTAGTTCTTTCTCTTTTTAAAATTTTAATCCTTTAAAAATGGAGGTGACCATGTTGACTCTTACCAAACTTTGTTTATTTGGTCTTGAATTAAGGTGACCTAGAAGCTCTGGTTGCTTGCAACATTTTAAAATACTTGTGTGTTCCTGGACAGCATGACCCACACCTGAGTCCAGTTTGAGAAAACACATGTTAAACAGCTCTGTGAGAAGTCATTCTTGAAGCTCAGCTGGTGGTTTGCTAATGGGACCAAGGGAAGCATAAGACCTGACCCCTTTGCTCCACTACTGCCCTTCATTCATGGCTCCCTTGGGTTGGAGAGTTGAGTGAACTAAGAAAGAACCCACTATTAAAGAGGCACTAAACTGTTGCTAGGTTCTCCTTAATAATGTCAGAAATTGTCCTCACTCAGGGGCTTTACTATGTAAGCTATGTTGAGTAAGTTTGTAACACCTGCCTTCATTATAGGAAAGGAAAGCAACTCAAAGTATAGTGTCCAAAAGACCAGGAGAGCTCATACTTCCTCTGATTTCGTCCGTATATCAGAGTGTAGGCTCTAGGGGATAGGGGCAAGGTAACGGGAGTACGCAGGTGGTGACAACACTTGTAGCCAAATGGTGAAGTTTGGGAGAATTTTCCACAGGAACTCCACTCAGCCAATCCTTAGAAATTCTGATCAGAGTTCAATCCTCTGAGAAATTAGAGATCTAGCACAAGCCAAGTGAGTGAGATGATCTCCAGGAATCAGACTCAGTTTTAGTCAGGTAGGCTTCCAGTCCCAGTTGAATAGTAAAGTAAAGCTGTAATTCTGTTGGGCAGCAAAGCACAGTGAGGTACATAGTAAAGATTATTCCATAAAGAGATCATGTTCTAGGATTCAAACAGCAAGAAAGAATATTTCCAGATATCTCTTACTTGATGTCTGGGAAAACCTACTATAATTTCTGTTCTGTTCAATATTTGTTATAAAACAGAATGGATGTTATAAGTTTTCGGGATAAGTTTTATTTTGTATGGCAACTGGGAACAAAGATCCAGCAGGAATTCCTATGGTTATAGGACAGTGAGGCTAATTGCAATTTTCCAATAGAAAAGATTGGCCTTTCTGAAATCCAAATCTGACTTAAGGAGTGGCTGAAAGAATAAAAATGATGCCAAGCATTGTGTATAGTAGGAAAATTGATCTGAAAGGGGCAGATAGGAGACATTTACTGAAACGATAAAATAGAGAAAGGAAATATGATAACTAGATGGTGTCTTGGAAAGAGAGGAGAGAAATAACAATACCTGTAGACATCTCATCAGACCAGAATGTCGCTGTTTGATGATGGCGAGACATTGTAGCTATGCAGGCATGATACCCCCTGACATAGATTCTGCAATCTCCTGACTGCATTCTGGACAAACTCAGATGGGGCAACTGTTATTTAAACAAAAACTAAATAATTATAAAAGTAAAATATACAGCTATGTTCTACTTGGGATGGATTTGTCAGTATCTTATTATAACAAACCAAATTGGAATGCATGCCCTTAAATTCATTTCCTGCTTTTTGTGGTTCCCATAAGTCTGAGACCGTGAGGAGTGTTTCTGACTTAATAAGTGTCTAGACCAAGGGAATGCATACATATGGGTACAAACTAAAGTGTCTTTAATCATGTCTATGCTGGGAAAATCCTAATTAAAGAATGCTTTCCAAACTTTTGTTAGTAACAAAGTTCAAAGATATCTCATGACTCCGACAGGTGAAAACTTGATCATGTTTGCTTTATACTTCCTTAACAATCACTGAGGTGAAAATCAAAATCTTCTTCTTTGCTTGGCTTTAATGGCCTGGGCACAATTTACATCACAGCTAGAATTTCAGGACTTCATAATGTGTAGAAATCATCTTAATCTTCTTTTATCACCTGGCAAGGTGCTGTCATCCCTTGCTTTCTCTACCTGTCTGGCATCCCTTCAAATGTCTATCTAGAAGCAGGCTTAGTCTCTATTTTATGAGCTAGTCTTCCCCAGAGCAGAAAGCATATTGTTATCTTCAGACCTCAGTTGGATGGATCTCAAATAAATTTTGCTGCCCTATACATAATACCTCCTGTATCCAAAAGTCATTTCCTACCTCTTGACCCCCAATCTTATTCCGGATACCACATGGAAGTTCTGAATAAGTTGTACATATTTTCCTCTAGCTTTATTTTCCACATATCTCTTAATTATTTTGGTTTATGACCTCATCACATTTTCATATGTTTTGCATATTACTTTCTCATTAGGAGAATCCTAACTCTCTGTAGACCGAAACTCAGGCTTCTTGTTTGATAATTCAGTACTAGGATCTCTTGGGACCTTCTATCTTTACACAATCTCCAGGTCTTCTATCTTGGGAAAGTCCTTCTGGGGGCACTTTTACTCACTTCTATTTGGGGCTAAATAGTGAATGAGATCTGGGCTGAGCCTTGCAGCCAAAAAGTGCTGGCCACCTGCATACTCACTAAACAGTACCTAGTCCCTGTCTGAACTGGGTAAGATCAAGTTCCTAGCTATCACTGGGATCATATTCAGTTTCCAAGGCTAGCACTTTACCTATTAGAACTAGAGACCTACTACAAAATCACATTTTAACTGTTTAGGATGCTGACATCTTATATATGTCTTATTCTCTTCTATCAGGAGATTAAATCTGGGTACTGATTAAATCACCCATTGACTTCTGGAATATTACAAAACTGCTACATGGTTCCTTACAACATGCCTTAATATTACCCACTTTGTACAAATATATGCCACAAGTCCATCTAAAAATACCATCACTTTTTTTTTTTTTTTTTTTTTTGCGGTACGCAGACCTCTCACTGTTGTGGCCTCTCCTGTTGCGGAGCACAGGCTCTGGACGCGCAGGCTCAGAGGCCATGGCTCATGGGCCAAGCTGCTCCACGGCATGTGGGATCTTCCCGGACCAGGGCACGCACCCATGTCTCCTGCATTGGCAGGCGGACTCTCAACAAGTGAGCCACCAGGGAAGCCCCCATCACTTTTGTATTGTCTTTTGTGAGTGAAAAATTGGCTGCAGTTTAGCACAAGACTGAAGTAACATGGTGTCCTTTATAGTAAAATTGAGTCTTCTTTCTCACAACTACTCTGAATTCGTGAACCTGATTTCACATGAAAGAATTCAATGTGCCCATGAGGACAGTGCCTAGAACAACTGAGGAGTCCAGGAGTCCATCTTGAAGAAAGAAAATTTTCCAGGATCTCTCATTCAACCTGCCTTGTCCTCTTTTTCACTAATTTATAGCAGGATCACTAGTAGGAATCATTGAGAATTGCATCACTATTCCCTTATACTAGAGGCCATCTCATTTAAGCAGGGAAGTCTTTCCAAAGTGTTAAGCAATGAAATTGTGTCCCCATGAGTAGATAGGAGAAAGGAAAGAGACACAGCCGAAGAGTGTGTTCTGCCAGAGAAAGGGGCAAGTTAGGATATGTGGGTTGAAGCCTTCCTCTTCTATTTTCAAGTGCTGTGACATTGTGGCAGAAACTCAACTCTCACTGAAATTAGCTTATTCAACACTAAAGCAGGGAAATTTATAAAACATAATGGATTGAAATGCTTTTATAACTATAGAACACTAGATAAAGAGGAAAGTATTACTGTCACATAGTCCTTGTAAAGGTGCTGTGATAGATTCAAAGGTTAAGATATATCCCTTGAGAGAGTATTTTATATCTAATAGGAAAAAGTATAAGTTTAGGGCACACAGAGTACTGGGTTAAAAGCCTGGCTTTAGCCCTTCGGGCTAATGTCATCTAACTCCAAGTATTCTGTGCAAATGAAATAATATGTGTAACAAAATTAGTGTAGGAACATAGAACACATTAGGAAAGCTCAACAGGGTATAAATAAATTAAAGAGATATAAAATGTGTAATTTTTTACCATCAAGTTTTAAAAACTCAAATAATAAATAAGTATATTTTAACCTCCTAAAAGAATATATGACATGGTCTTTTTCCATGTATAGGCAGTTCTTTTTTTTTTATTCCTTAACATTATTATTGGAGTATACATGCTTTACAATGGTGTGTTAGTTTCTGCTGTATACATATACATACATCCCCGTATCTCCTCCCTCTTGTGTCTCTCTCCCTCCCTGCCTATCCCACCCATCTGGTTGGACACAAAACACCAAGCTGATCTCCCCGTGCTATGTGGCTGCTTCCCACTAGCCATCTATTTTGCAGTTGGTAGTGTATATATGTCCATGCCACTCTCTCACTTTGTCCCAACTTACCCTTCTCCCTCCCTGTGTTCTCAAGTCCATTCTCTACGTCTGCATCTTTATTCCTGTCCTGCCCTTAGGTTCTTCAGAATCCTTTTTTTTAGATTCCATATACAGGTGTTAGTGTACAGTATTTTTTTCTCTTTCTGACTTACTTCACTCTGTATGACAGACTCTAGGTCCATCCACCTCACTACAAATAACTCAGTTTTGTTTCTTTTTATGGCTGAGTAATATTCCATTGTATATAGGTGCCATATCTTCTGTATCCATTCATCTGTAGATGGACACTTAGGCTATTTCCATGTCCTACCTAAAGTAAATACAGCTTCGATGAACTTTGTGGTACATGACTCTTTTTGAATTATGGTTTCCTCAGGGTATATGCTCAGTAGTGGGATTGCTGGGTCATGTGGTAGCTCTATTTTAAGTTTTTTAAGGGAACTCCATACTGTTCTCCATAGTGGCTGTATCAATTTATATTCCCACAAAGAGTGAAAGATCGCTCCCTTTTCTACACACCTACTCCAGCATTTATTTTTTGTAGATTATTTGACGATGGCCATTCTGACCAGTGTGAGGTGATACCTCATTATAGTTTTGATTTGCATTTCTCTAATGATTAATGATATTGAGCATCCTTTCATGTGTTTGCTGGCAATCTGTATATCTTCTTTGGAGAAATGTCTATTTAGGTCTTCTGCCCATTGCTGGATTGGTTTTCTTGTTTTTGTGATATTGACCTGCATGAGCTGCTTGTATATTTTGGAGATTAATCCTTTGTCACAGGCTTCGTTTGCAAATATTTTCACCATTCTGAGGGTTGTCTTTTCATCTTGTTTAAGGTTTCCTTAGCGGTGCAAAAACTTTTAAGCTCCCTTAGGTCCCATTTGTTTATTTTTATTTCCATTTCTCTAGGAGGTGGGTCAAAAAGGATACTGCTGTGATTTATGTCATAGAGTGTTCGGCCAATGTTTTCCTCTAAGAGTTATAGTGTCTGGCTTTACATTTAGGTCTTTAATCCATTTTGAATTCATTTTTGTGCATGGTGTTAGGGAGTGTTCTAATTTCATTCTTTTACATGTAGCTGTCCAGTTTTCCCAGCACCACTTATTGAAGAGGCTGCCTTTTCTCCACTGTATATCTTGCCTCCTTTATCAAAGATAAGGTGACCATATGTGCATGGGTTTATCTCTGGGCTTTCTATCCTGTTCCATTGATCTATATTTCTGTTTTTGTGCCAGTACCACGCTGTCTTGATTACTGCAGCTTTGTAGTATAGTCTGAAGTCAGGGAGCCTGATTCCTCCAGCTCCATTTTTCTTTCTCAAGATTGCTTTCGCTGTTCAGGGACTTTTGTGCTTTCATACAAATTGTGTGATTTTTTTTTTTTTTGGTTCCTGTTCTGTGAAAAATTCCATTTGTAGTTTGACAGGGATTACGTTGAGTCTGATGATTGAATTGGATAGTATAGTCATTTTCACAATGTTGATTCTTCCAATCTAAGAACATGGTATATCTCTCCATCTGTTTGTGTCATCTTTGATTTCTTTCATCAATGTCTTATAGTTTTCTGCATACAGGTCTTTTGTCTCCTTAGGCAGGTTTATTCCTAGGTGTTTTATTCTTTTTGTTACAATGGTAAATGGGAATGTTTTCTAAATTTCTCTTTCAGATTTTTCACCATTAGTGTATAGAAATGCAAGAGATTTCTGTGCATTAATTTTGTATCCTGCTACTTTACCAAATTCATTGATTAGCTCTAGTAGTGTTCTGGTAGCATCTTTAGGATTCTCTATGTATAGTATTATGTCATCTGCAAACAGTGACAGTTTTACTTCTTCTTTTCCAATTTGGATTCCTTTTATTTATTTTTCTTCTCTGATTGCCATGGCTAGGAGTTCCAAAACTATGTTGAATAATAGTGGTGAGAGTGGGCAATCTTGTCTTGTTCCTGATCTTAGTGGAAATGGTTTCAATTTTTCATCATTGAGAACAATGTTGGCTGTGGGTTTGTCATATATGGCCTTTATTATGTTGAGGGAAATTCACTCTATGCCCAATTTCTGGAGAGTTTTTATCATAAATAGGTGTTGAATTTTGTCAAAAGCTTTTTCTGCATCTATTGAGTTTATCATATGGTTTTTTACTTCAATTTGTTAATATGTTATATTGCATTGATTGGCTTGCATATATTGAAGAATCTGCTTTCCTGGGATAAACACCACTTGATCAAGGTGTATGGTCCTTTTAATGTTCTGTTGGGTTCTGTTGGCTAATATGTCATTGAGGATATTTGCATCTATGTTCATCAGTGATATTGGCCTCTAGTTTTCTTTTTTTTTGGTGACACTTTTGCCTGGTTTTGGTATCAGGGTGATGGTGGCCTCATAGAGTGAGTTTGGGAGTATTCCTCCCTCTGCTATATTTTGGAAGAGTTTTAGAAGGATAGGTGTTAGCTCTTCTCTAAGTGTTTGATAGAATTCACCTCTGAAGCCATCTGGTCCTGGGCTTTAGTCTGTTGGGAGATTTTTAATCACAGTTTCAATGTCAGTGCTTGTGGTTAGTCTGTTTATATTTATATTTCTTCCTGGTTCAGTCTCAGAAGGTTGTGCTTTTCTAAGAATTTGTCTATTTCTTCCCGATTGCCAGTTTTATTGGTATATAGTTGCTTGTAGTAATCTCTCATGATCCTTTGTATTTCTGCAGTGTCAGCTGTTACTTCTCCTTTTTCATTTCTAATTCTATTGATTTGAGTCTTCTCCCTTTTTTTCTTGATGAGTCTGGCTAATGGTTTACCAATTTTGTTTATCTTCTCAAAGAATCAGCTTTTAGTTTTATTGATCTTTGCTCTCATTTCCTTCACTTCTTTTTAATTTAGTTCTGATCTGATCTTTATGACTTCTTTCCTTCTACTAAATTTGGAGTATTTTTCTTCTTATTTTTCTAATTGCTTTAGGTGTAAGTTTAGGTTGTTTATTTGAGATTTTTCTTGTTTCTTGAGGTAAGATTTATTGCTATATACTTCCCTCTTAGAACAGTTGTTGCTGCTTCCCATAGGTTTTGGGTTATTTTTATTTGTTTCTAGATTTTTTTTTTATTTCCTCTTTGATTTCTTCAGTGAGCTCTTGGTTATTTCATAGCATACTGTTTAGCCTCCATGTGTTGGTATTTTTTACAGGTTTTTTCCAGCTTTTTTCTGGTAATTGATATCTAGTCTCATAGTGTTATGGTCAGAAAAGATACTTGATATTATTTCAATTTTCTTAAATTTCCCAAGACTTGATTTTTGACCCAAGGTATTTTATATCCTGGAGAATGTTCCATGAACACTGGAGAACAAATTGTATTCTGTTGTTTTTGAATGGAATATCCTATAAGTATTAATTAAGTCCATCTTTTTTAATGTGTCATTTAAAGCTTGTGTTTTCTTATTTATTTTCATTTTGGATGATCTTTCTATTGGTGAAAGTGGGGTGTTAAAGTCCCCTACTATTATTGTGCTGCTGTCAATTTCCCCTTTTATGGCTGTTAACATTTGCCTTATGTATGAGGTGGTCCTACATTGGGTGCATAAATATTTACAATTATTACATCTTCTTCTTGGATTGATCCCTTGATCATTATGTAGTGTCCTTCTTTATCTCTTGTAATAATCTTTATTTTAAAGTCTATGTTGTCTGATATGAGAATTACTACTCCAATTTTCTTTTGATTTCCATTTGCATAGATATCTTTTTCCATCTCCTCACTTTCAGTCTGTGTGTGTCCCTAGGTCTGAAGTGGGTCTCTTGTAGACAGCATATGTATGGGTTTTGTTTTTGTAGCCATTCAGCCAGTCTATTTCTTTTGGTTGGAGCATTTGATCCATTTACCTTTAAGGTAATTATCAATATGTATGTTCCTATTACCATTTTCTTTATTGTTTTGCGTTTGTTATTGTTAGTCTTTTCCTTTTCTTGTGTTTCTTGCCTAGAAAAGTTCCTTTAACATTTTTTGTAAAGCTGGTTTGGTGGTGCTGAATTCTCTTAAATTTTGCTTCTCTTTAAAGGTTTTAATTTCTCTGTCGAATCTGAATGAGATCCTTGTTGGGTAGAGTAATGTTGGTTGTAGGTTTTTCCCTTTCATCACTTTAAATATGTCCTCACACTCCTTTCTAGCTTGCAGAGTTTCTGCTGATAAGTCAGCTGTTAACTTTATGAGGATTCCTTTGTATGTTATTTGTTTTCCTTTTCCCTTGCTGCTTTTAATGTCTTTTATTTGTATTTAATTTTTATAGTTTGATTAATATGTGTCTTGGCCTATTTCTTCTTGGATTTATCCTGTATGGGACTCTCTGCACTTCTTGGACTTGATTGACTAGTTCTTTTCCCATATTCGGGAAGTTTTCAACTATAATCTCTTCAAATATTTTCTCAGTCCCTTTCTTTTTCTCTTCTTCTTCTGAGATCCCTATAATTTGAATGCTGGTGTGTTTAATGTTGTCCCAGGGGTCTCTGAGGCTGTCCTCAATTCTTTTCATCCTTTTTTCTTTATTCTGCTCTGCAGTAATTATTTCCACTCTTTTATCTTCCAGGTCACTTATCCATTCTCTGCCTCAGTTATTCTGCTATTGATTCCTTCTAGAGAATTTTTAATTTCATTTATTGTGTTGTTCCTCATTGCTTGTTTGCTCTTTAGTTCTTCAAGTCCTTGTTAAACATTTCTTGTATTTTCTCCATTGCACTTCCAAGATTTTGGATCATCTTTACTATCATTACTCTGAATTCTTTTTCAGGTAGACTGCTTATTTCTTCTTAATTTGTTTGGTCTCTTGGGTTTTTACCTTGCTCCTTCATCTGCTGTGTATTTTTCTGTCTTCTCATTTTGCTTAACCTACTGAGTTTGAGGTCTACTTTTTGCAGATTGCAGGATTGTAGTTCCTGTTGTTTTTGGTGTCTGACCCCTAGTTGGTGAGGTTGGTTCAGTGGGTGTGTAGGCTTCCTTGTGGATGGGACTGTATCTTGGGTGTCTGCTTCCAAGCACTGTGTTCTGGTGAATGAGGCTGTATCTTGTCTTTCTGTTGGGCAGGACTGTGTTCAGGGGTGTATTTTGAGGTGTCTTGTGAACTTATTATGATATTAGGCAGCCTCTCTGCTACTGGGTGGCGTTGTGTTCCTATCTTGCTAGTTGTTTGGCATGAGGTGTCCAGTACTGGAGCTTGCTGGTCATAGAGTGGAGCCAGGTCTTATCGTTGAGACGGAGATCTCTGGGTGAGGTCTCACTGACTGATATTACGCATGGCCGGGATTTTTCTCATGGAACAATGTTCTGAGTTTTACTCTCCCAACTAAGCAGCTCAGGCCTGACTCCTGGCCAGAGCACCAAGACTCTGTAAGCCACATGGATTACTGTATGTTGCCTGTCAGCTCCCAAATACCAATTCCTTTCTCCAGCTACCAAGCTCTGTGGTAGGTGGTGCCTCTTGGAGGAACTCTGAGGGGCAGCTTCTCAGGACAAGTGGTCCCAGGAACTGCTAAGACCTTACCTATAAATTCTTCAACTAAAAGGGTGAGACTCTGCAGTTCTTAAGTAATGCTTTAAAGTAAGAAAAGTAAATAAATTATTTATAATATAATTTATCTACAGTAAATAATACATCTTTAATGCTTACAGTGTATACACAGTTCTAAAGTTTTTTCATGTATTAATTGACTTAATCTTCACAGTAACTCTATGATAGGGAATATTACTATCCCCATTACAGATGAGGAAACTTAGAGAATTGTGAGTAGTAAATTGCCTAAGACTCTAAAGTAACTAACAGGTAGTTCTGCCTCATAACTCAAAGGTAGTGTCTCTCTGGGAGACAGTCATTATCTAGGTGTTTCTGCAAGACCTGCAAGTAAGGCATTAATGGTCCTTTTGTCCAGACTATCTTTTTAAGGATGTTAGTATAGTGAACATCTTGGAAGATAGAAATAGTGTTTCTTTCCAGAGCAAAAGACTTGTTTGCATGCAGTTTTGAAAAGTAGACATAGTGTCTCCATCTGTAACAACGGGAATGCATGCTTTCTCTAACCTCAGGATTTCCCTCCTGTAATGTAACTTACTGTACACACAGGTGTCATCTGGCCCCTTCACATCATCTTATAGGAATTGGGCCTCAGGGAAGAGGTACAAAATTGCTGATGCTCGGACTACTGTTATTGCCATCTGTAATTAATACTTCTTCACCTTTGAAACAGGAGTCTTATGTCTTCTACTTGCATCTGTGAAATGCTGGCTGGCGACTCAGATGCTTCATGGTTCTTAACATTCTCATGGTAATAATAATTACAATATTGCTGCTATTAAATATCTTTATTTTACATGTCTTTATTTTGCAGTATATGTTGGTACATATTTTTCAAAAGAGGTTTTAAATGTTAGGAGTTTGTTTGAAACATCATCCAGTAATTGCTTGGTATGTCATCTTCAAAATATCTATATATGTTAGCTTAGCTAAGACACTTTTAGAGTTACTTTGCAATTATTTTGTCACAGGTTACTGTAGTCTTTATGACTTGTCTTAATTAATCATGTAGTTGTATTTAACTGAAGGTCACCACAGTTATTTTAGATTGGGAGAGATGTCAGAAAGTTCCTTACAAAGGATGTGAAGGAAGCATATTTTAACACTATGTCAAAAAATAACATCAAGAACACTTTATTGTAAGTCCTCCCTGTCTTTCTCCAGGCATATTTAAAGAGTATTGCCTTCCCTCCACCCAATCAAGCAAGGGTTGGGTGCAGGCTAGAGTTTAACTTGATTTGACAAGGTTATTGACTTTGGTACTCTGTAGAATATAAATAGCCAAAAGTAACATGAAGAAATGTCTCCAACTATTTCATTTTTTTACTGAAATTTTAAAAAATGTACATATGCTTCCTTCAAATACAAATATATTCCCTGCATATGTTAAAAAAAAAGCACTTCGTAACAAATTAGGTTACTAAGTTTAGGCAAATATTGTTGAAGTTTGAGTAATATCCTAGAAACCTCAACCAGATTAAATAAATGCAACCTCCATATAAGTAGTACATTTCCTAGAAACAAGACAAAATTAAACTTATTATGTAGAAACCTGTTACAACACTCCGATAATAAGAAAAGTGGTACCTCCCATTTGTGGAGCTTCTTATAATTTTCAGAATGGATTTGCACATGTTCATCATTTGCATCTTAGGATAGCAATTATACAGCCTCACATGGTGGTTAAGAGACCAAAGAATCACACAACTAATAAACTTGAGATTAGAGCAGACAGCCAGGAATTCTGCCTCACCTCTTTTCAATAACTTATGTTACAATTTATATACTGATTTACACTTTCAAAGTCATCACTGAAATTATGCCATTCATATATGGTCTAAATATTTCACATATATAGCAATCAGCATATGTGGACCTATGGATCAAGGAAGAAGCAGAAGGAGGAGGAAAAAGTTGGAGTTGGAAGAAAATTGACAACAATACAAAACCAAGTTCTCTTTTATACCCAAGTGAAAGCATTATCTTTGACATAGCTCTTAGCCTCCATTACCCATGATATAGTTTTAGTTCAACCTTCAAATTCTGTTGGAAATGACTGTTTCATTACCATTGTCTTTATTGTCTTTCATATGATTAATCTCCTGACAAGTTACCCTGAATCTAGCTTCTCCTTTTCCATTCATACATTCCTCCTCCTGCCAGTGGTACTTTTTTTTTTTTTCATTCATGATCATGTCACTCTTCTCTCAGCACTGTGTTTGCTGCTAGGAAACAAAGCAGAATAAAATCCAAGTTCAGTTCTGGAGGGAGTTTGATGTGATTTGTTGACACTTAACAGAGTTTACAATGCAGTGTTATAAATACTATAATCACAGTCTCAACAAACTGTTCTGGGAAAGCTGAGAAGGAAACTATTGATCTTATAGAGGGGTAACAAGGAAGGAATCAGGGCATAAAGGATATTGGCATGGAGTTATTCAAGAATAGAAGAGTTTGCCAGATATAAAAGGATAAAGACATGTCAGAGAACGAGTATTGTATGCCTGGGCTCTGCTGTATCCCTAGCAAGTAGATTTGTGACTGGGTTAAAATAATATGATAGCAAACACTTAGTAATAATTGTTGGCACTAATCTAAGCATTTTACATATATTAACTCATTTAATCCATACAACAATTCTATTAGATATATACCATTATCATCTTTTCAGACATGAGAAACAGACACTAAGAGGTTAAATGAATGGTCCACAAGGTTACACAGCTAAAGTGTCAGAGCCATGAGTGAAGCACCTGTACATCTGCAACCTGATTGTGGAATCCTGACCCTTCACTGTCATGATATAATGTAACCAGGGAACTAGTAGCAAAGGATTTTGCATGATGTAATTAATAAAAATTCGATGATTTAACCACAAAGGTAAGAATCAGGTTTCTTTTAACAAGACAACATTGGCAGGGGTGTAGCTGACAAACAAGAGGAAGAAATGTAAATGGGCAGGAGTATTATTATAAGGACTTTGTAGACAAGTAACATTACGGGCTTGGTGGGCTCACTTTGGTGGGAATGAAGCAGAGGAGGCTGATTTCAATACATATTTAGGAAATAAAATCCATACCATTTGGGCAGAAAGTGGATGTGGGTAACGTGTGAAGGGAAAATTCAAGAATGTCTTCCAGGTTTTGGTGTCTGACAACAAGGATGATGGCACCCTTTAAGTACCATGAAGAAGATTCAGTCAGTTAAATTTGAGGAGTATAAATGTTGAAGGATCAGCAGGACATTCACATGGAAATTCTCAGTGTGAATCAAGCTTTTTTCTTCCCTTCCTTCCTTCCTTCCTCCCTTCTTTCTTTCTTTCCTTCCTTCCTTCCTTCCTCCCTTCCTTCCTTCCTTCTTTCCTTCCTTTCTTCCTTGCTCCCTCTCTTTTTCTGTCTCTCCCTCTCTTTCTTTCTTGTAGTTTGGGAATTTTGAAAATTATCCCTATACAGATAATTTCCTGCCTTATGGGCTGTACTTTCCAGCTAAAAACTGTATCTCCCCATGTCTTACCAACATTGTAGGGTCCTACTGTAAGGAGGAAAGACCAAATTCTTTGCAACTAGACTGTCTTTGGGTGGGAATCTGTCCTCTGTCACTTACTCATTTCCTCATTTAGATAGTAGGGTTACTCTCAGGAGAGCACAGTCTTCAAATAAGCAGAACTGAGCCTGAAAACCAGACATGTCACTTTTAGATGTCATTTAATATTTTTGAGCCTCAGTTTCCTCTATTGTAAAATGGCATAATAACACATACCTCGTAGTCTTCATTTAAGGATGAAAAAAAATATAAGGTATACAAAATTCTTAGTTGATATCATATAGTAATCACTCAATAAATATTAGCCAGTAACCACAGCCACGCTAATAAGTAGCAGTGTATGCAAAATGTGTGCTGCAATGTATTATTAAATTGCTTTTACCAATTAACAATCATAATGTGGATTAAAATGCAATAAAAATATTTGTATAGAGATTCCCTCTGTCTCTATCACTCTGATATTATGTAACCTTCAAAGAGAAGTCCCAATGGAACATTTGCAAGTCTTTTTTCCAATCTTTCTAGTTAGAATGACTTGCTTTCTCTCCTGCAGTCCCAGAACAATTTTATAAGACTTCTCTTACCATAATAGTCTAATTTATAATTATGCATATGCTTAAAAGAGTCTTCTAATCAATTCTGAGCTCCAAAAATATAATGGTTATGCTTTATTCATCTTTTAATTCTCCAACAGCACTGAGGATAGGGCTCAGTAAATGTTAACTTGATCTTACTGAGAAAACTGCTCACACCATATTAAAAAACAATAGGAATATTGCAGTGGCTTGACTGAGGTCACTGTAACAGATGTGTGAGTGAGTCTCATGATCTCTTAACTATGTGCATGGGAGGGGGGGTTTATTTTTCTCAACACATGCATTTGCATAGAGAATATTTGAGTTCCTTTTGTTTATTTTCATCTGAAACAAATGTCTTTTGTTTTGCTAAACTGGCAATATGTTGATGCTTTTCAAGCCTGCATTTATCATTAAACTATCCCAAGGAAATTAAAGGTCAATGCCAGCTCTTGGATATAAGCACTTATAAACTCTAGAATGTTAAGTAGCTACTGTGTTGGGAATTTTTGCCATACACCTATAGGAAGAAAAATGCTGTTATATGTTGTAGTTTGGGCTTTTATTCATAGCTTGTGTGTGTAAGAGTACTAATTGCACTAATGTTTTAAGGAGGTACATTGAATAAATGTTTTATAATATTAGTCATCCAGTATTTATATTCCACCATGCTTTCTTTTTTTTTTATTTTTTAAAAGATAAACTAAAACATTAGAGTTTGCATTACAGCCTCTTTAGAAGAATAGTTCCAGTCCAATTTTCCTTTCTTAACCAAAGTTGTCATTAACATTTCATAATTTACATGTACATCTGCACACGTGCACACACACACACACACACACTTATGACCAGCTTGCTGTTGTCTGCAGAATATTGGAAGAGTGCAAAACAGGACTCATTTTTATTCCAGCTGTGGGAACTTGGAAATATTTTTTTATCCTTGGAACTTGTTTTTCTCATCTATGAAGTGGGGAAATCATGCTACCTACTCAAAGGATATAAGGATATCATAAGAATTATGAACATCTGAAGTCCTGTGAAGAGTGCATGTATTAAGCACTCAGTAAATATAGGTTCTCCTTAGTATAGTTTTATGTATATTTAAATTCATAAACACATCATTAATCAATTGATTTTTTAAAATTCAACTTTAGTTTTGGAATCCTTTTAATGTTAACATCAAGGGGATAAAATAATTAATGTGTTATTTTTAACATTTATAGTATTATCTCATATGAATACATTGCATTTTACTTACTCATACTCTTTAATGGATGTTTAGAATGTTTTATTTTAAAAATAATTTTAGAAACAATGTTGCAATGAGCATACATTTATAGGTTTCCTTGAGCAAATATGCAAGTTTCTCTCAGCTATTTATAAAGGTGAGAAATCATCAGGACGTAGGGAATGCACATTTTACTTTTTAAATTAATTTTTATTAGAGTATAGTTGATTTACAATGTTGTTAGTTTCTGCTGTACAGCAAGGTGAATCAGTTATACATATACATATATCCACTCTTTTTTAGATTCTTTTCTGATATAGTTCATTACAGAGTATTGAGTAGAGTTCCCTGTGCTATACAGTAGTCCTTATTAGTTATCTATTTTATATATAGTAGTGTGTATATGTCAATCCCAATCTCCCAATTTATCCTTCCCCCACCCTTCCCCCCTTGGTAACCATAAGTTTGTTTTCTACAGCTCTGACTCTACTTCTGTTTTTTTTGTTTCTTTGTTTTTTTTTTTTTTTTTTTGTGGTACGCGAGCTCTCACTGTTGTGGCCTCTCCCGTTGTGGAGCACAGGCTCCAGACGCACAGGCTCAGCAACCATGGCTCACGGGCCCAGCCACACCGTGGCATGTGGGATCCTCCCGGACTGGGGCATGAACCTGTGTCCCCTGCATCAGCAGGCAGACTCTCACCCACTGTGCCACCAGGGAAGCCCTCTACTTCTGTTTTGTAAATAAGTTAATTTGTACCATTTTTTTAGATTTCACGTATAAGCGATATTATATATTTGTCTTTCTCTGTCTGACTTACTTCACTCAGTATGACAATCTCTAGGTCCATCCATGTTGCTGCAAATGGCATTATTTGTTCTTTTTCATGGCTGAGTAATATTCCATGGTATACATGTACCACATCTTTATCCATTCATCCAGACATTTAGGTGGGCCAAATTGCTCCCCATAGTAGCTCTAATTAAACTTCTCCCAATCGTGAATGAAAGTTTCTGTTTTCCTATATATTGTCATTGTATGATATTATCAGACTTCTTAACTTTTGCCAGTCTGAAAGTATATCAATATACCAATAGATATATCTGTGTATAAATAGTATTTAATTGTTTTAATTTGAATGCAACATGTGGAGTTTGCACGATGCCACCTGCCATTGGCCTGGATGAAGAGAAATCTGCATACACTTCTGAGACAGTGCTGAGTTTGGATGCTTTGTAAGACCATGAAGGGATTGTTTAGAAAGATTGTCACCAAAAGAGCCTTTGGGAACCACCACCCCAGAATGTTACTCTCATACTTGTACAGTATAACGGTTATGGATCCAGCAACTCTGCCTGGTTTTCAGAAAACTAGGAAGCTGGGGTGGGAACATCTAATAAACTAAAAACAATACAAATTATGACCATTCTGACACTTTCTTACATTCTCTGAGCCCCATTATACTCATCCCCATTTACTCTTCTAAAAAATGAAGAGAATAATCTTTGTGAAGAGTAAATGAAGTAAAGTGAATGTGTTTTGAAGCAGTAACATTCAATATATGTGTTGGGTGGCAAATTGAATTCTCCTGAATTCCTCTGAATGATCAAAGCATCAGATCAGTTTTGATATTCCAGACCTCTTGAAAGAACACACTCTTTGAAATAAATTAATATGATTTTGTAGCCTACATGGTATCCCACCAAAAGCTTATGGAGTTAGTTGGTTTTATCACCCATCAACCTTTCAGTGCAATTAGCTTCCAGAGGGAAAGCTCATATTTTCTATAAAAATGTACAATGAAGTTAAAAGAGACTTGAATTAAAAAAGGAGAAGGTAAATGAGCAGCATTCTCTGCTGCTTCTATTAAAGTCCAATTTAACTTAAGTTCATTTTTTTAAGTGGAAACAAACTCTTTTCAACATCATTTAAAGCTATAACTTCCTGAATGCCTCTGGCTTATTTGGGAATGTCTGGCTTATGAGTCCAACTGATACTAAGATTGTTCATATCCAGCCAACAGACCACCCAACCAGTCTTTAACAGTCCTGTCCACGGTATTAATACGGCCTCTAATTACTCTGTCAGCTGGGAACTTAGTTCATTCAAACAGATGGCATGGTCATCAGGTTAACCCGGCCATCTGCTCCATGGCCCAAAAGAGCTATTAGGAGAAACTGGACCAGATCACAGGGTAGGTCAAGTGTTCTTGAATACCTAACCTCATAGCTCTTGGAGATTATGTCTAAATTCCCAAACACAGTGGGGAAAAATGTATTTAAAACTACTCTTGTAATTCAGCTTAAAATAGTAGTCATTCTCAAGTGGAATTCAAGATTTTAGAATATATATGTTTTAAAAATAAGAAGAAATATAAAGGAGAGAATATTTCTAAATAGGTGAGTTAAACTTTTAGAAGGCTTCAATTTAGCCTCTTTGGCTATAAACTGTCTTCACTGAGATACTTTTTTATGTCACCTCTACATACTTATAAATCGGCTCTAATACGAGTTCTCTGTGGTATGACCCAGTAGCACGGCTACTTAGTTAAGAAATTAGGAAACTGGGTCCAGCTCTACCTAAATTAGCTGTGAAAGCATTTAGGTCACTCAAAGACTGCATTTCTTGTTATCTGAATGAGGGGTAATTGGTACATTAACTCTACACAATGGTTTTCTTTTACTTAATTTGATAATTATAAATGATGATACAGCACCTTCAAAGCATGTTTATGATATACTAATTCAAACCATTTGTATAATAAATGATGAAGGGCAAAATACAAAATTGGTAATGCTTTAATTTCAAATGTGCAAAACTACCTATTCCCCCCGCTAATGAAACTATTTACATACCATGTCAACAGTTATATATCAATCAATTTCAGCTAGATTCTAACTAGAGTTAGCACACTGGGTAAGCAAGGGAATTGCTTAAAAAGCTGTTAGTATTTGCAGTGGCAGAAATAGTAATCAGAAATCCCTATCTAAGGGTACTACAAAAGCATATTTATAAATGTGTAAACTAAATAACAAAGATGAGCTATGATTATTAATATTTAGGGTGAAAAGAAGACTATAATATTTTAATGCATAGTTTTCAGGAAGAAAGGATAAAGGAAAAGCAAATCCACTGTACTTATTTACTTATAACTTTACATCTTTGCCAATCAAATTAGACTGATTACATTACAACCCTGATGATTTAACATCATGGAATAAAATGCATTATTGCATCCATTATTTCTCTCCCTGTAAATAACACTCTAAAACATATAGACACAACATTAATCACACTCGATATTGAAGGCAATTTGTATTCAGATATGCCTGAGTACACCACAAAGAATTTATCTTTCATCTGGTAACATGGATCAAACTGCAGCCCTGGTCCACAACCTTGAAGGTCTAAAAGTCATCATTCAGATACTAGGATATGCAGAAGTCACAGAAGCATTTTACTGGACTTGTCTTGGTAAGAAATCACTTCTCGCCACCTGTATCCCTGCTACCTTGGTCCACATTATTGCTTGCATTATTTAAAAAAGGTTATGCTGTCTTCCTACTCTCATCCTTGGTCTCCACTCATCGTCACAGAGCTTCCAAAAATGATCTTATAAAAACATAATCCAAAAGGCTGTGAGTGAGGTTGTACATATAACCCCATTGACTCTTCCGCTAAATACATATCAATATTATCAGGTAAAACATTTGTTAATCACCATAAAGGCTTGGAAGAGCTGAAAAAGTAGTGCAAAAAATGCCAGGCAGAATTTTGGAGAATTGATTGAATCCAGGGAACTAATCAGACTATTGTAACATCAAACATACATAATGGGTGTTTACACATACCACACGCTTGAACTGAAGGTTGTATGATTTACTGGAATGATGAGGACAGAATTTCAGTCACAATGACTACTCAACAAAAACAATCTTGGAGCCACTTTTCCCATATTAAACTGAGAACAGGCCCATCAGGTACCAGTGCACAGGTTGTATACTGCAAAACTCCAAGATGGGAGGGAGCATCCCACTACACTACAGTGTAAATTGTGTACCCTGAAATTGCCCGAAGATCAGGCACACACACAAGAGTAGATCCCCTGCTTGTCAAAATATTGAAATGCTTCCATTACAAATCGTAAATAGCTACTTCTCGAGTGCCCTGGTTCTTTCCTGGTCAGATATCTCAACATTCTTCTGAGCTCCCCACAATCCAGCAAATAAGAAGGTACACTTGTCCAGCTGGGTTCCAATTGCCTGCACCAGTGCTGTAACCAGCATCCTTTCTGGGTAGTCAGTGCATCTACTGTACCAGTCACTAATATTTTGAACATCCGTGGAAATTGGTATTTCCCCCTGTTATGTGCTAGTATTGGCCTATCAATAATCAATTGTTGTGGTTGGACTAGCTCTTGTGCTTCTTGTTATGACTGAACAATACCCTAGCAATAACCGTCAGGAAACTACGAAAAAATAAAGGTTTATTACTTACAAGACCTGGAAATTCCATAGCACACCTGGGGCCACAGAGCAAGGTCACAGGTAGAGAGACAATGCATGGGTTTGAGGATTTGGGACTCTGCTTTTATTGGGATCAAGGGTGGTGACCCAGGTTTTCATGGGCTAATCCTTTATTAGCAAATTTCAAACATGAGAGTAGGAACTTAAAGCAGGGGAAGAGAAAAGAAAACAAAAAACTCAATTGGTCAGTTATTAAAATTAACCGAGATCTCTAAAACAAAGAAGCCTCAGTGTGGGGAGGTTGGCAGTGTGTTTCTTTGAGATAGCTTGATCTTTGAATTGGATGCCTCTTTGAAATAGATGCCTGGACAATCAAAACTTAAATCAGGGGCTTGCCTGGTGGCGCAGTGGTTGACAGTCTGCCTGCCGATGCAGGGGACACAGGTTCGTGCCCCGGTACGGGAAGATCCCACATGCCACGGAGCAGCTGTGTCCATGAGCCATGGCTGCTGAGCCTGCGCGTCCGGAGCCTGTTGCTCCACAACGGGAGAGGCCACAACAGTGAGAGGCCCACCTACCGCAAAAAACACAAACAAACAAACAAACAAAAACTTAAATCAGACACTTATGTTACAAAAAAGAAACAAAAAAACAAAACAACAGCAAAAATCCTGTTGGGGTTTACACTACACTTCATTTTATGAATAAGAAAATTCAACTTTAGAAAAATAAGTGGTGCACTTAGAGTCATGCAACTTTTAGCTGTCAGACATAGAATTCAATCCAACTCTGTAGAATGAAATACGACAGATCATTAGATTAAAAATTGCAATCAGTTTCTACAAGCAAGTTTGGCAGTCTCACTGTCCTTTGAAAAAAAAAAAAAAGCCCCCTCATCTCAGGCCACAAACACATTGGGAAAGAGCTTAGATTATTGGTTCTGGAGTTTCAAGCATTTATTTCTTAGACCCTCTATTTTTCAATGTGTTTAGATACAGACATAAAATGTAATACACAGTCAAATTATTCATATATTTCAGCAGCTTTCAGATCCATGTTTACTGATATCCTTTAACTCTATAAATCATTTTGTCCAAGCTAGGAAAAACAAGATTCATCAGCTCTGTGTCAAAATTTCTTTATGTTGCCATATTTTCTTCCCTGGATGAAATACATCACCTTCAAAGTCAAAGCTGGATACATGGAGATGAGGAAACATTGTCACAGCATCTCAGAACACCACTGTCAAATAATAGAAAATTTTTGTTAAACAAAAAAAGTCAGACAAAGACAAATATCATATGATATCACTTATATGTGAAATCTAAAAAAGTGGTACAAATGAACTAATTTACAAAACAGAAATAGAATCACGGATGAAGAGAACAAACTTATGGTTACCGGGGGGAAAAGGAGGGAAGGATAAATTAAGAAATTAGGACTGACATAGACATACTACTATATATAAAATAGATAACTACTAAGAACCTACTGTATAGCAAAGTGAACTCTTCTCATTACTCTGTAATGGCCTATATGGGAAAAGAATCTAAAAAAGAGTGGATGTATGTTTATGTATAACTGATTCACTTTGCTGTACAGCAGAAACTAACATAACAATGTAAATCAACTATACTCCAATAAAATTAATTTAAAAATCACCAATTTAAGGCAATAAAAGAACACAACACTTAAAAGTATATGAAACAGGGCTTCCCTGGTGGCACAGTGGTTGAGAGTCCGCCTGCCGATGCAGGGGACACGGGTTCGTGCCCCGGTCCAGGAGGATCCCATATGCCGTGGAGCGGCTGGGCCCGTGAGCCATGGCCGCTGAGCCTGCGCTTCCAGAGCCTGTGCTCCGCAACGGGAGAGGCCACAACAGTGAGAGGCCCACGTACCGAAAAAAAAAAAAAAGTATATGAAACAATTATTTCTGACTATATTTTACTTCAGTGAATGTTTAAGGTTTTCTATATCAATATGCACAAAAATGGTTATAGCAGGATAGTTTATATTTATGTCTCAATGGCCTTTACTTCTATAAATAATTCTGTATTAATTTTGGTAAAAGATTATATGTGTGTCATTTGGAAGCTGCAGTTGGTGATGGTTCTTATCATATATGAGGATAGTTGATCTACAGTGAAAAGAAATAGAGACACGTGTAGAGAGAAATTGAGATTCTCTTGTATCAATTGTGTTCTATGCTTAAATTTGTCATTAAGTTCTAGGTAAGTCTTTATCCTTATGAAAGTTTGCCTAATTAGATTCCATGAACTAAAATTATGACCTTTATTATAGAAGGCACTGTAGCCAGAGAAGACTAAATGAGTATAGAAGTAATAGAGTATGGGATCAAAGAGATAAAGGGCCATCACATCTGGAGAAGCCTTCAGGTCATGGTAATCAAATAAATACAAATTTGAACACATCCCTTTTTTATTATTATAAAGAGTACATTATATTACTGGTAATCAGGAAACAACGTTTGTTCCTGTATAAACTGTTATTTCTAATTTAGAAAACAACTAACAATATATATACAACTTAGGGACATATGTTTATATACTTTGAAACAGTATCTGCTATTTCTAGATAAAGCTTTTCCATATATTCGATTATTTTCTTAGGTAAAATATCTTAAACAGAAAATTGCAGCAATCCAAACCAGAAAGGAAAGTAGATCAGATCAAAAGGGGCAGTGCAAGAGTGAGAAGTGCTTAATTGTGGACATATTTGGTTGATAGAGCTTCCAGAATGTGTTGAGAGGTTGAATGTGGTGCATAGGACAAAGACAAGAGTCAAAAAGGACACCAAGATGTTTGGCCTTAAAAACCAGAAGAATGGAGTTGCCCTTAACTGAGATGGAGAGGTAGCAGAGGAGCTGTTTTGGGCAAAAATACAAGTAGATCAGTTTTATACATGTTAGTTTCAGATGCCAGCAAACCTATACACCTGTCCTTATCTACACTACAATTATCTTTCCCTCCTGTCATAAAAAAGAGATGGCTTAAATCTCCTACTTATCATCCACATTTATATCATTACCCAAATCAACTTCATATGAGGAGGAAATTGAAAGTGAATGAAAACCCAGAATAACATGTTGACTCTTTGCAGGTGGAAGCTCCACCTCCACCCCAAGGAAGGGTTGGATTCCCTTTTTTCACCATTAAAATATAAAAGAGTAGGGACTTCCCTGGTGGCACAGTGGTTAAGAATCCATCTACCAGGGCAGGGGACACGGGTTCCATCCCTGGTCCGGGAAGATCCCACATGTGCTGGAGCAACTAAGCCCATGCACCACAATTACGGAGACTTCGTGTCTGCAGCCCATGCTCCGCAACAAGAGAAGCCACTGCAATGAGAAGCTCGCACACTGCAAGGAAGAGTAGCTCCCACTTGGAAGGTGGCTGGGGCAGGTTGGTGGTGATGGGATGAATTGGGAGATTGGAATTCACATATATACACTAATATGTATAAAATAGATAACTAATAAGAACCTTCTGTATAAAAAAATAAAATTCAAAAAAATATATAAAAGAGTAAAGAGATGGATCATATCTTCTATGTTTGTCTCATCTGAACATACATTATATAGACTTGATGGTGGACATCATGAGTCACTCTATGAAGTTATATTCATAAACTTCAAATCACAGCTGGAGTCAGACTACGTATGAATACATTTTTAGGGAAAAGAGAAAAGTAAAATCATTTGAGTACTTACTTCATTTGCCCTGTCCTTACATCACATATCAGTAATGTGAAATGAGAACTAGCTTTCATTTTTTTACATAGAGGAAATGGAGGTGCAAAATTGTTAAGCAAATTGCCCAAAATCACACATTTAGAAAGTTATAAAATTAGGTTAAAATGCAATTTCTCTAAAATCTCTTAAGTTCTGCTATATATTTTGATATATTTATATTTTTGTTCATAAACTGCTTTTTATTTCAAACTGGTAATGAATAGTTTCATTCAATGCTATTGTATTATATATATTACGTAAGTAGAGAATGGTTAAAGGGGGTTGGAAGCTGGTGAGCATTAGGTATTATACTCTGATTCATATAAGTATTTTATCAATTTATTCATTCATCATGATAATTTTATTATTGCCATCACATTTTACAAACTATGTTATAGACACAGAGATTGTCTGGAATCCTTGTTTACCGAAAGTCAGAAACAAAACTGAAATAATTTAAATAAAAAGATAATTTCCTGGCTTGTGTAATTAAATAAAAAATAGATGACATAGGTAGATAAAGACACAAATAATGTAAGGAGCAGTCATTTAGCTAGACTTGAGGAACAACTGGACCCACTAGAACTAATTTTCTCTCTTTCATCCCTATACATTGTTATACACAGGCATTATTCTTTTAAACAAAGCAGCAATTCCTTAACCTAACAACAAGTGGCTTTGCCATCAGAGAGACCAATTTTTTTCTCTCACTCTAGTTCAATAATATTTGGAAAGGAATTCTAATTGCGTGTCTTGGTCACTTGCTCACCCTTCAGTGAATCAGTTGCGGGCAAGAGCCAGGTATGCACAGAGAAAGTCACTCCTATTCTAACTAACTCCAATACACCAATTCTGTGATGTAAGACGTCAGAATTTATAATTCATTTTAAGCAAATAAATTTGGGATCTGCATGCTTGACATAATAAGCCAATAATGTGACTGAAAAAGACATTTGAGAGTCCTAGTTTGAGAACTTGTTTTATTCTTTTTTTTTTTTTTTTGCATCTTTATTGGAGTATAATTGCTTTACAATGGTGTCTTAGTTTCTGCTTTATAACAAAGTGAATCAGTTATACATATACATATGTTCCCATATCTCGTCCCTCTTGCGTCTCCCTCCCTCCCACCCTCCCTATCCCACCCCTCCAGGTGGTCACAAAGCACTGAGCTGATCTCTCTGTGCTATATAGCTTCTTCCCACTAGCTATCTACCTTATGTTTGGTAGTGTATGTATGTCCATGCTTCTCTCTCGCTTTGTCACAGATTACCCTTCCCCCTCCCCATATCTTCAAGTCCATTCTCTAGCAGGTCTATGCCTTTATTCCTGTCTTACCCCTAGGTTCTTCATGACATTTTTTTTTCTTAAATTCCATATATATGTGTCAGCATACAATATTTGTCTTTCTCTTTCTGACTCACTTCACTTTGTATGACAGACTCTAGGTCTATCCACCTCATTACAAATAGCTCAATTTCATTTTTTTATGGCTGAGTAATATTCCATTGTATATATGTGCCACAACTTCTTTATACATTCATCTGATGATGGACACTTAGGTTGTTTCCATCTCTGGGCTATTGTAAATACAGCTGCAATGAACATTTTGGTACATGACTCTTGTTGAATTTTGGTTTTCTCAGGGTATATGCCCAGTAGTGGGATTGCTGGGTCATATGGTAGTTCTATTTGTAGTTTTTAAAGGAACTTCCATTCTGTTCTCCATAGTGGCTGTACCGATTCACATTCCCACCAGCAGTGCAAGAGTGTTCCCTTTTCTCCACACCCTCTCCAGCATTTATTGTTTCTAGATTTTTTGATGATGGTCATTCTAACTGGTGTGAGATGATATCTCACTGTAGTTTTGATTTGCATTTCTCTAATGATTAATGATGTTGAGCATTCTTTCATGTGTTTGTTGGCAGTCCGTATATCTTCTTTCGAGAAATGTCTATTTAGGTCTTCTGCCCATTTTGGGATTAGGTTGTTTGTTTTTTTGTTATTGAGCTGCATGAGCTGTTTATAAATTTTGGAGATTAATTCTTTGTCAGTTGCTTCATTTACAAATATTTTCTCCCATTCTGAGGATTGTCTTTTGGTCTTGTTTATGGTTTCCTTTGATGTGCAAAAGCTTTGAAGTTTCATTAGGTCCCATTTGTTTATTTTTGTTTTTATTTCCATTTCTCTAGGAGGTGGGTCAAAAAGGATCTTGCTGTGATTTATGTCATAGAGTGTTCTGCCTATGTTTTCCTCTAAGAGTTTGATAGTTTCTGGCCTTACATTTAGGTCTTTAATCCATTTTGAGCTTATTTTTGTGTATGGTGTTAGGGAGTGATCTAATCTCATACTTTTACATGTACCTGTCCAGTTTTTCCAGCACCACTTATTAAAGAGGCTGTCCTTTCTCCACTGTACATTCCTGACTCCTTTATCAAAGATAAGGTGACCATATGTGCGTGGGTTTATCTCTGGGATTTCTATCCTGTTCCATTGATCTATCTTTCTGTTTTTGTGCCACTACCATACTGTCTTGATTACTGTAGCTTTATAGTATAGTCTGAAGTCAGAGAGCCTGATTCTTCCAGCTCCGTTTTTCGTTCTCAAGATTGCTTTGGCTATTCGGGGTCTTCTGTGTTTCCATACAAATTGTGAAATTTTTTGTTCTAGTTCTGTGAAAAATGCCAGTGGTAGTTTGATAGGGATTGCATTGAATCTATAGATTGCTTTGGGTAGTATAATCATGATCCTTTTAATGTGCTGTTGGATTCTGTTTGCTAGTATTTTGTTGAGGATTTTTGCATCTGTGTTCATCAGTGATATTGGCCTGTAGGTTTCTTTCTTTGTGACATCCTTGTCTGGTTTTGGTATCAAGGTGATGCTGTCCTCGTAGAATGAGTTTGGGAGTATTCCTCCATCTGCTATATTTTGGAAGAGTTTGAGAAGGATAGGTGTTAGCTCTTCTCTAAATGTTTGATAGAATTCACCTGTGAAGACATCTGGTCCTGGGCTTTTGTTTGTTGGAAGATTTTTAATCACAGTTTCAATTTCATTACTTGTGATTGGTCTGTTCATATTTTCTATTTCTTCCTAGTTCAGTCTTGGAAGGTTATACCTTTCTAAGAATTTGTCCATTTCTTCCAGGTTGTCCATTTTATTGGCATATCATTGCTTGTAGTAATCTCTCATGATCCTTTGTATTTCTGCAGCATCAATTCTTACTTCTTTTTCACTTCTAATTCTGTTGATTTCAGTCTTCTCCCTTTTTTTCTTGATGAGTCTGGCTAATGGTTTATCAATTTTGTTTATCTTCTCAAATATCTAGCTTTCAGTTTTATTTATCTTTGTGAGCAATTCCGTCCATTGGTGAAAGTGAGATGTTAAAGTCCCCTTTTGTTATTGTGTTACTGTTGATTTCCCCTTTTATGGCTGTTAACATTTGCCTTATGTATTCAGGTGCTCCTATGTTGGGTGCATAAATACTTACAATTGTTATATCCTCTTTCTGGATTGATCCCTTCATCATTATGTAATGTCCTTCTTTGTCTCTTGTAATATACTTTATTTTAAAGTCTATTTTGTCAGATATGAGAATTGGTACCCTAGTTTTCTTTTGATTTCCAATTGCACAGAATAACTTTTTCCATCTCCTACATTCAGTTTGTATGTGTCCCTAGGTCTGAAGTGGGTTTCTTGTAGACACCATATATATGGGCCTTGTTTTTGTATCCATTCAGCCTGTCTACGTATTTTGGCTGCAGCATTTAGTCCATTTACATTTAAGGTAGTTATCAATATGTATGTTCCCACTACCATTTTCTTACTTGTTTTGTTTTGTTTTGATTTTTTTGGTAGGTCGTTTCCTTCTCTTGTGTTTCCTCCCTAGAGAAGTTCCCTAAGCATTTGTTGTAAAGCTGGTTTGGTGGTTCTGAATTCCCTTAGCTTTTGCTTGTCTGTAGAGGTTTTAATTTCTCCATTGAATCTGAATGAGATCCTTGCTGGGTAGAGCAATCTTAGTTGTAGGTTTTTCCCTTTCCTCACTTTAAATATGTCTTACCACTTCCTTCTGGCTTGCAGAGTTTCTGCTGAAAAATCAGCTGTTAACCTTATGGGGATTCCTTTGTATGTTATTTTTTGCTTTTTTCTTGCTGCTTTTAATACTTTTTGTTTGTACTTAATTTTTGATTGGTTGATTAATATGTGTTTTGGCATGTTTCTCCTTGGATTTATCCTTTATAGGACTCTCTGTGCTTCCTGGACTTGATTAACTATTTCCCTTCCCATATTAGGGAAGTTTTCAATTAGGGAAGTTTCAATGTCTTTAATATTTTCTCAGTCCCTTTCTTTTTCTCTTCTTCTTCTGGGACCCCTATAATTCAAATGTTCATGTGTTTAATATTGTCCCACAGGTCTCTGAGACTGTCTTTAATCCTTTTCGTTCTTTTTTCTTTATTCTCCTCTGTGGTAATTATTTCTACTCTTTTGTCTACCAGGTCACTTATCTGCTCTTCTGCCTCAGTTATTCTGTAATTGCTTCCTTCTAGAGAATTGTTAATTTCATTTTTTGTGTTGTTCATCATTGTTTGCTCTTTAGTTCTACTAGGTCCCTCTTAAATGTTTCTTGTATTTTCTCCCTTCTGTTTCCAAGATTTTGGATCATCTTTACTATCATTACTCTGCATTATTTTTCATGTAGACTGCCTATTTCCTCTTCATTTGTTTGGTCCTGTGGGTTTTTACTTTGCTCCTTCATCTGCTGCATATTTCTCTGTTTTCTCATTTTGCTTAACTTACTGTGTTTGTTGTCTCTTTTTCACAGGGTGCAATTTCGTAGTTCCTGTTGCTTTTTGTGTCTGTCCCCAGTGAGTAAGGTTGGTTCAGTGGCTTGTGTAGGCTTCCTGGTGGATGGGACTGGTGCCTGTGTTCTGGTGGATGAGGCTTATCCTATCTTTCTTGTGGGCAGGACTCTCTCCAGTGGTGTTTTTTGTAGTGTCTGTGACCTTATTATGATTTTAGGCTGCCTCTCTGCTAATGTGTGAGGTTGTGTTCCTGTCTTGCTAGTTGTTTGGCATGGGGTGTCCAGCACTGGAGCTTGCTCATCATTGAGTGGAGCTGGATCTTAGTGTTGAGATGGAGATCTCTGGGTGAGTTCTTGCTGATTGATATTATGTGTGGCTGGGAAGTCTCTGGTGGTCCAATATCCTGAACTCGGCTCTCTTACCTCAGAGTCTAAGGCCTGACACCTGGCTGAAGCACCAAGACACTTTCAGCCACATGGCTAGGTACATGGCGAGTTTCTTGCCTTTTGGTAAGTGAGGTCTTCTTCCATCATTCAGTAGGTGTTCTGTAGGAGTTGTTCTACATGTAGGTGTATTTTTGATGTATTTGTGGGGAGGAAAACAATCTCCATGTCTCACTCCTCCGCCATCTTAAAGTATAATCACTAATTAGCCACACATTAATCAGTGATTGGATGCATGCTGCCACCAGAAAGAGACATGAACTCCAGTGAAACTAGTTGCCCCTGTTGGCTGAGTGCAACTACTAGAGAAGGGTTCAGTTGTGAGACTTCTGCATGATAGGCAGCACTCCTGAGAGCTGGAATAAAAATGAGGATCTAGGTCCCCATTATAATGATTCAACAGACAAGAGTTGTGAACAGTATTAAAAATCTGTTGGATACATAGTAGCTGGCTTAGAAGAGTAGAATGGGTAATGCTGAGTCCTAACTGTCTGCTAACTTAAGTACAACAGGCAAAGTGGAGGGTACTGTAAGGCAAGGAGCTAAAAATGAGGTATTAAGAAAAGGCTCCACATAGATAAGACCACTGTGCAAATTTGAAACCTGTGAAAGGAAGATGGGAAGAAGTAGAGATGGGTAGGAAGAACCTCATATCGCAATATAGGTCTGAAAAGTCTCAGGGGACCCAAAGCGGAACTCCCCAGAAAAGACTGCCCATCCAAGGACCCCTTCTCTTGGGGAGAAATGGACAGTCCCTATCATTTCACCAAGCTCACTCATTGGCTGTAGGTGCCCAGGGAAATGTTGTCTCTCCCCAATGTCACAGTGATCACAATGTCACTACAATCCCAGGCAAATCCAAGTTCCTTCTTTCAGGAAGATCAGAGTTGTACATCTCCATGGCACCACATGTCAGAAACTTGCTTATAAGGGAGAAATGCTTTCATATTCTGAGTGGAAGGAGTTTCCAAACCAGAATTCTATAATTTGTTAAACTATCAAACAAGAATGAGGATAAGAATAAAAAAAATTCTTAAGTCCTAGATATCTTAACAACATAATAATTTTTTAATATATCCTAGGAAAGTAATCTGGGAAGAAAATTCCCCAAACAAGGGAGTGAACCAAGAAAGAGGAAGTCGTGTAATCCAGGAAGCAAGACATTCCACATAAGACTACTCAGAAGGAAATTTCCATTTAAAGTAGGGTTAAAAAGAAATCAATGAAAACTGGAATAAGAAGACATATCCCCTCCAAACTGCACAAAAGACAAAGAAAAAAACAAAAGTTCTTATGTGTTTGTCCTTATTTAAAACAGTTTCACACTTCCATTATCTATTTGTGGAGAGGATAATTAAGGATATATACATAGAAACCCAAGCTAAAATAATCAAGCCAATTTGTAAAATGAGCAAATTAATAGTATCATACAAGGAAGGAAATGATTTGTCATAATACACAATAGTACACAGCAAGGCTCACCTTTGAACAATATTTATGTAGTCATAATTTATATACATTATATAATGACAGGAGATAACTGTTACCTAATCACTTTTGGTGCATACGAGTGGCAAAATGTAATGGGAAGTGATGGAGAAAGAGGGTTAAAATTGTATCTTTCATAACAAGAAGTCAATAGATAAGATCTCAAAGCAAAAAAGAAACAAGCTCAGTTTAGATATATTATTTATAAATACCAAAGAGAATAGCTATAATAACTGGAAGTGATTTGGGAGGAATGAGAGTTGGGAGTAGAGTGTTTTCAGACTTTTAGTGCTACTTGAATTTTTCAAATTCGGTGCATATATGAACTTTCATAAGTAAAGAATTTAGCAGAACCACACAAGAAGAGAAGTCATGAATACCAGACCAGTAACTATGCCATGGGCATGGGAGGAAAGAGAGGTGAGTTTTGCTCTCAAACAACTTCAGTGTAGCTTTGATAATAATGCCACCTTATACTTGTATATCACTTGGCAGAACACTTGCATACATGTCCTGATATGCACACATTTTCCTCACATACCTCTCCTCTGTGCAGGTTCTTTATTGATTACTCTTTACTCTGTGCAAAGTCCTTCAACTCTTCTCTACCTGGCAAACTCCTACTCTTTCTCAAGATGATGCTACAAAATCATCCTTTCTTTAAAGACTTTCCTCATACTCCCTGTCTCACAGCAGAATTAATTATTCCTTCATTTAAGCCTCCCATAGCATATATCCTGTAGCTTCATCATGGCATCCCCACCCTCTAGCACCATTAGCTACCTTTTTGTCTCTCCTGATGAACTGTGAGCTACTTCTCTTAGAGTAGGGACATGTTTTATTCATGTTGTGTCCTTGCTTCCTTTTACTGAATCTGGCACACACAAAGCCAAACCTCGATTCATAGCTTCTAAATTAATTACATAGAGTGTCGTTACACGTCAGAGAAGGTAGGGCAGCTATCATTAGCTTTCTTTTGCTGGTGAGGAAATTGAGTCTCAGGTTGACTGAGCACCTTGCCTGAGGTCACAGAGTTAGCAGCTGTGAGGTACTTTTGGTCTTTGACAAAGTACATCTCTCATGCCCACATAATACAGAAGAGGGTTATTTATTACAAAGATAACCATGGTCTTCCCTCCAAGTCCCTTGGTACACCCATTAGGCACAGTATCAAGGTTCAGTTAAGCAAAGGGACTGGCCCAGAGTGGCCTTCGGTTTACTCCTGGTCATTAAGTAGCATAGTGCTCCACTGTAGAATTGGCCCCGAGGAGCCTTGGGGCTCTTCAAAGTTAATGATTCTTACTTCCTAATACCAGGTCCCAGTGGGCCCCCAGCCTAGAACAAACTCTGCCTACTTTCGGAGGTCGCGGGCTCAAGGCTGACAAGTGAATGGTAATGTGATTCTCTGGTGCCGAGTTTTCTTGGGAAGGAAAGCCACAAGGCCATAGAGTACAGAAATGCTAAGGAAAAAAATTACGGGTGTTAATATGGAACACATTATATACATCATTACATGGCAACAACAACTCCACTCACAGACTATCTGGGTTTTGCATGCTCTCTCTTTAAGTTCATAAAGCTTATTTATAAAATTCAGAGCTTTAAGCATAGCAAATACTTTGAAAAATAAAGTTTTTTCGGAGCAGGTGTGATTGCAGCTGCTCAGGTGCTGGCACTAAATAAATGTTAATGGAATGATTAGAGACTTAACAAGAGTAGCAATAAAAAGATTTTTCCAAATACCCATTTAAGTCTTAAACTAGGTAAAACGTCCATGCCAAATATTTCATATCAATTAATTCCAAATGGCTTTGACTTGATTTTTATCAATAGTGCTTTTTCTCTTCAACAACATAAAATCAAGCAATGTATTCTCAGAACAATACTGTCCAAAGAGAAATTGATTTTAAGGCATTTTCTTCATTATCTGTCATCCTGACAAGACTGCAAAATCTTTGAGATTCCATTCATGTTGTTTTCGCCCTTTCCATTAGCAGTAAAAGTGCTCAGTACCATTTTCTTCATACATTAACCACCCAGGGAGTTCCCAGGATGGTTTAATTTCAGAATAGAGTACTGATGTAGTGAACAATATGCAAAAAGTGACTTATTAGGTTACTTGCAAAATAAACCTAATTTAAGAGATCTGTCCCTAGATTATTTTGCAAGGGTGTATGTGTATATGTGTGTGCACATGTGTGTGCAGGTATTATATGGCAATTTGTCTATAAATTATTTAAAATAATTTATTATTTAAATCTGAATAACAGTTACATCTTTTCATGAAGTGTACATACATCTGGAGCTAATGGAAAAGTCAAGAATAGAGATAGTAATGCGGAAGTCCTCAGCATATACAAAAGTATTAGCACGGGGCTTCCCTGGTGGTGCAGTGGTTGAGAGTCCGCCTGCTGATGCAGGGGACACGGGTTCACGTCCCAGTCCTGGAAGATCCCACATGCCACGGAGCGGCTGGGCCCGTGAGCCATGTCCGCTGAGCCTGCGCGTCTGGAGCCTGTGCTCTGTAATGGGAGAGGCCACAACAGTGAGAGGCCTGCGTACTGCAAAAAAAAAAAAAAGTATTAGCATATTATGGATATTATGTACAAATACATTCATATTGTTAAGTAGCTAAACATATATATATATATAATGAAACATCAAAGTCCACCTTCCAACTATCATCTCCTATTCCTCCCAATGTTCAGTCCCCTCCCTTGATTTAAGAGCATCATGCATGTTTGTCATTTATCCTTCCAGTCCCATCTCTAAGCATTAATGGACCTAACTAACTTTTTATAGTATACCATGTTTTCCTTTATTTTTTAGTATGTATTTTTTATACTGCAAGTAATTATTCCATTTATATTTATACATATTTTCCACTGAACATATATAAGCATACAATTTCTCATATTATTCAACATTCTGCAAAAATATTATTTTAAGCATTTTGGCATAAGTTGTATTCAATTTTGGACATTTATGTTTTAATAAAATCCTTGCTATTATAAAAATGTTGAGAAGGTGTTGGAATCAATAGGTATCTACATTTCAGATTAGCTTTTAGGCAACGATTTGAAAAAATAAAATTAGGGCTTTACATAGAGACAAATTTTTCATCAGACAGAATGCAACAATTTATATATTTATTGATAATTATGTGAGTGGCCATCTCCTTTATTTCTGTTACCATGGAGTATCATTATTTTTAATCTTTGATCAACTGACTAACAAAAATATTCCTTAATGATAAAGCACTTCATTTTAATTTATTAGTGCCAAGGCCGAACATTTTGGTTAATTAGGCATCTGAATATTTTTAATTTTCCAAATTAAAATCGCTCATGTAATTTACCCATTTTTCTTTAGTACTCTGCAATCCTTCTGACCAGCTCCTTCCTACCACACATCCACCCCGACCAGGGAACTTGTGCTCAGCTTTCTGTCATTCTAGATTGGCTTTAATTTTCTTTGAATTGTCTAAATGGAATCATACAATATATTTTCATTTTTTGTATGGCATCAGTTACCCAGAATTGTTTTGAGAGTCCTTCATGTTATAGCATATATCAATGTCATTCCTATTTGTTACTGAATAGTTTTCTATTATATGGATACTAAGGAACACTGTTCACTCATTCACCTCTTTACAGACATTTGGGTTGTTTCCAGTTTGGGGTTATTATGAATAAATTTGCTAAAAACACTCATAAGTTTCCTTGGCATACTCAATCATTTTTAAAAATATTTAACCATTCTGATATGTGTGTAATGGTATCCCATTGTAAGTTTAAATTTGCATTTCCTAATGACTGGTGACACTGGGCATCTTTTCATATGCTTAATTGTCATCTGTATATCTTTTTAGTGAAAAATAATGTTCAAATATTTTGCCCATTTTTAATGGATTGTTTACAAAGTTTTGAGAGTTATCTCTTATGAATATAAGTCCTTTAACAGACATATGATTAACAAATATTTTCTCCCAATCTGTTGCTTGTCCTCTTATTTTCTTCAGTGTGTTTTGAAGAGCAGAACTTCATGGTTTTTATTAAGTCTAATTTATTAATTTGTTCTTTTATGGATCATGTTTTTGATGTTGTAGCTAAGAAATGTTTGCCTAACTCAAGGTCACAACAGTTTTCTCCTAGAATATTTATAGCTCAAGGTTTTGCACTTAGGCATATGATACATTATATTTAATTTTTGTACATGATATAAAGTACATATTGACATTCATTTTGTTACATATGAATATACAACTATTCTAGCACTATTTGATGAAAAACTACCCTTTCTCCACTGAATTACTTTTGTATTTTATCAAAAATCAGTAGTCCATATATTTATATTCTATTTCTAGACTCTCTAACCTGCTCCACTGAAAGTACCATGTTGACAATACCACATTATCTTGATTGCTATAATTTCATAATACTATGTGAAATAGTGTAGTCAAACTCCCAACCGTGATCTTTCTCAAAACTGTTTTGATCCTTCTAGAACTTTTACATTTCCATCTATATTTTAGCATTGACTCATCAGTTCACTGAAAAACCAATTCTGCTGGTTGCAGTGAATCTATAGATCTATTTGGGGAAAATTGATATTTTAACAACATTGAGTCTATTGACTAATGAGCAGGGCATACCTTTCCATTTATTTAAATCTTCTTTAATTTATCTTAATAATAGTCTGCTGTCATTGTGTGTTCTATAAATATTATGTCAAGTTGGTTGATCATACTCTTCAAATCTTTGATATAATTACTGATTTCCTGTCTAATTATTCCATCAATTATTGAGAAAGAGATGTTGAAATCTCCAACTTTAACTATGGATTTAACTATTTCTTCTTAATTTCATTATTGTTAATTTCATGTGTATTATGTTTCTATTATTAGGTACACAAACATTTAGGATTGTTATGTTCTCTTGTTGAACTAATCCCATTATCATTATGAAATGACTTTGTTTCACCCAGCATTATTCTTTGCTCTGAAATCCCCCTCCAGCAAAGAATGTAATTTTTCATCCTTTTATTTTTAACTTGTTTGATCCTTTATATTTAAAAGGTGTTTTCTTAGGTAGCATGTAGTTGGGCTGTCCTTTTTTATCCAAACTGAGATAAGTTGAGTCAAATTGAGATAACTGTGTCATTTAGACTATTTACATGTAATGTGATTATTGATCTGATTAGCTTTCACTATAATTTTTTGTTATTTGCTTTCTGTTTATCCCATCATTTCTCTGTTCATTTTCTCCTATTTTTCTACTTTATTTTTATTAATTCAATAACTTGTATAATTCAATTTACCTATGTTGATTTATTAACTATAATCTTTTAAAAATTTTAGTGGTTTATTTAGTTTTGCATCCTTTACTTATTACTCTCTACCTTCAAGTGATATTATATGACTTCACAAATAGTTTAAGAACCTTACAATACTATACTTGAATTCTCCCCAATGTTTGTGTCACAGTTGCTATATAGTTTACTTTTATATATAGTGTCAAACCTGCATTACAGGATAATTTAAACAATTATTTTTAGATTGATTTAAATAAAAATAACACTATATTATGTATTTATCTATGTAGCTATTATTTTCTTTGCTCTCTATTCTTTTATGTACATCCAAATTTCCTTCTGATGTCATTGTCTTTCATCCTGAAGAGCTTTAAAATATTCCTTGCAGTGTGGTTCTGCTGGTGATTTTTTACCCATCATTTGTCTAAAACTAATTTATTTTTAAAGATAACGTACCTGGATATAAAATTCTAAGTTGACAGATTTTTTTTTCTTTCAGAACTTAAAAGATTGCCCCACTGTCTTCTGACTTGCATTGTTTTGAGCAAGAAATATTCTATCACATTTATCAATGTTCCTCTGTAATTTCCTTCTTTACTTTCCTTTTATGGTTTTGAGATTTGTTTATTATTAATTTTGAGCAATTTGATTATGTTGTGCATGCTGCAGTTTTATTCATATTGTGTGTCTGTGTACATGCATGCAGCACACACACTTAGAGTCATTGAACTACTTGGATCTTTGAGTTTATAGAGGTCATCAAATTTAGAAATTTTCCATCATTATTTTTTCAAAAAAATTGTTTTCTCTTTCCTTTGTTTTTGAGACTCCAATAACATCATTTTAGGTGGTTTTCATTTTTCTCACGGTTCACTAATGCTCAGTTGATTTTTTTACTGTTGTTTTCACTTTTATCTCTGCATTTTATTTGAGTTTCTACTGTTCTATCTTCAAGTCCATTAATCTTTTCCTCTGCAATGTTTATTATAGCAATAATCTCATCTAATATATCATTTATCTCAAATTTTTACTTCTAGAAGTTCAGTTTTTTTTTAATATTTCTCTACCTGTACTTATATTTTTAAACACATAGAATATGTTTATAATAATTATTTGCATGTCCTTGTCTGCTAATAACTGGTTTCTATCTATGTCACAACTGGATCAGTTTTTGATTGATTTTTCTTCTCATTATGGTTTGTATTTTCCTACTTATTTTAATGTCTGGTAATCTTTGAATAGATGCCAAACATTATAAATTTTACCTTGTGTGGTTCTATTTTTGATAAAAACACTTGAGCATTCTTGTTACACACAGAAGTTTCTTGGAAATAGTTGGATCCTTTCCAATTATTTTCAAATTTGTTAGGTGTGGTCAGAATAGTTGTTAATCTAGGGCTAATTATTACCAACTACTGAGGCAAGACCCCTTTGTGTAAAATTCTTCTTGGAGATAAGACCCAATGCCCCAAGAATCATGAGGATTTTCTGGTTTGGCTTGTGGGAATAGGCACTAATTTTGGCCTTCAAACCCTGTTTGATGTTCTTCTTTGCCCCAGCCTCAGATAGTTTCTTCTCCTTCATGTGCTGGTCTACTGAATACTCAAAGATAACTATGTTCAGAAGTTCAGAGATTTTTGTCTGTGCTGTCCTCTCCTCTAGGTATTCCAGAATTTGAACTCTAGATGTCTGTGTCTCTGAAGCTCTCAACCCTATTTCCTTAATTCACAGATACTGCAAGAATTCTTGGGGTCCTTCATCCCTGCACTGCATCTGGGAAACATTCAAGGCAATGAGACTGGGAAATAGTAGGACTCACCTCCCTTGTTTCCCAGATCTCCAGATCACTGTCCCTTGTTGCCTGATAGTCAATATCTTGTAAACCATACTTGAATGGAATTTAGAAAACACATACATGCATACATTGGTACTTAAAATTCATTATGAATGTTGATAGGTCAATATGTTAGGAAGTTATAAAAAGAGCTCCATTTTCCTCAAGTTATTTATGGTAGTCACTCACTACCTTGTAATTTGGAGGTAGAAGTAACCTAGATATCATCCAATTCAATGACTTATCAAAATTGACCTCAATGAATCTCAGAACGTGAATTGTTTTGCCTTAAGTCATATCATTTATGGAATTGCTGAAAACAAACTATTATTTTATATTTGACTCCAGGGCCTCACAGTGTTCTTTGCAAGGAATAAATATTCTGTAACACTTTGACCAACCTTCAGTACCTTCTAAACTGAATCCAACAGAAGGAAATTAAATTGTGTGTGTGCCAAGATATAGGTTATGGCTTTTCCCTCCTTCTGAGAGACTTTCTCTCAAGTATTCCTTTTATTTCTATGTTCTTTCTCTTTGGTTAAGTGCAGACATTCAACAACCAGAGGTTAATTCAACAGGAAAAAATACAGGACAAGTGCCAACTATTATTTTATTATACCTGTCAATTTCTGTGATTATTTCTGTTTTGACTTATTCCTTGACAAGTCTGAATTGAAAATAAAATGATAGATATTCTTTCTGAAAGAAGATCAACATCCACTCAGGAGATTTAGTGAGATGAAGGTTTTTATGTATTATTTTCACTGCTTTATGATTTACAGTGATGTTTTCAGGTTGGAAACTCTCTTCCCAAAATAAATTGAGATTTCAACACTTTCACTGCAGTAAATAGATAGTATAACCTGAAGACTTATGTTTTTGACACTGATTTGGAAATGCTTGATCTTAAAAGGAATGGAAGAGGACTGAAGGAACAGCCTCAGTGATAAGTTTTAGAGAAGACAATAATTGGTAAAAGTAAAAGAATACTGAAGAAGTAAATAATCAGTAAAATAATAACAGCAGTAAGAGTAACAGTAATAGCATGGATTATATATGGATGTTTCACAAAACATCTATATATACCATATTTAATTTGATTCTCATGTCTACTCTAAAATTAAATATCATTCTCACCTACATTTTGTGGACAAGGAACTCGGGTGAGATTGAGGGAAATACATGAAACTCACTGTTGAATTACCACACATATCCTAGCCAAGTTACTTTCACTAACTACTTTTAGAAGCCTCAACTTCTTCATTGAAAAATGACAATAACATGTGATTTGCAAATTTGTTTTCCAAACAATGATACTACATATATAAAACTTCCAAGCAACATATTTTATGCTTAATATATTACCAAAACATGGTTTAAAGGTAGTTTTCCTATTATCACTGACCTAGTAAACACTGTTAATAAAAAAATTAGGATTTAAGAAATTATGCAATTTTTATTTAGCCACATTATCTCATACAAAATAATATCATTATAATCAATTTCAACTTCCATTACATTTGTATGATATTTTTCAGTTAGCAAAATAGTAAATAAATAACAGAAGGCAGAAAATAAAGTTAAAAGGTATACATGGCTCTAGCATGGAATAAGCATCGCTCTACAAATTCCAGAAAGCAAATATCTTAGTATGGTTCACTAAATAGAAGATAGAGGCTCACCTTCCTTAAAAGCATGAGTTAATAAAATAAAAATCAACATTTTTTGAGTGCCATTTATAACCAGGCACTATTTTAAGCCATTTGCTTTCCTTGTGCCATTTATTATTTACCATAAATTTATGCAGTTAAATATTATTACTGTTTTGCAGATGAGATCACTGAGACTTGGTGTACTGAGTAGAGAATTTATGACTTGCATACAAATTTAGAGGACTGCAACAAGCACTGAACATTATTATCATGTTGAGTGCACACTAATCATTTTATGTTTTCTGTAAATATTTTATATCCGCATGGACACAAAGCCTCAAAACCGTCAGAATTATGGACGATGTTTCTCTGGTATGCTTTAAGATCAACTTCCAAATTGAACAATTATTAAAAATAATATATACATTCTTCCAATAGGGAAAATTGAACTCAATGACATGTTGAATTGTGCTCATATCATGAACTGAGGAGCTTCCTTGGTGTATCTGTGTTAAATCTTTTTCTAATATCTCCCCTTCTTCTCTGAGTATGAACACAAAGAATCACAGGAGTAAAAACAGAGGAGTGGTTTATACTTCTAAGATGAATCATGAAAGGCAACATAGAAGGACTTACTGTTGAGATGGGCCTTAAAATAAGACTAATGTTTTCCAAATCAAGTGCAGGAAATATCTTATTCATTGCTATGTTCTAAGGGCTGGTACAATGCAGGGTCGAGTGATCGGCTTTTTGCACAAAAGATGAAATGAAAGGAGACACTAAATATATTGCATAATGTATGCAAAAGAGCCTATTATAGACTATAACAGATTATTTAACAGTTTTGGTAAAATTTGAATCTGAAAAATATAAATTACATTGAGGTATGGTATTAAATTTGGGGCACTATTTGCAATTTGAGTGTCACAATGAGTTGTGATGAAATCTAATTTTTTTTTTAACAACAGACCAAAGATTTTATCTAGGAAGTTAAGTTATTATTGTCACCTAGAGCCAGCATTCATAGAGGATTTTGCTGTCAAGTAGGTTTTATTTCGGCATCTGTTAATTTCAAGGCATTTAGAGATGTGAGTCCCTTGGGAGCAAATATCATACTTTAGACAACACCGTATACTCAGTGCCTAGCAGTTTCCTTGGCATAAAGTAAGAATTCAGTACATGTTCCATGAATAAATGAATGTATCTGAGCTTGCATCCCACAATGCACATATGATTTGCTTTCAAGTCATTAATTTAGTCTTAGGAACAAAAACCAATAAAGTTCTATGGAAAGGGTGCTATGCTAGGTATTGGAATCCACCAAAAAATATGAAGCGTATATGAAAGACCTAGGTATAAAAAAAACAATCACAAGTAAAATGAAAAATAATTCAAGGTACAATAAATGAGATTCCATACAGATATTGGCTAAATTTCCTCTCCCACTTGATTTTCATTATTCTAGAATTTACTGTAACTTTTTGTATTTAGAGGTAAAAATAATATATAATTGAATTCCAAAATAATATTCTATATAATATATATAATATGATTGCCTATTGAAAGTTTAACAGCAATGATTGAATATCCTTAGAAATTCAACAGTTAGTGATTTATGGCATGAACACTCCATAAATAAAAATGTATTTCATCACAGATCATGACAGAAAACTTAGCAAAAGAGAACACAAAACTCCAAATTTTTCTGTTGAACTTCCAGGATTGGTATGTACTATTCTCTTACAAATCTCAGTAAACATATAATTAGTGCAGCAATTTAGAACTGAAGATGAAAACCAAGATGTGTTTCTTCTTTACCATGTAAAATTGTCATAACCATACTGAGTGAAAATCAGCACCTATATCTCAGTTTCTTTAACTATAAAAGTCAATTAATCTTTTTTTCACCTAGCAGACTCATCACTTCCCAGGTCAAGTTGCATAGTGAGTTGATCTAAATCATTGGTCCGATGGCCAGGTAAGAAAGTAGGGGGAAATCCTGAAGAAGTTGCATGCTGTTCTATAAAGTAGATCTCTCTGCATTGTCTGTAAGCAAGTGGAGAGCACTAGCCATTAATGGAAGAAGTGGGCTACTTCTGCAGCTCAGAGTGTTCAGAAGAATATTGGGTTTAAACATTCTTCAATGTATTGACTCAGAATTGTCTACTCTGGGTCTCAATCTGTCCCTGATCTTGGTGTAGTAGACTTTCAGTGTTTACCCTTATTATTAAGCTCAGCTATTGTCCATTTGTGTTTTCTATTTTGGAAATTTTATGTTTGATTATTATATCGATATGCTTGATTTACTGGTCTGTTTTACTGGTTTTATATACTAAGAATTTTTATATACTATACATACTTACATATATTCTATTATTATGTAATAGAATCTTAATATATATAACATGACATACGAGTAAATATTCTTAATATAAATAATGTTATATAATATATTAAGAATACTTTTTATTATTTTAAAATGTTTTAATATTTAAAATATTAACAAAATTAATATCTATGTTCCGTGTCCCACCTCCAGTTTGAACTTTGACTTTTAGTTTTATTTATAATGCTTTTTAAAATAAGAAATTGTCCTTATCAATGTTTAGAAAGTAAATGTATTAACCTTTTCTTTTACAGTTTCTTTCCTTGATTTTACTATTTTAGGAAGTCAAGCTATTAAGTCAGAGATTTTCTTTTAATAATAATGCTACTCATATTGATAATAAATTTGGAAAATACATAGTGATAAGAAAGTCCTCATATCCCTAAAACCTTTAAACCATTACTGGACATATTTTAGCATATTTATGTCCTACATTCATGCTATGTGTATTTTTCTGCATGTTTGAAATAATACCAAGGGTCCAATTTTCTCTTTCACTTTTTTCTCTTAGCATTTTCTCAGGGCATTAATACTGGCTGTGTACTACCCAAATCAGGATATTCACCATGACTATTGCTGGAAAGTTAGCTTGCTTTTATTTTTCCCTATTATAAATAATGCTGCAATCAACATCTTTGTATATAGTTTTCCGTTTCCCCAGACAATGGGTTATTTCCATAGGATAGATTCAAGCAAAATGGAATTCTGATTCAAAGGACATGAAGTACTTAAGAAACATAATGCATATTGTCAAATTTCTCTAGCAGTATGTCCTCCCTCCACAATTATAAGTACTCACACAGTTCCCAACAGAAGAGTCTACTGCTTTTAGTGGTCATAATTTGCCTTTGGGCCATGCACACACATATATGCACACACACAATCAACTCTTACCCATGTTTTAAGTGGAAATTATAGTGATGCTTGCCTCCTTTTGGTTATAGTTCAAGGTAAAGAAAAAGTAAATTGTGGCTTATGAGTTATTGATTGGAAGTAGGGTATCATTTGTCAAAGAAGTCATTGGCCTGAAATATCAGCAACTGTATAAACACATATGCCCCCATCACAGATTTTCTACTCTTGTTCTGTTATGGAAACACAAAGTCTTATTGATTGCATTCTGGAATTAAAGCTCAGCTTGATGGTTGAAAACATACCATTGCCTATAATACATTTATTTTTGAGACTTGTTTTATTGTAGTAGCTCAAAAAATCAATTTGTGGAGCCCAGTTAGACTGACTTTTAAGAACCAAAATAACCTTTTATTATTTTGTTTGTTTGTTTGTTTTGCGGTAACCGGGCGTCTCACTGTTGTGGCCTCTCCCGTTGCGGAGCACAGGCTCTGGACGCGAAGGCTCAGCGGCCATGGCTCACAGGCCTAGCCGCTCCGCGGCATGTGGGATCTTCCAGGGCCAGGGCACGAACCCGTGTCCCCTGCATCGGCAGGCGGACTCTCAACCACTGCGCCACCAGGGAAGTCCCTAACCTTCTTTTTTCTTTCTCCCCTCTGGTCCTCATGTAATTTTAGTCCTACTCTTCTATGGTCTTATGACCTCATGGTACTTAGAAAATTCCATAAAACCAGTATTAGATAGTTTGCGGTGAAGATGACCTGATTGAGATAGAGAAAGAAAGGGGCATTTTTACAGGTCTTGATTTGTTCAGTTTCTTCTTTTTTTCAACAGTTTTGTTGACACCACATTATGGTGGTAATAGTATGAAGGGTGTTTGTGTATGTCTAAGCTCAATTTGCACAGGTCATAATTAATGGTTCAGTGCAGAGAACCTCTGTGAGCTATCAGCTGATGCATCTTGATTCATATTTATTTTTCTTCATTTTACTATGCTCCCTTATTCTGGGAGTTTGTATTGATGGACTTAAATATGGCACATCAGGATCTAAGGTCAAATAAAAAAGTGAGAAGACTCTCAGGTGACATAGAAATAGATGTATATAGAGTTCATCAAAGATGCTCACATTTCTTCTAAAGAAACACATTCTGTATTGGTAGTGTAAACAGCTTTTTCAAATTTAATGTCTATAAAAATTATCTCATTGGCTGAGTCTCCCTAGTCAAGGCTGTTGAGAAGGAACGTAGAAGAAAAAAAAGCAGAAGGAGCCTGGAGAAGCATGCCATGTTGAGGTTTAAGAACATCAGTGTCATGGGGTTAGGGAACATGATGGCTGAAAATACCTAAATACCTCTCAGAGTTTCCTCTGTCCTTCTGTTTCTTCATTTGTATGTATTTGTGTGTGTGTGTGGTAATAGCACATAGCATGAGATCTACCCTGTCAAATTTTGAAGTGAACAATAGCATATCATAAATTATAGGAACCATGTTGTACAGATATTTCTAAAACCTATTCATCCACTCTTTCTTTGAATTATTTAGTCGTTTATTTACTGCACTTACACTGAGCACAGGCTCCAAGCTGGGGACTGGTTGTCTACATGCTCAGAGTCCAGCTGTAGAAGCAGACACATGAATGGATAAGAACAATTCACTGAGCCAAGTCTTGGTTTGAGGCATGCCCACAGTGCTGCCATATCCCTAGAGAAAAGGGACCAAGCTAACAGAGCTGAAAAAGGTATTCTAGAAGCTGAGCCGAAATTCATTGAGTTGGATCTTGAAAACTACATAGACATTTTTTTTTTTTAATGAGAAGATGGAGAAATAAGAACAGGCAGAAAGAGCACCATTTTGCCAGCAGGATCTTGGGCAAGTTTGAAGGTAATCTGACTGGAGGAAAGGTCACATGGAGTGAGTGTATCAATAGAATGAGATTATGGAAAGTCTTTTATGCCAGGTAGGAACTTTGAACGTTTTCTCTTTTCCTGTAGCAGAACAACATGTTTTATATTTTTCTCTTTAAATTTATTCTCAAACAGCAGCCAGTTTTAGTCAGACCACTTAACACTTCTGCAAACCTTTAATGACTTTCATTTCACTCAAAATTAGTCCAACTAAAAATGGTTTATAGAACAATGCAGACTTCCCTGTTCATTCTTCTCAGCTTTTCTTGGGCTGCCCTCTCATTCACTTGAATCCAGCCACTAGGCCCTCTCTCTGATGTTCCTATAGCCTGGAAATCTCATTCCCCAAAATCCATACCACCTGCTGACTCCCTCCCCTAGTGCTTTGCTGAAGCATCTCCCAGCTTTAGTGAACCATTCTACTTAATGGTGACTGATATCTTTAACCCAGCAACCCCTTCCCCTTCTCAGCTTTATGTATTATCATAGAACTTATCACTGTTAGAGTATTGTACATCTTATTCATTTACAGTCCTCCTTTGGTATCCATAGGGGATTGCTTCCAGGAGGTGCTGTGGAAATCTGCAGGTGCTCAAGTCCCATAGTTGGCCCTCCTTAACAGTGGGTTCTGCATCTGCGCATTCAACCAACCTAAGATGGTAAACATAGTATGTTCATAGTATGTAACCCATGGATATGGAAAGCCAACTATCTAATTTTCTGGCTCCTCTCTTTAAAATGTAAGTTCCAGGGCTTCCCTGGTGGCGCAGTGGTTGAGAGTCCGCCTGCCGACGCAGGGTTCATGCCCCGATCCGGGAAGATCCCACATGCCGCGGAGCAGCTGGACCCGTGAGCCATGGCCGCTGGGCCTATGAGTCCGGAGCCTGTGCTCCGCAATGGGAGAGGCCAAAACAGTGAGAGGCCTGCGTACTGCAAAAAAATAAAAAAATAAAAAAAGTAAGTTCCATAAGGCAGATACTCTCATCTGCTTTATTTATTCATGTATCTCTGGCACCTGGTTATCAGTCAATAAATATCTCTGGAATGAATAAACATCATTCTTCTCTAAACATTGGTGCATAAAAAATAATTTTAAGACCTTATTGGATACTATTTTATTCATAAAAAAATTACCCCAAATGCAGCGTATTGATGAACTTTTATATAAAACATAGTATGATGATACATTTTCTAACCATTTATAAAGAAGGCAACTTGAGATTTGTAGGGTACCTGACACTTCTGCATTCCCTACCACATGGCTTAAGGCAACCTGGTGACTCACTGGACTTGTTTCCAAATCTGTGGCATAAGGCGGGTTAGATTTCCAAATCTGAAGACTTTTTCCTCAGCTCTAATTTGCTGTGTACTTCCTCAGTGTTAGCTCTCAGGTAGATCAAGTTCAACCTATCTCAGAATTCCATCCTTGGGTAGGAGAAAGTATGGGCCAAGAACATACTGGAGTCTTAGAGAGTACTCAGTAGTGTCTTCGAGTAAATTACTAGAAATTTTGATACATAAAGTAATGGAAAGATGTGAAAGAGATAGAAAATTATAAAAATTGTCAAACATTTCTTCCTTTTTGTGCTTCTCACTTAATACTTTCTTATCCTGATACAGTCAAGCTACTAATATTTGAAGAAAACAACTAATATGTGGCAAGAAGATTGGGACATGAAGCTTCCTCTTAGGTTTCACTCATTCTAATACATTAGTAAGAATCACACCCACTTTTGGCTTCACCATATAGCAGGCATAGTACCATATTGCCTGGGAGTGCTACCTTTTGGGGAGATGCTTAGAGTTTGGGAAGCTTGAGGAGAACCAGAGTGAGATCCTTGAGAAATGAGGTATAGAGTGTATGATTCTTGCTCTAATTGATCAGAAGGGGAATGCCATTGCTTCCTTTTCCTTTGAACACAGCTGGAGAGAAAAGCTCTAAAGAACAAGGTAAGAAATAGAAAAAAAGGCTTTTTTTTTTTTAAACTGACCTCAAATCTAGACTTTGTGCTGAAGGAAGAAATGCTATTCTTTTTTTTTTTTTTTTTTTTTTTTTGCAGTACACGGACCTCTCACTGTTGTGGCCTCTCACGTTGCAGAGCACAGGCTCCAGACGCTCAGGCTCAGCAGCCATGGCTCACGGGTCCAGCCGCTCCACGGCATATGGGATCTTCCCAGACCGGGGCACGAACCTGTGTCCCCTGCATCGGCAGGCGGACTCTCAACCACTGCGCCACCAGGGAAGCCCAAGAAAGGCTATTCTTAATGACAACACATAGTTTAGAACTGCTCCTCTTGGTGGGAAACTAATAAACACTAGCAGTTGCATGTTAGATTGTCATAAAGAACATTATTATTCCATATGCTTAAACTGTGCATGAATTAAGCACAAAGGTAGAAAGCTAGTCAAGCTTTCTGAGATTGTGGATTTAGAATTTAAGTCACATTTAACACAATTACATTTGCTTTCATCAGCTGGGCAGAATATTCGTGGGTAATAACAGTAATAACAAAATTAACACTAGTTGCTCAAAAGTGTTTACTACTTTTGTGCCCAGATCATGGGTATTTTACTTAGTTTAGTTTCATTTACATAGTTTAGCTCAAGCGAAAGCAATTTTTTTCTGTAAAGGGTCAGATAGTGAATATTTTAGTATTTGCAGGCAAATAGGCTCAGTGTCCATCACAACTACCCAACTCTGCAGTTGTAGCCATGTAAAAAAGTGGGCCTCGCTGTGTTCCAATACAACTTTATTTATAAAAGAAGGCAGTGGCAAGATTTGGCCATGGGTTGCAGTTCAAGACCTCTGGTTTAGTTCATTTGACAGCTATGACAACTCTAAGGTATTATTCTTAACCCCAATTTATTGGTTAAGAATAATATTGGAAAATGGTTCTCAAGACTAGGACCAATAAGTTAGCTGGGATGTGGAAGGAGTAGTGTTCTAATATTTGTCTATCTGATCCCAGCGTCAACGACCTTTTCCCTACATTGCATTTTTTACTCGTTTGTGACAGATAAAGGTGTCCTTCCTGCCTTCAATGTACCCTTCCATTCCAGGAACCACTGGATTTAGAAGACATGTTGGTTCCATCAGTTCTTGTTCAGCTCCAAACATCAGTGGGGAATCTGTGTCTGCTGTTTCTCAAGTACAGGTGCTGCTCTGGTCCTCAAGGATGTTTGCTTACTTTACCTCTTCATCCTGTCTCTCTTTTTCTGTCTATACCGAAAACCTGATATATGAGCTTTATTTTAGTGTCAAACTCAATTTGTCAGTGCTACCATCTTTCCTTGTGTAGTTCTGAAAAACAAGGGAGTTGGTTTGAAACCAAGGGCTTACACATTGAACACTACTCAACTCTAATGAAATTCCTTTTTGTTGGGAAGAAAAAAATCAGGCTGGAAAGTTGAAATCTGACCAAGTGGAGCAAAGGAAATAATAAGAAAGGAACTATTTTTTGGAGGGAATAGTGCTGGGCCAAGAAATCAAGATTCACTGGTTTAGTAGTTTTCAGCTAAGCTGAATGGGCTTGGATTTGTCACTTAGTGTCATTATGATGGAATACAAATGACATAATTTGAAAGAATGACCTTTTCAAGTTTCCAGAGTTAACTTGTACACATTGATAGAGATATCATAGGCATCATGAACCCTGATTGGCACACATATTGAAGGGCCGATTCTCAATCCCCCTGCCTTTCCACATCATTAGTTCTATCCCAACACCTATCTTCATTGTCCTTCTCCTGGTCATCAGGACCCCTCCTCTTCAAGACCAAGAATGTTACCCTCACCTAGAGTTTTTTCTTCGTTCTGGTTTCCAGTATGAGAAGGAAAAATCTCCTCAACAAGAGATGAGGATGATGAGAAGGACAACTTACCCTTCTTGGAAAATCTGTTTCCAACCTAGAGGAAAATAGCATTCTCCCTTCTGCAAGCCCAGTGGCATATAATATAGCATTCATAGCATCTTATAGCCATAATCAGATATAAGTAGCAACTGTTCCCTCAGAGAATATCAGGGTCTACTGTCAACTTACACTTATAAAACAATGTTCTGAAAAACTACAAGAAACACTCACACCAGGTACTGCCTTAAATACAAGAGCAATTTTCTAATATTAATCCCAAAGAATTACATTAACACGCAAGCTTCAATTCACCCAATTTTAACATCTTGTTTTCTCTAAAACCAAGCAATCAGAGCACATTCTCAGGTTGGCACTAATACAAAACAAGCAAATCCACAGCTCCACTGAGATTAATGTGTTTATTTGTACAACTAAAGGTGTGTGGTCTAATGTCAACCTTCAGCTTGGAATGCCATGGTTTTAAAAATAAAATATAAATTTCATTTTTAATGGCAGCAGTTAAAAGAAAGCAAACACTTTGCTTTCCTCCCCACCAAGGATTCTTTCGTAAATTTGGGGAATGAATTGTTCCACTGTCTCTTTCCACTTTGCTGTTTTAGTTTCCTGGAACTGCCTTGAGCCTGTTTTTCCACTGGTAGTCAGAACTGCTCAGGCTTGGTGCTTCCTGGAGTATGTAAAATTTCAGCTTTGCAGGAGGCTTAGAATGTTGGCTCGGGTAATGTGACCGCATACACAAGAGCTTGATTTTTAAGACCGGTTAATGTGAAATGCTTTATAAAGAACATCATTAACTGCCTCTAATGAAGGACCTTCACATTCTGGAGAAACTCCTTCAGAGCATTCAGAGATTTTTAAAAATGGTTCATTCTTTACATTCCTCTTACATGTATCATCAGGTCCTTCAGATGTAGAGGGAAGAAGAAAGAAGCACGAGGCTATCCTAATTGAGATTTCAATTTACATAATATTGGAAGATATACTGGGTAACAACATGCACTTTCCAATTACAAAGCGTTAATTTATCTTTTTTAATGAGGAAACTGACATTTGTTCTGTACCTACCATGTGCTCAGTGCTTTACATTTGTTATCTTTCACAGTCTCTGTAAGATACATACTGCTATCCTGTCACTCTTGATGAAAAATCAGAGAAGCTAAGCTAGTTGCCTACAGTCACATAGTATTATAACGTGGGAAATAAGATTAAAAATTCCAGAATCAGAACACTTGGGTTCATATTTCACCTCCATCACTTGCTGATAGGACTTAAATCTGTCTTAGAAACTACACAACAGGGTTGATTTTTATATTTTCAACATAAAAATATTGATGTTATCATAAAATGAAAATGTTGTGAAAAAAATGATTTAAAATATTTTAACATATGATAGAGAAAGTTTGATAAATAAGATACAGGACAGCTTAAAATATAAAACAAAAATATAAAACAATGTAAAATCTTAATATAAAATAGGCAAAGTGTATGATTAGTAAATGGAACAATAATAATAACCAATAAGCATAATCATTTTTATTCCATTAGTTACTAATGAACTTTATAAATGAAGTAAGAAGTTAGTATGTTATTTTAATATATTGGCAAAAAATAGTAAATGATATTTAGCATTGGAGAAACAGGCACTTTCGTAAGCAAAAATAAGAGAGCCACAGTGCAATTTTCTCAGAGGGTAGGTTTCTAATATTTAAAAAAATATATTTTCTTATATATTCAAACTACCAAAATATGTAATATCTGGGTTTTATCCTGAAGAAATAATTGATGTTGTGGGCTAAACTGCACCTTCCCACCAAATTCATAGGTGGAAGCACTAACCACCAATGTGGTTGTATTTGGAGATGGGGCCTTTGGAAGATAATCAGGTTTAGATAAATTCATGATGGTAGGACTCTCACAATGGAATTAGTGTCCTTATAAGAAAAGGAAGAGATGCCACAGCTCTCTCTGACACCTGACAACACAGTGAGAAGGTGGCCATCTGCCAAAAAGAGGGTCCTCGTCTTCACTTTATATTGTGCTACAGGTCACAATTATATATATATATATAAACAGACACACTCTGGAGTATATTTAAAATCATCTCAATATACGTATAGTATTAGTGTATTAGTTTATGCAGGGTTCGCCAGAGAGCTAGATATATATATATGGACAGAGAGAGAGAGAAAGAGAGGGTGAGATTAACTATAAGGAAGTGGCTCAAGTAAATACAGAGGCTAAGAAGTCCCAAGATCTGGAGTCAACAAACTGGGATGCAGAAGAACCGATGATGTAAGTTCCAAAATGAAAGCTGGCAGGCTGGGGACCCAAGAAGAGCTGATGTTTTGGTTTGTATACAAAGGCAGAAAAAACTGATATTCCAGGTCAAGCAGTCAGGCAGAAGCAGTTGTCTCTTACTCAAGGGAGGATCAGCTGTTTTGTTCTATTCAGACTTTCAACTGATTGGATGAGGGTCACCTACATTAGGGAGGATAATCTGCTTTATTCAGTCTACTGATTCAAGGGCTGACATCAAGAAACACCCTCACAGATGCACCTGGAATAATGTGTGACCAAATATCTGGGCCCCCATGGACAATTTAAGTGGACTAATAAAATTAACAATCTTATATATAGTATATAGGCTAAGCTAAATTCACTATACATGGTTTTTATTTTCTCTGTTTAATTTGGATAATACTTATTGCTGTGTCTTCAAGTTTGTTGATTTGTTTTCATATGTGTCCAAATTGCTATTAATCCTATTCCATGTATTTTTTATTCCAGTGTTGTATTTTTCATCTCTACAGGTTCCCTTGGATCTTTTTATATATTCCATTCTAAAATTGTATTCATATTTTCTGATACTTATTTAAATATCTGGAGCATAGTATACTATCTGTTTTAATGTTCTTTTCTATTAATTCTATCATCTCTCTTACTTCAAGATCTGTTTCTACTGAAAATGTTTTTTCAATAGGTCACATTTCTCTGCTTTTTTATAATCTAGTGATTTTTATTTGAATAATGAAGTCTGTGAATGTTATGCTCTTAATTGCTAGATTTTACTTCACTATTTTAAAAAACAGTGGCTTTATCTGGCAGGTAGTTTTGTTACTTTTGTGTTAGTTTCATGATTTTGAGGCTTTTTTTTAAGTGAAAGGCAAGTGACTACTCTTTATTTTACAGAAAGGTTTCCAAGTTTTAAAAAATACAAGCTTCTTTAAATTATCTGATTCTCTTGTTTTTAAATCGACTTGATTTATTGCATTTATTTTTCTAAAGGAAGGTATCACTGTGATTTACTGAAAAAAGGCTTATTATTACATCCAATTGAAGATAATTTTATCATAGTCCTTGCCAGAGTTTTATAGAATAATGTAAATGAAGATTTAATTTAATACTTTGTAAACTGTCTTGTTACGCAAACAGACCTTTTAATATGTCATACAGTTCCTAGAAAATGAAAATTACTGTTATGCCTCTGCCATAGAGGGTGATTCTATGGTAAGATAAATGTTGAACATAATACTAAGTCAAAATAAGCATTGGGTTTTAAAACACGTGAAGATTGTTTTTTTAAAGGTTTATTTTTGAGGAGGACCAGAATTTAATATGGAAAAATTATCTTTTATGGCATAGCTCCTCTCTTATCTCTACTGATTGTTCTGTGTATTTAACAAGGTGTCTCCCATAGGGGTCTATAATAATATCCAACTCTGTGTGATCTCTGAGAATTATTTGGCTTACAGTTCCACAGTAATGCTTCTTTCCTTGAGTTTTTATTATCTGCTTTGTGGGATTTCACTCTATACATGAACAGGTTGATATTCAGCTAAAGACTCAAGAAGACCCCTGATAAAAACATTTCAGAGTTTTTTCTAGACATCTCCTTTCTCTTGGACACTCAGTTCCACATATTATAGCTGCCTTGGCCATCGTTACTTTTATCCCTGCCTTTTCTACTCAGCAAGATTGCTGGTCAATCTGACATCACCTGACAGACTCTCATTCTGTAATTCCCTCCAGTCAGAAAGCTGGGACAATCATAGGGCTCACCCACCTTGTTTGTTTTGCTTTTTTCAGGCATCAATAAAAATGCTGAATGTTGTCCAACATGTTAAAATGGTTACTTTCTATATTTTGTCCATTTCTTTTTCATTTATATTACAGGAGGGTAATTCTGCACTATTTCATTTAATCACGGTCAGAACCTAAAGTTTAAAATGCATTCTATATTTACTTTCCATCTCAAATTATGTCTAGCCATGTTGTACAATGCATCTTATTAGTGATGCTACAATAAGATTAAATGCAGTTAAGACACTCAAAATGTCAACAGTATGAAAATGGTCCCAACTTTAATTTAAACTGTGTCCTGTAATTTCAGGAAGTATTTAAATCCAAAAATTTAAAACTGAATAATTTTACAAGTTAAAGTCTACAATGAATTAATGCCTAAAATGAAATTCTTCTTCCTTGTGAATTAAAGTTCAAGAAAATTCAAATTTAAAATTCATCCTTCCCCATTTCTTATTTGGCTCAGTTTCAGCAAGACATTCTTGATGCTTGGTTGGGTCAAAATTCCTTTTGTAGTAGCCAGAAGCCTCTCGTTCTGTCTCTGTCTCTGTCTCTTTGTCTCTGCCTGTCTTTCTCTTGCTCCATCTCTGTCTCTCTCCTTCCCCTTATGTTTTAGTTCCATGGTAAATTCTATCTTTATCTTATTTCTCAAGGAGTCTAAATAGAATTCACATTATAAGCACTGACCATCAGAGAATGTCATACGTGTTATTACTAACTTCTTGCAAGTTTTAGAAATGTTCAGTAGTGGTAGCCCAGGTCACCAGGTATTTTAAATAACTTTTTCTCCCATCTAGTATATATTTATAAATATATCTATATCATATTTATAACTGTGTCAATATATGTCTCTCTTATTTCCCATTTCTCCTTTTATCCTTGAAAATAATTACTAATGCATGAATTCTTTCCAGTGACATAATGTTCACTCTTCCCTGTTTAGTCCTTTGCCCCAGTGCCTGCTTCTACTACTTCTCACCGTGAAATTTGTCATAGCTATTCTTTTTGCCTCACAGGGAATTATTTAATCTAGAGCTAACTTGAGACCATCTGGAAGAGGTGAACCTGTGGACAAGGTCACATTCAGGTTTTGTGGGGTCTGAAGTTTATATAATTTGCAACGTCCTCTTATTAACAAAAAATAACATGGAATTTCAATTACTAAACAAACTATGACCTCTGATACTGCTCCTGTGTGTAATGCCTTTGGGTGGGTTAGCACAGAGATGGAAGGAATATTCTTGGAATCATGGCCTGTATTTGGATGCCTAAAAATAGTATGACCCTTCATGAAAGTGATCGAGATCCGCATGCATATATACCGCTCAGCCCAAACTACGTGTCTCTGTTTTAACTTCCTTTTAGTTGGATCTCCAAAAATGTCTATGGCAACTCCCATCTCATCCATAAACTGGGGAAGACAGATGAGGGAAATTCAGTCTAAATAACTAATGGTCATAACTGATTATGGCTCAGATAGCTTAATTTTGCCAATTTTATAAAACATATGGCCCTATGAACACATTGCTAGGAAATTTCTGAGAGCTTTGGAGGGAAACTACATAAGAGGGACCCTGAAGCCTATGCTTCATTACTTTCACCATAAAGCAACTTATGCAGAAGCACTTCCATGCATCCAAGGTTAGCCTCTGGTCCTAAAAGAAGAATACAATTTGGATCCCCTAGTCTACCACTACATGACTACTCCTGGGACTAACAATTAGAAGTTGGGGACCTAGTACCTTTGTCTAGTTCATGGGCAACTCATGTGCCTAATGTTTGAAAGGAAAAAAAAAATATTCTTCTCCTTTACTATCTAAAAGGCTAAGAAGATTCTTTCCCTTATAATGAAATGTTTGCCTTGCCCAACCCTGCTCGGGAAAAGATGCATTTTCATATCTCAATATCAAGGCACAGAAAGTTGGCCCACTCCTCTGCTGAGGCCAGTTGTAGCCTCACCTGAGTTTGTGGCTAGGATCCACAGAGCTAGCATGTGCTGTGGCCACTCTAGAGGACAATGCATGACTTTAGCTTCCACAGCAACCTATGTGCTAAGGCCAAAGCTTTTGTAAGTGTAAGGTCAAGGTTTAACAGCTACCCCATGCCTTCTGTCACTGAGCCTGCAATCCATAACTATGGAAATTTTCTCCTTGCAGAAGCTAGTGTGTCCAATATTTGCTTGCCAGACCAGTCTCCATGGTTTTGCTGAAGAGTCAGAACTTCTATGCTATTACTACATCCAGGGGCTGCCATACCAAACTCCATGGTCCACAACTTTCCTGAGGCTCACTTTTGCAAAAAACAAACAAAGCCTAAGCCCTACTGCATGGGGATTTATATATCTGGTGATGCTTCTATAAAGTATACTGTCTGACTTTACAAAAAATTGCCTTAAATGGTAGAGATCAATTAAGTTCAAAAGCCCACGTGCTCTAAGGCCTAAATCAGGGAGTCAGGTGACAGTGGTTACAATTCAACTAAAAAAATGGCCTTGTATCCCAGCATACGCCTGTAAAAATCATGAAGCTTAACATGTCATATCCACATAATAGGCTCAACGCTAGGTTGGTTGAACACAACAAAAATATTTCCAAGTATTGTTTTTTAACCTAATATCTGTTGTATAGACAAAGTTTAGTGCTAAGAATATTAATATTGGGGACATAATGTCAGGATTGTAATCCTTGCTCTGCCATTTACTAAATATGTAACTTTGGGAAATTTACTTCCCTTCTCTGTGCTTTAATGATGCTTTCCTCATCACTTAAACTGGGATAACACTATGATACAGTAACACTATATGATAATGTACAATAATGCTATGATATAGTATTGTTACAAAGATTAAATGACTTCATATTTGTAAAACACATAACAAGCACTTTCTAAGTGTTTATCAAGTATACATACATACACACATACATACATACATTAATTAATCAATTACAACCTGTTTCTCAAAGTTCACAACCTAATGCACCCAAATGAAATGAACTCGACCGAGCTCCAGCTCTTTCACTGCCATCACCACCACCTTGAAGGAAGAGCCCTTTCCACCAAGCTTACTGCATGGAACATCTATCCCAATCCTTCAGGCCCAAACTTCATATCTTGGGGTTTGAAGAGACTCAAAGATTGGCATTCTCCTTTCTTTCCTTAGCTCTGAACAAATTGAGAAATAAGATAACATAAGGCAGATGAGGCTAAAACACAAATTTTATTACTGTTAAAGCTAATGTTAATGAATATGGCTTATATTTGTAGTCCTGTAAACTTTCTGATACTGAACCTCAAAATTAAGCAACTTACCCACCCAGTCTGACTGTCCCAAATGGTACAGGTCTCCATACATGTGTCGTATGTATTTGTGTGTGTGTGTGTATTCCACTCTGTAAAACTTAGATGAGAAGTGGAGTAAAATACATATCCCTGCAGGCACCATGTACAGTAGTTAGTTCATAACCTCAGGAGCCTCCTGGGTGTAATCTGAAACTAGCCCCCATATGTGGAGGGCAAGAAGAGACAAAAGAAAGAGGCAGAGGCAGACAGTTCCAGGTTGATCAGTGGCAAGTTTAATAAAAAAAGGGAACTTACCTACAAGGCTTGCCTTGGGTGGCCAATAGGCTTCGAACTTGCCCACCAAAATCTTTTTATAGTTTATATACAGGTGTTATATACAGTTTATATACAGATGTTTTTTATAGTTTATATACAGGTGTTAAGTGGGCTCAGTTGTGTATACATCCAGATGGTTTCAATAACATATTGTTATTTCAAGGCATTGTCCATAGATAGCTTTTAGTGAGGGGAAGGCAAGCAAGATGTACATTCTAAGGTCAGGGGAGAGGGTGGGGAGCCTCCCTTTGGCCGGGTCCAGCTTGAGGGTCAACAGTGGTCACATTCTCTCAAAGACTTCCTACAACGTGTGCACCCATAATAATGGAATAAAGGAAGAAGAAATTACTTGACTATATGTCTCCAAATTATTTTTCCAAACTCACCAATCAGGAAATTGGAGAAGTGAGGGGATAGGAAGAGGTCAGCAGAATTGAGCTAACAGATAGGAAATCAACCATTGCCATTAAAACATTTGATCACAAAGCACATCCAAACGCAGTGGCTAAAAGCAACAATCATTTGCTCTTAACCATCTGAAGCTCAGATGAGTATTGGATGATCTAGGTCGGGCTCAGCTGGGTGGCTCTGTCTTAGCCTACAGGTTTGCTTGCTGACTGGGGTGACTCTAATCTTTGTGCATTTATTCTGGGGCCCAGGCTGAAGGGACATCAGAGACATATTCTTTTCAAGGTGATGGCAAAAGCATAAATGAGAAAGAGAATGGAAATACACAAGATGTCTTAAGACCTAGGCTCAGATCTGACACAATGTCACCTCCAGCCACATGCCATTTGACAAAGCAAGTCACATGGCTAAGCCCAGAATCAAGAGGTGGGAATACACTCTACCCACAATGAGGTGACAGAACTGGAGAGAGGCAGAGAAAAATGAAGAATTGGGGTCTGTTATTCAATCCACTTCAAGTCCCTAATCTAACTGTCTGGAATGCTAAGCAAGATTCCTGGTGTTAATCTCTATACTAAACACTGCTTATGGCACACACACTCATTTGGAGACCCTTGCTCTAAACAAACAAAAGAAGAAAAAGTAAACACCACATTCTTGCCTGAATTAATGATGCTTAGCTTTTGGTACATTCTCAAATTTTTTTTTAATGAATGAATGATGAATAATTATATGCCTTGAATGTTACCTACACTCACTGAATCCCATAATTATAATACAACTGTGAATAATTTAGCTATTAAAATGGTCATGAATAATCTTTTGTTATTATTAATTCATAGATTTTTTCATTGATTTTCATAGATGCTTTTGAAAATTTGTTTTTGTTTTTGTTTCTCTAGTATCTCAAACTTTGCCTTTGTTTTCAAGGTTTTTTTTATGCTAAATTTATCCAATTTGTCAATTTAAAAAATATCTCCAGCCTTCTGTAACTTTAAAGCTTTCTTCTTACTCCTTAATCTTTTGTTTTGGACTCTGACATTGAATGATGGCTTTGGAATGAGAATAAATGACCAAAAACAGAAGGCCTTAGAGCTATAGGGCCTGCTTTCAAACAGATGGAGATTATATCTTGATTTCATGTTATTTCAGTTTATTTTTAAAATAAGAAATTGAAAAATCTACTGTAACCTAAAAGAACAAGATAAATATTGTGACAACATAAATGTCAACTGTGACTGAAGATTGACTTAGAAGCCCCACATTTTTAATAAATTTGCATATATGTGGTAAGACTACAAAGCAATTTTGAGCAAACCTCAGAATATATGAATGCATATGAATGTAAATGTAAATGACATCGAAATACTTTAGAAGATCAGCATAGTTTTAAATAGTTGGATTTCCTAAGCATTTATTGAGCACATACTACACTCACAACATAGGGTGAATCCTTGTGGGTATAAAAAGATCAAAATGTCATAATGCAAAGGATTTTGTAGAGCTCTACCACTTACTCACTGGCCTGCATCATTCAGTTCAATCTGTTGAGCTTCAGTTACCTCATGTGTATAAGAGTAGGCATTAGTTTTGTTTGTTTGCTTTAATCTAGAACCAAGTCACTAGCAAGCTTCTTTAATTTGCACAAAATTTCTCATTTCCCAGTTTACATTTGAGGAAACTGAGAAACTAAGTATAAAACATATCAGGTTAACATAAAAGTAAAACCTTGGAAGAAGGAAACCAGATATGTAAACAAAAGCTCTAGAGTTGGCCCAGTTTTAAATCAAGCCTCTGTCACTTATCTGAGCTGAAAAAGAATTATTTGTTGTGCTTCTGAATCTTCTCAGGAAAATGGTGCAATGGCATTTTTCTATCTCATGGAAATGATGTGAGGAATGAAAAGGAAACCCAAGTAAAGTGCGAAGAGCAGTGACCAGCATATGTTAAGTGCTCAGTACGTTTCACCAGATTAGGCATGAAATTCCCACTTGGTTTCCCAGATCCCATAGTCCATACTGTTTCCAGACATGATCAGGACTTGTAGGATGATTAAATAAAATTACCCTTGGCATTTACTCTCAGTGCCTGACAAGCAGTAAGTACTCAACAAACTTTTATTTATTTATTAAATAAATAGATGCAGCTCTTACACTTTGGGAACTTAGTGGAAAAGTACAAACACCTATTTGCAACCACTCTAAATTTTAATTCCTTCAATCAGATTCAGACAATCAGATTCAGATTTTGAGCAAAACAGAAAGTGCTGCCCTACTGTTTTAGCTTATCATTATCTACTTCCAATCAGTATTTCCTAACCAGATCACAACTCTTGTTCACTAGCCTTGGCTCTGACTTTAACCATTTTTAAATTGACTGAAAGAAAGATCAGGAAGCCTTCTCTGAAAAAAAAAAATCTAATACCAAGTAGGAAATTATTTACCTAACAAATCAGAAGGCCAATGCCCAAATCGGTTTAAAGCAATGACTCTTATCAGACCTTACTTTGCACTAGGCAGTATAGTAGGTGTTGGACTGTTGTAAAATTAAGGCGGACTGTTTTCTTTTTCTTTTTTTTTTTTTTTTTTGAGGCAGACTGGGGTGGTGGGTTGGGTGAGAAAGAGACATGGGAAAAACAAGGGCAATACATTTCAAAATGAAAAACTCGAGGTGTTCATAACCCAAGAATTTGTCAGTACTGATAAAGACAGGCCTTCTTAATCTGATAAGAACCAGTATTTGGTAAATTCATAAAAAATGTTTTATTAATGTATAAAATATTATTTTTATTAATGATATAAATAATACACACATAACTTGTACATTAATTTTATTTTAACCTGAAACTACTAATGTATATAGATTTACTAGCCTTATGTCATAGACTGAACACTTTCCCTGGAGTCCAGATTCCTGCTGGAGTTCTGCTTCGCGTTTCCTTTATAAGCCACGCCCACAGTGAATCATCTTTGATTTCCAGCCTAAGTGTCTTTAAAGTGGGTCAGAATGTAAAGATAGTTTCAAAACAATACGTGATTAGAATCTAATTAAACTTTTAAAATAATTTTCTGTAGTTTACAGTTGTCTCATTAATACATAATTTGACATTTATATTTTTAATCAACTCTCTTTTTATAAGTTATTCTAAGATATTTAGGTTAGTTTTCAAAGAAATTATGACTCTCAAGAGTCTGTTGTTATAGTTCTCTGTTTGTTTTCTATTTTGTTAGTTAGCAGGTTGGTTAGTTGGTTTATTGATTAGTTCATTCATTTTCTAGAATTCTGTACAATAAACCCAAAGACCAAGACCTTGTTAGCTTGACTTTTAGAAGCTCTTGGGAATCTAACATAAAAGCTTCAGAGAAACTGACCCAAAGAATGTAAAGGTACCCCTGATTCAAATGATAGAATCCTGATGCACTTCTAGCCACTATCATAAGCAGAATTGCTGTCAGTTTATGTGTATAAGACTGGGTCTAGGAGAAGGTCACTGTTTTTCTCAGATAACCTGCTCATTTATTCTTCAGCTATAATCAACAACTATCTGTCTCCTTGTGGGAATCTTGAAGTCCCAAATCTTGAGCCTCCATCTGTCATTTGTTGACCTATTCTTTATTGCTCTACTCTTCTCCTGATTACACTAGGCTCCTTCTTTTATCCCTTCAGAAAACCCAGTGTGATTTGCCCACATGATGTTTTTGTATGAGTTTTAAGTCTATTTGTAACTCTTCTCATCCTCTTATACAAGTAGTTATGCATATTTATATCCCATTAATTTACATAATGCTGAATTGTATCATTAAATAATTGTATAAACAAGTAGAACTGGTATAAACAGGTTGGAGATAAACACAACTGCCCCTTGGTATGCATCCATTTCAAATGCTCTTGGGAGCCCAAGCTGCTTGAAGGCAGCAAAGAGAAGCCAGTGGTAAAACGAAGTTAAGGTTAATCTTCAGAGTGAGTTATATGAAGGTTTCATGGAAGTTGTACTAGCTTCCTGAGGCTGCTATAACAAATTACCCCAAACTGGGTGGCATAAAATACCAGAAATGTTCTCACAGTTCTGGAGGCCAGAAGTCTAAAATCAAGGTTTCAGTAGAGTCATGATTCCTCTGGAGGATATTGAGGAGGATCACTCCTTCTTTGCTTCCTCCAGCTTCTGATGGCTGTGGGCAATCCTTGACTTCCATGTCTCATGGCACATCATTCCAATCTCTACTTCCATCTTTACATCCTCCTTCTCCTCTATATGTCTCAGATCTCCCTCTGCCTTTCTCTTACAAAGACACTTGTCATTGGATTTAGGGCACACCTGGATAACCTAGGAAAATCTCATCTCGAGATATTTAATGTAATTACATCTGCAAAGACTCTTTTTCCAAATTACCAAAAGGTAATATTCACAAGTTTCAGGGGATCGATGTGGACGTGTTTTGGGGAGGTCCTCACACTCAGCCCACTACAGAGGTCTTCTACTATTAAAAGAATCATTCATATTGCTCTACTTCTCTGTTTGAAACACTTCAGAGGCTTTAATCTTGTTTATTCTAGCCAATGTATATGTCACTACCTACTATTCTGATCTCTACCCACATTCTCTTTGTCACTCAACACACCAGCCACATTGACCTTCTTCCTACCTTCAGACATCATATTTGTCTCTATCTCCAGGACCTCTGTTCTTGCTCTTCTTTCTACCTGGAATATTCTTCCAAATATTTTCACACAGCTAGCTGCTTCTCAGCATGTTGGCCTCAGCTTAAGATCATCCCCCATGAGACCTTCTGTGATGTATATCTGTCAGATACCAACAGGACAGAGACAACACATGCAAAACAGGATAATTTGAGGATTTATTTTTCAGGAAACTATTTATAAACATGAGTATGGGGAAACCCAAGTGATAGTGCAGAGTAGTAATAGTTACCAGAAGCCAGAATGAAGGACAGCTGTGTAGAGTCCTAGGAACAGTAACCTATAGACAAAGGACAAAGCCAACCCAAGGTCACCTTACAGGAAAGGAGCAAAAATAAGTAAATATTCAGACTTCATTTTATTCCAATCTCTATAGGAAGCGAAATCCTCAAGAAGCCTTAGGTTACCAATCAATGTAGTCTTCCTGAGTCAGTCTCCTTCCAAAGCAGAGAGAAGGATAGGGACAGGGGGAGAGTGGATGTGTAGGGGCAGACAAAAGATATCAGTTGCAGTCTGTTTTAGTGTTCCATCACTAGGCACTCTTGGTCATTCCTCCCTGCTTCCTTTATTTCATAACACTTATTACTACATGAAATTATGCTGTCTTGCTGTTTGTCTGTCTATTCCACTCCAATATGTAAGCTGCATGGGATCAAGAATTTCTCTATATCATTCATCGCTCTATCCATATTGCTTAGAACTGTGTATGACATACATTAAATATTTGATAAATATTGTATGGGAGCTTAAATAAATCAATCCATATAGGTATTAATCAGTATTCTCCAGTGAAGCAGAACCAATAAGATGTGTATACAGAGAGATTTATTTTAAGGAATTAGTTCACATGATTATGGAACCTAGCAAGTCCAAAATCTGTAGTTCAAGTTCAAAGGTCCTCTACTAGCAGAATTCTCTCTTGTTGGGGGGTGGGGAAAGGGGAGATCAGTCTTTTGTTCTAGTCAAGCTTTCAACTGATTGGATGAGGACCACACACATTATTGAGGGCATTCTGTTTTACTCAAAGTCCACTAATTAAAATGCTAATCTCATTAAAAACACTCTCACCAGAACATCCTGAATAATGTTTGACCACATATCTTAACACTATGCCCAGCCAAGCTGACATATATAATTAACCATCAGAATACCACATGACATTAACAAAGAGCTAGGTTACTTTATTTTCAGATCCCTGAGAAATATGTATATCATATCTTCTAGCCCCAATTTTACACATACTGACTGAAACTCAGATAAATAAATGGTATATCCAGTGGTAACAAATTTAGTAATTTCAGAAACAGAATTCTTTGTACATTATCAGTATTAAAAGGAACATTTTTGAGTATTTACTATGCTTACTACATGTATTATCTCATATATTGCTTCATCTCTTCCCAAGGTATTATAAGTATCTTTGCTTTCCAGATGTGGAAAATTAAGCTTAGCATGATTAAGTAACCTATGCAAGATATACTGGTTATTTACCTCTTCTGCCTAAAAATCTGCATTGTATCCATTCACCAGTTATGGAAAGATCAAGAAGTCGACCTCCTAAATTTAAAAAAGAAAAAAAAATTAAAAATGCATTGAAGAAATGACAGACAAAATTTATGGAAACTTACTTTTTCCTCTGTTACATCATATCACTGGTTGAACTTGTTACTGAACTGAACTTGCATCTGGTCACCCACCACACAGCAAAGCCAATTTACAGACACCAGGTTGTGGTGAAGGAAAGTATAATATAGCATTTATTGAAAGACCCAGAAAGGAGTACAGGCAGCTCATGCTCAAAAGACCCAAAGTCCCCAATGGCTTTCAGGAGATCATTTTTAAAGGCAACATTTGGAGGTGAGGGCTGCAGTATTCATGATTTTCTTCTCATTGGTAGGTGGTGAGCTAGAAGTGTGATGTTTCATGAATCTCAATCATCAACCTTCTGATTCCAACCAGCCAGGGGTCTCTGTGCTTGTGTTCAGCACGTGGTCACCATCCTCCACCTAGGGAAGGAAGGGTCTTAGTTCCTGAAGAACAACTCAGATATCCATCAGATTGCCATGTATATCCCTTCAGGAGGAACTAGGGCTCTGTTTTATTGCTGAACTATTGTCATTACTTTTCTTGTTTAACTGTTTGTCTCTAATTAGTAAGTGCTTGAGTCTGCTCTTTGGAACTCAGGGAAGACCTAGGATACTAAAGCCTTTTTCTGTAAACAAGAAATGGGGGACATGGAGGGTGTTTTGTACCTGGGAGGGCCCTCCCTCCTTTGTTTCACCCCCCCTTTTCTTTGATACCACTAGATTTTGAGGAGACAAGAAAGAGAGTGAAGTTTTGGATAGAGAAGTTAACTATAAACTCAGCTGAGGAGCTCAATTTTAGGGGGACTTGGTTTCAAACTAAATTTCTGACCAGATGAGACATTTCCAGCTTTCTCTATGTAAGTGACATTTATCAGAAAAATTTCTCAGTACAATGATATTTTTGAAGCACACACTAAGGAATATTGCCCTTTTACCTACTGATTATGCCACTGAAAAGGAGACTTCTCAACTCTCACTTGGGAAATCTGGCACTGTCTGATAAACCTCTGGGTATTCGTGAACAATAATTTAGATTTAGAAGCCAAACAATGCTGATAGCAATTGTTAAGCAGCCATAAAGAAGAGGTGTACTACAAAGAGGTGAATTAGTCACAACCTCAGCTGCACTGCTCTTACAATTAAAATAAATTTGCATTATAGCATGTCTAGCGGTATAGGTTTAATATTGCCAGATACAGGAAGAAAGCTAAAAACGAAAAGCAACAATTAATGAATAATCTTCTCCTTTGCCTCAGAATGCTTACTAAATAAATAAATAAATAAATAAATAAATAAATAAATTGCTGGCTATTAGTGTTTCGGGTGAGGAAAACTTTACCATTATTTACTTATTGACAAATCACCTAATTGTTTCCCAAAGGCATTTGAGGCAAGTTATAGTGCAAGGATATATGGGAAAGATGATTAAAATCTCAGGAGTGAGGAATAAAGAGAGAGAAGTTTAAAAGAAGTGGATGAAAAGGAATCTTGTTCAGGCTCAGCATAGATTAAGAAATTTTAATGAAGAAATTTTAATTAAGAAATCTCTTCTGTTTATACTTGTACTAGCCAGCTCGGACTGCCATATCAAAATGCCACAGGCTGGATGGCTTAAACAACAGAAATTTATTTCTCACAGTTCTGGAAGGTGGAAGTCCCAGATCAAGGTCTGAGAGGGTTGGTTGATGGTGAGAGCTCTATTTCTGATTTGCAGACAGTACTTTGTCCTCACATGGCCTTTCCTCTGAGCTAGCAGAGAGACATCTCTCTCCTCCTTTTCTTATAAGGTAACCAATTCTATAGGAATAAGGCCCCACTCTTATACCCACATTTAACCTTAATTACCTCCTAAAAGTCTTCATTTCAATATCACCACATTGGAGGTTAGAACTTTAACTTATGAATTTTGAGGGAACACAATTCAGTATGTAGTAGTGCATTTAACATTTAACTGTAAAATATATCATTATCCCTTAGTCCTGCACTTCTTGAAAATTCAGGATTAGGCTTTTCAGGTCAGCTTTGCACTCTTAGCCCTAACTTCCTACCTCTGGGTTCTGGTACCCTCCACTGGGCATCCATGAATCTCTGGCTTATACCTTATAGCTTATTTCATTGTGTCTCCTTCTCTAGAACCTTAGTCTGCAATAAATTATAAGATTCTGATAGTAGGGACTGTCTTACTTGTCTTGAATTCATTCACTCAGGTAGTCACTTCATTATCAAATATGCATTGACTTCCACTATGTGCTAGAGACTATCTTCAAATAAACTTCTCACCAAGTCTTATATTCCTGCCCTCATGTTGGTTACATTTTGTGGAATAGGGATGGTGAGAGTGAATGACAGTCAAAAACAATTAAACTGACAGATTAGAGAAATATTTTTGCTCAGTAAGTTCAAAGAAGTTGTTAAATTAGTGACTGTGATAAAGAGTAATGGGAATTCTCGACAATATTCATGGAAGAACTCTTTGATGTTAAATTACATTTAAGCTGAAGTCAAAAATGACAAAGCAACCACCGCTGCAAGGAGCTGTTTGTTTATGTTCCAAGAAGAAGAAACAGCATTTACAACATCTTAACATGGGAAATAATTTGGTATATTGGAAAAGGTGACCAAAGGTCTGGGTGGCCAATTAAGTTTAAATAGGATAAAATGACAGAGTAAATTTGGAGAAGTAATCAAGGGCCAGGTCACAAAAAAACATGTAACACAGTTTGGTATACAACAGGAGCTTATAAACATAGAGTAAATGAACAAAAATATCCAAAGTGAGTGGTCAGTGTAACCAAAAAAGGGTGATTTGGAGATGTAATAAAACAACCGGCCCCTACCAAATATCCTAGAGCAGATCTCAATATCTACACGACGAAGGATGGAGACATAGTACTAAGCCCAACATCATCCAGGGCCCATGACATTGGAGGCACTCAACAATGTCAATCATTATTCCTTCCTTCCATACTCCATCCATATATACTCGACTCTGCCCATTTTTACCCTTCACAGTTAGATGGTATATTTCTCTATAGACATACTTCTTAGTAGAAGACAAAGAAACAATTATTATTTTCCTACGAAAGCACAATATCCTTAAAGAAAAAGACTAAACTAACACTTAAGCCTTATCAGATCCTCCCTGTTAATTTAAACTAATAAGCACTGAATACCTATTAGGTGCAAAAGATATTGCTGTCTGCTACAGGAGTTGTAAAGGTCCACAAGCCACTGTCTCTGTTTTCAAGGAATTGATCATATAACCTACCTCCTCAGAAGGCCAAAATTCTACTTCCAATAAATGTACAAATGCATGGGAGTCCAATAAAGACTTGTCAAATGGCAACTGAATGGATGGGTGTATAATGCAATTTGGAGATATAATGAAACCATAGGCCCCTGCCAAATATCTCAGAACAGACCTCAATGTCTGACCAAAGGAAGGTTTCTACTAAATGTTAGATGAGAGAATAATATATAAACTATGCCTTCCCTCCCCAAACACACACACTATTCATAGGGTAATGTTAGTATAGTACGTGTGCTCATAACTTCTGACAATTTAATTTTCAAATTATGTGTCCAAGTCAATTTTCTTTTTTAAAAATTGCATATAAGAAGAATTTAGGTGGAGTAATGATACTAATTATTGAATGATAGCTCTATGAGGCTAATAACAATTGATGTCATTTAATTTATCAAACAAGCAATAAATCAAAACACACTGACCGGAAGCACAATGTATCTGATTTCTTCACTGAGACTCAATAATTCTATTTACATGTGAAAAATAATACATAAAGAAAATTGGAATTTTAAGATTTCCCTCTACAAGTTCTCTTTAAAAGACAATTCTGTTCACGTAGCTGTAATTTTGCAAATATCAACAGTTCCAATAGCATTTTTTGGAAGGGTGATTTTGGCACAGCTTGGTTTAGACTAAGTAAGTACTGTATGATGTTTATACATTATAAAATAGGCATGTTTCTCAGGGACGTAAACCTGGGCTGTGAGATGTCATTAAGTATTTGTTGATAGAGAAATCAACACTGTAATTAATTAGATCTGGTAGAACCATCAGCTGGCTCACCTGCCCCCACAAAACTGGTTCCAAGAATCTCTCTCTTAGTCAAATCCTGTTCTTGTTCATTATTTCCTTTCAGCTGAGCAGAGGTAGAAGTCAGGAGCCCTTAACCTTAAACCAGTATGCGTATCAACATGATGGCTATGCTTTGGGGGGATAGTTTAGAACTGAAAAATCTATCCCCTTCCTTTGAAGTCTGTAAGAGATAGCAGCTTTGCATTAAATGCTTTATCTTCTTGCATCCTCACAACAGTCATGAGACTTAGACTGAACACAAAATCATGTGCTATTTTTCAGATGAGGATGAAGGTCTGAGTGGCCTGGTAGTTAGTAACTAGCAGATTGGTCTAGAGGGCTTACAGAATAGATTTTGAGAATCTTTATTTTCACACACTTCACCCTTGGTGTCATCAGTTCTTTATTTTCCCAATTGCACAGCTTCAAGCAGAGATCTGTTTTTATTCCTTCTGAGGGAGGACCTCTCTGCCATCACTTAATTATAAATCTTGCACGTGATCCAATTTCAAAAGACTGGCAAACTGTAGTCATTTTTAAACCCAGTGGCAGACATTATCATAGAAATCTTTATGAGTGATGAAGAAAGAAACTATTAAAAGGAGAAAGTGGAGAGAAAAACTAAAGTGAAAAAAGGCTCATATCATCCCCAAGAAAAATGCTTCAGTTATTACATAAAAAAGAGGCAGTTTGCTGCTGGTACAAAAGAATATGGGAGGGATACTAAGGCAATTAGTGAAAAGAAATATTAGAATTTCCAGGACAGGTGGCTACACATACATTTAAAATAGTAAGGGAAAAATTCTTCTTTCACTTTTATAAGAGGGAATATCACTGAAATATCTTAATAGCATGTATATATATTTTATTTGTTAATTTTTCAATTTTAAAAACAGTATCCCAAAATGATTTAAATTACTTGAAATAAAGGGAAGAAAGTCACTTATATTTTCATCTCCTAAACATAGCTGTTTTCATGTCCATATGTCTTTCTTGTCTTTATATATAAACATACATTGTTTAATATAACACTCTTCAAAAAGGTCATAGAAGGTCCCCTCTCGGCGTTTTCATTAAAATCAAATGTAGTAGTTGTTTGTATCAATTTAGCCTGTAGTATGTTTTGTGTCGGAAAGTAACACATTAAATGAGTGTTTAAAACCGAAAAAAAAAAAAAAAGGTCATAGAATACTTGTATGGTCTATGCTTAAGAAAGTTCAGTTAAATAATGAATTAAGTTGTTCATCTTGTCTCCATTAGATTCACTTACTTTACTACTCACCCAGTATTTTATCCATGGTGGAAAAAAAATGAAGTTCCTTATATTGAATAGGAGGGAGGGGGGGATGAGTACCAACTGGCATTCTATCAGGGTGGCTTCTGAATGATTGTCCACTGAGCCTAGGAGGAAGCTAGCCAATTCTGATTACCATGAGTTAGGAATTGAGCTAAGAAAAATGTTCAAGCAGGTATACATGTATGCATAATTTCACATACTTCTGGACAGATATGTACTATTAATCCTATTTAGTCATAGTAAACTATATTTTTGAATGATACATGATAATGATAAATATTTCCTTTATGAAAATAAAGTCTCAAAACTAACTTATTTTAGGACAAAGAATTTGATTTGAGGAAGCATGAGACTGTCTTGGGAGGACATCTCCTCTACTAAAACAAACCCAATTAAAAAAAAAAAAAGAAACACTAGTAATAACCTCATCATTGATGTTTTGTCTTGTACATGATTCTTAACCTCTCTATAGCTCTGTCCTTAAACAGAACAAGTCTTGCCTCTTAAGGCATTATCTGCCCCATACAGTGCCAATGGCTTCCTCAAAATTTTCTGAGTCCCCTTTAACATTATAGAGATGGGAGTGCCTTGCCTGCCATGAGCCTACACCAGATCTGTGTGATTTCTCCCACTTGGGAGCTCTTTGACCTATTTTTTCCAAGGATATAACCAATGCACCTGGGAACACCAGTACTTTGCCTCCAGGTTTGCTTGAGGTTGGGATTCTTGTTCTAGGAGAATGGCTGGTAAGGGTCCTTTAAGGTACCAATGCTGAATTTGTTTCATGGAATCACAAGACATTGGACCATCATAAGAGTACTGACCTGCTGATAATCTTCTCACAATATACCTGTAAATAAATCCCAAAGAATTCAACAAAAAGAAAAAAATCACACACAAAGTGCCTGGAAGATTAACTAACTTAATGTCTATCAAATGTTCGGATCTGAATACAAGCTAAGAATAAGTGTAATGAAATAAGCAGCAGTGTTCTAAAAAGTTAAGTACAAAAAGAAAAATGCTTTTAAAAAGCTAAATGAATGAAATTCAAAGAAAAAAATAGCAAATAAGTGTAATAGCTATGTTAAAGAGTTATTTTTCATAATGAATAAATAACTATGTAGATCAAAGTTTAAGGGGAAAATTAGCAAGTTCAGTAGACAAATGGTAAGGATCACAGGGGCTTCATAAAATAGGAAATATCAATGATAATTATATTGAACACTACACATTGATTTAAGGATGCCAAGGTAAAAGTAATAGAAGTTTGTCTCTCGAATTGCATCCATTGGAAAAATGGCAATTCTCAGTGCTGGCAAGTATGAAGTAACAAGGGCATTTTAATACACTATAGGTAGACTAAGAGTCAACAGATTTGATAAATAGAGTTTAATGTGGGAAATATATATGTTTAAAGATATCCACATCAATAATTTTTATAGAACAAAAACCTGAAATGTTGAAAAAATATGAAAATAACTAGAGTACTTTCACGTATTAATATCATGCAGCCTTTAAAATGGTGTTTACAGTGACCTGTCAATCACTTGATTTTACTTTTTTATGCAATGTTAGCTGATAGACACAGAATATAGTTGTGAATAACATGCATAAAATTTAGACAGAAATGTCTTAGAATATATTTTGAAATGGATATTTTTACATCATGTGTTCTTAAACTTGAGTGAAACTAAGAAACTTGTCTAAAGTGCCTATTCCTGGTCTACAGTCCTAAAATTTCTGATTCAATGAATCTGAAGAGGAGGCACAAAAAGAATTTGTGATTTTTTTCTTTTGGCACTGAGATATCATTTTTCCAGTTTTATTGGCATATCACTGACATACAACACTGTGTAATTTATGGTGTACAGCATAATGACTTGACTTACATATATTGTGAAATAATTACCAAAATAACTTTAGTTTACATCCATCATCTCATATAGACACACACAAAGTTCAAAGCAAAATTTTCCTTATGATGAGAACTGTTAGGATCTACTCTCTTAACAATTTTCAAATATTTCATACAGCAGTGCTAACTATATTTCATCATGTTGTACAGTAAATCTCTAGTAATTATCTATCTTACAACTGGAAGTTTGTACCTTCTGACCACATTCATGCAATTCATGCAATTTCCTCTCCCCCCATTCCCTGCCTGTTGTAACCACAAATCTGATTACTTTTTCTAGGAATTTTGTTTGTTTTGTAGTTTTCACATATAAATGAGATTATACAGTATTGTCTTTCTCTATATGATTTATTTCACTCAGCATAATGCCCTCAAGTTTCACCCATGTTGTTGCAAATAGCAGGATTTCCTTCTTTTTATGTTTTAATAATATTCTATTCTATATATCTTCACTACAACTTTATCCTTTCATCTGTTGATGGACACTTAGGTTGTTTTCATGACTCAGTTATTGTAAATAATGCTGCTAATGAACATGGCGGTGCAGATATCTCTTTGACATGGTGTTTATGTCTCCTTTGGATATATTCCCTGAAGTAGAATTGCTAAATCATATGGAAGTTCTATTTTTCTTTTTTTTTAACTTTTTGAGGAAGCTCCATACTGTTTTTCATAATGACTATACCAATTTACAATTCCACCAACAGTTCTCAAGAGTTTCCTTTTTTCCATATCCCCGCCAGCATTTGTATTGCTTGTCTTTTTGATAATGGGCATTGTAACAAGTGTGAGGTTATGTCTCATGGTTTTAATCTGCATTTTACTAACGATTTGCTGTGTTGAGCATTTTTTCATGTGTCTTTTGGCCATCTCTATATCTTCGTTGGAAAAAATGTCTATTCAGCTCCTTTGCCCTTGTTTTTTTTTTTTTTTTTTTTTTTTTGCGGTACGCGGGCCTCTCACTGTTGTGGCCTCTCCCGTTGCAGAGCACAGGCTCCAGACATGCAAGCTAGCGGCCATGGCTCACAGGCCCAGCCGCTCCGTGGTGTGTGGGATCTTCCTGGACCAGGGCACGAACCCATGTCCCCTGCATTGGCAGGCGGACTCTCAACCATTGTGCCACCAGGGAAGCCCCTCTCTTAGCTTTTGCTTGTCTGTAAAGGTTTTAATTTCTCTGTCGAATCTGAATGAGATCCTTCCTGGGTAGAGTAATCTTGGTTGTAGGTTTTTCCCTTTTATCACTTTAAATATGTGCTCACACTCCCTTCTGGCTTGCAGAGTTTCTGCTGAAAGATCAGCTGTTAACCTTATGGGGATTCCCTTGTATGTTATTTGTTGCTTTTCCTTTGTGTCTTTTAATATTTTTTCTTTCTATTTGATTAATATGTGTCTTGGCGTGTTTCTCCTTGGATTTATCCTGTATGGGCCTCTGTGCCCTTCCTGGATTGATTGACTATTTCCTGTCCAATGTTAGGGAAGTTTTCAAGTATAATTTCTTCAAATGTTTTCTCAGTCCCTTTCTTTTTCTCTTCTTCTTCTGGGACCCCTATAATTCGAATGTTGGTGAATTTAATGTTTTCCCAGAAGTCTCTGAGACTGTCCTCAATCCTTTTCATTCTTTTTTTCTTTATTCTGCTCTGTAGTAGTTATTTCCACTCCTTTATCTTCCAGGTCACTTATCCATTCTTCTGCCTCAGTTATTCTGCTAATAATTCCTTCTAGAGAATTTTTAACTTCATTTATTGTGCTGTTCATCATTGTTTGTTTGCTCTTTAGTTCTTCTAGGTCCTTGTTAAATGTTTCTTGTATTTTCTTCATTCCGTTTCCATGATTTTGGATCATCTTTACTCTCATTCCTCTGAATTCTTTTCCAGGTAAACTGCCTATTTTCTCTTCATTTGTTTGGTGTGGTGAGTTTTTACCTTGCTCCTTCATCTGCTTTGTATTTCTCTGTCTTCTCATTTTGCTTAACTTACTCTGTTTTGGTCTCTTTTTCGCAGGCTGCAGGTTCTTTGTTCCCATTATTTTTGGTGTCTACTCCCAGTGGCTAAGCTTGGTTCAGTGGGTTGTGTCGGCTTCCTGGTGGAGGGGACTAATGACTGTGTTCTGGTGGATGAGCCTGGAACTTTTTTTTCTGGTGGGCAGGACCGTGTCTGGTGGTGTGTTCTGAGGTGTCTGTGAGCTTAGTATGATTTTAGGCAACCTCTCTGCTAATGGGTAGGGTTGTGTTCCTGTTTTGCTAGTGGGGTGTTCTGCACTGCAACTTGCTCGTCATTGAGTGGAGCTGGGTCTTAGCGTTGCGATGGAGATCTCTGTGAGGGCTCTTGCCAGTTGATATCATGTGGGGCCCGGAGGTCTCTTGTGATCCAATGTCCTGAACTCGGCTCTCCCACCTCAGTGGCTCAGGCCTGACACCCAGCTGGAGCAACAAGACCCTGTCAGCCACACAGCTTTTGGGAAGTCTGAGGTCTTCTGCCACCGTTCACTAGATGTTCTGTAGTATTTGTTCCACATATAGATGTATTTTTTGTTTTATATTCCATATATATGTGTTAGCATACGGTATTTGTTATTCTCTTTCTAACTTACTTCACTCTGTATGACAGACTCTAGGTCCATCCACCTCACTACAAATAACTCAATTTTGTTTCCTTTTATGGCTGAGTAATATTCCATTTTATATATGTGTCACATCTCCTTTATCCATTCATCTGTTGATGGGCCCTTAAGTTGCTTCCATGTTCTGGCTATTGTAAATAGAGCTGCAATAAACATTTTGGTACATGACTCTTTTTGAATTATGGTTTCCTCAGGGTATATGCTCAGCAGTGGGATTGCTGGGTCATATGGTAGTTCTATTTTTAGTTTTTAAAGGAACATCCATACTGTTCTCCATAGTGGCTGTATCATTTACATTCCCACCAACAGTGCAAGAGGGTTCCCTTTTCTCCACACCCTCTCCAGCATTTATTGTTCATAGATTTTTTGATGAGGCCATTCTGACTGGTGTGAGATGATATCTCATTGTAGTTTTGATTCACATTTCTCTAATGATTAATGATGTTGAGCATACTTTCATGTGTTTGTTGGCAATCTGTATATCTTCTTTGAAGAAATGTCTGTTTAGGTCTTCTGCCCATTTTTGGATTAGGTTGTTTGTTTTTTTGATATTGAGCTCCATGAGCTGCTTGCAAATTTTGGTTGTATTTTTAATGTGTTTGTGGAGAGGAAGGTGATCTCCACATCTTACTCCTCTGCCAGCTAGAAAGTCCTCTCCTACTGAGTCTTCTCAGTCTTTTCTTTATTTCCTTTTTTTTTTCCTTGCTGTGTTTCATTCCATTTGAATAGTCCAGAAGGTCTCTATTTTAAAGAGAGATCCAAGTACCTGACAGGTTTCCTAGGGAAAAGCTGCACATCCCAACATCAGATGTGGTGCACAGTGAGTGCATTAGAGTCTCAGGAGAGTTGCAGTCAAGGATTCAGGGTCCTTTGTGTATATGTTTATACAGTCATCCCTTACAGTTGGTGCTGCAAGCCTGCATGGATTCTGACTTTGTGGTTTCCCTGTACGAGTAAAATCTTCAAAAGAGTAGGAACATCCCCTCCTCTTACTGAAATAGTGGAATAGTATCCCAAGTGTCTATCTACAGACCTGGTATGTCTTTTAAGAAATACCTTCATTTATTGTCTCCCAGACACTGCTGATCAATGGCATTTTGAGGCTCAAGAACCTATTAAGGATTTCTACCTTCTGATGCTTGTTCAATTGGATCAAAATCTAGGAAAAGAATATTGAAGCATTATTTCTTGGCAGCCGCCTAATTCCCAACAATGTTGTGTAACAAACAGTACTAAAATGTTCAGTACATTTGAGGATCTAAATAATACTGATGATGAGGCAATGGTCGAGTCTCTGTGGTCAGAGTGTTTGAAGTTTTGTACAGTTGTTTGAGGTCAAAGCAATAAGTAAGCCAGAATATTAAGTATTTCAAAGAAGAAGCACCAAAACAAGTCAGCAACATCCTAATGAGCTTTAACCTCATAGTTGGAACTGTCTACTGTCTATTCTATTTTATATTTTCTAAATGGATGTTTCCCAATGCCTTGATTCTCTTAAGTGTATGGGCATGGGAGTCTGGAGGTAGAAGGATAAACAAGCGAGTTATTTATAAGTGATTTAATAGAAAAGATTGGATAAGGAATCAAAATAGGTTCTTTTGGATTTGATTTTGACAACTTTTAATCTTTTAACCATTTAGTTAGGTCTTCCTAAGAAGAAGTATTTTGCAGAAATATAGATGCATTGCCTCTTTAGAAATTGACAACAATTTGAATATGGGTTACTATAAATTAGATATATAGAGAGATCAAGTTTAATAAAAACGTTATTAATGTGAGTAGAAAGGTGCTAATGTTTACTCTTATGGTATTGGTTTACAGTAAAGATGTATTACAAACAATATCTAAGATCATAAGATATGATAATTCTTTAAAGGTCACTTTGGGCAATTCCTAAATTAAAAATAAAAAGGTAGGAGGAGCAAGCTTCAGAACATAGTGGCTAAGGCTATTGCCTAAAACCACACAACTATTTGGTAGATAAACTAAATTTTGAACAGAGGGCTCCTGATCTCTAATTGAACGATCTTTCCACAAGCCTAAGATAGTGTTGCTCCAAAGTTTAACTTGTATTTAAAGTTTGTTGTTCTTATAAATTTGGGTTCTTTTATTTTATTTATTTATTTATTTATTTATTTATTTATTTATTTATTTATTTATTTATTTATTTATTTTTTGCGGTACACGGGACTCTCACTGTTGTGGCCTCTCCCGTTGCGGAGCACAGGTTCCGGACGCGCAGGCTCAGTGGCCATGGCTCAAGGGCCCAGCCGCTCCGCGGCATGTGGGATCTTCCCGGACTGGGGCACGAACCCGTGTCCCCTGCATTAGCAGGCGGACTCTCAACCACTGCGCCACCAGGGAAGCCTGGTTCTTTTATTGATTTTTTCTGTCTCCCCCCTTTTTTCATTCTAAGTTTCTCCCTTACATGTTGAAAGGGTTATAAAATAGATAATTATCCAATCTGGTATAAATCACAGAGCAATTTGATAGCGTGAGCATGTTCCATATATGTTATGCTCAAATTCTTAATAAAAATTGTTAGCCTATAAGATGGCTTCTCTCTTCTTGCTTTTGCCTTCAGCCACTTATCCTTGTTACCCTTGAATTTACACTAGATTCAATTTTACAAGGTCTAGATATTATTGTCTGACATTACCTCCATCCAGCCTTAGTCATTCCCCACTGCTGCAGGGCCATCTTAGCTTACCAAGGCCTTTCTCAAGGCACATCTGCTGGTGTCAGCTCAGTGACCATGCCTCACAATGTTTGACCATGCTCCATACCTGAGTTAACTTTGATATGATGGTGCCCTAGGTTGGTATAAATTCTTGGCCTCTCCTCCAATATTATAGGGATAGCTATTGTCTATGACTGGTTTGATAAAGTTAATTCTGAACATTAATATTAGCAAGTGTTAAGAAACATAATTGCCTAACATGTAAGTTATGTCTTCAGTCTTGCCTTTGAGAGAAATAAAGGTAATAACCAGTCTCCATCTGTTGAATCCATTTCCTTACTTCTAAGTTGCATCAGAATCCAAGTAGAGAAGATAGATGCTCTTTTTGTCACCCCTCAACCAAAACAAAATATCAGGAGTATTCTTAGGCATTTCATCTGTATTTCCAGATTATGATAATCTATTTTCCCATCTCCTATAGCAAAAGAAAACCTATAACACTGCATCTATTCAGTTATCTTACTTTAAAAATATTTACTAATTTGATAGGAAAAATAATATGAACTGTGCTTACAAATCTTGTATTACTTGTCAATATTCTATCATGCCTTGAATTTTAAGGAGTCTTTTTATAATACAGTGAAAGCTCCAGTTATTTATATCTAGTGAGAAGTCATGCTACTCATTGTATGTTTCAAACAGAGATTCCCCAAATGGTAACCTAAGTATCTGGAGCTCAAACATGTTTTTGCATTACCTGTATTCAGATTTCTTCCTTCCCAGTAGACACACTTTGTAAATAATTCATAAACCATGTTTATAATTTTCTGCCAATTAATAATGCAATACCTAAAGCACAGAAAAATTGTCTGTAAGTGATTTACTGGTGATGGATCATTGTAGGATAATTTGGTGCATGTAAAATGCATATAGAAATCTCAAACATTTTAAAAACTAAATGAAATAATGTCATTTGCAGCAACATGGATGGACCTACAGATGATCATACTAAGTGAAGTAACTCAGACAGAGAAAGACAAATATCATATGATATCACTCATATGTGGAATCTATTTTTTTAAATGATACAAATGAACTTATTTACAAAACATAAACAGACTTATAGATATCAAAAACAAACTTATGGTTACCAAAGGGGAAACATTTGCGGGGAGGGATAAATCAGGAGCTTGGGATGAATATCCACACACTACTATATGTAACATAGATAACCAGCACAGGGATATAGCACAGGGAACTCTACTCAATATTCTGTGATAATCTATATGAGAAAAGAATCTGAAAAAGAATGAATGTGTGCATATGTACAACTGAATCACTTTGCTGTGCACCTGAAACTAACACAACGTGGTAAATCAACCATACTCCAATAAAAGTTAAAAATAAATACATAAATCTCAAACAAAAATGAACTCTGGGGAATGTGAGAGTAAAATCATGTCTTTGGGTGTTTTCCAGTCTAACAGGTAAAGAACAACAAAAAATGATAACTTACAGACACATCACATTTCAATTGCTAAACTTCATAAATATGTTTATATCTGTTATTTGTTAGTTACACTATGTTGAACATTTTCTTAGGAGAAGTAAAGGCAATTCTTATAATTTGAAAATTGTAAGAAAATTACCTAAATTTAGAAAAAGAGATGTGAAAATAGTAACATAATAACCATAAAACAAAATTCAAGATCTCATTGTTTCAAAACTGGACTCACAAAAATATACAACCACAGAACATTAGAAATTGTTAGATTTTAACCCTCCATTTGAGCTTTTACTTCCCTATTTTGTTAAATGATCCAATAGATGATCTGAGTGAGTTTTACTTCTCATATTACCTGTCCATTCATAATTTCCAGCCTGTAGATTTCATCACCAGTGATGAACGGATGTATGGATATTGGCACAGTGTAAAGAGAGATACATTGGACCATCTATAATAGATTGCTTACAGAATGGCTAAAATGATTCCCCTTCCTGTATCCATGCCCTATCACAAAGGAACATCTATTTCCACTCCTCTAAAACCCAGGTTAGCTTTGTAACTTGCTCTGGCAAGAGAATGCAGTGAAAGCGTCAATGTGGATCAAGGGGACTTGAGTGCATCTACTCTCGTCCTGCTTTCTCTTACATCCTTATCATTAGCATGTGAAGACATCTATCCTAACATGCTAGAGCATGCAGTGTCATATGAAGCAGGGACAGTTATTCTACTGAGATGCCCCAGCAAAACTGGTAGCTGATCACAGCTTCACAAATGAGCCTAACAGACTGGAAAAGTCACCCAGCCAAGCCCAGTCCAAATTACCAATCTGCAGAATTGTGAGCCAGTGGTTGTTTTGTTAAGCCATAACTTTTAGGAGAGTTTATTATGCAGCAGATGCTAACAGATACTTAGTCTTTTTAGCAGTAGTAAAAAATGTCGCTGTTTGCTATAGGTTATTGACCACCCTGCAACACACAAGGCTCTGTCCAGCTAAAAGCCTAAAAAGAGGAACATTGCCTTTCTAAGGTATCAGCAGGAGCTCAGATTGACATCTTACGCTGGTGCCACTTAAAATACAAAAGATGCTTGTTTCTGGTTACAAGCAAAGGATAACCTGTTCCAGCCAGGTCATTCTGTGGTAGGATTAAGGAGCAGAGCCAGTGATAAGAAAATCTCTTTGCAGCCAAGGGCAAAAACAGCAATGACTTATAATGATGGAAAGATTTCTTTGAAATTAATCTCCAGAGTACCATGGTCCATCAGCCAATACCAATATGGAAGATCAGGTGAGAAGTAGTCTAGTTACTCAAACGAAGTGACCATTTAGAAAGCTTGATGCATGTTGCCAGGAAGAAGAGGGACATAGCAAATGGCACTTGACACTTGCTTTGAGAAGTCTTTTCTGCCAGCAGCATAGAGGAGACATGGGGTACATTGAGAACAGCCTGTGACAAGAAAGTATAGCAAGACATTTCAAGTTGGGACATATGGGCACCCTGTGGAAGGGAGGTAGACAGAGTGGTCTAGAGGAATTCATCCAAGAAAGCAGACTGGATGGGTAAGGTGACCCAACAATGGAAAGGATGATGGGAAGAGAGGGTTTGAAAGTTAAGAAGTAAGTGGCTGAAATGAGTCATTACCTAGACCAAGAAAACTGGAACTGAGAGAAATTATATAGGCACTTCAAATAACTACTCCCTCTCAAATAAAACAGCACAAAAGAAGGGAATTAGCCACATACAAAGAACACCTGGGCCAAATTAAAAATTTTAAATCCATAAAAGATTGTTCTCTCCCTTAACTCTTGTACCTTTATTTATTCCTACCCAGAAAGAACCCAAAACAGCAGTGACGAGTTGGAGGAGAAAATGAATGAAAAAGAGAGGGAAAAAAAAATAGTTCCTTCCCCATCTCAAGTTTTCTGATTTAAGTTAGGGTTCCCTAAGCTTTTTAAAATTGAATATGTGGTTTGATAGTATATTGAGGAGGACTGCCTTTAATAAACTCTTTTTAATTACTTGAATTTAACCAGATAACTTATTTTTAACTTTAGTATCATCCAAGTTTGGGGAAAAACAACTCAGGTAAGGTGCTTTGGAAAGACATTGGTCAGAAAGAATAAAGTGGTACAAGTGTAGCTCATGCAATAAATAAGTTTTACATATACATATGTAGAGTTTAGTTCTAATTCCCTTTAGAAGATACATATTTAATAGTTATAATGAAATTACCTTAAAGGAGGAAATGATTTTATTTAACCAGAAAAAGAGATGACTGATTATAAGTCCAAGTGTTCAAAATGAAAAAAAATAAATGATAGACATTTCTTCCCATAATTCCTAGCTAGTTGGTATATCATTTTTTCCCATGCACTTAAAAGTATTTTGTGGCAAATTAGTATTGCTGTTGTTTCCATTCCTGTGATATTTGTACACCAAGAGTGCATCCCATTTGGACCTCCCTTCTTCTTGGTAATTTTCACATATTTTCTTTCCAACCAATTATTCAATCAGCTGCCATTCATTGTCCATCTACTGAGCAAAATCATGTGATTGATGTTAGAGAGAAAAAGCAAAAGTCACAACCCCAACCCCCACTAAAAATTTATAACATAGTACAGAAAATAAAACAACAGACAAATACATTCAGATAATTAAGATCAGTATGCAATATATGGAAACACAATGAAGGGGACTTTTCTTAGCTAAATATTTAAAGATGAACAGAAATGTTCCAGGCAGAGAACCAGGAAAAGGGAGTCCTCCTAATAGGAAGGATGCTGGATGTAAAGACATAAGGACATGAAACCAACATGGTGCATTCAGGGAACACCAGGTGTCTCAACTGGCTGCAGAGAAGGGCATTTGGGTCCAAGATATAAATGAAGAGAATAAAGAGATAAGAGCCAAACAATCAACAGCCTTATTCTGAAGGCAGTGAGGAACCCAGCAATGGGAAGATTGACTTTCATGTTTACAGTTTAATGAGTAAATGTTCAATTGAATCTCAAAGTCATTTCCTACCACCAGCCTCATAGCCTTATGCTCCATGTTCTGAGGGGTCTGTGGTTTGTGTAAGTCTACCTTTTCCCTAAGGTATGGGCTGTCTGGCTGTCACCATTGTCCATTCCTTGGAAATATGATTAGTAATTTTACAGAAGAGAATGAAAGAAAATAGCTATGAGTTTGGCAATTGTCTGCCTTTTTTCCATTTCCCTCTGTTTTTTTTATAACGCTCTGGGGACACTTTTTTTTTTTAAGATAGTAGAAAAGATTTAGTGGAAAAGGAGAGAAAACAGACTAATTGAAGAGGAGATGAAAAAGATAACAAAAAATACCAACCTAAGATTAAGATAAAAGAGTTAAGGCTGAGAAACGAGAAGAAAAATAAGCTAGAAAGACGTGAGAGAGTAACTGAGATTTGGTTAAGTAATTAGTGCAACATTTGGGGTCAGGTGGCTGACAGAAAGAAAATAATAAATAAAACAAGCAAAAGAAGGATTAATAAAGCAGTATAAATAAAATGGTGATAAAGAACATTTTATTACAATACATTATTAATTTATATTGCATTATTTAATACTTGACCAATAACACTTAGATACCGACTCTGGATGTTATAGCCATAACATAAATGGGAAATTGGAGAATTTATTTATTTATTTTTGTATCTGCAAAGGGCAAATGGACACTGAGGTGAATAGTATCTACAGAGGTGCACAAGTGGTCAGTGCTGATACAGAAAACCTCTGTTTCCTTAATGCCTCCTTTATAGTGACATGCCTGGGCTTTTCAGTAAATGTTTGTAATTGGGAATAAAGTGATGAATAGGAAGCCACAAAGTAAATCAATAGGAAATATGTAAATAGAACTCTTAGCTCATGACACGCATTTTTAATCATAGCTCTACAAAGCTGTTCTCACATGTATAAAAAGCAGTAAAATCACAAGGGAGACTCCTTCCTGCTTCCTCATGATTCAGTACTTTAATCCAGGGTAGGACTTCTCAACCATAGCCCTGCTGACATTTGAGTCCAGATAACTCTTTGTTTGTGGAGGTGTCCTGTGCATTGTAGCATGTTCTAACAGCATTCTTGATCTCTACTTACTAGATGCCAGTTGCATTACAACCAGAAAATATCTCCAGATATTGCCAAATGTCCTGTGAGGGGTAAAATCACCCCCCTGTTGAAAAGCAGTGGTCTAGTAGAAATGGCCATAGTTCAGGCTAAGGCAGAAAATAGATCTGGTCCCATAACTAACTTTGCAACTTGAAGCAAACCATTGTTGTTTCACTTCATTCATTCATTTGTCTAGAGACAAAGATTCTCTCATTGAGCAAATTCTACTCATATTTCCCTGAACTCTTTTTTCAACTAGGCTTGACTTTTGGACTTCCGTTATCCTCTCTGCATTGTCCTGTTTTAGCAAGAATCCTGATTAGTCAGTTTAACCAGAACTCCCACACTCAATATCAAATTATCTTCAATATCTGACTGGGTTTCTCACCTCCACCATCCCCTAGATGAAGTCTGATCACCCTGCATGCCTTCAGCAAGAATCCTGTTAGATCAGTTAAACCAGAATCCTCCTTACTCCTGAGGTTTCCTCTAACTAATTTTCCATCCACTGACCTCCACCCCAATCCTTGGCCATAAATTCCCACTTGCACATGCTGTATTCAGAGTTGAGTCCAAACTCTCTCCATCACTGTAAAATTCCAACACAATGGTCCCTATTTCTACCATGATGGTCCTCCCTTGAATAAAGTCTTTCAAACTATGCTTTAACAAGTGCCACTGAATAATTTTTCTTTGACACTATTTCCTTTTTAACTGAACAAGATGCACTAGGTGTGAGCCTAACAAAAGAGGAAGTAATGATAAGAGGATTGCCAAAGCAACTCAAGTTTGGAAAGATGTTTGTAGCAGTCATTGATGCAGAGAGTTGGTGAAGACCAGAATCACGGATAGGAATCAAAGTTATACCTGGGGGAATGATGGTCATTATCAAGAGCAAAGAGGCTACTATGGAAGTTGAAGAATGAGGAGGAATACTGATGGCAGTAGGGTCAATAGCTGAGTGAAATTGATTCAATGAAGAAGAGTGGAGAATGGATATGAAGCAGGTAGAACTAAGGCTGAAGGACTGCACATGTGGCTGGAGCTGCCTGCATATGCAGGACTTAGGGCCTGTTCTGAAGCTTGGCATGGGACACTGAGTGATATACAGATTAGAGAATGCTCACCCATGGTGTCTCATCATACTTGCATTTCATGTTTCATTTCAGAAATCATTTGTTAAACTTAAAGCACTGGCCTGGACACTTTTTTAATCATTTATTTAATATTCCCAACATCTGCTTTCCTTACTTGCAAAAATTGAGATAATACCTTTTGAATAATCTGATGTATATGAAATGAACTACAACAGAACTTGACTTGCGGAATGTTCTTAATAAAAGCTACATTACCTCATTTTTTTTCTCTTTTCTCGGGAAACACAAAGATAAATAAAACATAATGCTTTCTTCCAGTAAAGAAAGGGTGGGAATAGTGGAAAGAAATAGTTGAATGATTTCATAGCATACCATGCATACAAGGTCTCTTTCAGTATTCAGAAACTTCTATGAAGTAAATATTATTACCTGCTTTTAATGGACAAGGAAAATGAGACTCAGAGAAAATAAGTTACTTAATACTCATATGAACAATTAAGTGATCTAAAAGTCACACGTAGATAGGTCACCCCAGAGTCCATGCTCTTTCACTCATACCACACCTCTGCTCTCTAACATCTATCCTGATGGAATCAATTAGGTTAATGTTATTTGTAAAGGATAAATACACTATAAATTATGAGATGTTATTATAATTTCAAAGTCAGGAGGAGAAAAACACACCTGGCAGTTGGAAAAAAAAATGGTGATCTGAATATATCATATCTCAGAATTTTAGAGGAAGTATTTGCTATTCTGTTAGCTTGTGGGAGTAGACAAACAATTCCAAAAATATGAAAAGAAGCAGGTATCAAATATTTGGGAAGCCTCCAACTTTTGCAAGGAGGTTGGCAAGCATTTTTAAATGCAGAATCTCATTCCAACGTTGCTAACTGAAGAATGTGGACAAGATTTCAATGGATGAAAATATACATAATGCTAATATTCTTTATTTAAAGTGTGCAAGATAATTTCTGAATCCATAATACTTTCTCTCCATAATACTTTCTCTTAAGTATTCAAGCCAGCCATTCCTTCTAATAGACAAAGCAATTACTTATTTACTATGAATGAGAGAAACATACTTGCATGGACAGGATAAGTTATGCTACTGGATTATGATGAGAAAACAGAAATCTTTCTTCATCACAGTTACTATAACATGACATTTTCTAAAAACTTCTTTTCTTTTAACTAAGAACAACCCCCCCAAAAAGAAACAAAAAAAAAGATAATCAGTAAGCCCTTCTGCATTGATATATTTGAGGAAGCTCATATATCATAAGATGAGTGGTCTTCCATTGTCTTCGCTGGGAAAAAGGGAAAGTTGGATGAATCTGAACAGTTGCTTATAATTGTGCTACTTCAAATTGCCATATCTTAGTCTTGGACATTTTATCAGTGCCAAGCATTGGAGAAAAATAGTCCTTAATAAGATAGTATTTGAACTAAGGAGCCACAATTTTGTCATTATTACCAGCACAATGGAAAGGCTCACCAGAATCAGCCAGCCAAGCTCTGAAGGGGCTTGAAGTTAATTACATTAACTTAGACAATAAGTTAGTCTTTGTGGTTCCAGTTATCTCTGTGCACAGTTGGCTCTATTTTTTTGTTGTTGTGTAATGTCCCATTAATCACAGTTACATTTGTTCCCTGCCATGTGATTCATCATCCTTTCCCCCTGAAAGGACTTTCATTCTCCAGGACTCAAGATAAACCACTAATTTAAAGTGGCAGTGGCCAACCTTGCCTATCACAGTGGCCTACTGTGAATGAAGAGGGTCAATGGCTGACTTGAGGAGTTTCAGTCGACTCAAATTATCTCCAGTGATTGGGTTCAGGCACTGGGACAGAGATCAGGTGTTACAATTACAGGATGGACTCCTGAAATGGAGCTGGAGGTGCATTTGCCTCTGGAACTGATCCAAGCACCATTCATTTAAAAAAAAATGACAAAGTGAAGTATATGGAAAAGGAGCAAATATAATAGAAAAAACACTGGCTAAGTGTGGGGATAAATGTGTTCTAACTTTTGCTTTAAAAGAAAAGAAGTATGTTACTATGAACAAGTCATTTCATCACTCTGGGTCTCATTTTCTTAATTAAAAAAAAAAGTGATGACTTTAAAGAAGACAGTGTATCTACTTTTTTTTTTCTTTTTCTTTTCCTGAAGTCTGATTTCTTGGATTTGTGTATTGGCATGGGAAGGCCTACTTTTGATCAACTATCAACAAAAGAATCATGTAAAATATTCTGAATTTTTTTCTAAAAATTATTATTTGGTGAATAAATTAATTCCTGCTGTAAATTATAGCTCTTTCCCCTTATCAAATCTGGGGCTTCAGGAAGAGGTAGTAGCTCTAGGCCAGCTGATGTTTATTTTCTTTTCATGTCCTGCTAATCCTAACTTTGCCAAACAATTGCAAATCCCTCTTAACTCTCTGGTTAATTATTTTATGCTGTTTAGCAGACTAAGGAAGAAACAACTTATATGAGTCCCTCCAAGGTATTTTTTTTAAGTTTGGTTAAAAGGATTCATCACTTAATACAAATAGCTAACCCCAAAAGGAAATTTCCAGAGATGTGGACTATTGATGGAAATTTTGGAATTGTAAACCAATTATTATTTTACCAAATTAATATTGTACATAAGGATAATCATTTTTATCACATCAATTCTTACTCTTGAGATGAGGCATCACAGAAATATCACCCTTCTGAATCTGTTCCCTGTATTAGTATAATTCATTTACTTATTATGTGCAGACCGCCTTGTACTGTCACTATGTCTCTTTTTACCTGTCAGTGAACTTCTTAAAGACAGGGTCTAGATATCACACATTTGAAAATTCAGTTTTCCATAATCCCTAGAGAGAGCACTCAGTAAAATGGTAAATATAATTCACTACCCAGTGCAGTGTTGATCAAGGAATATTTATTTTCCACCTCTGCAGTCCCGCCCTTAGGCCTTATGAAGAGTTCCTAATTGCCACATACATTGGTCTAAAATGTGTTCTGGACCACACATATATCATTACTAAACTTCAGAACACTTGTGTAAAGCAGCTGCTTCCACCTCCCATTTACAGATGAGAAAATGAAGACATAAAGAGTTTAAATTATGCCTATGAAACTGTATACTGACTAGACAGTGGAGTTAAGAACCACACCCAGGTTATAGGTCCCCAATGCCCTTGTACTTTCAATTACTTAGTGCTGGCTAAAGCGCATAAACTGGTAGACTTATGATTACTGGGAATCATGGATTTAATGTATGTGAGGCTCTGAGGAAATCTCTTGGCATATCTATCTCTTATAGCAAATATGTTAGGTCCCATAAGTTTTCAAATTAAGAACCAATTAAGATTGTATGGAACATGGGAAATATTTAGACCAAATGAGAATGAGCTGCATGCAGCACATAAGAACCCATCTGTACTTTCATAAAGATCAGTGCTTCTCAACCATGGGCAATTCTGTGCCTCACAAGATATCTGGAGGCATTTTTTAGTTATCACAGTCGGGACAATGCTACTGACCATATATTGTATAAAGGCCAACGATTCTGCTAGACACTCTACAATGCACAGAACAGCCTGCCTCTACAGTGAATTATCGGCCCAAAATATTAAATTGTGCCAAGATTGAAAAACCCTGATATAGTCAGATAATAATTAATTAGAAAACATAATTGTAAAAGACATTAAGTGCACATTAAGAATAATAACAAAGGCTAGAGATATAACAAATAAAACACAGAGAGAAATATAAGAAATGTACAGATTCATTTGTGGGAAAAAAACTATACAACTTTTCTCTAAAACATATTTAGAAAAGAAAAACAGGAAAATACATACAGCTCATTCTAGGATAGCAAAACTTAGTCATGTAAATGTGCTAATTCTCCATAAAGTAATCTCTGCAGCCAATGAGATCCCATAAAATTGTGTTCTGAGATGCTGGAACAGCCTGGGGCAGAAGTATATGGGGTAGCAAGGTTACTATAGTAAACTAAGAACCGTGGCACCTTGTAGAACATTGTAAAAATTAAAATTTTTCTCTTTGTGAAAAAAGGTTAGCACTGGAAGATTCCAACAGTTTTGAAATTTAAAAGTCTCAGTCATGTAGTGATGTTGAAAAGTTTGTGTGTGTATATTATGAGAGAGATGATCACGGTTGAAGTAAAAAGATAACTAGGATGCTATTGTAGTGGGATGGGTGAGCAATGGTGGTGCTTGTTCTTGGTTGGTTACAAAGAATATTATAGAAATTGGTTGGCGAAGGGAAGTCTGAAGTTAAAGCTAAGAGCAGTTGCTTTGTGGTGGATATCTATAAATGTAGAGAGAGGAATTATTCAAAAATTACTTAAGTTTTTGACCCACATGCCTTCTAAAGTTTAGATTTGTTATTTACTGGGATGGGAATAACTGAGACAGAGAAGATTTGCGTGTAGGTGGAAAAGAAGAGCTGGGTTTTGGAAATCTTAAGTTTGAGATGTATATTAGACATTCGATAGATCTCATAGACAGTTAGATAATTTAGTGTGAAGTTCATTGGGAGAAGTCAGGACTTGAAATACACATTTAGGAATCATCAAGGTTAAGGCACATAAAATCATTCAGTTGATGAGGTAACCTAAAGTGAAAGTTGACAACAAAGAACAGGTCTAAGAACTAAATACTAAAACATTTAAATCTTTAAAGACCTGAGAAAAGAGTGAAAGATACTGAAAATGAGTGGTCAATGAGATTAGAGGGCAAATTACAAAGACATAAAATCAAAGTGCAAATAGGATATTTTATAGCTTCCAGTTTAATTGATAAAACCATTTTGCTAGCAATTAGACTGTTTACCAAGAGTGATAGAGTGTTTTAAATAACCTTCAAAAGATAAGTACCACTTTAAAGAGTTTATCATTAAAAATCCACGCTATAAACAAAACTTACCCTAAAATTCTAAATATATCTATTTTCATGTATTGGCAATTTTTTTAAAAAAAGAAACAACCCGTAAGAAAGAGGAATTTACAAATGTGGATAATCTGAATAAATTTTTATAAGTACTTTGATGTAAGTTAACATTATAAGAATATGATAATAGCTAATTATGTTCACACAATATATTACTTATTGTTTTATTTTAAGTCTACAAAGATATTCATGTCATCAGCCTTAGATAATTCAAACTGTGCTCCACTTAATGGCCCATCTTTGAATAATCTTCTTATATTTCTAGTGTAACACTCTGTCTACTGCCATAGCAGTTATAAAAGTTTCATGTATCTTACACATTTTATGAAGAAATATTTTCTTAAGGGAGTTATTGCTCACACTTTGAGAAATAACTTTCAAAGATAAACTCACACTTAGGGAATAAATATATACTGAAAGAGCAGAAAACAGTCTGTATGTTGGCCACGAATATTTGACTACATTAACTACTCTAATCTTTCTACTTTGTACAGCTACAAAATTATTTCAGTGAACAACAGTGGTCCTTTTCCCATCCTTCCATCCAAAAATAATTATTACATTATTGATACATGACAAGCACTACTAGTTGTTAATAAAACTGAATAAGACTTACTTTCTGTCTCCAAAAGAAAGACAAGCACACAATGAAAATACAAAATGGAAAGTGCTAGAATATGGGTATGCACAAAATGTTTGTTATTAGAGCATAGACAAATTTGGGTAGAGGTAAGGGGATAAGGAACACTCCTTTGAAGATGCGATACCTTAGCAAAAACAGAAAAAAAAACTAGCTGGAATTAGATAAAGATTATAATGAAGAGAAGAAAACACTGTGCAGAGATAAGGGCAGGTAGAGAGGCTCAGGTGAGAGATAACATGTCTGTACTGTGTTCAAAATATATGAAGGTCAGAAGACAAGATTGCATTCCAAGTGCTGAAGGTACACTTGGACTATTCTACAGGATAGACCATACATTCACCCATAAAAAAAAATCAATAACTTCAGGAGGATTAAAATCACACAGAGTATATTCCTCCACTAAAATGGTATGAAATTAGAGAATACAACAGATAAAAATTTAGGGAATACACAAATGTGTGGAAATTAAACAACACACTCCCACATAAACAAAGGGTCAAAGAAGAAATCACAAGGGAAATTAGAAATTATGTTGAGCTGAATAAAACTGAAAACACAGCATATCAAGATTTATGAGCTACATTGAAAGCAGACATTAGATGGAAATATATAGCTATTAATACCTATATTAAGAATGATAGCAGGTACCAGTATTAGTTTGCTAGGACTGCCATAAGAAAAAACTATAAACTGGGTAACTCAAACAAGAAAAATTTATTTTCTAACAATTCTGGAGACTATAAATTTGAGATCAGAGTGTTCACATGGTTGCTTTCTTCTGAGACCTCTTTCCTTGGTATATAGAGGGCTCTCTTCTCCCTGTGTCTTCACGTGGTCTTTTCAATGTACATGTCTGTGTCCAAGTTTCCTCTTCTTCAAGGACATTAGTCATATTGGTTTAGGGTCCACCCTAATAACCTAATTTTAATTGAAATACATCTTTAATACTCTATTCACTGGTAGAGTAGGAAGATATTGAGCTAACCTTCTCATTCATACACCAAAATTACAACTACTTACAGAGAAACTATTGATGAGAAAGACTGGAACTTATGAGAAAAGACCTTCTAGAACTAAAGATACAAAGAAGGAACCAAAATGAGACAAATAAGAAGGACAAAGTCACTGTACAGTCAAGGTCCATGACCCAGGGTGGGCAACCCACAAACGAAAGAATAACTATAATTGCAGAGGCTCTCTCAAAGGAGCCACGGGTCTGAACCATATATTGGGCTCCCCAGGCCAGGGCTTCTGTCTTAGGAAGATGAGCCCCTAGAACATTTGATTTTGAGGGCCAGTGGAGCTTACATTCAGGAAAGCCAGAGGGCTGTAGGAAATAGTGGCTCTGCTCTTCAAGGGCACATACAAAATCTCATGCACTCTGGGACCTAGGGAAGAAGCAGTAATTTAAAAGGATCTGGGGTCAGATCCACCTTCTGGTCTTGGAGAGTCTCCTGGAGAGGCAGGAGGCAACTGGAGCTCACCCTGGGGACACAGACACTGGGGGAAGCCATTTTTGGAAGCTCCTTCTACCATGTGGACACTGGTGCTGGAAAGTGCCATTTTGGAATCCTCTTTCTAGCTTATTAGACTGAGGACCCAGCCCTGCCTCACCTACCAGCGTAGAGGTACCAGTACTATGACACCTCAGGCCAAGCACCTAACAGGGTAGGCACACAGCCCCAGCAACCAGCAGACCATCTTCCTTAAGACCTCCTGAGTGACTTCCCTGGTGGTCTAGTGGTTAAGAATCCACCTTCCAATGCAGGGGACGTGGGTTCCATCCCTGGTCAGGGAACTAAGATCCCACATGTGGCGGGATCTTAGTTCTCGTGTGCCACAACTACTGAGACCACGTACCACAACTAGAGGTCCCACACACCAGAACTACTGAGGCTGTGCACCACAATGAAGAGCCCGTGAGCCACAATGAAAAGATCCTGCATGTTGCAAATAAGACCCAATGCAGCCAAAAATAAATAAATAAATAAATATTAAAATAAAAAAGACCTCCTGTGCCCCCAGCCACCCTTGGACATGGCCCTGCCCATCAGGGAGACCAGGACCCAGCCCCACACACCACTGTGCAGGTACTAGACCTGGGACCCCCAAGATCCTGTAGCCAGAGACTCCAGGACCAACCTCCAATGACCAATGAGCAGGCACCAGCCCCAGGATCTGCTGGCCTTCAGCCTCACCCATCACACTTCAATACAAGCTTTGGGACACCACAAACCCCACAACCAGCTGTGTCAGGAACTGGCTCCACACACCACAGGTCTGGCACCAGCTCTAGGATCACAGGGTCCTTCAGCTAGACCCCAGCACCTGGCTCTGCCTGCCAGTTTGCTGGCACTAATCTCAGGACCTGGCTTCACCCACTGGTGGGAGGGCATCATCCTCGAGGTCTCCTGGATCCTGACTCTGCCCACCAGTGAACTAACACTACTTCTGGGGCCCCTCAGGGTTTTTCAGCCAGCTTCCTCATGACCCTGTTCTGCCAACCAGTGGCTGGCAGCCTCCTCACAAGGCAGGACTTGGCAACCAACCAAACCAGGTGCCAGCAACTCCTACCAGACTGCCCACAGTAGTCAGCTCACCACAACAGAAGTACCAACGCAGCCCACATTGAGGGCACTCCTAGAGCATATAGCTCTGGTGACCAGAGAGGAGTGTGCTGTTGAGATGCATAGTACATCTCCTACAAAAAGCCACTTCTCCAAGGTTGGGAAACATAACCAACATACCAGATACATAAAAAAACCCCAGCAAGTTAGGCAATATGAGATGACAGAGGAACATGTTCCAAAATAAGGAACAATATAAAACACCAGAAGAACTAAGTGAAGTGAAGATAGGAAATCTACCCAAGAAAGAGTTCAAGGTAATGATGGAAAGATGATCAAAGAACTCGGGAGAAGAATGGATGAACAGATAGAGAAATCAGAAGTTTTTTAACAAAAAATTAGAAAATATAAATAACAACCAAACTGAAATGAAGAATACAATAACTGAAATAAAAAGTACACTAGAAGGAAACAACAGTATACTAAATGATGCAGAGGAATAGATCAGCAAGCTAGAAGACAGAGTAGTGGAAATCATTGACATTCTGGGACTGCTATTCCTGATTATGAGCAACAGGTGTTACTTGCCTGTTAGTTTGCACAATGCAGGGTTGGCATCAAAGTACACCATATCATGGTGGAGGCACAACAGAATATAAAGGCTCTAGGATTCCCTGGGTGAACCTGGGACTTCTGCTCACTAGGTACATGTGGGCAATATTATAGAATATGTCATATTTGTTCAGTATGTGACCTCCCTTCCTAGGTTGCACAACCAGAGCTGAAACGTTTGGATGGAGCAAAAGGTGCAGTGGATTCCTGTGGAAGTTGTAGCCTCAGGACTTGAACAAATAGCCTGGGTAGATATACCAGGGTAGTCCTCACCCTGGATCATTGGACAAGAGCATCTCCAATCTTAGGAGTTTCATAAAATGGGAGGAGTGTGGGAACATGCATTTTACCTCTCCTCATTCCTGCAGAAACCTCTGCTGTGTATGGCACAAAAACACTGGGATACAAATCAGAACAGTTGTGGTGACAGAAGGCGGACTCAAACATTGCTGGATCTGTCCTCCCCAACTGAAGTTCCTCTCATCCTGCACTCCCTGTGTAATGGCCTGGTCAGTGCACAATAACTTGGACTTTTCTTAGGCTCCAAGACCAAGAAGACACACTAAACTCACTAGCCAAGGTGGTAACGAGCAACTGAAAAGCCCTCAGTTATCTGCTGGTGGAACAGGGTGGCATTTGTGTTATTGTCAACATCTCTTGCTGTGTGTATATAAAAATAATTCAATAAAGGTAAAAATTGAGCTGTAGGAAATCCAGAAAATCACCTATGAGAAATCTACAGCCAACATCATGGTGGAAAACTTAAACCTTTCTCAACTATGTTGGACCAAGACAAGGATTTCTGCCTTAACAACTTCTATTCCACCTTGTACTGGATGTTCTAGCAAGGTAATTACGCAAGGAAAAAAAATGCCAGCCAAATTAAAAAGGAAGAAGTAAAACTATATTTATTTTCAGAAGCCATTATTTTTTATGGTCTTAAGAACCTGCAAAATAACTATTAGAGCTGAAAACAAATTCAGCAACATTGAAAATATCAATATAAAAATCAGCTATATTGTTATACGATAGCTATAAAAATCTAAATTAAAAAAATATATTTACAATAGCATGAAAGAGAATAAAGTACTTGGAAATAAATGTAGCACAAAAGGTGCAAGAATTGTACACTGAAAAGTGCAAAAACTCATTGAAAGAAATTTTAAAAAATCTAGATAAATGGAATGACATCCATATTCATGGATTAGAATACATAATATTATTAAGAGGGCAATAATTCCCAAGTTGCTCCAGAGATTGAATACAACTTCTTTCAAAGTTGCAGCTGTTGTTTCAATAGAAATTGACAAGCTGATCCTAAAATTCATATATAAAAACAAAAGAACCAGAATTGCCCAATCTTGAAAAATAAGATTAAAGTTGCAGGATTCACACTCTGCAATTTCAAATTTTTTTACAAAGCTATAGTAACCACAAGACTGTGTGGTACTGGTAGAGTATGTAAATAGGTATAGAGATCAGTGGAATAGTATTTAGGGTCAATTGATTTTTATTAAGGCTTCCAAGACAATTCACTAAGGAAAATAAATCTTTTTAACAAATGATTCTGGCACAATTGGATACTCACATGCAAATGAATGTGAAGTTCTATTTCACATTACATACAAAAATTAACTCAAAATAGATCAAAAACCTAAATGTAACTACTAAAACTACAAAATTCTTAAAGAAAATAAGGAAGCACATTTTTTGACCTTGGATTAATCAATTAATTTTTAGATATGACACCAAAAGAATCAACAACAAAAGGAAAAAATAATACAAGACCAGTTAGGCTACAAGATTAAAAACGTGTGCTTCAAAGGATAATGTCAAGAACATGAAAAGACAACTCACAAAATTGAAGAATATATCTGAAAATCATATATTTGTTAAGGGTTTGGTGTTCAGTATATAAAAATAACAATTAACACCCAAGTATTAAAAGACAAATCACCAAATTAAAAAATCTGTAAATACCTGGATAGACATTTTCCCAAAGAAGATATGCTCATGGTCAAGAAGCACATCGTGCACTTAACATCATTAGTCACTATGGAAAGGCAAATCAAAACAAAAATGAGATATTGTTCCATGCACATTAGAATGGATATAATCAAAAAGATGAACAATAACAAGTGTTGGAGAGCATCTGGAGAATTTGGAACCCTCATACATTCCTACTGAAAATGAAAAATTTTGCAGTCACTTTGGAAAACACTTTGGCATTTTCTCACAATGTTATATATAGAGTCACTATTATAACCTGGAAATTGCACTTTTAGGTGTCTACGTATATACCCCAAAGAAATGAAAGCATTCATCCATACAAAACTTACACACAGATACATAGCAATATTATTCATAACATCCAAAAAGTGGAACAACCTTAATGTCCATCAACTGAGGAATGAATAAAAAATACTTAAAAATTTGTAAAATGGAATATTACTCCACCATAAAAAGGAATAAAGTACTGATGCATGTTACAGCATTGGTGAACCATGAAAGTATTATGTTAAATGGAAGAAGTCAGGCATAAAAGGTCATATCTTGTATGACTCTTTTCATATAAAATGTTCAGAATAGGCAAATCCTTAGTGATAGAAAATAGATCAGTAGGGCTTCCCTGGTGGCGCAGTGGTTGAGAGTCCATCTGCCGATGAAAGGGACACGGGTTCGTGCCCCGGTCCGGGAAGATCCCACATGCCACGGAGCGGCTGGGCCCGTGAGCTATGGCCGCTGAGCCTGTGCGTCTGGAGCCTGTGCTCTGCAATGGGAGAGGCCACAGCAGTGAGAGGCCCGCGTACCACAAAAAAAAAAAAAAAAAAAAAGAAAGGAAATAGATCAGTACTTTCCAGGAGCTGGGTATGACAAGGTCACATCCATTGTCCTTCCATTGGTCACAGAAGGTCATAGGGTCAGTCTCAACAAAAATGATGTGCAGCCATCCACATATACTGGAGAGAGCCACCAAAAATCACATAGCAACTCTTGGAATTGTGTCTCTTATAGGAGAGAATCAATTAAGAAACTAAAACGATTTACCATATATATGTTATTAATTCAGTCTCTCACTTACCTCTTTGTCTTTTCAGATATTGCATCTCTAATATCCTTCTGTGCCTTGATGCCTGGTAACTTCTATGAAGTTCTTCCAATCAAATCTCTATTATAAAATTAAGCATATGCTACCATGATTTTGTTTTTATTTATTTTCTATTACCTTTGTCTAACAGTAAGCTACTCAAGAGTCAGACTAGAAAAATTCTCTTTGTTACTTGGATTCAGAAACTGTAAGTGCTCAGTGAGTATTTGATGAATTAATGACAGAACAATGTCAAGTTCTGTTATTAAGCTAGGCATTTTATGTCTTATTTGATGACATTCTCTTCTTTCCTCCTCCCTCCTTCCCTGCCTTCTTTCTAACTTTAACTAACATTGGTTGAGTGCCTTCTATTTGTTCAACAATGTAGCATGAAAACAACAATGAATAAAGCATTCTTTGTATTATTCAGGGTCCCACAGTTTACTAGGAGACAGAAATACTTGAACAAGAAGTCAGATTAACTTTAATAAATAAAGCCCAGATTGATGATACCAGCATGAAACTGAAATCTGACAGTCTCAATATCTTACCAGAAATTCAATTGCAGGGCTTTCTGTATTCCAATTCAGGGCATTTTGAATGGCATTATCTTAATTGTAGAATGTCTAAGGGAATTCTGAACAAATTACCTTTCTGTCAAAATTCCTTGGTCATATTTTTTGGCTGACACACTTGCTTTACTTTTCAGACAGTTGTCCTTTATGGCTCATATAAGACAATCATTTCCTCTAAGTCTATATTTTTGTGGTTTTCAAACTGGCCTGCTGACTTTTAAATAGCCCTTAGCATGTTATCAGAGCTTCCATCAAATCACCATTATTATCTTTACCCCAACATATTACGGTTATCACCAATGTGTTCATTGTTAATTAAATAATTAGCTATACTATAAATGTTAACATTTATAGTATTTGATATGGCTAAAATGGAAGCTAGTCATCTAAATTAAAATACTTCCTGGGACTTCCCTGGTCACGCAGTGGTTAAGAATCTGCCTGCCAATGCAGGGGACACAGGTTCGAGCCCTGGTCCGGTAAGATCCCACATGCTGTGGAGCAGCTAAGCCTGTGTGCCACAACTACTGAGCCTGTGCTGTAGAGCCTGCGAGCCACAACTACTGAGCCCACGTGCCACAACTACTGAAGCCTGTGCCTAGAGCCCATGCTCCACAACAGGAGAAGCCACCGCAATGAGAAGCCTGTGCACTGCAATGAAGAGTAGCCCCGCTCGCCACAGCTGAAAGACCGCATGCAGCAATGAAGACCTAACACAGCCAAAAATAAATAAATATTAAAAAAAAGCAAAACCAAAAACCTTCCTGGTTGAAATAAGGAGAAAAAGAAAAAACACTTTTTCTAGACAGATGAAGCTCTCTGAGAACAAAAATACCTTTGCAGTAACACAATTTTGAGGGTAATGAAGTAGCTACAAGTTTTGGTATTCTGTTCAGAACAGACAAATCCACAAGGGAAAAGGTAAAGAGCTAATTTTCACTGGTGCAACAAAGTTTGATCTTTCCCTTAATGTAAGCTTTCTCTGTAATATCAGTTGATTGGGCTTGTCAACTGAAGAAAGTGAGTTGATAACACAATAATCCAACATCTCAGATGCTTTTGAGGAAAACAATAGGCTTAATTATCTGAAATGATTAAATCATTGTCCTAGGAGGAAATTTCAATCTTACCACCATCCTTTTAACTCTTTTTGACTGTAGAAAGAGTATTGTGTGGGTTCTTCATGTCACACTTTAGAAGAAAACTTAAGCATTGTTGCTTCAATTGCTGTATAACAGGTTACCACAAAACATGGAAGCTTTAAACAGTACATTTTTATCTCTCACAGTGTTCTTGGGTGAGGCATTTGGGAGTGACTTAGCTGAGTGTTTCTAGTTTAAGGTCTCCTGTGAGGTTACAGTAAAGATAAGAGACAGACTTCGGCCATCTGAAGGCTTGCCTGGGACTTATCACGCAGAGGAGCAAGTCACCTCATGCTGGAAGTGCTATCTTATATTTGCAGTAGATGTTAGCACCACTTGTCCTCTAAGGCCAAGTTCTGGTTCTCCCATCAGAAAAATGCTATGACTTTACCTGGAGAAAACACTAAAACCAGTAGACACTGAAGGTTTCCTATCCAAAAGTTATTTTATCCCTTTCAGCTCTCTGCCTCTTATTTTATTCCTTTGGTGGGGGGAAAAAAGCAACTACTGCCATCCATCAAAGGTGGAAGTCATGAAAGAGCTAATTGGTCTTGAATTTAATCTCATTAGGGGGTCAAGACAAAATTTGTATCAGAGCTGACAGTTTTGAGGTTGTCCTTAACTTATTGTTTTTGGCAAAAAAAAAAAGATGAGATGCATTTTTCAAAAGTAGAAGAGAAAATAATCTCCCAGGTATCTAATTTGTATGTTAGAAACAAGCCTTGGCTATCAGGGTTCATGAAAGTTTGAGTTTGTACTGAAAGGGATAGTCAACTCTCAGATAACAAAGGAATGAAAGGGAACATGGGCACAGATAACCCCAAACTGTGGCATCAGAAGGTACTGTTGAGATGACTAAGTTGACACAAGACCTGATAGCTCTTCCCAGCCCACCCACTGTGGGTATGATTCTCTTATTCTTTTCTTTTTTCTATGTAAGTACTTTTCAATGTCATGCTTGTCATCTATGCTTACAAAGCTTATAGAAGAGGAAATACATAGAGAAACCTCAGTCAATAAAGGTCTCTATACCTCCTTTTGACTTGATCCTGACCAGCTAAAATTCCAACTTCTTCTCTCAAAACCCCAATCATCTAGAAAATCCAGGCCACATATCTATTAATTCCTGTACACCAGAACCAGCCTGAATTGCTTGATTTAAAGTAACATATGGGTGAAGCAATGTAGGAGGAACCATGTGTTGAATTTAGAGAGAGCAGAAATTAAAGGTTGCTTAATAATGGACCCCCACCTCCCTGAAAGGGAAGGACATCTCTGTGTGAACCACATAGAATTTGCAAACCAATCAACATGACACTGAATAACTGACATTTGAGTGTTTACATCAGATATTCCTGGAGTCATAGATCTTAAGAAGTATGCACCTACCCTAATGTTCAGGGCTCAGTGAGAGCTGGATTCCTACAATAATTTATAATATACTTAATTTGAGGAGGGTCCTTCCTCCAAACATCCCTCATCCCACTTCAGTTGAGTTCAATTTGACAAACATTCTTTAGACACATGTTATGTGCCAGGGACTAAGATACTGAACATACAACAATGAATAAGATAGGGTCCCCCTTGCTCATAGACTAGTGGGGAAAGTAGCTATAAGTAGACAATTTCATTGTAGTATTATAAGCTCAGTGGTAAAAGTAAGTATTGAAGACTATGTAATTAGAGAGATGTGGATACCCTAAATGGGGCAAATCTTTCTTTTCCATCCATAAAAAAGGCACCTGAGGGGCTTCCCTGGTGGCGCAGTGGTTGAGAGTCCGCCTGCCGATGCAGGGGACACGGGTTTGTGCCCCAGTCTGGGAGGATCCCACATGCCGTGGAGCGGCTATGCCTGTGAGCCATTGCCACTGAGCCTGTGCGTCCGGAGCCTGTGCTCCGCAACGGGAGAGGCCACAACAGCAAGAGGTCCGCATACCGCAAAAAAAAAAAAAAAAAGAATGAATTTAGAAGAAAGCAACATGCCAGGGATAAAGAAAACATGTCAGAGAACATGGTGAGGGGTTATGAACCAGTCAAGCAGGTTGCTCTATAAAAAGTATCAGAGTAGCTACCAAGTTGGAAGAATGAAGCAAGAGATATCAAAGGACATAGACAGGGCAAGTACAGAAAATTCAAGGACTGAATTTGGACTTACATGTTGAATGTTGACGTTTTTGCCCATGGAGTTTTTCTTACGTGTTTCATAATTTGTCTGTACTTCAGTCTTCCCTAAAGTATATTGGGATATTAATAATATCTATCTTATAGAATTCTGTGGAGGATTATACTGATATGTACAATATACACACACAAAATATGTATATGTATACACGTTACAACTGTGCTGGGCTGGCATGTAAAAATTTAGAAATAATTCAACAAATATCTATTTTTATTGTTTTATTACTATTTTGTTATTTTTGGAATGACATATTATAGAGTCTGGGACTAGATCCTTGATGTTGATGGATGTTCCTAAACATCCTTCAAGTATCTTGGGGCATATGATTAGTGGCAATTTTTTGCTCTGTTTCAACAATGCCTCTTCTCCAACCCCAGTAATTGAGGGTGAGGGATTGTGGCTTCTCTGCAGTTTGTAATTTCCTCTTATCCCTCAAAATCCTGACATTTGATTTAATCATTGTAAGTCCTGCTTGGATACAAGCACACATCAAATGTGATCCATGGCTCCAGATTCCCCATGATCATTGGCTGATTCTCTTATTACGACCAATAAAAATATTTTAATACTTTATTTCCTTAATAACTATGTATTAAGTGTCTGACATAGTTCATTTAATCTCCACGAGGTTATTGCAACTGCCCCTACTGTACAGATAAGACAACTGAGTGTCTGTCAGAGGTTAACTCACTTATACAAAATCAAATCACTTGGGTAAATTGTTTAGCCGTGTAAAAATGCTAAGTGGATCCTCTCGTTCAAATCAGTGAAATGATAAAATACAAAAATTTAAAAATATTCTCTCATTAGAAAATTCCGTTTTATCAATTGGATGATTACAATAAAACCAGGCCCTTGATAAGTGCTTGTATATGCAGGGGTGGGATGGTGCACAGAAGGAACAAAGGAATCCCATTGAAACATTAGGAAATTGTTGGCTAGAAACTAAACTCATGGACTCTGAGTTACAAAAAATGCAGCAGTTACATTTTGAAGACCCAAAAGACTTTGTTCTTGTGTTGATTTCTGGGGAATGGGCCAGTCCACTTCTTATTCTACAACAAAATCTGCTATTTGCTTTCCAAATTCTTAAGGAAAATTAGAGAGAAATGCAGGGAATTAAGAAGAGGCCAATTACCAAAGGAAACAGAGAATTTAATTATGACACAAAGGAAATGCCCTGAAGAAGCATTGCTTGTGAGGAAAACTATCTTAACAGGAGAACTGTTAAACTTGGATGAACTCAACAACGTTGAACTCTTACACAGCTAATTATACTCTTTCTTTATCCTGCTTTGCAGAACTAAGCAGAAATATTGGTTTGATTATGTGACACTGTCCAGATCAACCAAGGGTATCATATAATAAAAGGCATTTGTTCCATATTATGCTTCAAAAATCTGAAAAATTCCAAATTCCCAAGCACCACTGAACCCCTATGTTTCAAGGAAAGGATGAAGCAGTGAGCCAGGAAGCTGCATTCTTTATCCAGGTACCTTTCCACAGTGCAACTCTCACCATTCCCCTTTCACACCCAGTTCCCTCTTCCTCCTCCACTTAAACTAGCTCCCACACAACAGGCAAGAACCTTGCAGAAATGATCCTTCTTCTGAAATCCTTAGAGAGATAGAGTTGCTTTTCCTCTGTGCTCCCATTTTGCCCAACCCTTACCACAGAAGTGAAGTGATTTTCCTAATATCACACAATAGCACAGATTTGGAAACCAAGCTCACCCTTAGAAAAAGAGGTAAAAGAAATATAAGAAAGAAGTGTTGAGTACAAGCAGGGCCTCCACCTAGGTGTTCAAATGTCTTAAAACTCTTGGTTCCAAAAATTCAGAGAAGCACAAAGACTGTCCCATTCTGTAATCTCAGTAGGATACTCCTGAAGCATCTGCCTTCAGAAAGGGGACATTAGCCAGTCCCCTCTCCTGAGTGGCTATTTCCTCTTCCATTCAGAAGCAGAGAAAGAGGTAACTTATTCATACTATGTTTCTTTTTTTTTTTTTAACATCTTTATTGGAGTATAATTGCTTTACAATGGTGTGTTAGTTTCTGCTTTATAACAAAGTGAATCAGTTATACATATACATATGTTCCCATATCTCTTCCCTCTTGCATCTGCCTCCCTCCCACCCTCCCTATCCCACCCCTCTAGGTGGTCACAAAGCACCAAGCTGATCTCCCTGTGCTATGTGGCTGCTTCCCACTAGCTATCTATTTTACGTTTGGTAGTGTATATATGTCCATGCCACTCTCTCACTTTGTCACAGCTTCCCCTTCCCCCTCCCCATATCCTCAAGTCCATTCTCTAGTAGGTCTGTGTCTTTATTCCTGTCTTAGCCCTAGGTTCTTCATGACCTTTTTTTTTTTTTTCTTAGATTCCATATATATGTTAGCATACGGTATTTGTTTTTCTCTTTTTGACGTACTTCACTCTGTATGACAGACTCTAGGTCTATCCACCTCACTACAAATATCTCAATTTTGTTTCTTTTTATTACTGAGTAATACTATGTTTCTTTATTCCTCTTTAACTGCTCCCCACTTCCCAATACAGCTCTTCTTAAGAGTCATCCATCATAACACCTAGCCTAAGCTGCATTCAAGCCCTAATAGGTTCCTTTTTACCACAGGGAGATTATTGTTACGGCTTGAATGAGCAGCAGCTTGTATTTACTTCTCTTGTAAATCGTTCATTATCTTTGCAAGGAAGGACAGTTTCTTGCCATTTTCATTATCTGAGATACTCATGTTAAATCACTTTATGTGCACTTTTATTTGCAAATCATATATATCCATCCTTCAATTTCAATTTTAGGAAGAATAAATTATTTACATCTTGAAGTTTGACAGCTTGAAATTTCTTTAAAAAAATTCTGATCAGTTTTTAAGCTGCAATAATCAGCTTCCAAAGACTATAGCATTTTGCCTTCAATTCAGTTAATAAAATAACAGAAGATGTGAGGTGTGGACATGCTAATGGTGGAGAACTTTGGCCCTGGAGACAGGCTGACATGGCTTTTATAGGAGGTGTTGCTTTTTACTAAAAGTGGGTTACTAAACATCTTTAAAAGCAGTAGTGATGGCTAATATTTATTCTAAGTTCCCTTAGTGAAAGTTACTGTGATAAGAACTTAACAAGTATTATTCTCTTTCAGATTTATGATAATCATGTGCAATAACTACAAATGCTATTCCCATTTTACAGATGAGGAATCTGAGGTCAAACAACTTGCTCAGAATCACATAGCTGGTAGATAGGGAACTGGGATTAAAAACCAGGCAAGGTGCGCCCAAAGTCTACTCCTACTGCAATGTTCTTTTAAATGTGGGTTTCTTATTTTGTAAAATGAGGATAATAATGTTGCCTATATGAGGGGTTCTTGAGAGGATGTGGAGAAACAGTGGGACTAAGACAGGCAGCACACTGCCTTTCTGGCTTTGTAAAGTCTCTTTCCAGAGACCACCATGAGAAACTTCCCAAGGTCACAGGCAAGTAAGGAGCTGAAGTTATGCAGGAACTTAAGGGAAAGTCAAACAGATGATAAAGAATTTTGGAGAAATTTAGAAGCTGGGAGCATTTAAATATAAGATTTGACACTTTGGGAAATAGCACCTAGTTCCTATTTTAGAATATATCACAACATATATACCTTATATCAGAAGTTCTGATAAAAGGAAAACTCTTCTCAGAAATGTAAAAGAAGTATAACTTGCTATGTGTTTTTTTACTCTCTTGGGGTTATTTTTTTCCAATCTTTCTCTTATGTTCACCTTTTTCTTCATACAGTTTTTTCCAGCAATATGACAGAACTATAAATGTTTTGCATGGTTTATGGCATTTATGGAAGGAAAAGAAGCAACTTTTTAACTGTTCTCTCTGTGCCAGGACCTTAGTTAGGCTCACTCCATCCTCACAAACTCTGTAAGAAAGATGCTGTTATCCCGTATCACAGATGAGGAAATTTGCCTTAAATCCAGGGAACAGGCCTTACCCTCTGTCTTGTCTGACATCCAGGGATAATCTCAAAAGAGTTGATTCTCACAAAGACCCATAAATAATAAACACTGCATCAACAATGAAAATCCTATGTGTCTGTTTTAAAGAAAAATCTTCAATTTGTTTCCCTTTTATTTATTAATGTAGCAAATTACTCTCTTGTAGCTCTGTGTTTGATTCTCCAGGGAAGAGAAACCTGTTTTTACTTACTGTTTTTCTGACTATAGACTGACAACTGGTTTACCGCTCTGCATTCTCAATCAACTATAGGGGGCTTATTGCTGGGATCCAGGTACCGCAAGGGCAGAGCAACTGGTCCTTATTTTGAGAGAGCCGCAAGTTTAGAACTGTACTTAGAACTTGAGCCCTCAGCATTCATTTGCTAACTTTGGACTTGCATGGTTTGACTAGACATGAGATACAGATGAAGTGAGCTGAGTGTGCATTTCATTCCTCCTCCTAACCTTTACCATGAGCTTCCATGCACCCAAAATCATCTGTTCTTTACCTTACCATTTCAGCTCCTGCCATAAGAGGATTTTGCTAACTTACCTTAATTCTGAACCATAACCATTCTGTTCTTCCTGCAGATATTTTCCCCTTCTGCCTCCTTATTTCTCCTTTTATTCTAAGGTTGAAATTAAGTCACTTATTTCCAGAATTGCATGGTGGTTTTTTTGTTTTTTTTTTTCTTTTTTCCAGATTGGTAGCAATAAAATAATGAAAACTGAAGTCCTAAACACAGAAGATAGGGAGAAACTGAAGTTTCCTTTTTATATCAGAAACTTAGGCTCCCTGGAGGCTCTCACAGAGCTGATTGTCTTTCACTCTAAAATTTTCTCCTGGCACAAGCATAGAAAATAGCATTTCTTTTTGCATTTTTTAAAAACACAGTAATGTAGAAAGGTTGATTTCAAAGACTTCAGGTGAATTAGCTTGATTGTATATCCCTGAGGAGATATTACCACAAAGGAAAAGAGCTAAGAGGGGAATATGCACTTAGGACTTAAGGATGCTAAGAGTTTGTACTTGGTCATATAAACCCAGGTGAAAGAAATAGGGAAGGGAAGAACATTGCACTTGAAAAAAATTCCAGGATCTGACTTCATAGAGAGAGACCCTGGCTTAGTCACATTGTCCCCTGAGACTTGGTTTCTCTCAGCTATGCAAAATGTCAATGCTATTTTCGTTTAGATTAATAAAAGAGTATCAAGAGAGAAGAGGAAAGTAGTGGTGCTGCTAAAATCTGCAGCCATCCTTGGCTCTCCCCTTCAGGTCTCACTCCAAAAGAGGACCTTTCCCCCACATAAAAAATAACCCTCTTCCTGAGCATTGATTTCTAATACATCCCCATCCTTTGGGATGCTGCTAACCAATTACAGCCTTTCTCCAATCTCAATTCCATTCTCCCTCCAATATCTTCATCATCACTTTCTTAACTGGTTCTTTCCATAAAGAATTTAAAACACTTGAGTCTCTCTCATCATAAGGAAAGAAACAAACCAAACATGATTTTCTTTTGACCCCATGACCCCTTCATGAATTGCTCCCTCATTGTCCTCCTCTAAGAGCCAATCATTCCATTTTCTTTAGAGGCTTTCCCCACTTTATCCAATTTCCCACTCCCTCCTCATCTCTGTCCCCTCTTCTCCTTTCTATTTTCCCTTTTAAACATTTTCCTTTTGTCTTCTGATAGTCACCTCTATATCGCCACTAATAGTATTTTTACAAGACATTATTTGTTGGCTTTGGCCATGAAAGGTGAGAATTCAAATTTTTTTTTCCCTTTCTGTTTCTCTACAATTTTGATAGTTATTATTTTATTTCCATTTATCTTCTAAGCTCTTAATTTTATATCATCTTTGTGGTTTTCCCTCACTGAGATGAAAATATGATTACACCCTTCTTTCTACTTTACCTTCCTCACTGCTCCCCCCTATATTCTGTTAACTGTAACTTGACTTTTACATTGAAAAATATATATTTTTTTTTTCTGTTTTCTAAACATTATTCTGTCTTCTGTGTTTTGTCAAAGGTTGATCCTTAAATGTTGACATCAACTAAACAGTGTTTAATCCATTTTCTTCTTTTTTGCATTGTTGAAATAAAAACATGTGTTTCTTTACCCTCTTGCTAATATTTTTTTCCCTTCTTAGTAATTCTAATTTGGGATCCATCCCACATTTATTTTTGCAGTTTACAGGTTTAATATTCTAATTTAGACCAGTAACTTTCTAAGCCTGATTCTCAACAGTGACTGTGATTTTTGTATATTGGGTTCCTGCTCTAACTCATATCTACCTCAAGCCATATTTTGCTACTGTCAATTCTGTGAATTCTATTAAAATTTGATGCATACAACTGTCTGTAATATTTTAAAAATGTTTATACTTAGGATATATATTTGTGGGAGGTGGTGACTTTTACTAAATTCAAGTCATAAAATAAATGTTATTTGAGAAGCACATATTCATGAGAAATTAAATATTTAATACATATTTTTAGAAAGGAAGATGCCCTTAGACTTGTCTAAGCATTTTTTAAAGGTAATAATAAATAACAGAATGTTCAAACCACCAATAGTTTACTTTCTAGAGTTATCCAGAGAACTGAGATGAGTGGAAATTTTCATATATAGAGATGAGATTAGAAAGATACATTTGCAGATAGAACGTGGTAAAATAGAAACACTCCATACTCCTATTTCCCTAGCATTGCTTTATTATATTCAACACCCTATAAAATCATAGTTGTTTTAATCATCTTCATAATCATCATTATAGTTGCCAATGTAGAATTTCAAAATAAAGGAACAAATCAAATTACAAAAATTTCCTCTGAGTCTTCCTCATTTCCAAACCCATTAGCCTTATTATTATTATTTTTTAAATTTTGGCTTTATTTAGGTATAATTGGCATAGAACATTGTAAGATATTTAAAATGTACATTGTGGTAATTTGATATACATATATATTGTGAAAGAATTCCCCCCATCTAGTTAACTAACATGTACATCACCTCATATATTTGCCTTTTATTTTTCTTTTTTGTGGGAGAATAGTTAAACTCTATTTTCAGCAAATCTCAGTTACAGGATACTGTTATCAACTATAGTCAACATATTAGATTTTCAGACCTTATTCATATTATAGTTGAAAGTTTGTACCCTTTTACCAACCTCTCTCTATTTTTCCCACCCTGCGGCCACTGGCAACTGCTCTTCTACTCTCTTTCTATGAGTTTGACCTTTTATTTATTTATTTATTTTTTAGGTTTCACATATAAGTGACACCATGTGTCTTTCTCTGTCCAGCTTATTTTGCTTAGCATAATGTTCTCAAGATCTGTCAATGGCAGGATTTTCTTATTTCTAATAGCTGAATAATATTGCTGATATAGGGTGTATATATATCTCATACTTCCTTATCCACTCATCCATTGACAGACACTTAGATTGCTTCCATATCTTAGCTATTGAAAATAATGTTGCATGGGGGTGCAGATATCTCTTTGATAGTCTGTTTTCATTTCCTTTGGATACATACCCAGAATTGGGATTGCTAGATCATATGGAGGCTTTATTTTTAACTTTTTTGAGGAACTCCATACTATTTTCCATATTGGCTGTATCAATTTACATTTCCACCAACAGTGCACAAGAGTTTCCTTTCACTGCAGTCTCACCAACACTTGCTATCACTTATCTTTTTTTGTGATAGCTCTTCTAACAAAGGAGAGGTAATATTTCACGTTGGTCTTGATTTGCATTTCCTTAATGATTAGTGATGTTGTGTACCTTTTCATATACGTGTTGGCCACTTGGGTGTTTTATTTGGGAAAAAAATCTATTCAATTCCTCTGTCCATTTTCAATCAGATTGTTTACTTTCTTTGATATTAAGTTGTATGAGTTCTTTATATTTTGGATATTAATCCTTTATAGCTTTGCAAATATTTTCTTCCATTTTGTAGGTTAGTTTTTCATTTTGTTGATGGTTTCCTTTGTTATGCAGAAGTTTTTAGTTTGATGTACTCTCACATGTTTATTTTTGCTTTTGTTGTCTTTGTTAGTGGTGTGAAATCCAAAATATCATTGCCAAGACCTACATCAGGGAGTTTATCCCCTATGTTTTCTCTAGAGTCTTATGGTTTCAGGTCCTACATTTAAGACTTTAATTCATTTTGAGTTGATTTTTGTGAATAGTGTAAGAGAGGGGTCATTTCATTCTTTTGCGTGTGGCTGTCCAGTTTTCCCACCATCATTTATTGAAAAGACTATCTGTCCCCCATTGTATAGTCTTGGGGTTTTTGTCGTAAATTAATTGACCATATATGTGAGGGCTTATTTCTGGGCTCTATATTTTCTTTCATTGATCTATGTGTCTGTTTTTATGCCAATACCACACTATTTTGATTATTATAGCTTTGTAATGTAATGAAATTAGGAAGTGTGATGCTTCCATCTTTGTTCTTTTGCAAGATTGCTTTGACTCTTTGGAATCTTTTGAAGTGTCATACAAATTGTAGGCTGTCTTGTTCTATTTCTGTGAAAAATGCCATTGGAATTTTGATATGGATTGCATTAAATCTGTAGATGACTTTGGATAATATAGATGTTTTTAACAATACTACTTCTCCTAATCCATAAGCATGGGGTATCTTTACATTTATTTGTGTCTTCCACAATTTATTTTATCAGTATCTTATTCTTCAGTATACAGATCTTTTACTTTCTTGATTAAATTTATTAGTAGTTCTTATTTCTTTTTTTGCAATTTTTGTGCATGTGATTGAATTTTAACTTTCTCTTTCTGTGTATAGAAATGCAACTGATTTTTGTATATTGATTTTGTTTCCTGCAACTTTACTAAATTTATTTATTCATTCTTATAAATTTTTGGTGGGGTCTTCAGGTAAACCCATTAGTGTTAATTTCCAGTGTGTATTACTTTTCTAAAAGTACTATTTCATTCTTTTAATCATATTCTAACAGGGTATTTTAATCCAAGTTTTCTCTCCCTTAGTTTATCTTTATGCTTATAAGCTCTGACATAAAAAAAGAAAAAAAAGAAAGAAGGAAAGAAAGAAAAAAAATAAGAAAAGGGAGATGGCAGAGGTCAAGCAAATAAACTAATACTTTTCTTTGAAAGTAGAATATACCACTTATAGCTTCAATGATTTTAAGTTTAAAATCTTTCAGAGTTCAGATGTAAGCAAGAGGGTCAGAAAAAACAAGATTTGGTTTATAAAGGAAGAAAAGAGCTTGCTGCCCTTTATTTCAATCCATTTGATCTTAGCACAATACCAGCTCAGAGAACATTTTTTAAATGTCATTTACTCATGACAGAGGCAAACAATCTCACCTCCTGAAGGTGATACTTTGTTAAGAAGCATAATGCCTTCCTAATAAAATCCAGGTGATTTATAGCAGGTACACAGAAGAAGCAGATTCGGGATAAAAATTGACAGTTACCCAAATATCAGAAATGCCAGCTGCTGCATTTTGGTTCCCTCTGGAAAGGAATTCACCCTCTTGCTGGGAACCATCTGCATAGGGGTAGGAAGAAACATTCCCAGGAAGTCTCTTCATATCTATGTGCTAAAATAATCTAAGCAGACTCTTATCACCCTCTTTCATGTGGTTAATAATAATAAAATTAATAATACATATTTTAATACCAATTCATCATAAACTAGCAAGAATAATAATTAAAGATATTAATGAATAACTAAACATTTGGGGTGATGTGTTCATTTAAGTTCGAGTATCCCTTCCTTTAAGCCTTCCTCTCTGATCATGCCCAATCCCACAAGGACTAAGGACTCTTCATGGCACCCTACCGTAGCATCCTGAGCTTAACCTTTACAACAACTGACACATGGTATTTTAATTATTGCTTTCCTTTGTTTTGTTTACTGAGATTAGAGATTACATCTCACTTGAATATATATCCCCAATATGTGGTTTAGTTCCTGGTGTATAATAGGCACTTAATAAATTTTAATGAATGAATGAATTCACAAAGCACTTGCACACACAATTTCTCATCTGATTACTATAATTATACTGCTGAGTTGAAAGCATGGAAAATTTTATTAGCACCCCTTTCACAGATGGGAGGGAGCAAAAATGATTTGGGACATGATTTACAAATGTTATACTGAAAATCAATGGCAGAGGCAGTGTTTCAAGTTCTGCTTTTTCAAGCTGCTACCTTGCACAGAGAGATGATGATGAACAACAGATTTAGTGCCCACGTCTCCTTGGACCCTAGATGTGTGCTACAAAATGAAAACCCTAAATAAACTAACTTTTTTTTATCATTTATAATCCATAAAGAATGATATGGCCAAAAGTGACCATTTATGTATTCATTCAGGGGGAACCTATTTAGAGACTAACTGGTTAGGTTTTCACTCCTAACATCTAATCCCTTGCACATCATTATCCATGCTGTAGCCAAGTGAACTTTCCAAAAGGTGATTCTGTTGTTTCCTAACTTAAAACCTTCCAAGGGCTCATGGTACCTTAAACCATTTGCTTTGCAACATGATCCTTTATGACGCAACCCCTTCTTACTACATCAGCTTCATCAAGATGCAGTCTACCCTCTCTGCTGGGCAACTCTTGTCTCATTGGTCTTCTATACTTCCTCAAAAGTGTATATATTCCCCCAAAGTGGATAAGGGATGGTAGATAGATGGATGTTATATGTGTGAATATATATGTATGTCTATAGTAACAAAGATATGAACATGTAGTACACAGTGTGTGAGCAAATTAATGTGGAGGTCTTCTGAAAAATAAAGACCTGCATCATAAGGTATTATTATAGCCATTTAAAATAGTGCCTAGGGCTTCCCTGGTGGCGCAGTGGTTGAGAGTCCGCCTGCCGATGCAGGGGACACGGGTTCGTGGCCTGGTCTGGGAGGATCCCACATGCCGCGGAGCGGCTGTGCCCGTGAGCCATGGTCGCTGAGCCTGTGCGTCCGGAGCCTGTACTTCCCAATGGGAGAGGCCACAACAGTGAGAGGCCCACATACCGCAAAAAAAAAATAAAATAAATAAAATAAAATAGTGCCTCAAGTGGCTATTTATTTTCTCATTTAGGGAGCATTTATTGAAATCTATAATTATATCCCTTACTAGAGAGAGCCTTCCAACTTCCTCATGTACTTTAAAGCCCTCTGTCCTGGGTTTCTAGAGGACCTTAGAACCTTATATTTCTCCTTTCATAAAACTTATCTTTTTTTCCATGTCTGTCTCCACCATAGACTCTAGGTTCTGTGAGGCCAGAAAACCTGTTTACTTTATTCATCACTATGTCCTCAGGATTTAGAAGAGTTCCTGTCATATAGTAAATGTTCAATAAATATGTTTTGGATGAATAAATGATAAAAAGGCATATGAATGTAACATGCTGGACTTGGCTTAAGTGAAAAAGATAGAAAATTGAAATGCATTGTGATAAATGCTGTGAAAATACATCTACCGGTTTGTCTTTTAAGCATCCTCTTTCTTTTACTTCTTTTGGGGAATCATCTCGTCTCACTTCTTTCACTCTTGGCATCATTGGTTCAGGCAGGCTGACCCAAAGTCTTATCCTCAGGATGTGCATGTGGCCAAAACAAGGATGCTTAATGTCAGTAGAGGCACCTTGACTGAGACTAATAGGAAACGGATATCATCTTCCCTTTATTGTTGTTTAGTAGAATATAAGCCTATATCTGCAGGGAGCCCTGTCTTTGGACCGCTTGAGCAGAGTCCACTAAATAATGACATCATTACCTGTGAGAGAAGAATTGAGCTAGCAAAAGAGAGACCAAATTCCAAAAACATTTTTGGAAAATTCTATCAGGTCATGCCTGAATTTAGTGAGCCTTTTAAATTGTTCTTTTAATCAATAGTCCACTTTAACTTAAACTTAATTTTAGTTTAAGTTAGCTTGAATTCAGTTTCTGTAAGCTTCAGTGGAAAATATTTGAACTCATGTACACAGGCAAGTAGAAGGGACAATGGGAAGGAGGAGGCTTTAAAGAAGCCCACATAGAGAAGGTTATACCTGAAGCTAAACTCAAACTAGTGTTGTTAATACTTGCAGAAAATCAAACCTGAACTTGGTACTAATTGCATTTTTGGAACCCATGTTCTTGATAGAAGGAGTCATACAGAAATGTATAGCTTTATTACCTGGAAACAAAATATGCCTAAGACTCATACTTATACTTAGCCAATAGGCTTCCCTTCCCTGATCCTCAGTTATCTGGGTGTTACAGCAAAGCATAACTTCCAAAGTTGTGTACCTACCAGAGTGGTGGAAAAAGCAAAAGATCTTGAACCCACTCTAATTGCAACATCTAAAGATAATATTAAAATACCACAGTAATGTTTTCAATTGCAGAGATTTTCCTCTTTCTTATCTGTAAAAATTGGACAGTAATACTTATGTCAAAAAGAATGAGATAACATACAGCAAAGACAGTGGCATATAGCAATCAGTTTTAGTTTAGCTAGCCAAAATGTTCTACTGAGAGAATCCTGGATCATGAATTCTTACAGGAAAAGATATTACATCACTTCTCTAATTTAAGTATAAAGTCTAACACAATTTGGACATTCAAATGTTTGTGAAGGAAACAAAACTTTCTCAAAAGACCAGCATAGGCTCACTGGACCCAATTCGTCATCCAACTCTCTTTTCTGTCCACTGTAACTATGCATGGTTCTATTTTCACTACTCCATGGAAATATCTTATGGAAATATCTCATCTCCAAGTTCAATAGATATATTTTAGCTGTTACCTAACTTAACCTCTAGGCAGCAATTACATTCCATGGGCCTTTTGGGCCATTTTTCCTTTCTTAAAACTATCTTCTCTAAGTTTAAAGAACCCACTTTCATTTTCTTCTCCTTAGTAAATACCTGCCTCTGGGTAGTCTTTCTGTATCTGATCATTAAAAGCTGGTGTTTAGGGGCTACTAGGGGTTGAGGGGAGAAGAAAATGGAGAGTTAGTGTTTCATGGGTACAGAATTTCAGTTTAGGAACACAAAAATATTTTGGAGATGGATGGTGGTGATGATATCACAACATTGTGAATATACTTAATGCCACAGAATTATGCACTTAGAAATGGTGAAAATGGTAAATGTTGTGTTATGTATATTTTATTACAGTAAAAATGTTCATGTTGATCCAAATTGTGTCCCTGCCTTCTTTGTTCTTACCATTCAATACTTTTTTTTGGACTAATCCCATCCAATTCCAAACTTTCAGCTAACTCTTATGCCTTAAGCTATCACTTATACTTAATTTAAAAATATATTACCTCTAGTTTCAAATGATCCCCTAGCTCCATCAATTCAGTCATTCAGAAACCATTCACTGCATGCCATTTTCGTGTCTAGCACTGGACTAACAATTAGGAGTAAGCTGTAAACCAACAGATATTTTCATTTGAATATCTGTTCTAGTCTGGGTTTACCCAGAAGTAGACCCCAAGACAAGGCTTGAATACAGATAATTTGTTTGGGTTGTAATAAGCACAAGAGAATTGGTGAAGTGAGACAGGGAATAGTGTGTTAATGAGGAGTTAGGTATCACTGTGGAATACAAGTATTTCATCCTTTTGGAGACCCTCTGAAAACTGTGTAAAACTACCTGGGAATTATCCCACCAGAGTTTTGGAAAGCTATCACACGAATCAACAACTCCCATCTCCCACTGTTTGAGGATTGCCCCCAGGAGCATCAACTATCTCATACTTGTAGATTGTGCCTGTTTGAAACAGAACAAGTCCCAATGATATTGGAGAAATTTTTCAAAGAAGAGGGACTCAGATCCAGACTCCTGAGATAAGGAATTAACAGTGTGCTGAAAACTACACTCTACAACTACCCTGGAGAACTCAAGTAGACCAGGACAGTGTGGACCAGTGAGACAGGTTGGGACCTGGGACCATTTGCAGCAGTGCTGCAATGCTTGCACCTGGACAAACCTCTCCTCGAGCAACAAAATACAAAGAAACTATATGGGACTACAACTAACTGCATGCATGCTCAGTAAGGGCAAATTATAGACAGAAAGATACAAAAAGACCAAAAAACCCAACTGCCACTTCTGAAGAGCTGGGAGCAAAAACCAGGTGTCAGGAGCAAAAGCAGGGTACTGTGCCTGACCCCTGCACTAAACACCACAAAGGGGTGGGCAGAACACCTAAGCCAACCCTCTGGCCTGACTCCTGGACATACCCCTGCCCTCACCTCATATAAGGAATCAGCTTGCTCCTGCTCTGGGAGTGAGCAAGGTAATCTGTTACTTGTTCTTTCTCCCTTACTGCTGCAGTAGGGGCCCCAATAAAGCCTTGCCTGAATTTCTTGTCTCGCCTCTAGTCAAATTCTATTGATTGGGGAAGGCCAAGAACCCTGGTCTGTATCACCAGGACAGCAGCACTTGTTACATCTCCTGGGCCTCTCAAATCAGCATTCCCCAAACTAAACATTCAGTCATCTCTCTCACACCTGTTCCTGTGTCTTCTCATCATAGTAAATAGCACCAGTATATATCCCAATCAAATGTGAAACACAATGTCACCATTATCACAGTTATTATTCAGTAAGTGATATTTTCCAGCCACTGAAACAAGTTTATTTACTGTCTCTTACATGTTCAAAAATGCTGCAAGAAGGAAGTATGCTTCTTATTCTATAAGTAAATGTAAAGATCACAGCCTTCAAGTAATTTGCCCAAACTCATAGGATTGTGATATAATAGAAGCAGGTTTAAGATCCAGATCTGACTGATTTCCAAATATAGACTCTGAACTATTTTATTATATATATACATATATATAATTTTTATTATACATATACATACATATATAATTTTTATTTTATATATATATCATTTTCTGCTTCTGTAAAATGAGGCTAATGTTACTTCTTCAAAAACACTGATGTAAGAATTAAATATATTAGCACATATTTAGTATCTGACATGGAGACTATCATCACAGATATTTCATACATGTTGATGGCCCGGACTGGTCCATCTCTTTCTTGGTAAAGCAGTTGAAACAAAAGCACCCAAAACAAAATTTTTAAAAAGAGTGCTGTGCTTTCTTTTTGCTTCCAGTGCCTTGTATAATGTCTGAAATAATAGTAGATGTTCAATAATGTGTTCATTTTTACTCAGTTTTTTCCCTTAAATGTCTCCTATCTTCCAAAATCTACCACTTCAATTCTTTTTCCACTTGCACTAAAATGATATAGCCAAAATGAAAACTGCATTGCACTGCATCCTTGCTTAAAGCGTTCAAGGATTATCAACACTTACACTGTAATCCACAGTTTTTCAGCGTGTTACTGAATGTGCTTCATTGTCTGTGTTGTTTTCCTATACACACAACACCCAGCTCTTCAGGGTTCCCTGTTGGTTCTGGGATACTTCCCTCTAAGGCCTCTGTGCCTTCACTCTGCCTGGGATCTTCTCTCAAACTGATTTTCACCCCCAGATCAGGTTACTCATGCTCTGTGAATACTTCTTTACTTGACTATTGAGCTCCATACCTTCCTCCAATCCAGTCTATAAGTTCCCCCTTAGTATGTCCTCCATGCCTTATTCATACTCTGTAATAGTACCTATTGCATCCAGATGCTGCACTCCACAAGAGAAAAGATTATAGTTTATTATATTTATTATATTTAGTTTATTTTATTATATTTATTATATTTATATATTATATTATATTTATTATATTTAGTTTAACTATATATATATAGTTTATTTATTATTTCTTTAATCCTGAAATCTAATCAATGAGATAATAAATGATTAATTATATAGTTTAGTGAGTTAATTGAATGCAGTTGTAGTTCACGCTAACCTTTCTAAAATCTACAAAGAAACGGTCTCGAATAGTTTTATAGGTAGAAGTTACATTTTAATAAGTCATGATATGTAAGTAAGGCTAGTTGATTAAATAACATTTTTGCACAGATTGATCTGGAACTAAAAGGAGATAAGAGAACATAGTTTTTTAACTAGTGGGAAAATCTACCAAGTCACAGTTTATATATTATGCTTTCTCTTCCCTTGAGGGCTATGGGACTGGGAACCAGTCTGAGAATGTGTGAACACTTAACCACCAATCTTAGTTTTGTTTTTGGCTTTTGGGAGTCTCATAGAAGAGCAAAAGCAGAAAACAAAGGTCCCATTTTAAATTCTGTTACACAAAGTTATAAACATGTGCTGGATATAATACACGGGGGTTTTGAATGCCAGGCCAAGGAAACTGGAAAACGTTAAAAATTCTCCAAACTAAGTTTTAGAAATGTTTGTTCTTGCCTTTATGTGTATTTCTTTGTCTCTGCTTGCAGGTTCCGCTAAAGCTCAAAAATTTTAATGGCACAGGCACTTTGGAACCCAGCGAAAATTTGGTTTTCATTATATGCCCCAGATAATAAATCAGCTCCTATTGATTTGCAACTTGACTGAGGTCTTCTAAAAAGACTTAAATTTCTTTTCTGGGTTGTTAGATTGGACGAATTTCTCTCAATTTTGAATTTCATTACAAACTGCCTTCTGCATTCAGTGGAAAGCTGATTTCCTTTGCAAACCCACCAAACGCATCTCTCCAAACTGTAGTTGAACTTTTCTTAGTGGGATGTCTGCAACCTCCATGATAAATATTGATCTTGTATTCAGACATTCTAAAATAAAACATTTCCCATTTTCATGTGTTTCACCCTGTGGAGGTAGATCCTCCAAAGAAGAGGCTAGACTTCACCTCTCATCAAATAACTAGTACTACCAATTTCTATTGAGCCAAGAGAATCTGAATAGGTTTTCGAATGCCTTCTCCCAAAATCACCTTTTAGAACTTGAAGTCCAATAATCAAACGCATATTGAGAATTTGTGGTGTCAACAAGAAAATTACAAGCATGCTCACATATAATCTACGCCTGGGAAAAGGATTTCTTTTCACTGATGGAAAACTGATCATTTTGCCTAAGACTACAGATGTAAATACCTAATGGATATATTAAATTTTAAACAGTAGAAAAAAAATAAAAGCATTATTTTTTTGTTTTTTTTTTTTTGCGGTACGCAAGCTTCTCACTGTTGTGGCCTCTCCTGTTGCGGAGCACAGGCTCCGGAGGTGCAGGCTCAGCGGCCATGGCTCACGGGCCCAGCCGCTCCGCGGCACGTGGGATCTTCCCGGACCGGGACACGAACCCGTGTTCCCTGCGTCGGCAGGTGGACTCTCAACCCCTGTGCCACCAGGGAAGCCCGCATTATTGGTTTTTGATTAACATGCCAGAGGTCATTCTGCCTCTAGCTCGAGTCTTTCTAAATTCATCTATCAGTTAGAGACATACTAATCTTCTCCCTAAAATCTCAGTTTTTTTCTGTTACATCTGAGCCCCTCAAATTTTACTGTTTCTCCATGGTTTAAATTTCCAAAGTCTTAGCCTAAGGATCTAAATCCTTTGTATTCTGATTTCAGCTTATTCTTGCAGACCCATTCCTCTCAATTTCTGCAAGAATGGACTCTTTTCTTAAGTACCTTGGCCCAGTAAAGATATAGAATTTTCTAGCTTTTCCCTGTCTGTATCTCAAGGACACCAAGTTCTCTCAAATTATTTCATAATTGACAAATTTTAATACCACAAAACCTTAGACAAGGACTTAGGAGTAGGTTTACTTGGGAGGTACCCCTGAATACAATTGTGAGGGAGTGGGGAGAGTGTGACAAGGAGAGGAAGGTACATTATGAAGTAGGTTACCATGGTGGAATATGGGACTCAAAGCTCTTGGGGAATTTCAAGTCTGCTAGGATGAGCTTAAGCATTACCTTTCTGAAGGCTGGAACAAGGGGCATTTACCCCCTAACTTTCATTTCCCAATAGTGGGGAATTCACTTGGAGGCATTTATTCACCCACCCTTCTGTGCTGTACCAGGTACATGAGCTAAATAACCTTCAGTGACTTCAGAGAAATCATTGCAGTAGAAAAGCAGTCTCACTAGGTATGTTTGGGGTGGGATGCTGTCAGGGTAAGTGAAACCATCCACCGGAATGTCACTGAAATCAGAGGTGGGCTGAGGGACATGGTTTGGGGCACCAGTAGCATTGGACCATCTTCCACTGGCATTAGAGTAAGGCCCAGAGCAACTCATGTTTGCTTTCTCCTTATTCCTGACTTCAGATGGACTTCCTGGCTTCTGGTTTTATAGCTTCTCAGCAGTTCATGGGTTCTATTAATGGCCTCATGAATGGCTTCTCACAAGAAAACATGCCCCCAAGACCTCCAGTCATTATGTGGTTCCATAGTTAGCAGTCCTTCTTCCAGTGGACTGAGGGATACAGACATTACATTCCTCCCCAAACCCTGTCCTTCAACCAAATGCTGTGCTCAGTGACCACCAAAGAGCCCTTTTATTTTCACAAATGCTTAGAACCTTCTTTCTATACAGTTCATCCTTCCACATCCCCTTTATAACCACTATTTAACATCCCTTATTTAACATCAATTTTGGGTTTTAGAAAACAGCTTTATGCTTCAAAGTTCCACCTGGCTGCTGCATCATCTATGACATGTTTTATGATTGTCCCAATATAAAATGATCCCTCTTTTCTATTAATTCCTATGATAAAAACAGAAAGAGTAATTATTTCTCTATGAAATGAAAATGTCAACAGATACACCCTGTGCTTTCAGATCCAAATCAATGTAGAATTCACCCTTTTCAAGCATTCCAGGGATTCTGGGAGGAAATCACTCACATTTTCTCCAGGTACCCCTGATTAGCAGTCTCTCCTTCTTCTGAATTAATTCAATTTGTGGATCATCATGGAGATGATGTCTCTATTCACACATATGTCAAAACAAACCTGATATGTAGCTCTCTTCTCTTGAGTCCAGCAACAAAAATAACAATAACATACCTATCCATCTATATGAAACTTCTATTTGCACAGAAGACTGAAAAAAAAATTCTAATGTATCACTGGAATACAAAAATTACATTGGCCATTTATACCAAATAGGGATTCAGTTTTCTTCTATGTTAATGAGTGTCATGCAATCATACCTTCCTTTATTCTGTCATGCCTCTCTTTACCTCAATCCTAAATCCCTTTTCATCTTATATTCTGAGTTCATTTCTTTCAAACCGTACTCTCAACCCTCAGAATCAACCCCAATGTGACCATCAAGGTGTTTACCTAATAAGGTCTTTTACTTCCCTCAAAGAAACGCGGAAAATAATATTTTGCCTTTAAAGGTGTAGTCATCAATAGAAGATAGACATGGATCTGGAAATGGTGAAGTGTCTTCTAAGAGAGATCCTCACTGGATTCTACTCTAAGGGCCCAGATACTGCTTAACTAGCCCCCAGTAATGACAAGACACTAAGAGAATGAATCACGAAGTAAACAAATACAAAACCAATATGTTCTCAGTGTGTCATTTTATCAGTTTACAATGAGAAATATAATCATCTTGTGGGCCAGAGATGTTCAGATCTCTTGTTTAGCCTTTTCTTCCTCTGTAGCTAATGAACAGGGACACCAAATCACAACCAGAAACAGTCATTAAGTAACCATGTGAAATCATTGTCAGAGAGTGTAAACAATCAAAGTCTTTGTCATCAGTGCAGTATCTCTTTAATGCCCTTCAGTAGGCATGAAAACAAGAACTGTGAAAAAAGTCCCATGGTCAAGGGCAATTGGGCTAATATATTCATGGTGATCCTTGCCAGTGACAGCTGATAGCTTGGACACTGATCATAAATTCCTCTGATTCTTCTCTTTCTATACTACAAGGCAAACCCATTCTTATGGGCACATTATTTTATAAGTATATTAATATATTTGAAAATGTCACTCTGGAGTCTAGTTATCCCAGGCACTATATTCTGCTTCAGATAATTCTACATCTCTTTTCTCTGTCTTTTTACATTATCTTACAGCTTAATTTCTCTCTGTTCCAAGTTCTTAGAGCAGTTACATACTTTGGTTCAGGCACAGCATTGATACTTTACAACTTGTGGCTCTAGTCTTTAAAACTCACATTACAAGTTACATTTCATTAGGGTGCATTTTATAGTCTATATCTTCTCCTATTCAATTGATATTTGCCTCATGATAGATATTTGTTTATAGTCCCAGTATTTTCTTCTTTAATTATGAGCTCTCTAAAAGCAAGGGCAAAGTCCAGGGACAGTAGGAGACCTACAGATATGTGAACTATACTATATAAACTGAAATGCAAATGAATAGCTGTAGCAACCATTTCACAAAACTTATAAAAAGGCAAAAAAACTGTCTCAAATACTGTTGATAAAAAGTCGTCATTAGGTTTAATATTGAGGAATTGAAGATGATTTTTTTTTTCTGAAAATGAATAACATTGGCCTTGATACAGGGCCATGACTTACCCAATGAAGAAGAGTATGTGATGAAAACCACACTGATCACTTCAAGAAGAAGTATAAGACCCAGGGAGAGAGATTGCATCCAGGAAGAGGGATGTGATGGGCTTCCCTGGTAGCACAGTGGTTGAGAGTCCGCCTGCCGATGCAGGGGACACGGGTTCGTGCCCCGGTCCGGGAAGATCCCACATGCCGCGGAGCGGCTGGGCCCATGAGCCATGGCCGCTGGGCCTGCGCGTCCGGAGCCTGTGCTCCACAACGGGAGAGGCCACGACAGTGAGAGGCCCGCGTACCGCAAAAAAAAAAAAAAAAAAAGGAAGAGGGATGTGATTTGCCAAATGGGATGAGAAACACATTTTAAGTTAAATGATGGATATATTATCATTGCATGAGAATCAGCACGAGAAAATGAGAAGCAAGGTGGGTAAAACTCAGTAGGTGAGTTTGAGGTATAGCTCTTCTTCTTGCTGCTGAGACACCTTCGTAAATTTCTGTTTCCTCATCTGTACAGTAAGGATGATAAAATCTGCCTTAGAGAGCTGTTGTGAAGATGGCTTTGTAATAGCTCGTATTTATTGAATATGCACCATGATCCACCTAGGGACTCTGCTTGTATAATCCCATACAATCCTTCTAACAATACTGAGATAGGTATTAATACTTACTATGGAGAAAAAAAGGCACAGGGAGATCACTCCGTGTCATGCAGGTAATGTATGTTAGAGTTAGAATTTGACGCCAGCATTCTGATCCTAGAGGCTCTCTGCTCTTAAGCCAGGTTGCTGCACTGCCTCCTAAATGACCCATTACCTTATTAAAGATTTCCTTTTTTGAGACAATGTACAAAAAGTCTTTATACCAGAATTTAGAACATAACAAAGACCATTTCTTCTTACTATTTTATTGTTATTAAATTTATAATTATCAAATTCTATGGAATATTATTAGCCTGGATGTCAGGCAACCTTAATTCTGGTGTTAGCTCTGTCACTAACAAGATGTATGGCTCTGGGCAAGTCGCTTCCTTCTCTGGCACTTATTTTTCTCGCCTGTAAAATAAAGCACTGATATTGTCTGAACTTACTTTTTGTCCCAATATCTTATGATTCTTAGGGAAATTTAAGAACTATTCATTAAACATCTTAGAGGTTCCACTAAACATACATTAAAGTCTTTAACTTTGTTTCCTGAGTACGTGGTTTTACTAAGTATTTTAGAGAGGATGCCGGATTGGAGGGGAATTAATAAAGCTAGCATTGTGTGTGTGTGTGTGTGCATTATGTACGAATGAGAAGAAACTGAGCAGAAAAAGAAAAGCGAGTAGAAATCTCATTTTCATTGTCCAGAAAGAGGCTCAGAGCCGCAGAAGTGGAGAAATTTCACTGCCTGTCCAGAATTATCTTGGATGTCCCTTGAAATAAATTGATCCAGGGTCCTAACATATGTAATTTCAATTTCGTTAATGGTAGGTTTGCAGCATTAGCGGCAGTTGCCAAAAAGTGTTGACATTTATTACAGGCTCAGACATGGAGAAAAATGATTCTTCACATGAATACATTTGCCTAAAGCAATGATAGTCTCAGAGGGAAATCATAAACAGAAAGAAAATGCTACTTGACTGCCCTCGAATCTTGAAAATCCTAGAAAGGCTCAAGAACAAATAATTAGCTAAATTCAGAAAAATTTGCTTCTCTTTTTCCTTAGCTCATTGTCATGGATTCTGCTGGTGCTCTGCCAATATCCTCTTGGTACTTTCCATTTTGTGTGTGCTCAGGTACCTGTGCTTCTCTGCCTGGGGGCTTTCTCTGGTTGAGCGAGGGGCAGGCCAGAGGCACCAGGTGGTTGATACTCCTGTGAAAAGTCCTCAGGTAATGCCACTTAGCACCTACTGGATGAGTATCTCAGCTTCCTCATCCCTCAGGTAGGAGGGACTTTGAGGTCTGTTCACAGTGTTCAGACGTCCTGAGCAAGATTGAGCCCAAATGCCCATGTCATTAGCATGCTCACTAATACACCTTGAATTGGCTTCTGTTTTGGCTTTGAGAATACACCTGCCAGATCTCTGACTGCAGGAAATTAACTGCGAGCCCCATCTGCTTTCTGTTCTCAACTCCAGCACTTTTGCACCAAGACCATGCTTCCCATGGATTTCTCTCAGCCAACAACTGAGAGATACAGGGATACTAAGGCAGATGCAATACTTCTCTGATAGTTTACTAGGGTTCAAGAATTCCCTGTAGACCTTAGTGAACTCACTTAACAATCTAAGAAGCTTCCAACCAACCTTCCTTCCTTCCCTCTCTCCTTCACAAAAAAGGAGAGAGGGAAGGAAGGAAATCTGCTTCTCAGCTTCTCCTAGTTCCTCCCCGTTTTATTTTGTACAGATATTTTCCCCTAATAAAATCATTATGCTTCTAATCCCATCTTGGTGTCTGCCTCTCAGAAGACCTGTAATAATACATCTGTGTTCCTTTTTCTGTATTATTTCTCTGCTCCTTACCAGTGTTTCCTGGGATCACCCAAGACACTATTTGCATTCAAAACTTCATCTCATACTCTACTACCGTGGAAACCCAATTTAAGATGACCCTTCCTCCTTTAATCTATAACACCTTGAAACTTGTAAATTCTACATTCTCTCTACTACACATACATACACCTTCACACACACACGCGTGTGCAGAACGCACACAGTGGAGTACTTCAATAGAAAATCATTTGAGATGATGTCCTTCCATAGGTTTAAACAGAGGATTGCAGAGAATGTTAAATACTGACATATATTGGGAGACTCCAGAGATTTAGTGGGAACAGTTGAAATCTTAGATTCTCCATGATTGATTATGTTCAGTTTTTTTATTTCTTCTTTGATTTGTTCACTGGCCCACTAATTGCTTAGTAGCATGTTGGTTAGTCTCCACTTGTTTGTGTGTGTGTGTTTTTCTTTCCAACTTTCTTTTTGTAATTGATTTCTAGTTTCATACCACTGTGTTTGGAAAAGATGCTTGACATGATTTCTATCTTCTTAATTTTATTGAGACTTTTTGTGATCTATCCTGGAGATCCATTCTGGCCTAGCATGTGATCTATCCTGAAGAATGTTCCAGGTGCACTTGAAAATAATGTGTATTCTTTTGTTTTGGGGTTGAATATTCTGTATATATTTATTAAGTGCATCTGGTCTGTGTCATCTAAGACCAGTGAAATTGTTTTCTTATTGAAATTCTGTCTGGGTGATCTATCCATTAATGCAAGTGAGGTGTTATGGTCTCTAATATTATTGTATTACTGTCAACATCTCCCTTTATTTTTGTTAATATTTGCTTTGTATATTTAGGTTCTACTATGTTGGGTTCATATATACTTACAATTTTTAAAGCCCTTTATTGTGATGATTCCTTTATTATAATGCAATTTCTGTCTTTGTTTCTTGTTACTGTCTTTGCTTTAAAGGTCATTTTGTCTGATATAAGTAACGCTACCCCAGCTTTCTTCTTGTTTCCATTTGCATGAAAATATTTTCCATTCCTTTACTTTCAGTCTATGTGTGTCTTTAGATTTGAAGTAAGTGTCTTATAGGAACCATATATATGGATTTTTAAAAATCCATTCAGTAACCCTGTATCTTTTGACTGGAGAATTTAGTCCATTTGCCCTTAAAGTAACTGTCAACACATATATACTTATTACCATTTTTTTTTAACTTGTGTTCTGGTTGTTTGTGTAGTTCTTGTCTGTTCTTTTCTTCCTATCTTGTTTTCTTCCCTTGTGAATTGATGACTTTATTTACTGTTATGTTTGTATTCTTATCTCTCTATTTTTGTGTATCTGCTTTAGTTTTCAGTTTGTGTTTTTTATGAGGTTCATATATAACAGTCTATGTATATAGTAGTCTATTTTAAGTTGATGGTCACTAAAGTTCAAGCACATTATTAAAGTACTACATTTTTACACCTCCTCACACATCTTATGTTTTCGACATCATATTTTACATCTTTTTTTATTTTGTATATCACTTTATTTTTTTAGATATAGATTTATTTTATTACTTTTGTCTTTTAACCTTCATACTCTCTTTATAGATGTTTGTTCCACAACATTTAACCTAAGTTTGCCTTTACCAGTGAGATTTTTGCTTTCATAATTTTCTTGTTTCTAGTTATAGCTTTTTCTTGTTCATTTAAAGAAGTTCCTTTAACATTTCTTTTAAGGCTTGTTTAGTGGTGATGAGCTCCTTTAACTTATACTTGCCTGGGAAACTCTTTAGCTCTCCTTCAGTTCTGAATGATGACCTTGCCAGATAGAGTATTCATAGTTATATACATAAATTTTTCCTTTTGGCACTTTGAATATATTGTGCCAGTCTCTTCTGACCTGTAAAGTTTCTGCTAAAAAATCAGCTGATAGTCTTATAGGGTTGCCCTTGTATGTAAGCAAATGTTTTCTCTGGATGATTTTAAGATTCTCTCTTTATCTTTAACTTTTAACATTTTGATTATAATTGTCTTGGTGTGGGTCTATTTGGGTTTATCTTATTTGGAACATTTTGTGCTTCCTGGACTTAGATGTATGTTTCCTTTTTCAGGTTAGGAAAGTTTTCAGCCATTATTTCTTGAAATAGGTGTTCTGTCCTCTTCTCTCTCTCTCTTCTCCTTCTGGAACCCCTATAATGTGAATGTTGGTATACTCAATATTGTCCCAGAGGTCCCTTAAACTATCTTCATTTTTGTAATTTTTTTTCTATTTCAAATGGGATACTTCTACCACCCTATCTTCCAGATCACTGACTCATTCTTCTTCACCTCTAATCTGCTGTTGAGTCCTTCTAGTGTTTTTTTCCATTTAATTTATAGTATTCTTAGTTCTGATTGGTTATTTTTTATAGTTTCTATCACTTTGTTGAAGTTTTTACTGCATTCATCCAATCATACCCTGAGTTCTGTGAGCATCTTTATGACTATTACTTTGAACTCTTTATCTGGTAAATTGCTTACTTCCATTTTTCTTAGTTCTTTTTCTGAGGTTTTGTCTTTCTTTCTTTTGAAAGCTATACTTTTGTCTCCTCATTTTGCTTAACTCTCTTTGTTTCTATGTATTTGCATATCAGCTGTATTTTTCAGACTAGAAAAAGTGGCCTTACATAGGAGGTGTCTTGTGGGGCCCAGAGGAACAGTACCCCCTGGTCACTATAGCCAGGTGCTCCAGTGTTATCCCCTGTGTGGGTTGCATGTGCCTTCCTGTTGCGGTTGGGCAATAATTGTTGTAACTATGTCCCTGGCCCAGCTCACTGCGTGACTCAACTGTGACTACTGCAGACACATTGGTAGGTAAGGACAGTCCCCACCCTATAAAGCCTGGCTGCAACTTCTAGGTGAAGACTATGTTTTTCTTAAATGGCACTAGCCAGCAATTTCATCAGAGAAAATTCTACAAGATTCCTGCCCCTCCAGCACATGCTCTAAAATTAGTCAATGAATCACAATCTCATATGACTCAGGTACTCTTCTTGCTGCTGACTGTGCATTGGAACTTGGAGTGGGTGAGTTTGTGTGTGAACCCTTCAACAGCAGAGTCTCAGTTTCCCACAGCCCTCTGGCTCTGTCCCACATAAGCCCTAATGGTTTCTAAAGCCAGATGTTATGGAGGTTCACCTTCCCAGTGAGGGTCCCTGGACTGGGGAGCCTGATATGGGGCTTGGACCCCTCATTCCTCAGGGGAGACGTCTGCAGTTGTAATATTCTTCCAGTTTGTGGAGTTTCATACCAGGTGTGAGTTCGGACTAGACCACATCTCTGCACCTCCTACCCATCACCATGTGGCCTTTTAAAAATATCCTTAGTTAAAGAAAATCTGATCTGCTAGACTTCACGTTGTTCTCAGAGATAGTTGTTCTCTATGTAGTTGTAGTTTTGTCATGTCCATGGGAGAAGGTGAGTTCAGATCTTCCTACTCCGTTATTTTGATTTGGACACTCAATCCCTGAGATTCTGATTTTTGAGAAATATTGACCAACACTAGTTTGTAGAACTCATGGGAGGAAAAAAATAAGACGGAATCTAGAGAAATCTGAATAAAGGAATTTGATATGGCCAAAACCATTCCAGAAGTTCAATATGCAGTATGGTAAAAAGTTTTACTTTATTTGAACCTAATTTGATATCCAAGGATATCCAACAGCATGGTCAGGTACAAATACACTAAAATAGGAAGTTCTTGCGGGAAAGTATCTATAATTTCAGGGAGGTAGTGATGAGGTGTTTCTCAGAGGTCAACCTATTTTCAACTAAACATCTATTTAAGCATGAAAATCATAGCATTGTCAGAAAAGAAACTGGATGGTGTTAGGTGTTGTGCAGAACCTCATGCCTTTCCATGCAGGCAGAGCTATTATGGTAGGAAATATGACAGAACTGTAAAACATGGTTGAAGTCACCTAAATAAATGAATAAACGTAAGTATAATTGTGTACACTCTGTAAAATCATAAAATGGCAGAAAAAGATAATCAAGATAGAAAGCAAAAGACAAGTATAGACAGTATGGTTTAGCTCAAATCTTGATGCAATTTTATTGTCCTTATTTCATAGAGATATTCATCACAGTCATATTCAAACAATATGACCCCTCCTTCCAAGAATTATAAACTATATAACTATATAACTATATAACTATATATATATATATATATGTGTATATATATATATATATATATATATATATATATATATATATCAGTTACTGAGGATATAGAGACCCAAGTTCCTAGAAGGTTAAAATGATTCCAAACTATGAAAGATGCCAGGGTCTCAGCCAAGTGTCCTGTGTTTTAAGACAGTGCCAGTGGGAAACCAGATGACTAAGCAGGACCAAAGGATGAAGCCCACTTGGATAGATTGGGTGTGCAGTTGGAGAAGCTAATTCAATGGGTGAAGCATTTACCTGAGGTAAACCAGATAATTAACTTATGGCAACATAGAGAGTTATAGGGCTTCCCTGGTGGTGCAGTGGTTAAGAAATCCACCTGCAAATGCAGGGGACATGGGTTCGAGCCCTGGTCCAGGAAGATTTCACATGCCACAGAGCAACTAAGCCTGTGCACCACAACTACTGAGCCTGCGCTCTAGAGCCCATGCACCAGAACTACCCACGTGCCTAGAGGCCGTGTTCCACAACAAGAGAAGCCACCTCAATGAGAAGCCTGTGCACTGCAATGAAGACCCAACACAGCCAAAAATAAATAAATAAAAATTAAAAAAAAAAAAAGAGAGTTATAGACTTCATGAACTATCTGGGGAAAATGATGCTGAGACATAAACTATTGTGCCCAAGACTTCTCATGAAGTAAGTGATTTAGGGAAGGGCAGTAAGGGGTCACAGTATCTGCTGAATAAATCTGGGGAAGGCAGGGCTTGAAGACTCTCAACCAGAGTTGCAGCTCTGCAGCCAATGGTGTACAGCACAAGTCTGTTAGAGAGAGACATTTCCCATCCACTATAGCCACTGAACAGGCATTCTTTAAGGGACTAGGGCAGTGATTCTCAATTCAGAGTGATTCTGCCACCCAAAAGACATTTGACAATGTCTGAAAATATTTTTGATTACTACAACTAGAAAAGTTGCCACTGGCATCCCTTGAGTAGAGAACAGGGCTACTGATAAACATCATACAGCATCCTACAGCCCCTATAACAAAATTTATATGACCCCAATGTCAATAGCACTGAGACTGAGAAATCCTGGACTAAGGCAATGTTGACAAGCTTCTCAGAAATTCTCAGTGAGCAAGAGAAAAGGGACTTACTTGACATAAGGCGGGGGTGGGGATTACACTTCATGAGCACCTGTTATGTGTCAGGTCCAGCACACAGCTACTCTTCAATCTCACAAATGAGAGTAGATATTATGACATCACTTTATAGAAAAGGAAATAGAGTTTCATAAGGAGAAGGAACTACCCAATAAATAACTCATTTTAGCTTAAATTTAATCCAAAGCTTTTAGATACAAAGCCCAGAGATGAGACGTCACTGGGAAAAAAATGCAAAGTTATTTTTTTCTAGTTTCAAAATGGAAATCCATTTCATTGATCACTTTTTTTTTTTTTTTAGCAGTACACGGGCCTCTTACTGTTGTGGCCTCTCCAGTTGCGGAGCACAGGCTCTGGACGCACAGGCTCAGCAGCCATGGCTCACGGGCCCAGCCGCTCCGCGGCATGTGGGATCTTCCCGGACTGGGGCACGAACCCGTGTCCCCTGCATCGGCAGGCGGAGTCTCAACCACTGCGCCACCAGGGAAGCCCTCACTTACAATTTTTAACAAGGCAGGAAGTGTCATTGTGCTCATGACTGGCTTTATGTGTCAATAATTTTAGCCTGATTTTAGTAGCTTTTCATAAATGTAGACACCATGCTATTAGGATGCTTATTTAAACATTAAAGTTTATTTACCACTGAAATATCAGGAATATCAGGAATATCAGGAATGTCAGGAACACAGGAATATCAGGGAGGTAGGATTGCAGGTTACTTTTATTACTATCTAATATTTTTCTTGAATTTTTCAACTTTTTACAATAAGCATATGTTAAAAACTATAAAGTTTCCAAATAGCTATATTTTAATGTAGTATATAATTATTTTAAGAAATTGCATAGAGGATAGAGACTCATTTATTTTGGAATTATATGGATTTGTTGACCATGAAATCTAAAATTCCATTTCATTGAATATTTCCTTATGTATTACAGAAAATGGGGGGAAAAGGAAAAAGGGGCACACAGTTTTTGCCTCTAAGGAGCTTGCAAAATTCCAAATAATGCAAATGTTTGGGGTGCTTTCTCCTCAGAGCTGCCCTTGAAGTTTCTGTGTATAATCCCTCAGCCAATTATAATTCCAACTTTTCCACAAATATTTCATCCACCATTATTGGGTGTGATATCCTCTCTACCTCCACTCTCATAGCACCTTGCTGGAATTTCTGATGTAACATTCTAGCTGGGTTATTATTAGCTTCCTCCCTAAAATTATAAGTCTCAAAGGCCAGGTTTTTATGCTTATTCAACTACATATTCCCCTATCACCTAATGCAGTGTCTTGCACATAGTAGAAAGTCAATAAATGCCTGCTTATTTGAAATAATTCCAGCCCTGAGGCCAAACGCTCACAGATTTCCATAATCTCAGAGAAGAGAGAGGTGTGGAGGTGTTGCAGAGTGCCTGTGCTTAGCAAGCACGTTTATATTCGGGGTTAGTGGCCTCTATTTTTAATTTACCGGATTTTTCTACAGTATCGACTTTTTTCTTAAATAATTCCTTATTTACATCGGAAGATCAAAAGTCTTTCAAGCTTAAGTCTTGCCTACACACACATTTATGAGCTGTGCTCACAAAATGCTCAGGAACATTAAAAATTCCTGACATGATAAATATGTCGCACCACAAGGTTTTAAGATGATCCAAGTAAATAAATACGTAACTCGTTTGCGGAGCAGTGCTAGACAGAGGGTTAGACTGCTCAGGCGCAAAGTTTAACAGGGCATCTAACAGGAGTGGATAAAATCCACTGGAACAATGAGTGAAGCCTGCCATCTACAGGCCAATAAATGTATCACCATGTAGGTACTGGTAGACTTTGAACCCAGGGTGTAATAAGTCTTAGGTAATACTCAGTATGGGAGCTCAAAGAGACGATTCTATGTTGAATTATTGGGAGCCAATGCTCTGTTTCTGTCCTTCAATGTCAGTATATAAGCAAAAAGTTAAAACTGCCTTAAAAGCAATACTCTCTTCCACCTGGTTCCCTGCAAAATCATTACTTCACAAAACTGAAGAAAAACTGTCTCCCATTTTTATTTTTATGATGATGCTCTGCACTTTTTTAAATTGTAATTATCTTTGTGTATTTCTATCTTCCCAGGAGTTAGTTAATTCCTACAGTACAAGGGACCTATAAAATTCATCTTTGTATGACCTCTTGCCTAGCCCAATGTCTGACATGTGGCAGATATTCTAAAAAGATATAATGCCTGAATTATTAAAATAATGAATGAATAAATAAATGAGAAAATAAATCAACAAACTAATTATTTCTTGGTTTCCTTGTTCCAAATCACATAAAAATTTATGAATAAAATATTGTAATCTAATATATATGTATATGAACACATACAGATTTATGTATAAATATGAATATATGTATGTGTACATATGTATGTATATGTATTATATATATATGTATTATATATATATCTTTGTGTGTATAGCCAGTTGTTTTGCAACCTCTATAATAAATCAAGTGTTTTAATGCTTTTTATTAAAATCCTGAAACCCGTATATTAAGATCTTATAAATTCAGCTTTAGGGTCTTGGCTATGTCATTTTATCAGACAGAATATTCTGAAAGATTCATTTTATTTATAAAGCAAACATGGCACCAAGGCCATAGTTATGGTTTCTCATTTATGTTTTTCCTTTCTGTGATTGACCAGATAGCTCTCATCAGATGAAATGAGAGCCAAGAAAAAATGTTTAGATTATTATGGAGATAGAATAAAAAAGAAGGTGCAGAAGTAAGAGAAATATTGTTTCTTTTAAGAGAACTTGGTTCTCTTCCCACTTCTCTATCAACACAACCTTGAAGAAATTTTTTTGCACTTTTAACCTTCAATTATCTTTAAAAAGAAGGGGCCACGTGGACAGACCTAGAGATTGTCAACTGAGTGAATAAGTCAGACAGAGAAGGACAAATATCACATGATATCGCTTATACATGGAATCTAAAAAAAATGGTACAAATGAACTTATTTACACAACAGAAATAGAGTCACAGATGTAGAAAACAATCTTATGGTTACCAGAGGGGAAAGGAAGGAGAGGGATAAACTGGGAGATTAGGATTGACATATACACACTACTATATATAAAGCAGATAATCAACAAGGACCTACTGTAGAGCACAGGGAACTCTACTCAATACTTTGTAGTGACTTATATGGGAAAAGAATCTAAAAAGAGTTTTATGAATACATATATACGTATGTATAAAACTGATTCACTTTGCTGTACAGCAGAAACTAACACAACACTGTAAATCAACTATAATCCAATACAATTTTTTTAAAATAAGAAGGGGCCAATATTCATTGTTCACTGCTGAGTAACAGGCACTGTGCTTAGTAGTTCTATGAACTGTCACATTTAATCTGCCCAATGGCCCTAGATCTGGGAGACATCTACTGATACACCCACTTTTTGGACCAGGAAACTGGGTCTCAGAGAATTTTTCTGCAGGGTTACATTGTGGGAAGTACACTGAACCCAGCTCACACCAGCTTATAAGAGCTCACTCTGTGTTCAGGGGTGTCACTTTGGTAGCAGAAAGTCAGCCACAGTGGAATTGTTTACAACATGTAAATCAGCAATTGCTAGGAAGCAGCCCTGGCCCCTGCCCTGAGAGCCAGCTGTTAAACATGTACCAGCATACCACGGGGTATGAAGCAATAATAAAAGTTTAAGAATATTCAACTCCAAAATGTATGTTCTTTCAACAGACTGCAGTACCCAAGAGTTAAGGAATTGTCCATTTAAGACTTACATAGAAATTTATAGTTGGTAAGAGAATATTTTACACAATAAAAAGAACCTGATTTCCATTTCACTTTTCTTCCTCCCTGTTTTCTACCCCACCCCTTCCCCCTATTCATCACTGCCACACACTGAGCTTCTGCTAAGTGCTAGGTTCTTGACATAATTGCAATATTTATATAACACTGAGGAAAATAAGGTCTGGATCAGTCAAGGGATTTAGAAAAAAAACATGGATTAACTAAAGATGGAGCCTTGAATACAGAATAAATATGTCACTCTTTTTATCTGCTATGAGCGTCATATGGTTACGCATAACTGCTCGTCATACTGAAAAGGAGTATTAAGAGTTAGGAGAAGAGGAGCTTCAAGATGGCAGAAGAGTAAGACTTCTTGGCAGAAGAATTAAGAGTTAGCAGAGATCACCTTCCTCCCCACAAATACATCAGAAATACATCTACATGTGGAACAACTCCTACAGAACACATACTGAACTCTGACAGAATACCTCAGACCTCCCAAAAAGCAAGAAACTCCCCACGTACCTGGGTAGGGAAAAAGAAAAAAGAAAAAATAGAGACAAAAGAATAGAGATGGGACCCGCACCAGTGGGAGGGAGCCGTGAAGGAGGAAAGGTTTCCACACACTAGGAAGCCCCTTCGCGGGTGGAGACTGCAGGTGGCGGAGCGGGGAAGCTTCAGAGCCACAGAGGAGAGCACAGCAACAGGGGTGCAGAGGACAAAGCGGAGAGATTCCCGCACAGAGGATCGGTGCCGACCAGCACTCACCAGCCCGAGAGGCTTGTCTGCTCACCTGCCGGGGCGGGGTGGGGCGGCTGGGAGCTGAGGTTCTGGCTTCGGTCAGAACCCAGGGAGAGGACTGGGGTTGGCTGTATGAACACAGCCTGAGGGGGCTAGTGCACCACGGCTAGCCGGGAGGGAGTCCGGGAAAATGTCTGGAGCTGCCAAAGAGATGAGACATTTTCTTGCTCCTTTGTTTCCTGGTGCGTGAGGAGAGGGGAAAAAGAGCTCTGCTTAAAGGAGCTCCAGAGATGGGCACGACCCGTGGCTATCAGTGCGGACCCCAGAGACGGGCATGAGATGCTAAGGCTGCTGCTGCCACCACCAAGAAGCCTGTGTGCAAGCACAGGTCACTATCCACACCTCCCCTGCCGGGACCCTGTGCAGCCTGCCACTGCCAGTGTCCCGTGATCTAGGGACAACTTCCCGGGAGAACACATGGTGCTCCTCAGGCTGTTGCAACGTCACGCCGGCCTCTGCCGCCGCAGTCTCGCCCCGCATCTGCACCCCTCCTTCCCCCCAGCCTGAGTGAGCCAGAGTCCCCGAATCAGCTGCTCCTTTAACCCCAGCCTGTCTGAGCAAAGAACAGACGCCCTCAGGCAACCTACATGCAGAGGTGGGTCCAAATCAAAGCTGAGCCCTGGGAGCTGTGCTAACAAAGAAGAGAAATGGAAATTTCTCCCAGCAGCCTCAGGAGCAGCAGATTAAATCTCCAAAATCAACTTGATGTACCCTGCATCTGCAGGATACCTGAATAGACAACAAATCATCCCAAACTGAGGAGGTGGATTTTGGGAGCAATGATACATATATTTTTTTCCCATTTTTATCTTTTTGAGAGTGTGTATGTGTATGCTTCTGTGTGTGATTTTGTCTGTATAGCTTTGCTTTCACCATTTGTCCTAGGGTTCTGTCTGTCCACTTGTTTTTTTATTAAATCTTAAAAAAATTTTTTCTCAATAATTATTTTTTTATTTTTCATTTTAATGACTTTATTTTATTTTACTTTATTTTATTGTATTTTATTTTAACTTCTTCTTTCTTTTTTTTCTTTTTTTCCTCCCTTGTATTCTGAGCCATGTGGACGACAGGCTCTTGGTGCTCCAGCCAGGCGTCAGGGCTGTGCCACGGAAGTGGGAGAGCCAAGTTCAGGACACTGGTCCACAAGAGACCTCCCAGCTCCATGTAATATCAAATGGCAAAAATCTCCCACAGATCTCCATCTCAACACCAAGACCCAGCTCCACTCAACAACCAGCAAGTTACAGTTCAGGACACCCTATGCCAAAGAAATAGCAAGACAGGAAGACAACCCAATCCATTAGCACAGAGGCTGCCTAAAATCATAATAAGGCCACAGACACTTCAAAACACTCCACCAGACGTGGACCAGCCCACCAGAAAGACAAGATCCAGCCTCATCCACCAGAACACAGGCACTAGTCCCCTCCACCAGGAAGCCTACACAATGTACTGAACCAACCTTAGCCACTGGGAATAGACACCAAAAACAATGGAAACTACAAACCTGCAGCCTGTGAAAAGGAGACCCCAAACACAGTAAGTTAAGCAAAATGAGAAGACAGAGAAACAAACAGCAGATGAAGGAGCAAGGCAAAACCCCACCAAACCTAATAAATGAAGAGGAAATAAGCAGTCTACCTGAAAAAGAATTCAGAAAAATGATAGTAAAGATGATCCAAAATATTGGAAATAGAATGGAGAAAATACAAGAAACGTTTAACAAGGACCTAGAAGAACTAAAGATGAAACAAGCAATGATGAACAACACAATAAAATGAAATTACAAATTCTCTAGAAGGGATCAATAGCAGAATAACTGAGGCAGAAGAATGGATAAGTGACCTGGAATACAAAATAGCGGAAATAACTTCTGCAGAACAGAATAAAGAAAAAAGGATAAAAAGAATTAAGGAGAGTCTCAGAGACCTCTGGGACAACACTAAAAGACCAACATTCGAATGTTGGGGTCCCAGAAGAAGAAGAGAAAAAGAAAGAGACTGAGAATATATTTGAAGAGATTATACTTGAAAACTTCTCTAATATGGGAAAGGAAATAGTTAATCAAGTCCAGGAAGCACAGAGAGTCCCATACAGGATAAATCTAAGGAGAAACATGCCAAGACACATATTAATCAAACTATCAAAAATTAAATACAAAAAACAAATATTAAAAGCAGCCAGGGAAAAACAACAAATAACAAATAAGGGAATTCCCATAGGGTTAACAGCTGACCTTTCAGCAGAAACTCTGCAAGCCAGAAGGGAGTGGCAGGACATACTTAAAATGATGAAGGAGAAAAACCTACAACCAAGAGGACTCTACCCAGCAAGTATCTAATTCAGATTTGACAGAGAAATTAAAAGCTTTACAGACAAGAAAAAGCTAAGAGAATTCAGCACCACCAAACCAGCTTTACAACAAATGCTAAAGGAACTTCTCTAGGCAGGAAACACAAGAGAAGGAAAAGACCTACAATAATAAACCCACAACAATTAAGAAAATGGTAATAGGAACATACATATCAATAATTACCATAAATGTAAATGGATTAAATGCTCCAACCAAAAGACATAGACTGGTTGAATGAATAAACAAAACAAGACCCGTATATATGCTGTCTACAAGAGACCCACTTCAGACCTAGGGACATATACAGACTGAAAGTGAGGGAATGGAAAAAGATATTCCATGCTAATATAAATCAAAAGAAAGCTGGAGTAGCAATTCTCATATCAGAAAAATAGACTTTAAAACAAAGACTATTAAAAGAGACAAAGAACACTATATAATGATCAAGGGATCAATCCAAGAAGAAGATATAACATTGTAGATATTCATGCACCCAACATAGGAGCACCTCAATACAAAAGGCAAATATTAACAGCCATAAAAGGGGAAATTGACGGTAACACAATCATAGTAGGGGACTTTAACACCCCACTTTCACCAATGGACAGATCATCCAAAATGAAAATAAATAAGGAAATGCAAGCTTTAAATGATACATTAAACAAGATGGCCTTAATTGATATTTATAGGACATTCCATCCAAAAACAACAGAATACACATTCTTCTCAAATGTGCATGGAACATTCTCCAGGATAGACCATATCTGGGGTCACAGATCAAACCTTGGTAAATTTAAGAAAATCAAAATCGTGTCAAGTATCTTTTCCAACCACAGTGCTATGAGAATAGATATCAATTAGAGGAAAAAATCTGTAAGAAATACAAACACATGGAGGCCAAAAAACACACTACTTAATAACCAAGAGATCATTGAAGAAATCAAAGAGGTAATCAAAAAGTACCTAGAAACAAATGACAATGAAAACACAGACCAAAAACCTATGGGATGCAGCAAAAGCAGTTCTCAGAGGGAAGATTATAGCAATACAATCCTACCTTAAGAAACAAGAAACATCTCAAATAAACAACCTAACCTTACACCTAAAGCAATTAGAAAAAGAAGGAAAAAAACCCCAAAGTTAGCAGAAGGAAAGAAATCATAAAGATCAGATCAGAAATAAATGAAAGAGAAATAAAGGAAACGAGAGCAAAGATCAATAAACTAAAACCTGGTTCTTTGAGAAGATAAACAAAATTGATAAACCATTAGCCAGACTTATCAAGAAAAAAAGGGAGAAGACTAAATCAATAGAATTAGCAATGAAAAAGGAGAAGTAACAACTGATACTGCAGAAATACAAAGGATTGTAAGAGATTACTACAAGCAACTATATGCCAATAAATTGGACAACCTGGAAGAAATGGACAAATTTTTAGAAATGCACAACCTTCCGAGACTCAACAAGGAAGAAATAGAAAATATAAACAGACAAATCACAAGCACTGAAATTGAAACTGTGATTAAAAATCTTCCAACAAGGGTTTCCCTGGTGGCGCAGTAGTTGAGAGTCTGCCTGCCGATGCAGGGGACACGGGTTCGTGCCCCGGTCTGGGTAGATCCCACATGCCGCGGAGCGGCTGGGCCCGTGAGCCATGGCCACTGAGCCTGTGCGTCCGGAGCCTGTGCTCCACAACGGGAGAGGCCACAACAGTGAGAGGCCCGCGTACCGCAAAAAAAAAAAAAAAAAAAAAAAAAAAAAAAAAATCTTCCAACAAACAAAAGCCCAGAACCAGATGGCTTCACAGGCAAATTCTATCAAACATTTAGAGCAGAATTAACAACTATCCTTCACAAAGTCTTCCAAAATGTAGCAGAGGGAGGAACACTCCCAAGCTCATTCTATGAGGCCACCATCACTCTGATACCAAAACCAGACAAAGATGTCACAAAGAAAGAAAACTACAGGCCAATATCACTGATGAACATAGATGTAAAAATCCTCAACAAAATAGTAGCAAACAGCATCCAATAGCACATTAAAAGGATCATACACTATGATCAAGAGGGGTTTATCCCAGGAATGCAAGGATTCTTCAATATACGCAAATCGATAAACATGATACACCATATTAACAAACTGAAGGAGAAAAAATATATGATCATCTCAATAGATGCAGAGGAAGTTTTCAACAAAATTCAACACCCATTTATGATAAAAAAAACCCTCCAGAAAGTAGGCATAGAGGGAATTTTCCTCAATATAATAAAGGCCATATATGACAAACCCACAGCCAACATCATCCACAACAGTGAAAAAGTGAAACCATTTCCACTAAGGTCAGGAACAAGACAAGGTTGCCCACTCTCACCACTCTTATTCAACATAGTTTTGGAAGTTTTACCACAGCAATCAGAGAAGAAAAAGAAATAAAAGGAATCCAAATTGGAAAAGAAGTAAAGCTGTCACTGTTTGCAGATGACATGATACTATACATAGAGTATCCTAAAGATGCTACCAGAAAACTACTAGAGCTAATCAATGAATTTGGTAAAGTAGCAGAATACAAAATTAATGCACAGAAATCTCTTGCATTCCTATACACTAATGATGAAAAATCTGAAAGTGAAGTTAAGAAGCCACTCCCATTTATCAGTGAAACAAAAAGAATAAAGTATCTAGCAATAAACCTAAGGAGACATAAGACCTGTATGCAGAAAATTATAAGACACTGATGAAAGAAATTAAAGATGATACAAATAGATGGAGAGATATACCATGTTCTTGGATTGGAAGAATCAGCATTGTGAAAATGACTCTACTACACAAAGCAATCTACAGATTCAATGCAATCTCTATCAAAATACCACTGTCGTTTTTCACAGAACTAGAAAAGAAAATTTCACCATTTGTATGGAAACACAAAAAGACCTCGAATAGCCAAAGCAATCTTGAGAAAGAAAAACAGAGCTGAAGGAAGCAGGCTCCCTGACTTCAGGCTATAACACAAAGCTACAGTGATCAAGACAGTATGGTACTGGCACAAAAATAGAAATATGGATCAATGGAACAGGATAGAAAGCCCAGAGATAAACCCATGCACATATGGTCACTTTTTCTTTGATAAAGGAGGCAAGAACATACAGTGGAGAAAAGACAGCCTCTTCAATAAGTGGTGCTGGGCAAACTGGACAGCTACATGTAAAAGAATGAAATTAGAACACTCCCTAACACTATACACAAAAATGAATTCAAAATGGATTAAAGACCTAAATGTATGGCCAGACACCTTCAAACTCTTAGAGGAAAACATAGGCAGAACATTCTATGACATAAAGCACAGCAAGATCCTTTGTGACCCACCTCCTAGAGAAATGGAAATAAAAACAAAAGTAAACAAATGGGACCTAATGAAACTTTAAACCTTTTGCACAGCAAATGAAACCATAAGCAAGACGAAAATACAATCCTCAGAATGGGAGAAGATATTTGCAAATGAAGCAACTGACAAAGGATTAATCTCCAAAACATACAAGCAACTCATGCAGCTCAATGTCATAAAAACAAACAACCCAATCCAAAAATGGGCAGAAGACCTAAATAGACATTTCTCCAAAGAAGATATACAGATTGCCAACAAACACAAGAAAGAATGCTCAACATCATTAATCATTAGAGAAATGCAAATCAAAACTACAATGAGATATCATCTCACACCAGTCAGAATGGCCATCACCAAAAAATCTACAAACACTAAATGCTGGAAAGTGTGTGGAGAAAAGGGAACCCTCTTGCACTGTTGCTGGGAATGTAAATTGATACAGCCAGTATGGACAACAGTATGGAGGTTCCTTAAAAAACTAAACATAGAACTAGCATAAGACCCAGCAATCCCACTACTGGGCATATACCCTGAGGAAACCATAATTCAAAAAGAGTCATGTACCAAAATGTTCATTGCAGCACTATTTACAATAGCCAGGACATGGACGCAACCTAAGTGTCCATCAACAGATGACTGGATAAAGAAGATGTGGCACATGTATACAATGTAATATTACTCAGCCATAAAAAGGAACGAAACTGAGTTATTTGTAGTGAGGTGGATGGGCCTAGAGACTGTCATACAGAGTGAAGTAACTCAGAAGGAGAAAAACAGTACCGTATGCTTACACATATATACGGAATCTTAAAAAAGAAAAAGAAAAAATAAAGATCAGAAGAACCTAGGGGAAAGACGGGAATAAAGATGCAAACCTACTAGAGCATGGACTTGAGGATACGGGGAGTGGTAAGGGTAAGCTAGGACAAAGTGAGAGGGTGGCCTGGACATATATACACTACCAAATGTAAAATAGATAGCTAGTGGGAAGCAGCTGCATAGCACAGGTAGATCAGCTCGGTGCTTTGTGACCACCTGGAGGGGTGGGATATGGTGGGTGGGAGGCAGGGTGATGCAAGAGATATGGGGGCATATGTATATGTATAACTGATTCACTTTGTTATAAAGCAGAAACTAATACACTATTTTAAAGCAATTATAGTCTAATTAAGATGTTAAAAGAAAAAAAAAGAGTTAGGTGAAGACCCTACTTTAGTAGGTTTATGATTGAGAAACTGACATAACCTAGAAAATGTCAGGGCCACTTATGTCTTCATTTCCTATTCTGCTGTTCTATACCTGCCCTATCGCAATGAATGCTTAGCTTTCCAAAATGGAAAAGGGAATGTAATCTTATTTAAGAGTAATAACTCAAATATTACTGTACTTCACCACGATCAAGGTGCTGACATAGTTTGAGTCCTCATGTAGTCCATTGGTGAACCACATTGCTTGTCCATGGCCACTCCTTCACCCCTACACACAGTCAGTTTCAAAATACCAGGCACAAAGTGGAGATCAAGACAAACAACAGACGCTAGAGAATCAACAGATGACAGGGGCAGAACACAACCCATTAATGGCACGTGGGCAATGTTTTCTTTTACTCCAGAGCCGACCACAAGATGAACATGTCCTAAGCTTCATTGTCCTTATGTATACGAAGCAGACAGCACTCTCCATTTACAAAGAGTGCAGATTGCAGATAAGGGATGTAAGTCCGTAGCAAGTGCATATACATAGTTAATGCAAGATAAATTAAAGCCATTATTGTTTCAAAAAGAAAAAAAATGTCCCATTAAAAAAATTAAACATCCAAAAAGGTGAAATAAGTTATTCCATTGATCCCATATATTTCCCAAGCAAGTTAGTAAGAATTTGCAAAATCTTCTCCCAATTGCCCCATATCCCATATCCAGTGCCTGCTCTTAGTGTCACAAACAACCCCCTCCATACACTCTTCCCTGTATCTTCCTCCCAAAGATAATTAGTATCATGCCTTCCTTCTTTTATAATTCTCTCTCCATGTTACCCATTATTCAGATTATCTACAAGAAAATAACAATGAACAGGAAAGAGGAGGGGCTCTCACTGAACAGGCTTGGAGTCCTCTCCCTTCCTCCAGCACCTGCAGCTCTCTCCTCTCAAGCTTTGCGAATCTCATGAGCCCAGCAAGCAAGCAGGCTTAGGCACTCTCCCTGGAGGATGAGGATGAGAGTACAGAAAGTTAAAATTCTCATTAGGGGTGGGAGGGAATGAATGTGGAGAAAGGCTGTGGCCCCCTCACATGTTATTTGATCTTACACTCATCACACTGGTGCTGGAAGGGCAAAATCTCCATAGGGTGTAGATACCAGGTCTTGGGCTCTGTTAACAACCTTGCACTAAAGTTATTTATTTTTCAGAATGGTCCTTGTTGCTTCCTCCTCCTCCTAAATGATTCACCTAAGGGACCTCAACTTATATTTAATGAAACTGTGCTCTTTTGAGATTCTCTCCTACATCTTAGTGTGACGTGCGTTTTACTTTGCCCTGAATTTATTTGTGGGTTATGATGGAGTCTACTGAGATGGAAAATATACTGGAGATGTTACTTCACATGTTCAGGACTTTGCCATTTTTAATGGGCTTTCCCAGAATCTCCATCTCCTCTTCCTACCCCACCTCTTCCTCCCCCTCCCCCTCCCCCTTTTCCTCCTCTCTTCCATTGCAACATGCTACATGTCTAATAAAAATAAAAGTTGGGTGTTTTTCTTTATTTATTTTTGGAAACCCAATCATTATCTTTACTCTCATTGAGACCTTATTTTCGAGGACTATTTTTACAAAGTGACTTTTACAGGCGATATTCTGTGCAACAGAGATTTTTCAATCACTGTGGTAGAATCCAGGATACTGGGTCTCAAAGGTGGAATTGCTAGGGAAAGTGTGTACGCCTAGCTGCTGCTGTTATCCTGACCTTATAAACCATCTTGCAGGTGCCTGTCTCTTTGGCCATCTCAAATTGCCACAGGAAGAGGTGATGACAGTTTGGTTTCACCCAGTCCCTTGAGTTATGAATAATTTTGCTAGACTCTTGTCATTTTCTGGCAGTTCTCATGAAGTTTGCTGAATTTGCAAACAAAGACAAAAGGCAAACAATGGTCTAAGCTGCTCTGAGATTGCCTCATTAAATTGCAGCCTGCCGGAAGCTTTCTGCTTATAGCAATGAACACATCTTAGCCTACAATGATGTCACCATCTAAAACCCTGTTCACATTGCTTGGAATGATAGAGCTGTCCCATGTGCAACTAAGCAAAAAAAGTTTAATTCATTAAACATGTAAGGAAGGAAAAAGGAAAGAAAAGAAAACTGCCCCAATTTTCAGGAAAGCTAATTTTCATCTTGCCTGCTGCTATATCAGCCTTGTCACCAATGAGCAGTATACCTGAGTTCTTCAAGACTCAGTTTAACCTCTGGAACTTGAGTACACTGACACCCTTTGTGTTTGGGGAATCCACTGAGTCCTGCACATGTCTCCTGTTCAGAGATGGAGTTGTGTGACATGTTCACCATAATCTTTTAAATTTCAGAAGTAGTATGCATTTGTGAGGTTATGGGAAAGCCCTTTAAAAATGGCAAAGTCCTGAACATGTGAAGTATGGTCCCAGGGTATTCTTCATCTCAGTAGCCTTCATTATAGCCCACAAACAAAAGCAGGGAAAAGTAAAACAAATGTCAGACTAAGATGTAGGAGACAATCTCAAAAGAATACAGTTTCATTAAATGTAAGTTGAGATCCCTTAGGTCAACAGTCTCCAATATTTTTGGCACCATAGACAGCGCAGGGGCGGGGGGGATTTTTTGGGCAGTAATGCAAGCGATGGGGAGAGGAAGATGAAGCTTTGCCCACTCGCCCATCGCTCACCTCCTGCTGTGTGGCCCGGTTCCTAACAGGCCACCGACCTGTAGCAGTCTGCGGCCACAGAGGTTGGGGACCCTGGCCTTAGGTGAATCATTTAGTCTCTGGAATTCAGTGTCCTCATACATAAATTATGACAAAATGGACAAATCTGTTATCCTCACAAGGTTACTGGGAGATTACAAGAGACTATTTTTATTTTAGATAATAAATGTATTAAAAATTATTTTAAATAAATCAAGAAAACTTGAAGTCTATGGCATTAGTTGTCCCAAGGGAAAAAGTGTCTAGTTATTGAAGAATTTTTCCCAAACAAACACTATCTGGATTCATAGCCTTCTAAATTGAGTTTAGCCTGTGCTCAATCTACTCATCTATAAAATGAGGTAATAAGACCTAACCCACAGGGTTAAATGTGAGGCTTAGTACAATAAAACAGTGGAGAATGTGTCTGGCATATCATATTTAATTAATAAACACTTGTTTCCTTTACATGTTTTAACTCCTATGGCATGGAATTCCATGTGATTGTAGACATAAAAAAATGACATTAAGATAAACATTTTTGACAAACAGCAGCACTAACAGCCAAAGAAGCAAGTATCCAGCCTCTAAGTTCTTGAATTCCAGAGGGAGACCAACCTCCTAGACAGGAGTGAACCAAGCCTCACCCAGGGCAGGGACCCTGTGTACAGCAGCCTCCGTCTTGACCTGTTTGATCATAACTTCTGAAGGAGACCTGGGCTTCCAGGGTGGAGAGAGTTGTGACAAAAGCATCATCACTAGCAACACCAAGAAGCTGCCTGAGCAGCAGTGCCCTCCTCTCCCTGGATTGTGCCCTCCCTGAAGATTACCCTTTGATCTTTCATTCTGCCCTTCTCTAAAGAACAGAAGATTCTTTCTATGAAGATACTAGCGAGTCACAAATCGGCCATCTCAAAACCTTCCTATGAAGCAAAAGAAAGTAGAAACTCACCCCTCCTTTCTCTCCTGAGGAGAGGTGCCCATACCCCATGTCTTTCTACAGAACAGAAAGTGGAGCTGCCTCTCCCAGGCCAGGAGAATGTACTCTCCTTATTTAAGCAGAGAGAGAGAAGCTACCCTACACCAAGTCAAGTAGACCCCTGGCCCAGAACAAAGCTAGCCTGTTCTGTGACCAGATGCCACTCCACACCCAAAACATGAGGTCCATCCCAGCCAGACACAGTACTTCCAATGGAACTGAACCCTCAGGGGGAAGCCCACTGACTGAATAGTACCCCCCCGAAACCTCCCACATATAATCTGAACTAGATATGCCTTCCTGACCTGCGGCAAGTGGCATGTGAGGCTGGCAGCTTGTCCCAGACTGGCCTCTCCCGCCTTCATCCTCCATGTCCTTCTATGGACCAGATGTTTCTATTGCTGCTGCTGATGATGATACTGAACAAACCATCTGGACCACATAGAAATTATGAGAGAAAGTGCCCTGAGGCCAGGTTTATGATAAGACTGAAGCTCAATGGTGGTGCTGGTAGTGGTAACTCTCTCCCCTTGAGGAAGCATCCTCTTGCCTCCAGCCACAACCACCCACTCGACATTACCTAGGGCCCCAGTTACCTTTTTTCTCATGGGTACCCATACTGATCAATGTCAGGACAATTACTTCCTGAGATACACCCTATGTTTACAGCCACTAGGGCACCGATCCCAATCAGAGGTAGATGTAGGCTCTCAGCCAGCCAGAGAAAGAGAGAATTGCTGTTGTCAAGGGCACCACCACAGCTGCTATGGAAGGCTGAGACGATGCCCTCGATCATCTGTAGCAGACTCTAAGGCCCCAAGCACTTCTATATCCATCCACACTCCCAGCCCCTGAGATGTATTACTTCAAGTATGACAACAACATGTTGACCTTTGACTCCAGCTGAGTCAATCCCAACCTCATGGACCAGCTTTGTGGCAAGCAAAGTGTTCTCACCAAATATAAAGAAATTCTGGGTGATCAGAAACATAACTACTCACTGTGGTGACTAGCCCCTTCTAGAGCAACTCTGCTTTGCTGAGGTGGAGAAAGAAGCCTTCATTGATGACCTGCATTGTCCCCAAAGTGACCTCAAAGTCACCTTGTCTTGTTCTCTGTTCTAGAGAAAAAGTTCTAAGCAAAGTTCTAGAGATGAATGGGAAACTGCTCAAATAACCCCACTGTCTGAGAAATGTGATTTGGTGGCCAGATATATGGACATGACTGTGGCCAAGGGGAACAGGGGCCAACTCAGGGAACACCTGTCTCTCCCACCCCATAACCTAGGAAGAGTGATTCATATACAGAGATGTGGGGTCAGACGGAGGGGAATCCCACCTCATATCATCCACCTCCTCAAATACTCACTACAATAAATCATTCTTCGAAAAACCATTAGGCTTTAAAAGATATGCTGTACTATGTATTTTTGGAGAGCATTTGGTGAGAAATAGCTAGAAAAATGTCTTATTGGTACAGAAAAACAAGGTTTTATTTGCTGCGAAATGTGTGTCTAAACTTTGAGGTCTCCAAATATCATGCTATGATTTCTAACATCTCTCTCTTGAAAACATCATTTTCCAGTAGGTCTTTGTCACTGTGGTCCCATTTAGCCAGTGAGCACTTCTTTTCAGCCAAGGTTGGTAACAGAACTGGCATGAAGAAGTCACAGCTACAACATTAGCTCTCAGTGAAAATGACCTTGAAGACAAAGCTCCAGGCAGCATGACGACTTTCCTCTCAGTAAACATTTTTACAAATCATGTTTATACATGCCACTCTTCACCGTCATTGCAGGGAACACTGAACCTGTATCTATTTCTCTCCAGATTATTCAAAGACTATTATGGTTGCTTATTGATGGATTAGACAAGAGGTCTTGGTTTTCTAAAAGTAAGAAAAGAGCAATTTGGTGTGAGTTCTTTGCTTCCTGCTCTATCCACACTTTTCTTATTTACCTTTGAGGACAATAAGAAAATCAAGTTAGACAGCTAGACCCAAACTGTGTGTCCTATGTAACAGCATATCTCAGCCTTGAGTCTGGAGAGTAGGAATATAGTTCTTGGAGGAAAATTAGAATCTTCCCTGGGAGCTATTAATTCAATATACAAATTGTTATAATAAAATTGAGGTTATATTGTTGACTAAAATTTCCCTACTACACATGAAAATTCTTCTACTATTAAGAGAAGAGGGGTTGGGTTTATTTGTACTTATAACTTGTATTTGTAACATAAAGTGGGTACACATATTGAGTAAATTATTAAGCAACGAAAATCAGTGATTGAGTACAGAGTACCCCATGAGGACAGCTACATCAGAAACTAGAAAATCATGACCTTAGTGCTCAAGCCATGGAAGCATCAAAAGCTTTAGTTCAGTATATAAAACATATCTATGCATGTGTGATTTAGATAGAAACATGGGAAAATTCAGAAGAAAAGTAACCAATAACATATGTCAAATTTCAATATGCCACAGTGTTTGTATAAGAAACATGCTTTAAAACTTTAGTCAAAAATTATCCACTCATGTATTTCCAATGTGTTTGCATATGTTTGTGTGAGCCAAACTAATTTCAGATTTTGTGTTGTAGTATTTAAATCCCAAATACAAGAATGTGTTCATATACTGATGTATTGAGTCTGAAAATATAATATATGGTATATAATTTTTAAAAAAAGAGTGAAAGGAACACCACAAAGGGAATCAGTTGAAGTAATGCGAGTTAAGAATGCAGAGGGCATCTCAAGGAAGGAATACAAAGTTGGGGTCAGACCAAATTCACCTAGTATCCCAGTGCCATTACTTATAAATGGCATGACCTTTGGTAGGTTTACTTACGATTTCTAAAATTAATCTCTTTGAGATTCAGTCGATTTCCTCATTCGAAAAATGGTAGTAATAGAGGTGATTGTCAGAATAAGTTGAGATATGTTTACTTCTTTTAATACAATTTAATAATATATAATAAGTTTGAAGACATACAGGTTTACCTCAGAGATATTCAGTTCCAGACTGCTACAATAAAGCGAAAATCACAATAAAGTAAGTCACATGAATTTATTTTAGTTTCCAAGTGCATATAAAAGTTATGTTTACACTATACTGTAGTCTATTAAGTGTGCAATAGCATTATGTCTAAAAAAAGTGTAGATACCTTAATTTAAAAATACTTTATGGCTAAAAAATGCTAACCATCATCTGAGCCTTCAGCAAGTTGTAATCTTTTTTGCAATAGTAACATCAAAGATCACTGATCACAGATTATCACAACAAATATAATAATAATGAAAAACTTTGAATTATTGAAAGATTACCAAAATGTTACACAGACATGTGAAGTGAGCAAATGCTATTGGAAAAATGGTGCCAATAGACTTGTTTAACCAAGGGTTGCCACAAACCTTCCATTTGTAAAAAATGCAATGTCTGTGAAGTGTGATAATGTGAAGCACAATAAAATAAGGTACTGATGTATTAATTTTATCTTTACTATTAATCCCACCTATTGAACACCAACTATTTGTCAGGTGCTATGATAGATCCTTGACATATGATCCTTTCTTTACTCCTCTGATAGTAGCCATTTTCCTCTCCCAAGCTAATTTCAATAGGATCATACACATACATTGACTTAAACTATAGATGACCAACTTGCCTTAATTTGCCCAGAACTTTCCAATTTTACACTGTAAGTCCTATGTTCCTAGAAACCCCTCTTTCCCAGGCAAACCAGGATAGTTGGCATATTAGTTGCCTAGGGCTGCCATAACAAAATACCACAGACTGGGTTGCTTAAACAATAGGAATTTATTTTCTCACAGTTCTGGAAGCCAGAACACCAAGATCAAGGTATTGATAGGTTTTCTTCTGAGGCCTCACTCCGTGGCTTGCAGATGGTCACCCTCTCACCGTATCCTCATATGACATTTCCTCTCTATGTGTACATCCCTGGTGGTTCTCTGTGGGTCCAAATTCCCTCTTCTTATAAGGACACCTGTCAGATTGAATTAAGGACCCATGCTAAGGACTTTATTTTAACTTAATCACTGCTTTAAAGGCCTTATCTCCAGATACGGTCACATTCTGAGGTGCTGGACTTATGCATTAAACATACGAACTTTGGGGAGCCACAGTTTAGCCCATAACAGTTTGTTACCTTAGTTAAGCTTCATACAGTCTCTGTTATTCAACAAACATTCTTTAAGCACTTACTTTGAGCCAGGACATGTGCTTAATTATTCCACCCAACATCTGAAGCCAGCCATCCATGCAGCTCCTATTCTCATTATCCCATGAAAAATGAGAAGGTAAGTACTTGAACAAAAAGTAGAAAATAAAATGACCATTATTTTCATGGAGGCCTGAGCATTACATGTGAATTGTTGAATCACTTTAGGGGGAGACATCTTTGACCATATGAGAGAAAAAATCATAGATGTGATGAGAACGAAGAAGTCAATTTTGTTTAGATTGGACCATTGGAAATAAATGATACTTTATCATTTTGACCTACACAAACAGAAATTTCACCTATTTCATAGAGCAGAGTCTTCTTGCAGTAAATATCTCAGTTCATAGTAATTCTGCCTTCTCTGGGGATAGCCCTCACATGTCAGTGGCCATGTTACTACTTAAATGACAATCCGCCTCATGGCCATATTTGATGGATGAAGGGTATGCACTTAATCCAGTCTGATCCACTTAGATATCCAATGAAGAGCAGGGAGGCACAAAGAGACAGAAAGTCATAAAGCTGAGTCAGGTTAATGACAGGCTTCCAGGTAGAAGATTCAAGTGTCTCTGCTGTTCCAAGTTAGAATCTCCCTGGTTACTTTCCTTCCCAAGTTGTTGATACCCTCTCCTATTCCACCAGATACTTGAACATCCTTCCAAATATTTGCTTTTTTTTCTTAAACTAACCAGGGTCAGATTTTATCACTCAAAATAAAATGACATAAATAAAAACAGATCTGTTCTAATACAGGCGTCCTGCTTGAGTTCTCTGAACTTGAATCCCTTATGCTTGGCCACCATTTTATCACAGTGCTAGTAAAGTCCTAGTCAAAGAAGAGGAGTTTAATAAACATTGAAAGGATAGAGAAATAAATGAATGAGTGAAGAAATAAAATATATTTAAATAAATTAAATGCAAAATTTTGCTCTCACTTTTTTTATCTTCACTTGGGAGACAAAAGATGCATGGTTTTTAGTTGATTCTAAAATCAATTCCTGTCCCAAGAAATTTGGCAAGATCTCACTTAGAGAGTAATCAGAAGAGCATGGGATTAAGTGTCCTGAAATCATTTGCTAATAACCTCAGACATAGGAGGTATTGTGAACCTAGCCTTACCTTTGAAAGCCCCAGCACAGAAAACTGGGAAAAATAAAGGCTTGAGCATATCTGAACAAATTAGAACTCTGGCTTCTTCTAACGTCCCTTTTCACAAGTATTTGGCCTTCCAAATGTCCAATGAAACATGTCTGTCTTTTGGCATTACCTTAAAAGGCCAGTCTTGACAATGACTTATGAGAGGACCCAATAAAATAAATGTTTTCCCATATAAATTTGAAATCAACTGAGATAGAGTTAGAAATAAGGTCAAGGGAAATGAAAATCTTTTCTCAGAGACAATTAAAAGCTGTTTAGGTGGATGTGGCTAACTGTGAAAGTACAGTGCCTAATAACATTAGGATGACCCTCCCAAACAGACACAAGCAGTTCTTGCTGGGGGTGAGGTCTTTACCAGACTTCTTGCAGGGCCTCTGCTGCACCACAACACACATGCTCTATTGATGGGCAGACTCCTAAAAGGAGGGAAGAGAAAAGGACTGAGTTGAAACTAACAATGGGGAAATTGTGGAGAGTGGAAAGGGAACAGGAAGTTCCTGTGAATGTGTTTCCCTCCACTTGGAAACAAACAAGCACGGGAAAAGAAAGTTCCTCATAAAAATAGTGCAACTGCTGTGTTGATATTTTTTGAGGGGTAAAGAGGTATGGTATAGAGAGGATGTGAAGGCTTTAAAAAAAATAGATCTAGAATCAAATTATAACCATGCCACTTAAATCTTTGATAAGTTACCTGACCTCTCTGAGTACAGATTCTACATCTGTAGAAGCAATCAGTCTACACTCTTACACAGATTATGACAACATAACATGAGTGTGACAAATGTGCTGAACATTTTTCCTGGCACAGTATTCAAATAAAATCCTTGAAAAATAGGGCTTCCCTGGTGGCGCAGTGGTTGAGAGTCCGCCTGCCGATGCAGGGGATGCGGGTTTGTGCCCCGGTCTGGGAAGATCCCACATGCCGCGGAGAGACTGGGCCCGTGAGCCATGGCCGCTGGGCCTGCGCGTCCAGAGCCTGTGCTCTGCAATGGGAGAGGCCACAACAGTGAGAGGCCCGCATACCACAAAAAAAAAAAAAAAAAAAAAAAATTCTTGAAAAATAAAAGGAAAATAATGAAGTTATAGTATCAGAAAGCCTATGACATAGCAGGGAGAAAAATGGAAGCTCAGTGCCTGAATCAAAGTTACTATTAATGGCAGGAAGATGTAATAAGAATTTATTATGCACCAGGAAATATATTGCACAATTTATATTCCTTGTCTTATTTAAAAGAGATACTAACCATAGGGTATGAGTAGTGATATGCACCCCTTTACACAGAAATGAAAACTAAGGACTGAAATGGCTACATAACTTAAGGTCAGTCAAGTGGGTAAGCAAGAAATTCAAACCCATGTTGTCTGGGTTCAAAGACTGTATCTTTAACTGTGATGGTATATTGTCTCCCCATACTCAATGAGGAAATAAAAGATGCATAAATGAATGGGACGGAGGACCCTCCAGGAAGCAATGGGTCATCGATTTCAGCTCAGGCACTAAGGACCTTGATCATCTTCATACTCTTGCCCAAGGCAGACTCCCACATGAAAGTTTCTTTTCCTCTTTGACCCTGGCAAGGCTACACCTGCAATGATGGATTAAACTTTGAACATTGAAAGAACTCAACAAACAGCTCCAAGAATAACAGTTCAGGTGAGTAGAAAGACTGATTCATAACAGGAATTTTAAAAAGGAATGAGTTTCAAAGATATTTCAAATCTTAGCCAAGTGACAAGAAAAAGAAGACCTGATTGTTATCTGTGCATATTTAAGGAAAAGAAGAATGACTGGAATGTATAATATTAGTTTCTCTTTTTTTCTTTACTTTTTTTAAAATTATGTTTAAGAAGCTAAGGTAAATCCAGGAAAGAGATCACAGAGGGACTAGACTTCGAAAAATGCCTTTAGATATTTAGGGCTGGACCCAGAGCTAAGATTTGGCAAAGCTCTCACGGAAAAAAGAATAATGATCCAAAGGCTGGGGAAATATCCCTCAGTTTCCTCTTAAGGATTTTGTCATGTTCAAAGTGGATAAAGAAGGCTAAGTCCTAAGTCAATAGCAGGCTTATATAAGTAGTACACTGTTGGCAGGGGTGAGAAAAAGAGAACAGCTAAGACATCCTGAAAGTTATTCTCTTTCCTCCAAGGGAACAGGTTTAAGTGACAGAAAACTGACATTGAGTATAATATCCAGTTCAAGTAAACTATTATGAATTCATTATTATGAGAAATCAGGGAAATTTGAAGGTAAATGCTTCCCATGGGTGTATCTGGGAAAAGGAGAATGTAAAACCTCTAGCAAATAGATCAACACAGATTTGTGTCTACATAATGTTTGACATCATATTATTCGTTCAAGAATAATAATGATCATTTTGTTGAAATTTGATTTGTACCCAGTGTAGTGGGAAACACATAAAAAAAATCTCAGTGCAGAAAAGGCAAAGCAACATGCTCAGCTCTGTGGAGTTGTTTTTATTTTCTAAACCTGTCATTATCAACTTGGTTGCTTATCAGCCAATTTTCAGGAAACTAAACACTATAGTTGGGTTCTAAATTTGAAGGGCGGTTTTGATGCTGAATTTCTATGTAGTTGATTGCATTATTTTGCTTAAATATTCACTGATCTTAATCTTGCCCACCCATACAAGGCCCTTTCTTGGTGCCTTCTTTTAGGAGGAACAAAAATTGAGGAAGAAAGCATTGTTTCTTGGGGGATAGACTCAAATACATATTACATTGTTTTTAATGGGTCATTAGGTAAAAACTCAACTCCAGAAGGTAACTCAGAAGCACTTCCAACAACTACTTGTATTTTTACTCAGGATACTATGAAACAATACCAAAATATTAGCTTGTACTGATTCCTCAGCTCTCAGTTGTTGATATTTTTCTTCTTAAAAAATGTCAATGATTTAAGCAGGATTTCTATCCCTAAATATTAGGAAGTTGTTTTTTTTTGTTTTGTTTTGTTTTGTTTTGGTGTGGGGGTGATTATCATCCATAGACAAACACATGTGCATCACCTGGTCACTTATTCTAATTCTTGAGGTGACAACTCCCTAACTCAATTTACTTCTGAGTTCACAGTTGGTGATGAAATTCAGTTACAGTTGCTTCTTTCACACTTAAAGCACTGATATTTGGAATTTTGATAGTTCCTAACAGAAGTAATACAAACCATAATACAAGTGAAACTTCTCAAGTTACAGTATAAGATGCAGAGATACACCACCTCTTATAAAAATTCTCAGGGGAATGTATTAGACATTTGTGTTCCTATGGTATGCACACCCCAAGACAGACTCCCACATGGTGTTCATGAATAAGGAAGGACAAAGTATCTTGATAAATGCCTAAGAAGCAGAATTATCCAAACACCTTCTAGCATCCTTTATGAATAAGAATAATTGATCATCAGTGTAAACCAACAAAGTTACATTCAGATGTTAATTTTATAAATAATGCTTATTGTATCATTTAGAAAGAAGTAGGTTATGCTGCCATAACAAATAACCCCCAAATTTCGGTGGTTTAAAGCAATAAAATAGTTGTTTGTTGTCCAGGAACCATTGTAGTTTGGCAAGGATAGGATCCTCCTCTGTTTCTGATATAGTTAGAATGCAGGGTTGGATAAAGTCTCACCATGTAGAAGATCACCTTGCTCCATAGCACAGAAAAGGGCAATATGGAGAATCACATCCCAGATAGTAAATTCTTCTGCCCAGAGGAGATGTGTATTTTATTGACCTAGATAAGTGGTCTAAACATGTCTAAACTTGAATGCATGGAGGAACTAAAATCTGACCATGTGCTTAGAGGAAGAGAACCAGAAATACTAGTGAGCAGAATTTGTATCCTACTTACAAAAAGAGTGTTATTCAATCGTTTGAGGGAAGCTATGGAACTCTCTTCAGTGTAAAACTCATTAGGTTTATGACAATCTTCCATTTAATTGTAGACTGTTTTGTTGGCTCTCCATTTATTTATTGCAATTTATTTATCTTTTTAAAAAATTAAGCATCTCCTTAATTCCAAGTCTATATGAGACTTCATGGATTTAAGTAGAAGATTTCTGCTCTCTATTTGCTCAATTTTTTAGGTAAGCTCAGGCTTCTCTAAAAGCAAAATATATCCAACTCAGGAGAAAAGCTAATCTGGGTAGGTTTTCTGAGGGACATAACATTAGAGTAAACTTTTATAGCATGGGGAGATGTTACAAAAGCACCTGGATGGGGCTTCCCTGGTGGCACAGTGGTTGAGAGTCCGCCTGCTGATGCAGAGGACACGGGTTCATGTCCCGGTCCGGGAAGATCCCACATGCCGCCAGAGCAGTTAGGGTTAGGCCCGTGAGCCATGGCCGCTAAGCCCATGCATCTGGAGCCTGTGCTCCGCGACAGGAGAGGCCACAACAGTGAGAGGCCCATGTACCGCAAAAAAAAAAAAAAAAAGCACCTGGATGGAGAAGTGACAGAAGCATCTGTATTCCAGTCCAGAAAAATGTATGTTCCAGATACTTGTAGGCAGATTCTTGGGAGGTATTAATTAAAAGCTCACACTTTTTGTCTCAAGTAAAACTTGAAAAAATTAGAAAAATTGTAAGGCTATATTTACTATTTTAGAGGTCAGAGATTCAGATTTCTTACAAGTACACACAAGGAAGCAAGAGATGGTAAGCATTCATCACTAAATTGCATATCTGAAAGGATGGTGGATGGGTGGATGGTGTCTTGCAGAAGGTTTTGATATGCACAGAGGTTTCACCAAGGAATGTGAACCAAATCCATCTAAAGAACTTAGAGCTTGCCCTGAAGCCTTAAAATAACTTTCTCCTGTTTTCAATACCTCCTGCTTTCCCTGAAACCACTGTCAGAATGTTGAAAAGTCAGACTTCACTTGCAGAAAGAAAGAAAATATAGATAGTTGAGAGTGTAAGGAAGTCTGTTGGATAAGGATTTATTTGAATAATTACTATTTTATGTTATAAATATCTGAACACTGGTCTGTCTCCTTTTTTCCTGTAAGACCACTGCCCTATTTGAATAAGAGGTGAGTACTTCAGAGTGCCACTAAGCACTAATATATGTTTTCACCACTGAGGACTTGAAACTTTATTGAGAATACATGGAAAGCAGTCAAAAGAATATGGCTTTTAGAGACTTTCTAATTTTGAACCCAAGCACCATGAAAGCATATTATTTATCATTGCTGAATTCTTATTTCCTCAACTATACGATGGAACAAATAACTACAGCAGAAATGTGGGAGGGTTAAATTAGATTAATCAAAGATTAATATTCCACATCAGTAACAATCTCCTCAGTATTATATTGACATTATCTTTTTCTGAACTCCTATAGAGGGAATACTTGGTTCCATTTAATTTAACATGCCATTATATACACTCAGCAGCATACCATCCTACAAAGCATTTCATGGTGTTTTACAATTAACAGAATCTTGCATGCATTATTTTATATTCATGACCTTTACCCTTGCCACTCTCTGTGGACAAGCTGTTGTCATCATCACATCCATTCACAGTTGCACAAACATGCCAAGTCATAATGATTATAAATGACAGAGTAGGATTCATCAGAAAACCTGGAATTCAGCTCGAATTCTGACAAAAGCTGCTGCCTGATCTTAGAAAACTCACTGGCTTTTGAGTCTCAATTTTTTCATCTCTAAAATAGGTATAATTATGATTTAACTATCTCATACAGTTGGTGAGAATATTAAGCAATAAAAAATATAAAGCAATTGTTCAAGGTATATTGGTTCTCTTCCTTGAAATCTTGTATTTTGCTCTGTAGTCTAAAGTTTATTACCTTTTTTATGCTATTGTCTGTTTTATCAAACTTCATGGACCAAGGAAAGGACTGTCCAAGAAATAAAATGTGATCACAGGAAATGTATATTTACACATTGTGCTTACATCTATATGTGAATATATATATATATATGTATATATATTTAATATAGTTATATAAAATAGTTCACATACATTTGTATATAAATTACATAGCAGTATTCACATTAGTATTAATATAAATATAATAAAATTCATATTATTAGTTAGGATGATTATAAAATTTACCATGATACAGATTATATATAACAATATGAATTATGGATATACAATGCATATTTGAATATGGACATTTTGATATACTATGTTAAGTATATAGTATGCACAAGATGTGCCTATATTTTTTACACTTATCAGGACATTTTGGCATAGTTGGACTACAACAGGGCATAGGTTATATATGCAAAAAAATAAGCATGACTATTGTACTAACACTGGAGTTGAATATTGCTGAAGGGAGGGGATACAAACATCATTCGCCCCTACTCCCAGGCATACACACACATACACACAGAAACACGCACACACACCCCACCACAAAAACCAACAGTATTTATTTGTTAACAAAGATTTACTTGAATGCAGAAAGGCTTCCTAAGATAAACAGAACCAATGTCCAGAACCTTATCTGACCAAATGGCAGCTCATCTGGCCACCTGTCCTGCGGAAGCCTCTGAGGTTCAGATTTCTGCAATGATGACTAGGGGTGCCTCTGGTGGGTAGAATAATGACCCCCCAAGTTATCTATGTACTAATGCTAAATGCCTGTGAATAAGGAATAAGTTACCTTATATGGAAAAAAAAGATCTTGTAGATGTGATAAGAATCTTGGAATGCAATATTATACTGGGTTCTTTAGATGGGCCCAGTGTAATGACAAGGGTCCTTATAAGTGAAAGAGGGAAGCAGCAGAGTCAGAGTCAGAGTGATGTGGACTCAAGCCAAGGAATGTGCACAGCTCTATAAGCTAGAAAAGGCAAGGCACAGACTCTCCCTTAAAGCGTCCAGAAGAAACACAGTTCTCCTAACACCTTGATTTTAATCCCATAAGACACATTACAGACATCTGATCATGGAGATTTTAAGGCAATAAATGTATGCTGTTTTAAGCCACTCATTGTGTCAATATGTTACAACAGCAACAGGAAACTAATACAGTGCTCTTTTCCTCTGGCACCAATGTTGCTTGGCCAGAGTCTCACTGTTGCAGGGATTACTCTCAGAAAATGCTCATTTATGCTTTGGTCTAAACCAAAGTGTGTTAAAGCTTCCCTGGCCTTTTGTGGCCTAGAAAATTACTGCCTATTGCCCCTAACATTTCACGCATTGTGAGTGTGTGCAACCTACAGATGTCTGTTTCACTCCTAGCTCACTGTTTCTAGGTCTGCAACATGAACCTTTGGGGAAAATGGGCTGAAGAAAATATGCATAACAGACACCATGTTACAAGAATAATCAGCCTCTCTTCTCCTGTCCCAGTTAAGCCCACAGACCACATCTATTTGTCCAATACCATATCACCAATAGTGTCTGACTCATGGTGAAACTTAATACACATTTATAGACTGACAGCACAATCCTGGGCCAGCCTTCTGCAAATACACACCATCTTCCCTAAATTCCTCATAACACCACCAAGGGCTTGCTCCTTGCCTCAACAATTACCCTTCCAGGCTACTCCTACACAAGACATAAGAATGTGGACTTCTCTTCCAAGCATCCTAAACTAAACATGTTGTGGGTTGAATTATGTCCCTACAAAAGATGAAGTCCTAACCCCAGGTACCTGTGAATGTGACCTGATTTAGAAATAGGATCTTTACCTAATACAAGAAATCAATTCAATATGAGGTCATATTGGATCACAGTAGGCCATAATCCAATGACTGTTGTCTTACAAGAAGAGGGAAATTTGGATCCAGATGTAAAGGGAAGGCAACATTGTGAAGGAAGTCAGGGGCAAAGATTGGAGTTATGCTGCCACAAGCCAAGGAATGCCAAGGACTGTCAGAAACCACTGAAGAGAGGATCTAGAAGAAAGACATGAAACAGTTTCTCCCTGAGGGTTTCCTGAAAGGACCAACCCTGCTGGCATCTTGATTTCAGATTCTGGCCCTGTACTGTAAGGAAATACATTTCTGTTGCTTTAAACCACCGAATGTGTGGTAATTTGCTGCATCAGTCCAAAGAAATGAATAGGGTAAAGATAGTAGCTATGCTACTCAGTATAATTCTACATCCATCCACATGCACAAACCACTGCACTTTCTTGTTGATTTAGGTTGACAAAGATGAATCTATTTTGCCATCCCAGCAGGAGGGGATCCTGTGCACACTCCCCTGCCTGGCAGAGTCCCCACTGGGGTAATCTGCATGCATTGACATCATCTGGTTATAAAGTGAAAGTTAACATGGCAGCACAGCGGTGTTCCCGTTAACTACTGATTTGTTTTCCCATTTGTGTAAATACGAACTGAACTATCTGCGAAGCCAGGAGAAAGAAACCTCATCAGGGATTCTTATAGGTTGTGTAAGTGTTTCCGACACCTGGGCCTCTCTGTACATACAGAATCCTATATCTGAGCTGCTTATTTTCTTTTGCAAACAAAACGTTCAAAATTCTTAGCACACGATTGTCATCTGAATCCCTCAGGGAAATAAACATTATGCACTAAAAATAAAACCAACTACCCTGCAATTCAGGGACCCAATTCATACTACTGCCTCAGTCTGACAAAAGCAGGGTGGTCTATGGTCACAAAACCTGGGCAGTGAGAATATATTCTAGAGTTATCCTAAACTACCCTCAAAGTCTCAAAACCAGGTATAAACATGGCAGTGTCCAACACCCTAGGCTACCCAGTGAAGGGTATTTTTGAAATCTTTCCCCTTTATAACAACAATCTGTCAGTCCAGGGGCCATTTGTATTTCTTCCTTGGTCTTAATTGAATTCAGAGAATTAGTGAGATGCCAAAGAGCAGGATTTCAATCAGATAAGGAATGACTGAAGCCATATAAAGTATAGGTCTTGGGAAAAAAACCTGGGAAAACAGAGAAGGTCATATTTCTCCAATTGCAATAACATTTCTTAGAACATGGAGATTCTAGGAGAAATCTAGTATCCTCTCTTTGCAAGTCATCAAATCCAACTTCCAGGGGGATTGGGGATATATTGTTTAAGGGTACAAACTTGCAGCCAGTAGATAAATGAGTCCTGGAGATCTAAACACAGTGTAATGATTATAAACAACAATGTTGCATTATACTTCAAAGTTGCTAAGAAACTAGATCTTGTTACCACCACACAAAAGAAACAATAATTATGTGAAGTGATAGAAGTATTGGTTAGTGCTATGGTGGTAATCATATTGCAATATATAAATGTATCAAATCAATACTTTGCATACCTTAAACTTACATGCCCTGTGTCAATTATATCTCAATTTAAAAAAAAATCCAATTTCCAATACCCTGTGATTATTCATTCAAGACCACATTTGAATGTCTTACTCACTCTGAGTAAAGGAGGCCAGGCACAACTAAGATGTACAATATGCTGTCCCTGTACTCACGGTGATGACAATCTAATGAACAAGCTCTCACTGGAAGGTCTGCTTTGGAGTCTGAGAAATAGTTAGCAATTGGCAGCCAAAATATCTACATCTATTTTCTACCTCTGACACTAATAGTTATCTGTGTTGTAGTCCCCATATCTCTTAAAGCTCAGTTACATTAATATCAAAATGGGGAAACTTACTCGGGTTCCATTAGAACCTGGTTGGCTGATATCTTCATTGAGCAGAGTTGCCCACTCTCCCTGTACCACCAGCCTAACTCCACCCTCTTATATAATGGAGAAATAAACTTCTCTTGCTTGAGATTTTGTAATTTTTGTCTCTGTTATATAAGCTTAACCCATCCCTACCTATGCCCCCTTCTTGCCTCCATGTGGCATTATCCTGTTCTTGTGTCAGGGAAGATTATGTTTTAGGATACACAATTTATCTCAATGATATCAATAACAACACTTCATGTCAAGGATTGTATTTGCAAGGATTGTACGCTGAATGGTACATCATAATAATAGGTAATACCTTTCCTGTATAAATTTTGACACTTTGAAAAGATGGATAAATAATAAAGTTATATAATATGCTATAAAAAAATGGGGCAACTTTGCCTTTCTTACATTCTCATTAAGAAGATAAAGCACATGAGACCATTTTGAAATTCAAATCATCTAACAAGTGTAACCTACATTTGTTACAGTTTTTTGATAAAGAGTGCTTTAGTATCTTCCCGAGTCCTTTGAAGCTCATAGTTTCATTCCAGACAGCTCTGAACGTGAGGCTTTCTATTCTTATCTCATAGCTTGGCTCTCCTTGGAGGATAGATAATATTCTTGTGCCACACAAATCTTAAAATTAGACTGAATATTTTTACAAGTACCTCAAAAAGGAAAGAGAAAGCTAAATGTTAGTGAGAAATGAAGATTTTACTAAAGATTCCATAGGGAAGATGAAGAGAAAATTCACATCACTCACTACAGAGCAAAGAACTGTACAATTGTCCCTTAAATATTTCTGTTACCTTGGAAAACCTCTCTCTGGACAAATGGGTAAACTTTACTCTTCATATATTGCCTTTGTCTCTTTCTTTGTCTCTCTTGTCTTTACTCAAACTCTTTATTTTCTTGTTTTCTGGAGAGTATCCTAAATATATATGTGTGTGTATATATATATATATATAAAATATATATATTATATATATATATACACACACAGAGAGAAAGTATAATTAACATACCATATAATTCATTTATTAAGTGGTGTAATTTAATATTTTTGGTATAATCACAAGGTTGTGCAACCATTACCACCATCTAATTTAGACCATTTATTGCCACAAGAACTCCCATACCCATTAGTATTCTCTCTCTATGACCCTTCACCACACCACACTCCCCACACAGCCCCTAATCTATTGTCTCTCTCTGTCCAGATTTACTAACACTGGACCTTTCATGTAAGTGGAATCATACAATATATAGTTGTTTGTAACTGGCTTTTTTATTGTCAAGTAATATTCTACTGTATGGATATACCACACTGTATTTAGCCATTCATCATTTATGGACATTTGGGTCATTTCCAATTTCTGGCTATTATGAATAATGCTGCTATGAACATTCATATACAAGTTTTCGTGTGAACATATGTTTTTATCTTCTTAGGTAAATACTTAGGAGTGGAATTGCTAGATCTGAGGGTAACTTTATGTTTGCCATTCTGAGAAATGGCCAAACTGTTTCCTAAAACAGCTGCACAATTTTACATCCCCACCAGCAATACATGAGGGTTCCAATTTCTCCACATCTTCATCAATACTCATATATCTTTTGATGTATTAGTGGATTGGAAGTAGAACCTCATCATGGTTTTTAATCTGCATTTTCCTAATGACTAATGATGTCAATCAGCATTTTGTGTACTTATTAACCATTTGTAAATATACTTTGGAGAAATATCTATCAAAATATTTTGCCCTTTATCCTAGTCTGTTCAGGCCACTATAACAAAAATAACATAGACAGAGTGACAAACAACAAACATTTATTTTTCACAGTCTAGCATCTGGGAAGTCCAAGATGAAGGTACTAGCAGATTCAGTGTCTGGGGAGGAACTGCTTCTTGTTCACAGACAGCCAATTTCTCTCATTGCATCCTCACATGTTACAAGAGGCAAGGCACTCTCTGGAGTCTCTTTTATCAGGGCACTAATCCCACTCATGAGGGCTCCATTTTCATGATCAGCTTAACTCCCAAAGGTCTCACCTCCAAATATCAACACATTGGGAATTAGTTGTCAACATGTGAATTTTGGAGGGACATTAACATTCAGTCTGTAAAAATGATAATTTGATTTATTTATCTTTTTGTTATTGAGTTATAAGAGATTTTTTAATGTAAAACTCCTTTATCAGATGTATAATTTGCCAACGTTTTCTCCCATTTTGTGATTTGTTTTTCCTTTCTCAATACTAGTGTTTTCTGAACAAATGTTCACATTTTGATGTAGTCCAATTTATCTATTTTTTGGTCACTTGTGCTTTTGGTGTTATATCTAACAATTTACAGCCTAATCCAAAGTCACAAAGATTTACTGCTATGTGTTCTTTTAAGAGTTTTATAATTTGTCCATGGTATGTGGAAAACACCCAACCTCATTATTTTGTATGTAAATAACCATTTTTCTCAGCATCATTAATTTAAAAAACTATTCTATCCCCATTGAATTTCAGATCCCTTGTTGAAAAATAATTAACCATAAATGTACGGTTTTAGTTCTTGTTTTTTAATTTTGTTCCATTGACCTATATGCCTATCCTCATGCCAGTTCTACACTGTATTGATTATAATTGCTTTACAGTAGGTTTTGAAGTTAAGAAGTGTGAATCTTCCTGCTTCACTCTTCCTTTCCTAGTTTCCTAAAGTGAAAGTTTACATTACAAATTTGAGATCATTCTTTTTAAAATATAGGTATTTATAGCTATAAATTTCTTTCTGAGCACTACTTTTACTGTATCCCATAAGTTCTGATGTGTTGTTGTTTTCATTCATCTCTAGATATTTTCTAATTTTCCTTGTGATTTCTTCTTTAAACCATTGGTTATTTAGAATTGTGTTAATTCCCAAAGTATTTGTGAATTTCTCAAATTCCATTCTGTTACTGATTTCTAATTTTATTCCACTGTGGTCAGAATACATACTGTGTATAATTTTAATGCTTTTACATTGAATGAGGTTTTACATGTTCTATTCTGGTGAATGTTCTATGTTATACTATAATATGTTGCATGGAGCTCTCTACAGATGTTTATTATACTTATTTGATTTACAGTGTTATTTAAGACTTTCATTTTCTTGCTTATCCTCTGCCTAGTTGTCCTGTCCATTATTGAACAAAGGGTATTAAAATCTCCTATTATTATTGTTAAATTATATACTCCGTTCAATTCTATCTGTGTTTTCTTCATGTTTTTTGGGAGCTCTGTTTTTAGGTATATATATGTTTATAATTATTATAATTGTTATAATTTTTTGGTGGAACAATCCTTTTATCAGTGTGAATGTCTTTTTTTTAATCTCTAGTAATATTTTTTGCTAAAAGTTTATTTTGTCTGTTATAAGTACACCACTTTCTTGTGATTATTTTTATATTATCATTTTCTATCTTTTTACTTTGAAACTACTTGTTTCTTTTAATTTGTATGATATATAACCTGATTTTTTTAGCAATTTCTGTCTTTTTCTTAGATTAATTCATATTTAATGTTACCACTGATATGGTTGGAAATACATGTGCCATTTTACTTTGGTTTCTATATGTCTCATTTTTCTATTCCTTTATTTCTTTATTGTCTTTTTTTTTAATTGAGTCACTATTGTCTAGTGTAACATTTTAATTTCTTTGTTTTAAATTATGTTTTGAGTTACATTCTTAGTGGTTGCTCTAGGATTTACAATATATACCTTAAGTTATCAGGATCCACTTTCGATTTGTACTGATTTTGGTCAAGTGAAAATAGAAAATTTACTATTACATAGTTCAATTTATTCCCTCTTTTTTATTCTATTATTATTGTACATTTTACCTTTATTTATGTTACATACCTATAAATACATTGTTCTAAGTATTACCTTATATAATATTATGTCTTTAAAAGAGGTTGAAAGATGAAAGACAAACAAGTATAGTTTTATAGAGTTTGTTATATTAACCTTCTTACTTTCCCTTGCAGGTTTTCTTTATTTCTTCTTGCAGTCTTCAGTTATCACCTGTTTTAATTTCTTTACTCCAGTGAAACTTTGTTTCTACCTCTCTCCTTTTTGCTACTATTATCAAATATATTACATTTCCATATAAGTCCAGCAATGCATTTATACAAAAATTGTTTTATACAACTGCTTTTTAAATCAGTTAAGAAAAGAAAGGAGAATAGATATGCAGTTATACTGTCTTTTGTAATTACCTACATAGTTAACTTTACTGGTGCTCTTTTTTCAAATGGGTTAGAATTACCATTTGATCTCACTTGCTTTAATCTTGTAGAACATCTTTTTTTTTTTTTTTTTTTTTTTGCGGTACGCGGGCCTCTCACTGTTGTGGCCTCTCCCGTTGCAGAGCACAGGCTCTGGACTCGCAGGCTCAGCGGCCATGACTCACGGCCCCAGCCGCCCTGCGGCATGTGGAATCCTCCCAGACCGGGACACGAACCCGCATCCCCTGCATCGGCAGGCAGACTCTCAACCACTGTGCCACCAGGGAAGCCCTTGTAGAATTTCTTTTTGTATTTTTTGTAAGGCAGGTCTTTTTGTAATGGATTCTCTTTCTCTGTTGTTGTTTAATCTGGGGATTTATTTAACCTCTATATTTAAAAGACAGTTTTGAAGATATAAGATTCCTGTTTAACAAGAGAGTGTGTGTGTGTGTGTGTGTGTGTGTGTGTGTGTGTGTTTCCAGCACTTTGACTATGTCGTTCCATTGCTTTCTGCCCTCCTTTATATCTGATAGAAAGTCATATGTTAATCTTTTTTTTTCCTTGTATAGTATGTCATTTTTCCCTTTCTGCTTTCAAGATTTTTCTCTTTGTCTTCATGTTTCTATATTTTGACTACAATATGCCTAAGTGTGGGTAATATCTCTTGGTTTATCCTATTTGAAATTTGTTAAACTTCTTAGATGTGTAGATTAATTTTTTTCAAAAAAAAATGTTTATAACCATCATTTCTTTGAATAATTTTTCTGTCCCCTTCTTTCTCTCTTCTCCTGAAATGTCCATTATATGTTGGTACATGTAATGACATCTCACATTTCCCTGAGACTCTGTTCACTTTTCTTCATTCTTTTCCTCTCTGTTCCTTAGATTACATAATCTTTATTGCTATATATTCAAGTTAGATTATTCTTTGTTTTGCCAGTTCACATCATCTATTAATCTCCTCTAGTAATTTATTTATTTTTTCATTTTGGTTATGGTAATTTTTTTTTTTTAATGTAGTACGCGGGCCTCTCACTGTTGTGGCCTCTCCCATTGTGGAGCACAGGCTCCGGACACGCAGGCTCAGCGGCCATTGCTCATGGGCCTAGCTACTCCACGGCATGTGGGATCCTCCTGGACCAGGGCACGAACCCCCGTCCCCTGCATCGGCAGGCGGACTCTCAACCACTGTACCACCAGGGAAGCCCGGTTATGGTAATTTTTAACTACAAAATGTTCACTTGTTTCTTTTGAATAATTTCTATCCCTACATTGATATTGTCTATTTAATAAGATATTATAATACTTTCCCATAATTTTTTAAGCATGGTTTCTTTTAGCTCTTTGAACATATTTATAATAGCTGTTTTGAAGCTTCTGTGTACTAATTATGACTTCATGGGCCCTTCAAGGCAATTGTATTACTTGTTTTCCTTTTCTCTTTTTAGGTCACAATTTTTTTGCATGTTTCATAATTTTTTTAAACAGTATATTTTAGATAACATATTGTAGCAGCTCTGGATACTGACTTCTATCTTTTCACTAGGGGTGGTTACTGTAGTTTTCTTGGTCACTAGTTTATTTGTTTAGCAACTTGACTCTACTAATCCTGTAAAGTCTATTTCCCTGACAGTGTGTCTCAGATAGCTCTACTCAAAATTTTTCTCTTATTTTTATATTTTATCCTGAGTATGAGGAGTCACCCCTGGATTGGCTAAGGCACTTATTAATTAAAGGTTGTTTAACCCACCTGACAAGTTAGATTTTTACACTTTACTGTTAGATGTGTTTGTGGCTTTAAGACTACTATCATAGTTGAGGGATTAAGATTTTTGTTCCACATTAAGTGAGGAGCCAAGTAACTTGGTTTCTTTCACCAATCATTCCTGATAAGGAAAACTTGAATGAACATAGTCTTCTAGACTCCCAGGAATAAATGTAATTTTGTTTTTGTTTGGGTCCCTCTGACCTATCCTTGGGTCATAGTAGCTTAGTTTTCACTCAGTGTATGGTCAAAGGTTGTGTTTAATGTTTCTGTGCCATTGAGGTTCTTGTGACTTTAAGGTTTTTCTGCTTTGTGTTGATGAGGGTCTGTGTGTTGCTTGGAGATGCTTTCAAGTTTGCCCCACATCTTGCAATAATACTCCCTGAGTAGGTGCAGCCTACACATGTGCACAGACTTTCTGCCCTCTGGTTTAGATTCTGAACCATGGAAGGTCCTTCTTAAGTTGTCCCTTTTCTTAGTTCTCTCTATTAAAATTCTGGCTGATCTGCTATTTTATTCAGATTGTGGAGCTATCAGTCTCCTTTTAATTGTTCTCCACCAAGACCTCCATGTTTTTTAGACAATGCCCTTAGGTATGGTGTTTCTCAACCTATGCTCTAAATAAAGTTAGTCTCTGAAGCTATGAAGCTCTGCAAGAGTTTTGGTCAATTGCAAAGTTAGAGTCAGCATAGTCAACACAAGATGACCCTCATTTTTGTCACCAACTACAAATTCTGTGGTTCTCCAAACCACCCTCATTTTCTTTAATTCATTAGAAAGACTCACATAACACACTGGAAGCTACTATATTCACAGTTACAGTTTATTACAGAGAAAAGAAACATATTAAATTAAGCCAAGGGACAGGACACATAGGACAGAGTCTAGGAAAATTATCAAGTGCATAGCATCCATTGTCCCTTCCCCATGGAGTCACAGACATATTACTTTCCTGGCACCAATGCACAACAGCACATACTGACATCTTAATGAAAACTACATAAATACAGACTTCATTAGGTCTCTTGTTATTTTCTAGCTAGTTCTTAAAGAGTTTGAGAGTCAGCAGACCTGAGCTTTCATTTTATAGATAGGAAAACTGAGTCTCAAGCAGATGTTATAACTGGTCTATGGTCACCAAAAGCATTGTGACATGTTGGAACTAAAGTCTAATATACTGGGGTTCCTGTGAGCACTCAAGTATAAGAGGCCAACCTGGAGTGTTTCATGTATTTTAAAGAAAATACTTTTGTATAGTAAGATAATATTACCTATTTAGGGACCGTTGTGACTTTCTTTTAAGATAACTTCCTCATCTATTACAGCAGTCTCTCCTCATGTAATGCCACTGTATATAGTTTCAATTTTTATGTCCACATCTTTTCTTTCTATGAACTTTACATAGTCAAAACCCCATTTCACATATGAGAATCCTGAAGCAAATAGAGGGTGGTGATTTTCCCAGTGTTATCTAGCTTGTTACACAATCCACAGTAGAAGCCACAGTTCCTTACTTTCAGTTCAGGCCACTTTGCCAATATGCCCCATTTTGCTGACTGTTGTTTCTATCAGTATCAAAGGATATCTCCTGTCCTCCTACCTTAAGCATCAGCATGTGAAATTACAGCCTCTTTGGGTAATTATTCCTCTCTTAGGCCTCCAGCTTGATGCAACATTAGAATCCTCATTCACTCTTCATTTTCTTATGTATTAAATAGAGATAGTAATAACCTGACTTCTATTTGTCTTACAAAGTCACACCTTCACTTTTTCCCTACTTGCTATTTAGTATGCATGCAATTTTTATTTTTTGTTCTGATCTATGGATTTTGGAAGTGAGAGAAAGGTTAAGTACTATCTCTGGTGCCAAGGTACTGAGAAAAGCCCACAAACTCCTATGTTCAAAAGTAGGTGCAGAAGATCAAAAGATAACAGATACAAGAAAGATGCCTCTGAGAATAAACATGCCTCGACTAAGACTAAATGATGAAATAATAGACTGATTCCTTCCCTCAAATATCTCACCGTGGTCATGGGATAAAAAACTGGCTCAAATTGGGGAAAGATTATACAACCTTGCAGAGGAGAGGGAATGTTTTGTTTTGTTTTATTTTGCTTGTGATTTACATGAATGCTGTATAAATGAACATGTTGGAACTAGATTGAATATGTCCACTTTCTTGCTTATATGAGAAGACAGATATGGCATCAATATAATTTATTAAGTCTGTGAACTAGAGCATAAAGTTTCTCTATTTTATCATGTTGCCACAAAGATCATAGCTATTAAATGGGTATAATATTTTTACTGTTCCTACGCCAACTTGGTCCAATCAACTGAAATAATTTTCATGTGGATAGAGGCAGACATACCACAAAGCTGAAGAAAATTAGCTTCAGGGTCCCTTATTTGCATGGATTTCTTAAGACATCCTGAGAGGTAATTTGTAATGAATTCACATGATTATATATTTCTGGAATTTTTTTTCCAAATAAATACTTTTAATCTCAATGGGTTAAGACAAATGTCTCTTTCTATTGCACTTTCACTTTCCTTCTGTTGTACTGTTCTTCATATGGGATGAATTTAATTAACTGTGGGCATTTTTGAATTCCACATAAGTGGAAATCTATGAACGCATCACTTTTTAATTAGTTGGATCTATTTATATCACTATTATGTCAGAAATACCATTACCACCCTTGTGCTAGTCACTCATACTGGTGGCATGGCAATTTAGGACCAAAGGTTCATATCATGACAAATGTGTCTTTTGGTGTCCATAACTAGGAATACACAAGTAATGTAAGAGAAATGAATGAAATTTACAAAGTCAGAATTTAGTCTGTGAAAATACTTTCAGTCATCAGACAAGTAAGTAGAAGGTAGTTTTCATTGATTCTTAGTCGAGACAGATTTTTTACTTCAAGAAATATATTAAGTAAAGTACAAATTTACATGATTTAAAATTAAAAATACACCATGATTTTTTAATATTTTATGGGAATAACATGACAGAATTTATCAGAATTCCTGTGTTTCTAGGGCATGAATATATAGTAATACTGCAAACTATAATCATGTCTGCAACAGCTCAAGGATGAAAGAAACTTAATAAAGGTGTTGCTAAATTTTACAACAATCCTAAATATTTTCACAGCAATACCTCTAGTAAGTTGTTAAGTTGAAAGGTTTCTAAATTATCATTCATAGTGATGCTAAATGTAGAACAACCATGGTATAAAAAAAATGACTTACCATTATCTCTTTACATCCTCCATGGGAATTATGTTATCAAATTCTTGTAATGTAAAAAGGTGATGAGTGTGCAGACAAAAGTGTAGGAAAAAAAAAGGTATTATAAGAGCTATGTCAGGAAATTAATATATGAAATAGTACATTATTTTCCTAGATCTTGTGATATTGGCAATATTTGTCAGCTTGTTCAAATGTGACTTTTGCTGTGATCTTTTTGTCTTTCTGATTGAACATTTTACACTTAATTGTGTATTTGTTACTATTAATACTTCTAATACTTAAAAAATATTAATACTTTTAAAATTATTTCCCCAATTTTTATAATCTTTCATCTCTTCAAACCCTTTATGTGCCCCTGGGTATGAACATCATACATTATTCTTATCCTTCAACAGTGCTCATAGCCAGGCAAAATGAGGTTTGCAAAGCATTGTGGAGAGCTAAGAGTAGAACTTGGCAAAATTTCCCATGCATTATAATTACCCAGGGGGCTTGTTAAATAAAACACAGAGTACTGGGTTTCTTCCCCAAAATTTCTGAGTCAGTGGGTTTTAGATGGGGCTGATAATTTGCTTTTCTGTAAGTTCTAAAGAGGTGCTGATGCTGCTGGGACCACATCTTGAGTGACAATGGTCTACACATTAGAGGAACATAAGTCATTAAAGATTAGTCAGGGATTTAAGCAGTAAGTGAGGAGGTTAAACTCCTACTTTGTTGCTGGTGGAGGTTCTTGCTGGCTTATTAATAATATAGTGGGATAAAACAAAATAATGAAAACCAAGTGATATGTTAACTGACACCAAAGTTCCTCTTAGCAAAAGAATTAGCAAGCCAAGATTTAGGAAGAAATCACAAACAAATTAAATTGAGATGCATAAAACTATCATAGCAAATTGGAGATAAGGGTCAGGAGAATAAATAAAAAAGAAAAAGAACTCAGGTAGGAGAGAAAGATCTAGGAAGATGAACCTATGGATATGGGTGATTCATGAAAAATTTCAGATGAAGGAAGGGTAGGGAATTTCCAAGAGCAAACATGTCTAATATTCCATTTTAATTTATTTCTGTTGCTGTGTTATAAATGTCCTATACTGCCTCAAGCATGCAGTAAAAGTCTACTTTATATGTACAGCCAGGCTTGTGATAATAGGGAGTAAAAGGATGGGGAAACAAACAAATAAAATTTAAAATTAAGTAATGACTCCTGCTCAACATTCATTCTTTTGCTGAAGATTATGTATAAGGAGAGTCTCAAATCTATAACTTTTAGGTGGATCTAAGATCAGATAAGTAGGAGTGTAGTGCCCACTGTGCAATTGGAAGCTGCAGAGCTGAATGGTGGGGAAAATAGAATGTATATTTCATAAAAGCAGCTTTTGAGCACATAATTCAGGAGCATATGGGAAGCAAACCCCATATTTCCAAACAATACTGGAGAAAAGTGACTGAATTAGTTTGTAGGTCTATCATAATAAAATGTTACATATTGTGTGGCTTAAACAACAGAAATTTATTTTCTTTCAATTCTGGAGGCCAGACGTCCAAGACCAAGGTGTCAGCAGGATTAGTCTTCTCTCCTTGGCTTGTCAATGGCTTGTCTCTGTGTCTTCACATGGTTTTACCTTCATGTGTCTCTAGGTCAAAATCTTTCTATAAAGACAGTAGTCATATTGGATTAGAGCCCACCCTAATGACCTGATTTTAACATAATTGCCTCTTTAAAGAATGTAGTCACATTCCATATTCATTATAGTTACATTCTGAAGCACTGGGAAATAGGATTTCCATATATTAATTTAGGGAGGATATAGTTCTGCATCAGAGTGACCTTTGAAGGGAGAAGACTACTTCCTGGATAACAAAAGTAAAAAAAAAAAATAGTAATAGTAGCAATTCAACAAATATTTATTGAACAAACTGTAGTTCTAGAAACTGACCAGTGAACAAAATAAATAAAAGAGTTAATTCAGATGAGCTAGTGTAGGGAGACAAATAATAAATAGCTAAGTGATATGGTGGGTGTTGATAAATTCTATGGAGAAAATTCTAGTAGAAAAGGAAACAGTAAATGCTGGATGGAAGGCTGGTCTGCTATATTAAATACAATATCCAGGAAAATTCTCACTGACCAGGAACATCTAGGCAAAGACATGCTTAGAGGTTGAATATCAGTTGAATATCAAGTGATGATAATTATAGCATTATATGTACTTACTATCTGTGTTATTTTATCAGCTTTTAGTGCCTATTGTATATTAGACATAATTCTAAGCACTTTACATTCATTATGTCATCTTTAGTTATCTCATTAGCTTAATAATATAGGAACTTTCACTCTCATCTTTTGATAAATGATGAACTTGAAGCTAAGAGAAGAGTAATTTTCTCAATATCACACAGTATTAACAAGGTAGATTTTGATTCCAACATTTCCTGAATCCAAACCTAATAATCTTCTCATGATTTTACAATAGGTGTTTAATATATATGGGTCCAGATTTTGAAAGTACCAGCTGGTAGAACCATTTTGCCACTACATGTGAGATCTCACTGAGTTCAGTGCTGCCAGATAACTATAACCTCACATAAATTATTTTATTCAAGGCTCAGTTTCTTCATCTGTGAAGTGGGGTTAGCAATGTTCTTCTCAGGGGATCATGGTGAGTATTAAGAGTTAATCTTTGTTAACCATTGAGCACACTATCTGGCACATATCAGGTGCTCAGAAATAAGAGTTGCTATCATCGTCATTATCACCATCACCATCATCATCACCATCATCATCATCATCATCATCACCATCTACCATTGTCATAAAGGCTCTAGGTAACCTCCCATCCTAGAAAAATAATCCCATCTGTGAGATAAAAGGATTAGACTAAGTGATCTCCAAAATCCTTCCTACCTCTAATACTTTATGAGTCTATTTAAAATTCTCAAGTGAGGAAAACAGTGTTATTGAAATGCTAGAAGTGTATACTTGGTTCTAAATAGAACATAGACATGTCAAAGGGCATTTGACATATTTCCCAGACATAGGTGAAGGTACAGAGACATTATCTACAGTGAGCCTTTATGTTGATGACCACTGAAGAGCTTGATGATTTGTGCTTTTCTGTCTGTCCTACTTAGAGTCAAAATTGAGAGTTGTGCACTTATAACAGGAACATTCATTCACAAATCAAGCTAGATGTAACAGAGAGCTCATTGAAAATGGGAACATTTTAGCCCATGACAACCACAAACTAGTACAAACATCTCTATAGAATGTTCTCATCCATGAAGGACAAAATAGGAAAGTTTCCAAACTTTTTCCTCTAAGTTCTGGCTTGAATCTAATATTTTTCAATTCAATGTTATATTTTTCTGAACAGAGAAAAATAGAAACTGGATGTTAGGCCAAAATTAAAACATGAAAAACAAAAAAAACTAAGAGATTATTTGGCTTTAGATTTTACCCTATGTAGGAAAGCCCAAAACATTGTCAGACAGTTCTGACTAAATTCTTTCAATAGCTGGTGATTCATTACCTTAGAGCAGCCCATTTATTATGTTCAAATTATTAGATTCTTCTTGAGCTTCTACTCAATATAAGAAAATGTGAGGAACTTTATCCCCTGCCCCCCAAAGAGGAACAAGGATTCAAAGCATTCCCACATAGTAAAAGACCAGAGATAGAGTCATTATGTGAAATAAAGGGCTGAACCAGCCAGGAACATATATGGATGACTGCTTATACCACTGTTCAGGAGAAGGGATGATACTGGATTGCGTGTCTGGGTCTTCAACGGATTCAAATACAGTTATATTCAAAAACCTCAAAGAGATTAACCTGGACAGGGAGTGAAACACCTGTCTCACAGTCAGAAAACTATTAAAGATGTACTAATTTAGTGGTTAAACTCATTGCTTTGGGGTAGTTTGTTAAGGACCAATAGTTAACTACAATGCTGTGAAACAGAGCTAAAGTCACCAATATGAGGTCTGATTCTCAACTGGAGAAACCAATGAACAAGGCAGAAGAAATTGCAAAATCTTTACATAGAGAGGTAAGGATGAAATTAAAAAAAAAAAAAATTCTTAGGAAGCCCTCCCCTCAAGCTGAAGTAAAATTTCATAATTTACTAGAGACACAGATGTCAATCAACTGAGAAAATAATTACTTCTGAGGAAATGAAAATAATAGCACAATCTTCAAAGGACTTAAAAACAGTTATATTCAAAAGCTTCCAAGAGATTAAAAATACATAAACCATCCAAACAAAAAAAAAAATAAAAAAATTGGAAGCAAAGAAAGGTGAGCATAAATCATAACAGATCAAAAATCTATTAGAAAATTTTTAAATCATGGCTTTAAAAAGTCATTACACACTTCTGAGACAGTTCTGTAATCTGAAAGAAGTAGTAAATTTCAAGACAGTCAGAAAAATTCTCCAAGAAAGTAGTCTAGTGAAATAAATATTTAAAAAATAAGAAAGAGAAGTTAAGTGATATAGATGAATAGATTGAGAAATTCTAATGAAATATCACAATCGGCACTGTAATAAGCTGCCCAACTCTTCCTTCAGTGAGGAATTTGCTGATCCAACTTCTGAGAATACTGTTGGCAGTGTGCATATGTCAACTCTTTATGGGATTTCATCACCTACAAAGAACTGCTTTCCCTAACCTCAAAACACTTACTGGACTGGCCCTCATCCAATAACCAATTCATATGGGAGAATAAAGGCATGATTGTCTTGTTTTATTTGAGGATAATTCATGATAGCATCTTCATGTGTTCACTCATGTTTCTTTCAGCTCCCTTCTATAGGTCTTGAGCCTAAAGATACTGCTTAAAAGACATTATGGATTCGAACTTAGCATTTGCTTCCTGAGAAACCCAATGGAGCCATTTAGTTCCAGCAATGACTCATGAAACCAGATGCTAAGACAGGATTTTACAACTGTATCACTCACCACATGGATGCCAAGAAAGAATACATTTCTAGCTTCTGGCACAAGTGGGTGGTCTAATTGTTACAGTGAATAAGCTAACAAATGTGATTAAATGGAAATCACATAAAAAAGAGGGCAGAAAAATGGAACAAAGCACAAAGGAGATAAATAGAAAGAAAATAGTAACATGAAAGACTTAAACTTAACTGCATCAATTATCACATTAAATGTAAATATTCAAATATCTCAACTAAAAGGCAGAGATTGTCAGATTGCATTTTTTTCAAGCAAGGCTCAACTATATTGATTCTATATTATAATTCTATATATAATTGTGAGCTTTGTGTTGCAATGCAGATAAGTTACTTGGACGTTTTGGATATTTAGGCTTTGCTTTTATGACATGTTGGATGCATCTGGGGAAGTGCTTAATTGAAGGTTTATATTTTCTGTTACTGAGGTAAGACTTTCCTGAGTGTTCTACCCAATTCCTCATGAATTATGGAATTTTCCAGTCTGACTGGTGAGAACAGGCAATATTTCTGGTCTAGTGTGAGTTCCAGGCACTGTCCTCAACTGTCCTTTTGAATATTTCTATCTGAAGTCTTGGATTATTTTCCTCACATGTATGCCCTGATCCTTCATGGAATAGCCTAATGGGATATTCAGAATGGGTCAGCTCTCTCCTCTCTGGCATTCTGTCAAGCAAATTCTAACCACCTTTTTTCCCCTGGACTCTCAGCTCTTTCTCTATTCCCCCACACCTGAACCATGGCCTGGAGATTCTCTCAAGGAAAGGAATCAGGAAATCATAGTGTTCAACTCAAGTTTTCCATTTCTAATCAACCACTATCTTTTTCTTTTTTGCCTGATTTCCAATGTCTTGAAAACCAATATTTCATATATTTTTTTTGTCTTTATTCTGTTAGCTATTTCAAGCTGGGGGAAAATCTGAGACTAAAGTCCCTCTTACCTCATCTTAGTTGAAAATACAAGAATAACATAATATGAAAGGAACAAAAGCATGGTTCAAACATTCATAAACCATGTGATCTCAATCCCATGAAAAAAATACATACAAATATTGGCAGATTATACAGAAAAGAGTGAAGAGGACATCTATTAAAATATATTCTCTTTAAAAAAATTACAACACTGAACAAGCTTCAATTTCAAATTCAGAAAATAAAATGATTTTTAGAAAGTTTTTTAATGTTACGGGAAATTGGTTGTGTACAATGCTAGTAAAAATTGCAAATTTCAAAACTCCATATAGCCATGTTCCTCAAGCTATGTTAGAAGTTCCCTGGGATACCACAGCAAACTCTCAGTGGTGCTGTAGGATAGCTTATATTTTGAGAGAAATACAGTTATATTCAACATCTGTTGGATGCTACAAAAACTACTAGCACAAGGTGGTTCATATTTTCAAAAGTAGTCTGTGTTCCATTCCTTTGGGGATGTCATATCTTTGCAACACTGAGTTGTCAACAGTTACTATGATTAAAAAGTACTTGTGTAAACAGTGTGGAGCAGGAAATTAGGGTGGTAGTATCCAATCTAATTCCAAGGATTAGTGGAATCGAGCCATGCAGTGCTTGATAAGTGCACTGCTTTTATCCCATTAGTAATAATTATAATTATTTAAGAAGCAAATAAAAATGTTATTTTTATTTCCATTTATTTATTATTTTTTTAAATGGCTATAAGTTTTGAGGACACAAATACTTAACTTGTTTAGAAATAACTACTTAATAAGTGGAAATCTTAGATATCTGTCCTAGGAGGTGCCATGAAAAACATTCTAAGATATTCAGTGTGCCAAGAAAGATGGAGACCTTCTACCAATAGCATGATCATACAGATTCATACACACAAGACCAAAGGAAATACAACATAATGTTAAATATTAACAGTGATTTACTCACACAATCAGAAACATCATTCTTGCTTGTTTGTTTGCTTGTTTGGTCCTGTACTGCATTACCATTAGCGAGATTAGATTCAGCTAAATGATTAAGACCAGAGACAAAGAGGAATGGTATAACAGCCATGCTCTTAAGGGTAGAATGGGCAATAGCAAAACAAAGGCAATGCTCATCAAGTGGGAAGAGACACTGTTTGGGCAGGTGTGGGGAGTAAGTGTTAGATGAAATCTGTCAATAGACTTGAGGCAGAGATCCAGATGTAAGAAAATAGTTGGCAGTAGGAAGAGCTCAAAACATAAGGAATAGATTCATAAGCAGCACTCTAGGACCAGGGAAATGCAGGAAAACATCACACATCAGCTATTGAGGACCTGAGGTCCTGGGAAGTCTTTCAAAGCAGGCTCTTGAGAATGAATGTTGGGAGGAGTTATATGAGGAAAAAAGACAAGGAAGTTATGACTGGAACAAAAACACAAGTCATCTAATTTGGTTAGGGGCTAAGCCCTACTCACGAGCTTTAAGTCAAAGGCAGGATTGATGCTGAGCCCTTAAGCTTGAGTCAAGCTTATTCAACAAGCATCCTAATCAGAGGTAGAGTACTGAACCAGATGAGGTTATGAGATATCATCTATGAAAATAAACTGTTTGGCAGGTGATGAGGAGGAGATAGCATGGTTGACTGCATTTGTTTTTAGTCTCTATCCTGACATTTTTGAGCTTTGGGAATTTGAGCAAATCATACTCTTGAGCCTAAGTTTCCCCCTCCATAAAAAGAGAACAATAATCCACCCTGACCGTGAAGGCTGTTATGAGATACAAGGAATTTTTCCTCAACCAGGACTTAACCTTTTTGAATACAGAAAGTATCTTTGATTCACTACTTTAATAAAACTGTCACTGTTTATTTCAACAACATATGTGAAATAGTTTTGAAATGTTTCTGTGTTCCAAACTTTAATGTACCAAACCTTCTTATTCTTCTTTTTTAACTATTGTGGTAAGAGCACCTAACATGAGATCTGCCTTCTTAAATGTTTAAGGGCAAAATACATTTTTGTTAACTATAAGCACAATGTTGTAAAGCAGAACCCTAGAATTTTTCTTATTTTATTTAAGTAAAAGCTTATATTTGTTGAACTGCAATTCTATTTTTCCCTGCCTTCAGATCCTTGGCAACCACCATTCTACTTTCTGTTAAGCAGAATCATGCAGTATTTGTCTTTCTGTGACTGGCTAATTTCACATAGCATATTGCCCTCCAGGTTCATCCATGTTGTCATATTTGGCAGGATTCCTTTCATCTTTTAAGACAATAATATTACATTGTATGTATATACTACAATACATTTCCTTTATCCACTCATCTATTGATGAACATTTAGGTTGTTTCTTTATCTTGGCTCTTGTGAATAATGCTACAATGAACTTGGGAGTGCTAATAACTCTTCAAAATCTTGATTTCAATTCTTTTGGATATTTATGAAGAAATTAGATTGTTGGATGATAGAAAAAAATTGAAATATTTTAATGCATTCTCCATACTATTTCCCATAAAATTTCTATCAACAGTATAAATAAATTCCAATTTCTTCACATCCTTGACAACAATTGTTATTTTTTGATTTTTGATAATAACCCTCCTAAGGGTTATGGAATGATTTCTTATTGTGATTCTGACTGTATTTCCCTGATGATTAGTGATGTTGAGATCTTTTGATATACCTGATGACCGTTGGTATATCTCCTTTTGTGAAATGCCTACTCATGTTTTTCACTCATTTTTTAATCAGATTATTTATTTTCTTGCTATTGAGTTCCTTTGATACTTTGAATATTAACCCCTTCTCTGATATGTGGTCTACAAATATTTCCTCCCTTTCCACAGGTTGCTTTTTCACTCTGTCAATTGTTTCCTTTGCTGTGCAGAACCTTTTTAGTTTGATGTTTTGCTTACCTAATTTTGCTATTGTTGCTTACACATTTGGTGTCAGACACAAGAACTCATTTCTTAGGCCCAAGTCATGAAGCTTTTCCCTTACATCTTTTTTAAGAGTTGTATAGATTTAGGTCTTACATTTAAATCTTTAAGCCATTTTGAGTTAATCAAACCTTCTACTCTTGTTGAGATCACTGCCATTCTTGAAATACTATCTGAAGGCTTCCCTGATGTGCCTGGTCAGAACTAACTTCTTCCACAGTGTTTCCATGGTATTCTGCTTGGATGTACCTTCCTCCTTTCTGTTCTTTGTCTTTTCTCTCTGTACCAAAACTATATTGAGCATAAAAATGAATAAGATATTGTCTTTTTTTAAGAATTTGCAATATTTTCTATTAGGAGCCAGATGTTAAATATTTTAGTTTTTGTGGACAAAATATGGTCTTTGTCACATATTACTCTTTATATTTTTGCAACCCTTTAGAAAGATAAAAATTATGCTCAGCTCATGGATTATAAAAGATCAGACTATGGGCTGGATTTGTAGCATAGGCTATGGATTTTCAATGCTGTTATAGAAGGTCACAATTTAATGAGAAAAAATAAAGAACAAACAGCTACAATAATGAGAAATCAAAATACAGGGTGGAAAACAACATACGTACAACATTTTGATAGCACAATAAGGAAATAACTAACTCTTACATAGCATCTACTAAGTGTCAGGCCCTGTTCTAAGTACCATACACATATTAATGCATTTAGACCTTACACCAAACTTATGAAGTAGGTATTATTATTAACTCTGTTTTATAGATGAAGAAACTGAGGCATAGACAGACTATATAACTTGCCCAATGTCACACAGCTAGTAAAAGAAGATATTGAATTTGAACTCAGTGAATTTGTATTTAGTTCCTACTTATTGAACTCTAATCTACTTTATCCTTTATCTCTATGTTGTAAAACCTATTTATTGTAATACTAGTTGTGACCCATTATTTCTAAGTATTCCTTTTATCTATTTTATTTTCCCTTTCACCCCCTAGCCAAAAGAATGTCTAAAGAGGTACTTTCTGAGAGTCTTGAATTGGAATACTTTGTCTAGTCAGTAATAATTTTTTGAAGGGATGTGGTCTGAAGAAGAGACAAAAAGGAGAGATTAAAAACTATAATGTCTAAGAGTATGAGAATTTTTAAATCTTAATAAATGAAGCTGAACCCCCACCCCATGTACTTTATATGTCGCAAAAGAATACTAGATTCTCATCAATTGCCATAAACATGGCTGCAAGTATGTTTGGGGGCAGGGAGCTGGGAAATGTGCAGCAGCCTTTTAATATCCAATGTGCATGGACATAAGTCCTTATTTCCATATCTGGGGGATTCTTCTGGCAAAAAACAGTGCTGTATTTGGGGATTCTCAACTGGAGTTAAAGGAATTAAATTCTCTATCTACTTCCTATCTCTCTCCACGTTTCATTTCACAATGCTCTCATACCTTCCTCTATTGCATTTCTATTTGTATTTACACAAAACATGAGCCTAAAATAGAGATGTTTGCAATTATAATAATTAACTCAAACCTTTAGATTTTATAGAGTGATTAAATGCATGTTCTTGTTTAATATTTACTTTTTATGTGTGGATAACATCAAAGATTACAGAAATTAAATGAATTTTGCAAGATCTCACAGCTGATCACAGTCAGAGCCAAAAATAAAAATCCAGCTCTGGACAATGAGCCCACTGAATTCTCTACATTCAATGTTAACACACTTGTGGTATTTTGAGGAAAACATTATTCTCTCATTGTTTAAATGTCAAGCAAACTTGGCAGGAAACCCAACTCTGCCACTTAAAGGTATATAGTGTTAGACGAGACACTTTGTCTCCCTAAACCTCAGTTTTCTCATCTGTAATATGAATATTTTTTTAACAAATATAATTCCATTATAAACTGCACATACATGGAAGTCACTTAAGAGAAAGTTTACCTTCTTTTTTTTCTTTTAAGAAATGTGATTGAGACAGCAGAAGCAAGAAGAACTACATTCCCACAGCCTGTGAAATGAAAAACACATTCACAGAAAGATAGACAAAATGAAAAGGCAGAGAACTATGTACCAGATGAAGAAACAAGATAAAAACTGAGAAAAACAATTAAATGAAGTGGAGATAGGCAACCTTCCAGAAAAAGAATTCAGAATAATGATAGTGAAGATGAGGAAGGACCTCAGAAAAAGAATGGAGGCAAAGATCAAAAAGATGCAAGAAATGTTTAATGAAGACCTAGAATAATTAAAAAAAAAACACCTAGAAAAATTAAAGAACAAACAAACAGAGATGAAAAATCCACTAGAAGGAATCAATAGCAGAATAACTGAGGCAGAAGAACAGATATGAGACCTGGAAGACAGAATTGTGGAATTCACTGCAGTGGAATAGAAAAAAGAAAAAAAGAATGAAAAGAAATGAAGACAGCCTAAGAGACCTCTGAGACAACATTAAACACACCAACATTCACATTATAGGGGTCCCAGGAGAACAGAGAGAGAAAGAACCAAGAAAGTATGTGAAGAGATTATAGTAGAAAATTTCCATAACATGGGAAAGGAAATAGCCACCCAAGTCCAGGAAGTGCAGAGTCCCAGGCAGGAAAACCAAAGGAGAAACATGCTGAGACACATAGTAATCAAACTGACAAAAATTAAAGATAAAGAAAAAATATTAAAAGCAACAAGGGATAAATGACAAACAGCATGCAAGAGAACTCCCATAAGGTTAACAGCTGATTTCTCAGCAGAAATTCTACAAGTCAGAAGGGAGTGGCACGATATAATTAAAGTGATGAAAGGAAAGATCCTATAACAAAGATGACTCTAGCTGGCAAGGATTTCATTCAGATTCAACAGAGAAATCAAAAGCTTTACAGAAAAGGAAAAGCTAAGAGAATTCTGCACCACCAAACCAAATCTACAACAAATGCTAAAGGAACTTCTCTAAGTGGGAAACACAAGAGAAGAAAAAGACCTACAAAAACAAACCCAAAACAATTAAGATAAAGGTAATAGGAACATATATATCAATAATTACCTTAAATGTGAATGGATTAAATGCACCAACCAAAATACACAGGCTCACAGAATGGATACAAAAACAAGATCTGTATATGTGCTGTCTACAAGAGACCCATTTCAGACCTAGGGACACATACAGACTGAAAGTGAGGGGATGGAAAAAGATATTCCATACAAATGGAAATCAAAAGAAAGCTGGAGGAGCAATACTCATATCAGATAAAATGGACTTTAAAATTAAGAATGTTGCAAGAGGCAGGGAAGGACTGCACATAATGATCAAGGGATCAATCCAAGAAGAAGATACAACAATTATAAATATATATGCACCCAACATAGGAGCACCTCAATACATAAGGCAACTGCTAACAGCTGTAAAAGAGGAAATCGACAGTAACACAATAATAGTGGGGGACTTTAATACCTCACTTACACCAATAGACAGATGATCCAGACAGAAAATTAATAAGGAAACACAAGCTTTATCTAACACAATGGACCAGATAGATTTCATTGATATTTATAGGACCTTGATCCAAAGACAGCAGATTACACTTTCTTCTCAAGTGCATATGGAATATTCTCCACGATAGATCACATCTTCGGTCACAAATCAAGCCTTGGCAAATTTAAGAAAATTGAAATTGTATCAAGCATCTTTTCTGACAAAAACATTATAAGACTAGAAATCAAATACAGGAAAAAAAGTAAAAAACACAAACACATGGAAGCTAAACAATAAGGTAATAAATAACCAAGAGATGACTGAAGAAATCAAAGAGGAAATCAAAAAATACCTAGAGACAAATGACAACGAAAACACAACCTATGAGATGCAGCAAAAGCAGTGCTAAGAAGGAAGTTTATAGCAAAGCAATCCTACCTAAAGAAAAAAGAAAAACCTCAAATAAACAATCTAACCTTACACCTAAAGGAACTACAGAAAGAAGAACAAACAAAACCCAAAATTAGTAGAAGGAAAGAAATCATAAAGATCAGAGAATAAATAAATAAAATAGAAACAAAGAAAACAAAAACAAAGATCAATAAAAGCTGGTTCTTGGAGAAGATCAACAAAATTGAATCTTTAGCCAGATGCATCAAGAAAAAGAGGGAGAGGACTCAAATCAGTAAAATTAGAAATGAAAAAGAAGAAGTTACAATGGAGAAATATAAAGCATCATAAGAGACTACTACAAGCAACTCTATGCCAATAAAATGGACAACCTGGAAGATATGGACAAATTCTTAGAAAGGTATAACATTCCAAGACTAAACCAGGAAGAAATAGAAAATGTGAACAGACCCATCACAAGCACTGAGATTGAAACTGTGATTTAAAATCTTCCAACAAACAAAAGTCCAGGACGAGATGGCTTCACAGGTGAATTCTATCAAACATTTAGAGAAGAGTTAACACTCATCCTTCTCAAACTCTTACAAAAAATTGCAAAGGAAGGAACACTCCCAAACTCATTCTATGAGGCCGCCATCACATTGATACAAAAACCAAAGATACTACAAAAAAAGAAAATTCCAGACCAATATCACTGATGAATATAGATACAAAACTCCTCAATGAAATACTAGCAAACAGAATCCAGCAGCACATTAAAAGGATCATACAACACGATCATGTGGGATTTATCCAAGGGATGCAAGGAATCTTCAATATACACAAATCAATCAATGTGATACACCATATTAACAAATTGAAGGATAAAACCCTATGATAATCTCATTAGATGTAGAAAAAGCTTTTGACAAAATTTAACACCAATTAGTGATAAAAACTCTCCAGAAAGTGAGCATAGAGGGAATCTACCTCAACATAATAAAGGTCATATATGACAAACCCACAGCAAACATCATTCTCAATGGTGAAAAATTGAAAGTATTTCCTCTAAGACCAGGAACAAGACAAGGATGTCCACTCTCACCACTCTTATTCAGCATTGTTTTGGAAGTCCTAGTCATGGCAATCAGAGAAGAAAAATAAATAAAAGGAATACAAATTGAAAAAGAAGTAAAACTGTCATTGTTTGCAGAAGACATGATACTATACATAGAAAATCCTAAAGATGCCACCAGAAAACTACTAGATCTAATCAATGAATTTAGTAAAATTGCAGGATACAAAATTAATACACAGAAATATGTTGCATTCCTATACACTAACAACGAATGATCAGAAAGAGAATTTAAGGAAACAATCCCATTCACCATTGCAACAAAAAAAATAAAATACCTAGGAATAAACCTATCTAAGGAGGTAAAAATCCTGTACTCAGAAAACTATAGGACACTGATGAAAGAAATCAAATATAACACAAACAGATGGAGAGATATACCATGTTCTTGAATTGGAAGAAACAATATTGTGAGAATGACTATACTACCCAAAGCAATCTACAGATTCAATGCAATCCTTATCAATTTACCAATGACACTTTTTACAGAACTAGAGCAAAAAATTTTTAAATTTGTATGGAAACACAAAAGACCCTGAATAGCCAAAGCAATTTTGAGGGAAAAAAAACGGAGCTGGAGGAATCAGACTCCCTGACTTCAGACTATAATACAAATCTAGAGTAATCAAGACAGTATGGTACTGGCACAAAAACAGAAATATAGATCAATGGAACAGGATAGAAAGCCCAGAGATAAACCCATGCACATATGGTCAACTAATCTATGACAAAGGAGGCAAGGATATACAATGGAGAAAAGACAGTCTCTTCAATAATTGGTGCTGGGAAAACTGGACAGCTTACATGTAAAAGAATGAAAGTAGAACACTTCCTAACACCATACACAAAACTAAACTCATAATGAATTAAAGACCTAAATGTAAGACCAGACCCTATAAAACTCTTAGAGAAAAACATAGGAAGAACATTCTTTGACATACATCACAGCAAGATCTTTTTTGACCCACCTTCTAGAGTTCTGGAAATGAAACGACAAATAAAGAAATGGGACCTAATGAAACTTAAAAGTTTTGCACAGCAAAGGAAACTATAAACAAGACGAAAAGACAACCCTCAGAATGGGAGAAAATACTTGCGAACAAATCAATGGATAAAGGATTAATCTCTAAAATATATAAACAGCTCATGCAGCTCAGTATAAAAAAAACAAACAACCCAATCAAAAAATGAGCAGAAGACCTAATAGACATTTCTCCAAAGAAGATATACAGATGGCCAAGAGGCACAAGAAAAGTTGCTCAATGTCACGTCACTAATTATTAGAGAAATGTAAATCAAAACTACAATGAGGTATCACCTCACACTGGTTAGAATGGCCATCATCAGAAAATCTACAAACAACAAATGCTGGAGAGGGTGTGGAGAAAAGGAAACCCTCTTGCACTGTTGGTGGGAATGTAAATTGGTACAACCACTACGGAGACAGTATGGAGGTTCTTTAAAAAACTAAAAATAGAATTACCATATGACCCAGTAATCCCACTACTGGACATATACCTGGAGAAACTCATAATTCAAAAAGACACATGCACCCCAATGTTCATTGCAGCACTATTTACAATAGCTAGGTTATGGAAGAAACCTAAATGCCCATTGACAGATGAATGGATAAAGAAGATGTGGTACATATATACAATGGAATATTACTCAGCCCTAAAAAGGAATGAAACTGGGTCATTTGTAGAGACATGGATGGACCTAGAGACTGTCATAGAGAGTGAAGTAAGTCAGAAAGAGAAAAACAAATATCATATATTAACGCATATATGTGGAATCTAGAAAAATGGTACAGATGAACCAGTTTGCAAGGCAGAAATAGAGACACAGATGTAGAGAGCAAACGTATGGACACCAAGGGGGGAAAGCGGAGAGGGGGGCAGTGGGGTGGGGCAGGGGAGGTGGTGCTGGGTGAATTGGGAGATTGGGATTGACATATATATACCAATATGTATAAGATTGATAACTAATAAGAACCTGCTTTTAAAAAAATCAAATTCCTATAAAGAATATGATTAATCATACAAATTACAAAAAAAAAGTTGTAGAAGTTGATCTTTCCATTATAAAATTTTTGCTCTTTCCACCAGATGGCAGTGTCTCTATAAAACTCAGCCTGAAACAAAGGACCAGCTCTTTTACAGGCCTGAGTGTCCGGGCCTGTAAAATGCTTTCCTTGGGCATTAATAAAATTGTTATTGCCTCACTGTGTCTTCTGGGCACGTATACCTTGATCTCTCTTTTACCTGCCTTTTAGAACATCTTTAAGTGAATGAAGAAATATCTAAAGAATATTTTGAGGAAATCACTTTGTAAATTTATCAAGATTTTACTGTCCATTCCTAGCAATTTTTGGAAATGTTATAAATTAACCAACATTAAAAATATCTCTTTATATTTTAGATTACACCTGACCCTCAAAGCTAGTGTGCTCTTTTCTACTGTAGTGAAATTTTTGAGAGGCGGTAGGTGGGTTTGGCCACCAGCCATGACTTTTTCTGACATTAAGAGTGGTCAGGTCTTGGCATTAACACATCCTCATCCTTCATCATTTCTAGTTGCTATCATGAATGCTAAATGACTCTTTTCTGAAGAGCTCATGCTTTTTCCAAAATGCTTGCATTTAATCTTGTTTACCAAGAAGCAGTCAACTCAAGCTCAAACAACCTGTATTTGCTACTTATATTTTTTTCAGTGCTAGATATTTCCATTTTTATTTTTAATTTTAGTTGATAAAATAAAGATCAGAGAAGACAAATGACTTGCCCATGGTCTTGAAGCCCATAAGAAGAATAGCTGTGGTACTCTCACTCCACAAAGGAAATTTCAGCAAAATACATTCTATATAACAGAAATATTTATAATACATTGAGTTGTGATCTGGGCAAATCCTCAAAACAAATATGGGCAAAATTCTCAGATTAACAGTACACTATTTGTGAGAGGAACAAATCCTTTAACAAGATTTATTCATGCAATCAACAAATATGCTTCGATGTCTACAATATGTCAAGCCCAGTACTAGACTCTGTTGTTATAAAGATGAATTAGATTTGTATGTGAGCCTCCAATCAAAAGGCTAGACTATGGCTGCCCCCAGCACCTCCACCCAGCAACCCCCACCCAGAGGATAGAGCTGCTCTTTTTTACAAAGTTTTGGAGATAAAATAAGCTAAAAACTGATTAAGGGAATAGACTGTCAGGTGACTAGAATGTGGCCTTGCAGATAATATTTGTTTCCTTCAAAGTCCATCTGCTTGCTTATAGATTATTCCAAAAATGCTGTCGTATTATTGAAAACCATTGCCTGGAACTGATTTCAGATTAATTTAAATTTTTGTTCTGACTGTCTAATAAATATGTGATCAATTTGTGAAACTTAGAAAATAGATAAATTTATAAACTATTTTTTTTGCTTCCAAGAATCCTATCAGTATTGTTAATATTGTTAACAATTGTTAACAATCGTTAATTGTTAATATTTAGTTGTGCCTTCTTCCAATTTTACATCATCAAAACTTTTAGTCTATTGTATAGATGTGTCAATTTTTTTAGCTCTTCCTCTAAAAAGAAAAATTGAAATTATTTCTAATTTTTCACTATTAAAACTAATATTGCTGTTATGAACATCTTTGTCTGCATTTTTGTTTCAGCTTGATTCCCTACAAGTGCTTGTTAAATAGTTAAGTAAAGGCATTTATTACTCTTTTGAGAGTGATCAAAAGAAAGAGCTTTTCATTTTAAAATAAAAATTTGGTCCAGTTGCTTTGGGACCAAATTCTGATGTGAATATTTAAAAGGTGAAGATGGCTTCATTCCAAAATCTCCAGAGCAGAGACATTTTGTCTTATGAAAGGCAGACAAACAATCCCCACTGCTTGGTGAATAAAGCCCTAATCCTTTAATCTGTCAAGGCAGCCCCACCCATATTTCATCATAAACTGGGACCAAATCATATCTATAACCAGTTCTCTTATTACTGTTTAATTACTGCTTTATCTTCCTTCTTTCTCTACAGTTTGCCATTTTCTTATGCACATTATGTCTACAAGTCAGCTCATAATCTTCCTGTCTCATTCTCATTCTTGAATTCATAACCTTCCTTTCATATCCTTCCAATTTCAGTCAAATCTCACTTTGTTGTAACTGATCATTTTAGATGAAATTGACCCTTCTTCTGATAGAGATGCAGAAAATTATTAAAGCATCCCTACAGAAAACAATTTAAACACTCATTATAATTTAATTGCATGCTTGCCTGTACTATAGGTATGTGCACATTTATCTTACCTTCCCTGATGATAGAGTTCTCTCTGAAGTTGTGATTTATGCCTTTATAATTCATCTTAATGGAAGTCAACAGAATCCCACACAAGTGAGATGTGCCCAAAAATGTGGCCAAAAGATACTTTTGAAAGCCCTTTTCCATAAGTTCTGTAATCAATTCTTCTACCTGCTTTCCTGTTGTTCTTTGCAGCTCTTCTCTGCCTCCCCCATCCCCAATTAATCTGGCTCATCACTACTAGGTTTTAAGTCCTAGTACAATCATCTTCTGACTTGTCCTATAATCACTTTCAAGTCTGGTCTGACCCCTGCATTGAGAAGCTTAGAAGGGGAAATAGTGCAAATTGACAAAGTCATACAGACACTGGTGTTTTCTACCTCAGAAGGTTTTTGTGATGAGATCGGATAAGATAGCCCACAGGAAAGTGTGATATCACATGTCTGGAAAAGACATTCTTTCTTCATGAGTGCTACGGACTGAATGTTTGTGTCCACCCAAAATTAATATATTGAAACCCTAATCCCAATGTGATACTATTTGGATGAGGGGCAGTGGGGAGGTAATTAGGTCATGAGGGTAGAGCCCTCATGATGATATTAGTGCCCTTATAAGAAGAGGCATGAGAGAGCTTGCTTCCTCTCTCTTTAGGCCATGTGAGGATACAATGAAAAGACAGCCATCTTCAAACCAGGAAGAGAGCCCCCACCCGACATCAGATATGCCAGCACCTTCATCTTGGACTTCAGCCTCCAGGACTGTAAGAAAAAAAATTCTGTTGTTTAAGCCACCCAGTCTAGGTTTTTTTGTTATAGCAACCAAAAGTGACTAAGATGTGGAGCCACTCCACAACTCAATATCATTTAAACAAGAAAGTGTTATCTCACATGAAGCTACTTAAAATTCTGTGAAATTGAACAAAACACACTCCTAATCTCCATTTGAATCAAATTCTATTAAACTAGTCAAGACAGCTGCTGCATAGTGCCTGAAAGGAGATGTCCACTCTTCAGGCAAAATTTAACATCACTAGGGAAAGATGTTATTGGCCTGCAGCAAAAATTTCAATGTGTCAGCTGGTGTCCATGCTCAGAGGGATATAAATATTAATATATGGCAGATAGGACAACTGGAAAGAAGATATGGCAGAGGGTGGAAAAGGCACTCGACTCATTATTAAGAGCTTTGAAGTTTCCCAGACCTAGCTTTAAATCCTAGTTCTGTCACCTGTCAGCTCTTTGACCTTGGGAAGGATACTCAACATCTTTGCTCTCATTCTAAAATGTGAATAATTATGCAAAATTCACAATTAATTATATAAAATAATTCATATAAATGACTTTTATGGGTTGAATTGTGTTCCCCCAAAATTCATATGTTAAATTCTTAACCCCGAGCACCTCTAATTGTGTCTGTATTTGTAAGGTCTTTAAGGAGGTAATTAAGTTAAAATGAGGTTGTTAAGGTGGGCCCTAATCCAATCTTATTTGTGTGCTTATAAGAAGAGATTAGGACACAGACACATTCAAAGGAAAGACCACCTGAAGACAAAGGGAGAAGATGGCCATCAAAAGGCCAAGGAGAGAAGCCTCAGAGGAAACAAACCCTGCCAACATCTTGATCTAGGGCTTCTAGCCTCCAGAATTGTGAGAAAATACATTTCTGTTGTTTAAGCCAGCCAGTCTGTGGAACTTTGTTGTGGCAGTCCTAGGAAACTATACTTAAGAACAGTAACTAGCACACAGTAGGCTTCTAATACAAGTCAGTTATTTTCAATAATTATTAATGTTTATAATCTAACATGAAAAAATAATTTTAAAAATATTATTTATATGATAAATAGCTAAATAAGGTTTCTTGCTTAAAATGCTCTGGATAAAATTCTTCTCAAATTAACCAGTTAAAGGAGTAACACATGCATTTACATTGAATATTTGGTTCCAAATGTTGCCATGTTGATGGAACATATTTTACTGAACTTTTTTTTTTTTTTTTTCAATAAAAACTTGGGAAGATCTCCTAAGCCAAGAACCCCTGCCAGGTATGAATGTAAAAGCAGTGCCAAGTTCTTCCTGTCAGAAGAAGCCAGTGCTGCTCTGTCAAAAAAAGTGATGGATAGAGTAGCCAGGTCAGTACATGGAGTGAAGAAGCTATAATGGAAAGGTCCAAAGGAATGTCAAAGAAAAACATTGCCTCAGAAAAAACAATTCAGAAGAGGCAGTCCTTGCTAAGACACAGCTTCTACCACACCCTTGGCTAAATGGAGGTTCTTCCAGCCTAGTTCCCCATGAGAAATTAGAGCTCAGTCAACACTGCAGCTCCAGGTCTCATCACTATGACCCACGGCCAGTTTGTGCCTGACCAAGGTCCCTGTCATGTAGTATAAGATGTAGATTTTGAAGGCACCCATGGTGCACCAGGAACCATGAAATGCACTCCTGAACCTCAGAGAGAAACAAAATAGTGCTAAACCAAATATAGTAGGAGGCTATCTGAGAGTCACATCCAGATCTCTTTGTTTGTCTGAATTTCATTTGTGCATATATATATATATATATATATATATATATTCATTATTACATATATATATATGTTATTGAATTATACTTGATTTACAATGTTGTATTAGTTTCAGGTGTACAGCCATCCGGGTCTTTTAATTCCAAATTCTGCTTCCTTTTGTGGCAGACTACTACAAAAGTGTGAGGATGATGAGACATATAAAATATATATCTGGAATGTGTAAGCTTGAGGGAAATAAAAATAAATTCAGTATAAAAGCTTCCTTCTTAGAAAAGTAGCAGGGAATAGTGAAAGATTTTTATTTGTTCCTTTTTCTTTCAGTTAAGTGAATATAAAAATTACCCTTCCCTTTCCCACAAGATTGTTACCAGGTTTAAATGAGAAAACAAAGCATGCAAAAGTACACCACTTTATTTTAGGAAATATTGGAATTGAATGTAATGACTAGACTTTGGAGTCTTATGATCCTGGCTGGGCTTCTGAGCCCTACAACCTAAATCTGTAGTTATGGGCAAGTTTCTTAGGGTCTCTAAACCTCTGTTTCCTCATCTGTAAAATGAGAGTCATAGCTGCTTTTTTTGCAGGGTTTGATGAGGATTAAATGAAAGAATTGATGTAAAATGTCTGGTATATAGATCATGCTCCATCATTTTACTGTCCTGTCTCCTCTGTATAATTATTTGGGATTGCTTTTCTGGACTTCATCCTCCTACAAGAAAATATGTCTCCACAAACATTTTTTTGTGTTTTACTTTTGTCCTTCCCTATCTAGTCTAGAGGTTACTCAGAAATACCATACTGATTACTAGTATTCTTTGGAGTGAATATTGGAAAATATTAACAGCCACTTTATGGATTCAGAATTGACCCCAAGAGGTGTTCCAGTATTTTGTTGTGTTATTTGGCGTCATATTTTCCCCACTGTATTTCACTGCCTACCGTGTTGGCAAGTGATATGGAATAAGGAAAAAATAAATCTGGGGCCAAAGCATATACTGGAATTCATCATTCATTTTAGGTAGCCTGAGGCTGCATCTGTAATGTGCCAAAACAACCAATCTATTCAGAAAGAAAATCTTTCAAGCTGCTCATTTGCCATCAGGTCTCTAAGAATTAACCTGATTCAATGAAGACATGGCCTTCATTTTTTAAATAATCTTCCTTTTATCTGTGTCTAGATTTTGTATGGTGATGACAAACTCTGTTGAGTCATAATAGGGAGAGATTTGATGGGAAATTTTATTTCCATTATCTACGTTTTTTAACTGACTGGCTTAAGAGAACTCAGTAATTTCACTTGCGTGTGTTTATTAGGGATTTAATATGTAGCCACAGTCTAATCATTTCCGACATCAATTTAGCTACGTTATAGTAAATCAGGGAAATGAAGCATGCTTCATAACTTTCATTACTATTAAAATAAAGGTCACATTCAAAGAAGGGGGAGCATGAGCTGGAAATAAATGCCTGGTTTTAAATGTTTAGGGATTAAAATTTTAAATTGCACAGCTCAATTCTGTTAATATTGAAATGCATAATTTGAAACACTGGCAGATTCAATAAAGAGGATTCAAATGAAGGAGTCAAAGCTTTAAAATTTCCTTTAACTGGTTGTAAATATAAATCACTTGGGAAGTTCTTTAATAATGCAGATTCCTGGCCCCCATCCTGAAGATTTGGATTCAGTAATCTAGGGTAAGGGCATTGATAAAAGCCCCCAAGGGGGATTCCCTGGTGGCGCAGTGGCTGAGAGTCCGCCTGCTGATGCAGGGGACGTGGGTTCGGGACGCGGGTTCGTGCCCCAGTCCAGGAAGATCCCACATGCCGCGGAGCGGCTGGGCCCGTGAGCCATGGCCGCTGGGTCTGTGCGTCCGGAGCCTGTGCTCTGCAATGGGAGAGGCCACAACAGTGAGAGGCCCGCGTACCGCATAAAAAAAAAAAAAGCCCCCAAGGGTTTTGAAGATCACAGTTACAAATTAAATTGCTATGTACTCATCTGACTTGCTCCCTGGTCTTCACTCTGGTTTCCACCAATAGCTTGGGACCTTAGACTCTTCCTGTCTCAAAATCTTGTAATTACCCTAGTTGTAGGGTTTAAAAGGGTCTCATATTTGTAGCTCCTATTACTGAATATCAAATAACCTGTGTGCCTGATGTCAAATACAAATAAATTCAGAGTTGTATAAAGAGGAACTTTATTCAAAAATACTACCACAAGAGGTCTGGATCTGCTTTTCAGAATATGTACCATAATGGAATGATTAACCATGAGAGAAGATTGCCTGAATAGGAGCAAAACTGTGAGGAAGAACTCAAGTTAGGAGGTTTGTTTTCAAGGAATTAGGGACAAGATGTTTTGAGGAACTAAATATCAGGGCAGTGACAGCAAGAATGTGTAGCAGAGACAGAATTCAGGAAAGGTGTTAGTTAGTAGAGAAAATAAATGGGTTTTGATAAATTACTGGTTTTACGAAATTAGAAGGAGAATCATCTCAATTTAATACTGGCTCAAACAACTAGCCTCTCAATGGCAACTCTTACCAAGGCAAGGAAAAGATAAATTTGGGGTACTGAAATGAGTTAGATTTTGAAATGTAGGAATGTAGGCGGGTCCTGTGAACTCTAGGAGAAAAATGCCTGGTAGGCAATGTAATACAGAGGAATGAAGATATGAATTGGGTTCTCAGAAATAAACCTAAAGATTATCAGTATTGGAAGAAGCTATGGGCATTGAATTCCATGGCTTCTAATACAGCGGCCACTAACCACATGTGGCTATGGAGCAGTTGAAACATACCTAGTAGAGCTGAGAAGCAGAATTTTACATTTTATTTAATTTAATTAATTTATATTTCATTTGTCACACATGGCCAGTGGCTGCCATATTGAACAAAACAGAACATTTCCATTATCAAAGAAAGTGTGACTGGACAGCACTGGATTAGATCTCCTGGGGACAACAAATAGGGAAAAGGGCTAGCAATTTAACCACTAGGAATCCAACCATTTAAATTAAATTAGGATCTTAACTATTAGCAATAAAACCATGCTTGTTTCCTAGCCCTAATAACTCTATCAGTTACCTTGTTTTCCCATGTCCTGGTCTGAGTCTTCACAATCCAACTAATATCCTATTTTCTCCAAGTTGGAGACCCTACATTACTCTGGCCAGTCTTCTTTGTGAATACTGTCCTCCTCTACCCACGACTCAGCATAGCATCCCAACAACTCCATCCAGTCTCTCTAGCACCGACCATCTGCTGACCTTGAACTTTGCCAGTTAATTACTCATTGGCTATACTTGCCTGCCTCAGACCCTTACACCCAACCTAACACTGCTTTTTGCTCCCCATCACATCAGTCTCTGGATGCTCTTTACTTGTTGCATAACTTCACTCCTTCATCTGACTTACTGTTTACTAAGAGAATAGCATAGCCTTCCGAATTCTCATTGTGCCAAAAGGAAAACCGAGAGTGTAATACGTGGCAATAGAAAGAGGAGCAGCCTGAGAGTCTGGAGACTGGAGCTCCATTGCAGCTGTCTTATTTTCTCCATGGTGTTGTACCAGAATGTCAGCCATTTATCACCTCATTAAGGAGAGAAGAGCACCTGACATGACTCAGCCAGGTGGGGGACTTCACAAACTTCTTCTACAAATAAATTCCTCCATCTCACCTACAGTAGAGCTTTAGGACAACCAGCCATCTTAGCCTGTGATCAACTGGTTGCATTATTATCATGTTAACTTTAGTTTAAATATTTCCAAAAATCTTTGAGATGAGATTAAGACAAAAATGTGGACTTTGGAATGAGACAGGTGATTTAGCCTAACTTTTTTCCATCTGTAGATGGGATCTGTATCTATTTGTAGGGTTGTCACAAATACAGGAAAAATTAGTTTAAAAGATCTGGTATATTAATCGGGACAGCTGGCTGTAATTGACAGAAGCACAGTTCAAACAAGCTTACACAAAACAGGATTTATTATAAGGAAACATGTGGAACTCCAAGATGAGCTGAACAACCAAGCTTCCAAAAAATAGGAGACAGAGCAAACTGGAGACCACGTGACTAGAGTCACTATTCACTCTCCATTTTCACTATTTTCACAATGCTTTTTTAGGTATGATGACTCCATATCTCTTACCACAGCTGGCTTTTCCTTGTAGCAAGGTGTATATGGTCACAGGGAGCACCCAGTCTCACATCATCATGATGTCATTGCACCAATGGAAATGTCTCCTCTGTTACAACCCTTATGTCAATAACTCTAGGAAAGATTTTTCACTGTCCTATTTTGAATCAGATGCCGTCATGCTGGACAAGGAGGTGAGACAGGGCAGGTCTTTTTTGAAATATATTTTAAAGAAGCAATTCACAGAAGAAGTAGATGCCACTCAAGAAAGACAAATTAGTTAGTGTTCACTCATCTAGAATATGTTGTTGATGCTCAACAGTTAGTGGCATAACGTATGCAATGTTTTGAGGACTTCATGATCTTATTAAATTATTAAGACCCTGATAAGTGGTCCTTGCTCTAATGTCAGTACATTTATTATACCTAAGCCGATTAAATATCAACAAATATCTTTATTAAGAAAGGGTTATCAATACTCTATTATTTTAAAAAATGTTGGAATTTTGGGATGGAAACAGCCTGAGCTTACCCCTGTTCCCCACTGAAATTCTAACCAATAAGAAGAGATAAGAATCACTATCAAGTAGAGTTCAAGGTCTCATGTTTATTAATGGTTTAACAAGAATTTAATCCCTGCCAAATGCAGAGATTCTGTTAAACTTTATCAGAGGACAAGCCTGTAACATGAAAGCAAAAAGGTATTTTCATTCCTAGCTCTGAAGCCTGTGGGTGCATTGTGCAGGTCTTACATAGCTTCTACATGGGTGAAATATTACCAAACTGCAGAGACTCTGGATGTTCTGACAGAGGGCTGATCAGTGTAACAGACAGAGAAAAAAGATTGTAAGGCCAAGCAAGAAGCCAAGAAAGTGTGGACATATACTAAGTCCAAGTTCAGGCTGGTATGAGAGAGAGATCAGGAAGCAGAAGCCTGTCCTTTCCACACTATCTCTATACTCTATTGAAGTGCATTCCAAGGCAACCCAGGCTACTTACTCCTCCAGAGAATCAATATGCCTCCCACAGCCTTCCCTGTAAGGCAGATGGATTGCCAAATTTTCCTTCTTCTGTGTTACGATGTAGAGATACAGGAGAGGAGAAAGGGTTCCCCTAAATGTATTTTTGACATTGACTTTTATCTTAAATGATTGAAGAACTCCTAACCCCACCTCCCCATTAACTTCTTTTCAACTAGTTCAGGATATTCTCATTGGTGTCTTTCCTTTTCCCTCCAAAGCAGTCTACCTGAATTGCTTCAAGGAACGCTTGTATCAGATGCAAAATGTTGAGAAACACTATTCCACCTGGTCTCATCCCCCCAAACAATCTGGTTCCCATCACAGTGCAGGCCAATGTTAAGTTTTCTTATGGCATAAGCCAGTGTGCCCCAAATATCATCCAGTAAAGTGCACATCCTTCTCTTCACCTTACTTATTTTACTTATTACATTGTCAAAGAATCAGTTTTGCCTTTTGCTTCTAAAGCTTATCTAAATATGCAGCAGTCTTCCACCACAGAGTGAAAAGACAGCTCTAGGACTTTTTTTGGAAAAAGGCTCTAACTGCAGCTTGAGAACAGCAGTCAGGGCTCATGTAACTATCACTCACTTTCAGTTTTTTTTGTTTGTTTGTTTGCAGTACACAGGCCTCTCACTGTTGTGGCTTCTCCCGTTGCGGAGCACAGGCTCCAGACTCGCAGGCTCAGCGGCCACGGCTCATGGGCCTAGCCGCTCCGCAGCATGTGGGATCTTCCCGGACCGGGGCACGAACCCGTGTCCCCTGCATCGGCAGGCGGACTCTCAACCACTGCGCCACCAGGGAAGCCCCCTCCCTTTCAGTTTTTAACAAGGTAGTTTGTCGCCCTGGTAACTGGGTTCTGCATTCAAAAATTGCCGTCCCAATTTAGTCTGAAGTTAAAACCAAGATTCTAAAGAGATGATTCTAAATGCATGTGTTAGTTCATTCAGACTACTATAACAAAATACCATAGATTGGGTGGTTTATAAAAAACATAAATTTAGTTCAACAGCTTTGGAGGCTGGGAAGTCCAAGATTAAGGTTTGGGCAGACTAGGTGTCTTGGTGAGAACCTACTTCCTGGTTTATAGTCTTTTCTTGTGTCTTCACATGGCAGAAGGAGGGAGGGATCCCTCTGTGGTCTCTCTTATAAAGATGTTAATATTCCATCCATGAGGGCTCTGCCCTCGTGAACTATCACCTCCCAAGGGCCCCACATCTGAATATTACCGTCTTGGGGTTAGGATGCTAACATGTGAATTGGTGGGGGCTGGGAGGATGCAAACATTTAGTCATTAGCAATGCATTTCTTTGAATTCTGCATATATATATATATATACACATATATATATATATGAATATCTTTTTCCCCAAGTCGTTGAATTAATTGTATATATCTGAAGAATAATGTTTAGAAGATTTGCATTTTCAAATGAATTAAAAGTATGTTATGTTTTTGATATTCATTAGGTACAATGTTTATTCTGTAAAACAGCAACATAAGTAAATATAAGAAATACCAAGAGGTTTACAATGAATTCTCTAGGGCAATTGTGAAGTACAGTGTACATTTTTCCACAATATTAAGTGAAATACTTTCTATAAAAAGATTTTTTTAACTTGAAAAGTGAATCAAATTGTGGTGCAGAGTTGGTTCAAAACATGAATTATTACATTTTTAAGATTTTTCCAAGTGTTTTTAAATAGAATTTTACATTTTTATTTCAATTACAAATGCAACAGATGCTCAAAGGCAATAATTTAAAAAATATATAAGAAAGATAAGAATCCCACATGACTATGACCCAGCAATCCCACTACTGGGCAGATACCCAGAGAAAACCATAATTTCAAAAGACACATGCACCCCATTGTTCATTGCAGCACTATTTACAATAGCCAGGTCATGGAAGAAACCTAAATGCCCATCAACAGATGAATGGATAAAGAAGATGTGGTACATATATACAATGGAATGTTACTCAGCCCTAAAAAGGAATGAAATTGGGTCATTTGTAGAGATGTGGATGGATCTAGAAGACTGTCATACAGAGTGAAGTAAGTCAGAAAGAGAAAAACAAATATCGTATATTAACACATATATGTGGAACCTAGGAAAATGGTACAGGTGAACTGGTTTGCAGGACAGAAATAGGGACACAGATGTAGAGAACAAACATATGGACACCAAGGGGGGAAAGTGGTGGTGGGTGGTGGCGGTGGGATGAATTGGGAGATTGGGGTTGACATGAATACACTAATATGTATAAAATAGATAACTAATAATAACCTGCTGTATAAAAAAGTAAATTAAATAAAATTCAAAAAAAATCCCACATGATTATTTTCCCCCATACCACCAGGAAATAACCACAGCAACATTAAAAATTATATTTTTCTGAGTTTTATAGAATCTATATTTTCTCATGCCTTTGTTCATTTGTGCTTCTTGTAAAAATTTCCAAAGCACACAGCTTGTTTTTACCTCTGCTAGTGCATGTTTTTACCTCTGCTAGTGCTTAGCTCTAAAACATCCTTCAGTCTTTATTTGTCTGATATCAAGTCCAGAAAGAAATGATCTCAGTACCTAATCTAGTCATTGTTAATATAATGTGGAGTTAAGGAGCTGAAAATAATTTAGACTTAATTAATTTCATTTTAAATTATGAATTAAAAAATTATTTTAGAAACTAATAAATCTATGTTTTAATATATTTATTTTAATCTTATTTTTATATTACATTGCTATAATTTGCATTTACATGTAGGATCTAATCAATAAACATTTCAATATATAACATCAGTTCCTTCAAACTATTTTTGATTTTGTAATTTTGACTATTTTTCATGATTTCCTACCAGCAATAAATCCATAAATTTATAGTCAATTGATCCTTGACAAAAGGGCCAACAATACACAATGTGGAAAGGATAGTAGCTTCAATAAATGGTACTGATAAAACAGGCTTTCCACATGCAAAAGAATGAAATTGGAACCTTATTTCAACCCACATACAAAAAACAAATGAAAATAAACTAAAGACTTAAATCCAAGACCTGGAACCATAAAACTATTAGAAGAAGACGTAGTGAAAAAGTTTATTGACATTGATTTGTGCAATGATTTTTTTTGATATGACCCCAAAAGCACACGCAACAAAAGCAAAAGTAGAAAAATGGAATTGCACCAAAATAAAAAGCTTCTTCACTTCAAAGGAAATATTCAGCAGAGTGAAAAAACAACCAATGGAATGAGAAAATTTTTGCAAAAGAAACATCTGATACGGGGTTAATATCCAAAATATAGGAGGAACACAAACAACTCAGCAAGAAAACAAATAACCTGATTTAAAATGGGAAAAAGATGTGATAGACATTTCTCAAAAGAAGACATACAAATGGCCAAGAGGTACATGGAAAGATGTTCAAGAAAACGCAAATCAAAAACATAATGAGATATCACCTCACAACTGTTCGAATGGTTATATCAAAAAAAAATGATAATTGTTAGCGAGGATGTGGAGAAAGGAAACCCTTGTGCTCTGTTGGTGGGAATGTAAATTCGCACAGCCATTATGGAAAACAGTATGGAAGCTTCTTAGAAAATTAAAACTAGAACTACCGTATGATTCAACAACTCATTTCTGTGTACACACTCAAAGGAAATGAAATCATTATCTCTAAGACGTACCTGCTATCTGCACTCTCACGTTCATTACAATATTATTCACAATAGCCAAGATATGGAAACAGCCAAATGTCCATTGACAGATGAATGGATAAAGAAGATATGATATATATTATTCACCTGTGAGGAAGAAGGAACTCCTGCCCTTTGTGACAACATAGATGAAACTGGAGGACATTTTGCTAAGTAAAATAAGCCAGACAGAGAAAGCCAAATACTGTGTGGCTTCACTTATATGTAAAATCTATATAAAAACAAAAAGTTGAACTCATAAAAACTGAGAGTAGAACAGTGGTTACCAGGGGTTAGAGTTAGAGTTGGGTAAATAGAGAGAAGTTGGTCTGGTCAAAGGTTACAAAGTTGTAGTTACACAAGATGAATAAGTCTACAAATTTAATGTACAAACATAATGGCTATAGTTAGTAATATTGTACTATACATCCAAAAGTTGCCAAGAAAGTACAGCTTAAAAGTTCTCATCACAAGAAAAAAAATTGTAGCTATGTGTGGTGAGGGATGTCAACAAGATTTACGATGATGATCATTTTGCAATATATACAAATATTGAATCATTATATTTACACTTGAAACTAATATAATGTTATATGTCAATTCTATATCAATAAAAAACAGTGTGATATTGGCATATAAATTGAAAAACATATCAATGTTACATTACAGGAAACCCAGAAATAGAGCCACATGTATGAATCATTTTGGTTTCTGGAAAAAGTGCTAAAGCAATCAAATGGGTAAAAGAAAAACATTCTAGCAAATAGTACTGGAATACCTAAATATTTATATGGAAAAAAACAGAATGTCCCTTGTCAAAAATCAGTGAAAGTATAGTAACATTTGTTCATTTTATTGAAGATAAATCATATATCTAAAGACAAAAACACCCTAAGCAAATATATTAAACACTAGTTAATAATATTCATTCTGAAGTATTTAGGGGAGTATTATACAAATGTTTGCAATTTACATTGATATGCATCAAAAATAAGAAAGATTGATGTTTGAATGGAGAGATAAATGCATAGAAATGTGGTAAACAAGTATAGTAAAATTCTAGTGACAGAATCAAGATGACATTTTGTGTTCACTGTAGCTTGATCATTTTTTTTATGTTAAAAATTTTTATAACAAAATGTTGAAGAAAAGTCCAAGTTTTTTTCAGTGTTTGCTTATTTATTTTCTGATATTCAGCAAAGGCTTTGATCAATAATTGCAAGCACTCTGCACAGGAAAGTTTTCTTCACTTATACCTTAACGCTTACTCTCCTGCATTTGTTCTGGTCATATCTTTGATTATTTGTAGATTGCACCTTGATTATTGTCTTCTGCACTTATCACTTTCTCAGTCATGAGTTTCATCGTCTTATCCATTTTCCTCTAGGCAACTTTATTATCCAAAAATGATTATTTTGTTTTCTGCATTATCAGTTTTTATCCTTGCTGTTCCCAATGCCAATTCAAATTTAACTACTCAGTATTTATGTTCAAGCTTTCTTTTGCTTACTCAGCTCTCTTTTCTACTCAGCCTGCTTATGAGCCACCTTTCTTTTTAATGCAGTGTGTTCTTTCTCTTACATTTTTTAAAGTTTCTTTCAGAGTTAATATTCTCTTGCTCTTCATTCAGAGCACAAATCAGATGCTTTTAAACTTTTCTTTTCTTTCATGTACAGTTTTCTTTAAATTGTACTTCTCCTGCATCATGAATACAATAACATCTTCCTTTTGCCATTCAATATGTGTTTTGAGATCACTGTTGGAATATTCTGAGGAATTACACAAATATTAATGAGAGTTACAACCAGAGCCAGTATGTGCCAATAACCAAGAAGTACCAAAGCTAGCACAATGGCCAGCATAATCCTTGCTACATGAAAAATAATCTCCTCTCTGACACTGATTAGTCTGCAGACACAGCATTTGCGCCTGGAATATCTCATCTCCTAAGTAGCTGCTTTCCCTGGAGGTTTCTTGGGGAAATCCCACTGGCCCTCCAAACCTAGTCTATCTAAATTTGCAGAATCCTCTACCACAGAATGAAGAGACAGCATTACAACATTCCTTAGAACATTAGTTTAGAATATGCAAAGATTCTAACTGCATCTGCAAACAGCAGTCTGGGCTCATGGAACTATGGCATACTTTGGTTTTTTTTTTTTAAAGTATAATTTATCTGCTAACTATAGTCCTGGTCTGCATGTAGAATGAGAGGTGTGAAAGAGCAGATAGTGTGGGAGATAAAATAACATTAGTTGCCTCAGATAGCACAGCATGGGTTACATATGAATATATAAGTTTGGAAGTTGAGGAGGTTAAATCAAGAACCAATGGCCATCTGCGGTCTCCATATTCTTATATGTTAAAAATAGTTGAATTCCCATGTTCAATACCTGGTTTGTTTTCAGTACATCACTCTGTACAACAGCGATGATAACTTCCAGAAAACAGTTGAAACAAAAATAATAGAGTCAGCGTGTGTGTTGGTGGGGAGGGGTACTTCCCTCAAGGGATTATTAGTACTAGGGAGAAAAAAATTGAGACTAGTTTATACGGTGTAATAAAGAAATATGTTTTAATTAATCTGAACGCTAAGTGCAGCTGAATAGCAATTCATTTATATAGGTAAATGTAAAGGATAAACTAAATAATATTGCAAAGTTCCAAGTGGAAATAATGTCACCAAGCTGGGGTTTTGTTACTAGACACACATAGAAGCCAATACTATGGCACTTGCTTTTGAGAAAAGAAACAGCTTTATTTTGATGTTGATCAGTAAGGAGAAAGGAGGCTAGGTTCTCAAATATGTCTCCCTGATCCCGGGTTCAAGTGAAATTTAAGGGTTTGGAAGAATAAGGTGATTGGCTAGTCTCAAATCAGTCCATATATGGTAATCAACTTCGGGAAGCCAGATTTTCCTTATTGAAGGACTTCCTTGCTTTTTAAGGGGCTCCAGTAACAACATTTCTATTCTTTGAGTTGTATACACTGACGATTCTTGGTTCTGGGGTCACTCTGGAGACATGGGTTCCCATATTGCACATGTGCAGTGCTGTCTCTGTAAAATAAATCCATGTTTGATTAATCAAAAACCTGTTTTAAGTAAGAAGCAAAACCAGTTTAAGCTGGTAAGTGTCTTATGTGTTGTTTCAATAATGTCCCACAGAAGCATATGTTAAAATATCACATTCCGCTCTCATGAAACATTGGAATAAAGTTGTATCATTTCAACCAATGAGTGGACCTTTCTATCTAGAGGCCCATGGTCAAGTTGGCAGGCCTGATCTCAAAATACTGGAATCTGAACTGGATTGGATCTCCCCATGTGATCTTTATCCTGGTAGAGTCCAGTATCATCCCCACATTGGTACCTAGAAAGGAATATTCATCTCAAGTGAATATCAAGATATTCAATGATCCATGTTTTTTTCTAAATAATATTAACATCCTAGAGGTTGGGGAATCTCTTATCTTATCACAGAAAAAGATAGTGCTATAATCCTGATGTCAGTAGCAGTCTTAGACATGGGAGGAGGAAGCTGCCTTCAGAATTAAGATTTGAGGGAACACAGGAAGAACTTCCTACCTGAATCTCTTTCACCTGTTCAGTACCATGGTGTCTGAATTTCTACCATCATGTTACAGGCTGGGGTCAGGCAACTCCTGGGCATATTGCTCTTTGGTCAGAAACAATCACAACCAAAGGAATTAACTTCCTTTTTGCCTGGCATCATGATTTATTTATCACACATTAGCTGAAGATAGGATAGATATGGAAAGTTGGGATCACAGAAGGGGAGAGGGGTGAGTGTGGAGAATGAAGACAAAGGCAGGAAAAATGAAGTTTTAGGAAACAGAGGTGATGTTAGTGATGGTCCTGTAATTCGCAAGCTCTGGTTTCAGCTTTTTCACCAACAGAGTAACATTGTACAAGGTCACTTTTTCTGTTTTTTTTTTTTTCGTACATGGAATGAGAATAATAATAACCACCTTGCTCATCTCTAAAGACGCTGCATAAGCAACCCCATAGGAACCTTCCACATGTAACATTTTATGGTGACCAGAATAGCTCTAGTCAAGGTGCAGTTCTCACTCCCCTGAGCTTCTTCCAGTACAAGAATAGATGTGAGAAGGAATAGAAAATAGAAAGCATAAAATTTGAAATACTAAAGCAGCTTAGATCAATAAGAACATATTGACCAGCCACCACGCCCCCTCCTAGTATGTTGTGGAAATCAAGAGAAGAGAAGAAGGTGCAATTTCTGCCCACGAAAAGCACTATACACTATTGCATTTGTAGCTAACATTTATCAAGGACTAACCCATGACTGAAACTATGCTAAATACTTTACCTCCTGAAATCCTCACAGCTGCCTTAAGGATGGTGATAATATCTCCAAACATAATCAACTGTATAAAGAAATTTTATTAGTGGTTCCCAAATTTTGGTATGGATAAAATCACTTAGAGAACTGTTAAAAAATATATAAGTCGTACTCCCAAGGATCCTGATTCAACATATCTTCAGTAGAGTTTGGGAATTTGCATTTGTAGCAAAGTCTCCAGGTAATCTGAAGCAGGTGGATTAAACACAGAAGCACTTCCATATATTATTAAATATGAGATACCAGGGGACATAGAGATCTTGGAGGCCAGTATCCCCCAGTAAAAAAAAAAAAAAAAAAAAAAAAAAATTGACTGCCAGCACCACTTGAAACATTTGTAAATAATATAGGACCCTGGACTTATCCCTTGGAGGTTTTGATGCAATAATCTGAGGACAAACTCAAAATCTGTATTTTTTTTTTTACAAGCAATTGTTGTCCCAAGTGATTCTTATGGTCAGGCAATTTTGTAGTAGCTTAAGTGAATTGTCTGTGGTTACCTAGTAACATCCTATCAGAAGGAGAATGGAAGCCCAGCTCCCCAGGCTCCCAGGCCAGAGGTCTTTCAATGCACTTTCTCCTTGAAAAAAATATTGGTGGAATCAGCCTAGGTTATTGTACTACTCCAATTTGGAAAAGGGTAAAGGGTATGTGGAGCTTATTTCTGCAGCTATTTCAGGTGTCCTCAGCTCATTCTCAGAGCTGTGGTCAGGGCACACTGTTTAAAACACATCACAAAGCACTTCCAGCATGGAAATTGTAGAACAGAATGGCTGCGTGTCAAGCCTCATGAGGGGTAAAAACAAATCTGTGGAAACTGTTGTCACAGTCACCAAAACTGCTTAGCCAGCTGCAGGAAGCAAACAAACCCACTGAAACATTAACTAAGGCAGAAGGTTCCAGCTCATTTAAAGCAGGCTCATTTTTTTTTCCCCCCATTACAGCTCACCAGCAACTACCTGGGCTGTGTTTGCAGGGTTCTGGCAGTGTCATGACAGAGCTGGGGAAGGCTGATGGATTTATGACACACTGCCTTGATGACACATTTACCAAGCCTGGTTTGCAGGATTCCAGGGGCAGGAGGCTGGGAACTCGAAAAGGAGAGACCTGCTGGAAATTGAGCCGGCTGGGAAAAATGATAGGTAGAAGGCCACTGATGAGAGAAGTCTCTGCTGACATTCATTTTCAGGCAGTAGCACTTCTGAAGGGCAGGGATTTCAGAGATCCTGACCCTCTGGGGGTCAGGGGAGGGGGTAACCTTCTCACTCTGGTGTTTCCTGCCTGTATAGCTATGAGGAAGTCACTTGACTCCTCTGAGCCTCAGTTTCCACATTAGAATAAATAGGGTTAAGTCCTTTTCAAACTCACAGGATCATTGGGACATGTCACCTGGTAGAACTATAAGGATATATTGTTACATGTTCTAGCATTAGAAAAATTCTTCATACATTCCAGAAGTTAATACTAGACTATTGTTGAGAAATAATTTCCTTACTTGTTCTTTTGTTGTTGTTGTTGCTGTTGTTGTTTTCATCTGAAACATGGGAAACCACATAGTGCGAACTAGGAAAGATTTTATTTTTTGACTGATTTATATTTCTTTTCAGAGAGATTGGCGAGGAAGAGGGCAAATATAAATTATTATGCAAATACTATGCTTAGAGTTTTATGTAATTTTTCACATTCAGTGTTCACAAAACACTTGCAAGTTGAAGACTATCATTTCCACTTTACTGATGAAGAAAATGAGACTCAGAAATGATAAAGACTTTGTCTAAAAATTACACAGCTTATTAGAAGAAGAGTCAGGATTTGAGCAGTACCTGGCACATAGCAGGTATTCATCAAATATATATACCTTTAATTAAAAAAGGAATAAATGTCCCTAAAACCAAAATTTTTTTCTTACTACAGTGCCCATTTACAAAATAGCCCTTAATTTTATCTATTAGTGCTCATTTATTCATTCACCAAGATCCCCTTTAATAACTTCTATACCCAAGTCTTTGTTGGAAATATAAAGGTAAATCAGATAAAATGTCTTTCCTTGAGAGTTTGATAGTTAATAGAAGAGAGTGGACAATTACAGAAGTTACTATGACACAAATCTGAATGCGCTGAGCAAATGGACTATTCTAGAAGGGAGAGAGAAAAAGAATTTTGGGTAGACACATTTCAGCTGAGTCTGCAGGGATGTTTAGAACTTGGCTGGACAGGGATGGGAAGAGGACCACTGGGAGGGAGGAACAATCTGAACACGGGCAGCATTTAATGCAAGTTCAGGGGACATGGTAAAGGATCAGTGGGTAGTTTAAAGTTTGGTGAGGTGAATAGGATAAACTCACAGGGTTCTGCATCCATTTGGGGGCCACAGGCTCTGTACAGCACCCCTAGAAGCCCTCACCTTAGAGAGGCCCGCAGTAAGCTTACAACAGGTATCCTCTGTAGCTAAGTGTTAAGGGGGAGGGCAAAATGAACTTTCAAAGTGTTCACTCTTTAAGAGCATTCATAGGTGGCCAGGGTACCATTCTGTAATCTCAAGACATTCAGCAAAACATCTGGTTTCCCCTTCCAGTTGGGAGTTCTCAAGATGTCTGTGCTGTATTCTTACATGCCAATAATCAGTGAGAGCTGAATCATTAGAAAGTTGCAATATAAAGACATAAGGATAAAAGTTTAGTATGTTGCTACAAGTTTTATTTGGCCTGTCACCCTCATTTTATTATAAGAGCTGTATAGGAAAGGTGAAAAGGCAATAATGTCAGTGATACACTTGGAGAAGCCAAAATTAAAATTCACCTCTGGAAAAATATTCATTCTTGCTTTAGATTTGTGCAAACATTAATGACAAGACTATCACATTACACATGAATATGATTAGCATAACTCTGCCTAATGAATTAATTCCTTCTGTGAAAATAAAGGTAAAAATGTGTTTCTTCCCCCTTAATCCTCTCTAATAGATGCAGATTTGCTAATAGAAGTTATTTTTGTCTACATTATGATGCATTCTCACCTTATGCATAGATGAGTGAATAGCGAATATACTTAATTGCAGTCTGTGCAAATATGAACCTTCCATTTTCAGAACCAGAAAGAGCAAAAATTATTTTTTTCAGTTTATTCTCAGGAAATTTATGGTGATGTTAGGATGACTGGTTTCTCTGAGATGCTTGATCCAAAGAAATCATTTATTTCTTATGCCTTCATGGGTCTAAAAGGATTGGCAAAATTTTACTTTGCTTTTAAAAGTGCAAAATAGTACAAATATTTTGGAAAGCAGGCAGTCAGCATGCATCAAGGAGTGTTAATATGTTTAATCTTTTGACCCAGGAATTTCATCTCTGGAATGTGTCTGAAGGACATAATCCTAAATTTAGAAATCATACTCTGTAGAATCAGTACCATGTTATTATAATAATAAAAAAATTAGAAAACACTTAGATGTTCTATAAAAAAGGAGTAGCTAAATAAACCAAGGGTTTTTACTTTTAATGGAAGAGTGTACAGATATTTTAAGATGATATTTATAGACACTATAAAATTTGTGAAACATGGAAATTCTCATGGTATGATAATTATGACAGTGAGGACAGCTAATATTTATTGATCACTATGTATAAGTCCAGTGCTTTACATGCAGTACTGAATCCTCACAAGATCCCAATGAGAAAAGCACTATTATTATTGTCCCACTTATCGCATCATAAAATTAAGCCTATAGAGTTTGAGTTATCTGTCTATGGTCACACAACTAATTAGTTTTGAAACTGGAGTCTGTGCCATGCCAAGTTCCCAAGACCATTCTTAAGTCAACAATTTGCTAGTGGGATTCACAGAGCTCTGAAAAGCTGTTATGATCATAGTTATAGTTTACTACAGCAAAAAGATAGAGATTAAAGTCATCAAAGCTACCATGTGTAAAACAGGTATCTAGTGGGAACCTGCTGTATAGTTCAGGGAGCTCAGCTCAGTGCTCTGTGGTGACCAAGATGGGTGGGAAGGAAGGGAGAGGGAGGTCAGAGAGGGAGGGGATATATGTATACATATAGCTGATTCACTTCTTTGCGCAGCAGAAACTAACACATTATTGTAAAGCAACTATATCCCAATTTAAAAAAAAAGGCAAATAGAGCAGAGTTCAAGAGAGTCCAGGTATAATCAGTTTTCCAGTTGTCCTCTCCCAGTGGCATAGTACAGACAGCGTTTAATCCTCCCTGCAACCATGTGTGCCATGTATAGAGTATTGGCAACCAAGGAGGCTCACATGAGCCCTGGTGTCCAGGGTTTCTGGTGGGGTCAGTCACGTAGGCATGGACCTCCATTTGATCTTAGTGTCTCAGTCTCTAATTCCTCCAGATATGAAAGTGATACAGCTTGGCCCAAGGCCCCCATCGTAAATAACATTGTTAGCATAAACTATCTGGAGTAGCTCAAGCCTCCAGGAATAAGAAGACACTCTTATCAGGCAGGATTTTCCAAGGGTTTAGAAGTTATCTTCAAGAAGCCTGTTAAAGGCCAATCTTTTCTTTGGAATTTGCAGAGTTTGAACATCCCAGATGCTGAGTTAACACTTCACTGTGCAAATACCAATTAGACAGAATCCAGAGCCTGAACACTTAGCCATTATGAAGTTTTCTTAGCAATAATCCACAGTCTTTTCCTGAGTACCTTCTGTGGGCCAAGACCTGAACCATAACTAAGGGTTATGAAGTTGAAAAATAAATGGTCCCTGCCTATGGTAAGTGGACTGTCCAACACGCACACTTTGAAAGTTGTGTGCAAATGTGAGCATATGTACACAGTGAGGTAAGAGGGTAACACTGACAGGTGAAAGAATAAGAATTACCTTTGAAGTAGAGAGTTGAAACAAATTAAATTGTTGGTAAGAGTCAGAAAAGTTTCTCTGGAGGCTTGTGGGGGATGTAGAGGTGTGATAGATCCCAGGAGTGAAAAATGATTGGGGTATTTATTTCTGACAACTGCATGTGAATCTATAATTATCTCAAAATAAAAAAATTAATTTAAAAAAGTGGTTGGTGGGCTTCCCTGGTGGAGCAGTGGTTAAGAATCCGACTGCCAATGCAGGGGACACAGGTTCAAGCCCTTGTCTGGCAAGATCCCACATGCTGCACAGCAAATAAGCCCATGAGCCACAACTACTGAGACTGTGCTCTAGAGCCCCAGGCCACAACTACTGAAACCCGCGTGCCTAGAGCCTGTGCTCCTCAACAAAAGAAGCTACCGTAATGAGAAGCCCACGCACTGCAACTAGAGAAAGCCCGTGACAGCAACGATGACCCAACACAGCCAAAAATAAATAAAATTAAATAAATAAATTTATTTTTAAAAAGCTTTAAAAAAAATAAATAAATAAGTGGTCGGTGTTGGCTGGAGCAAAGAGTGAGAAAAGAGGCTAAAGGTAAAACTAAAACAAGATGTCCAGACAGAGATGGGTCATTAGGGGGGCTTTGTGTTTTTAAGAAATTTAACGCTTATCCTAAAAGACACTGGGAGTGACTGAACAATTTAAAGCTCTGGGGAAAGATGGTCAGATTTTTCCTTCATTAAAACAAGTCTAGAAACAGAGTGGGCCTTAGGCTGGCAAGGCTTGATGGAACGTAGGCAGACCAGGTAGGTGGTGACTAAAAAAATTCCCACAGGGCAAAAAATGAATGTCTACACTAAAACAGTGTTTGTCACAGTAGAAAAAAGGACATGATGGAGAATGATAGCAAGGAACTATCATTGAAAACTATCATTAGTGAAAACTATCATTAGTGAAAACTAATATAGTGAAAACTATCATTAGTGAAAACTTAGTGAAAGATTGCATATGGAAGACTTACTCCTTGGCCTTTGTCTTGGGGCCAAGTATGATGATGTTATTTTTCAACTAAATACACAATGTAGAAAGGGAGTCATTTGGGGCTGTGATTGAGACAATGCTATATATTCAGCAAATCTATTTACTTTTTCTGTCAGTCCAATAGGAAGGTTGCATTGTAGACCTATATGGTTGAGTTGTAGCCAATGAAATGTGGGCATATATGAAAGATGGGCACTTCTAGTCCCAGCCATTAAAGTCTCCCATATGAACTTCCATGTTCCTTCTTCTGTCTGCCAATTGGGGCCTCCAGGGTGATTTTGGAGCCACAGAATAGAAGTAGCCTGGGCTTGTGAGACACTGCTGAAAGAAAAAACACCATGCACACATTACACCATCATGTGGGTAAGGAATGGTCCTCTGTAATGTTAAGCCAGTGATATCTGTTGTTGTTTCTCACAGAAGTTAGCCTACCCTGACTAAATCAGAAATTGGTACCTCGAAGTAGGGAGTTGCTGTAAAAACAAAACCAAACAAACAACAGAAACTAAACAAAACAAAGTAAACTTAACTTGGGTGTCATTTCCTTAGTTGATTGGCAGGTGATAAGGAAGCAGTTGATTAGGTGACAGGGTGGTCACTGCATGGCTAGAGATCCAGGCTATTCAGTAGCAAATCACTTGGTCAAATTGTTGTGATAACTGGGACAGCAGATCATGTTCCTCATGAGCTGAAAAAGAGACTGTAAAAAGATTTTACTAGTATGTATTAATTGGTATTGGGTGCATTTGGCAAGGATTAAATAAAAGGAAAAAATACCTCAGGAAAGAATTGGCTGGTTGGAAAGAAGAAAATAATTAGAATGCCAAAGTCCAGAAATTCAGAGTTGTTCAGGTTGGAAAAACTAACTATTCCTAGGTTCCAAATGTAAAAGATGTAATTTTCAAAAGCTTTGTGTGAAAGACCCAGTACATCTTCTCATTTGAATAAAAGGACTCAGCCCTATGGCAAAGGCCAGAATAAGGAGGTAGCCTTCCCAGATATTGTTTCAGAATACCTCAATGTAGGCATTACCCTCCACTAGAGAAAGAAGGAGGCCTCACAGCGAAGAAGCAAAGAAATAAATCAGACTTGAGAATCACGGCTTAGGAAAGAACTTTGGGGATGGTAACGGACGCATGAGACTAACAAGAAATAAATCAGAAGCTTGCACAATTTGTGAGGAAAGTGTTTTTCCAAAGAAACTGGAATAAAAATAATAATAGAAGGGGAAGAAAGACTTTGTTCAAGACTCAGAATAACTGTACAATCACCAATCTTTCATGAGCAGGAATGAAGCTGAAGATACAGTACAGGAAGGAAATACTCTCCTTACCCTTTCAGTTGTGGCCAACAGAGATTATACATGTGAAGGAATCCCCTAAAAGGTGGGATCTTAGAGTGATCTTAGAGTATAATGGGTAGGAAATCTCCTACATGAGGGCAGAATGGAAGCCCAAGTCGGAACTTCTCCCCTCCCTCAAGGTAGAAAACTTTCAAAATTTATATTCAGCAAGAATTGGACATGAATTACTATGATCCAGGAGCTCCTTTTCCCTGCCCTAATGGAATTATTATTGCAATTGTACTACATCAGTACTATCTAGTCTGATAAAGAGGACTATACATTAACCATAGATCTGGGCTTTGAAATTGATGCAATTTCTAAATGAGGCTCTGAGTCATCTCCCTTAGGAAGAAGAGAAATTTGGTCTGAAGTGTGGAAGAAAGGGCCAAGTCCCTGAAAACTCCCAAGTGATCTTCATGCTCCTTTCCTTTCTGCAACCAACATGGATTAAGTGGGAACTGGAAAACTTGAAGCCACCTGTGAAAGATAGCAGAGCCATAGAATTCAAAGAGCCTGGGTCCCTGAATGCCAGCATGGAGAACTGGCCCACTCATAACCACATTGCACAGGGTGACCAATTAACTTTCCAGCATTTGTATGTTATAGCAACTATCAGGATTTATTCTGACTAATATAAGGGGAAATGATATGAATTCAGTTTTGAACGTGAGTTACAGATGCCTATAAAACATTGAGACTGAGATATTAATAAGGCAATTATATATATTTGGGAGTGTGTTTACCACCTAGGAAAGATGTCTAAGGTGACTACTAACTCTCATTACTACTTTCTCCATTGAGAGATGAAGTCTAATCCCTTTGGGTTTGGATGGGACATAGTAACTTGATTGATAAATTAATGTGGCATGTGAGCTAAGTCATAAAAAGTGTTGCAGCTTCTGTCTGGGATCTTGCAACACTGGCTCCAAGAGCTCTGAGTGGTTATATAAAATGACTAAATACCCTGAGACTATCATGCTGAAGTAGCCACAGGTAGGTGCTCTGATTGACAGTCTCAACTGAACCTTCTAGCCATCTCCACTAAAGTGTCAGACATATGCCAGTCTACTTATATCCTCCAGACCAGTCCATCACCAGCTGAATACTAACCACTGTCAAGGAAGCAGTGGGATATGGGTTAACTGGCCCTCTGGGGAAAAAATAAAAAAGATTTTAGTGTTTCCTGATTTCTGTGATGTAAATATCTTCACCATGGCTGGTTCCAAGATATTAAAGGTTTAGCCATAGAGTTTACAAAATTCCTGAATATTTAGCAATTGGCTCTAGTGAACCGAAGCAAGCCAGCCCTGGCACATCAGAGAAGAATCCTTAGCTGAGCCTTGTTTGAATTCCTGAGCCACAACATCATAAGATATAATAAAATGTTTGCTGTTTTAAGGCACTAAGTTTTGACTCATTTTTATATAGTGATAGATAACTGAAATAAAAGGTATGACAGTACATTGAATGAGACTACCCTATCGTCCCCAAGTCAGGGATCGGGAGCCAACCCTGAGGACAAAGATGTGTAAAGTGCTTACAGATTCTAAGAACAGCTGTGAACATTTGGGGGAGAATCATTCTTCAAGGCAGTGAAAAGCCAGCTTCTTAGTCAGCATCCAGCTCCTTGTATCCCCATCAATATAAGAAGATGACCAAGGGGAGAAAAAGGGTCAGGGAAAGTTTTGTGAGTGTGGTGTTCCCTCCACGGTGCTAGATCCAACCTCTACCCTAATCCTAATGGTCCAAAGGTCAAGTGAACCCTAGTATCTATGTCGTTAGTTGGGTTTTTGCTTTTAGGCAGCAGGCTTGTTGATCTGCTCTGCCCTGCCCCTACCTCTGCATGTAGAAAGAGAATTGGGGTGAGATAAGAAAATTATATCATCTGTTTACTTTGTCATTTGAAGAGTACTTGTAACTTTAGAGAGAACCATCATGAGAGAGCAGAATAGGCAGAAAACCTGCTGCAGTGCATTAAGGAGAGAGTGAAAGTTTCACGATGGAGATCAATTCCTTTTGGGAAGGAGTAGTAGGATGGATCTAAGCTTAGACCTGAGCTTACTAGTTTGGGGACACTCAGGATGCAGGAAGAAAGCGATGTCACTCAAAGTGGTAAGTAAAACCTTTCAAAGGGGCTATCTACAAAGTTGCTGTTGGGGTTAAGGAAACCAGCACAGGATTAGGAAGTACTCAAAGATAAGCCACAGTAAGGAAAGGAAGAACTATTGCCAGAACCTGACAAAAGTATAATCAAGGAGCTGTGGCCTTAAGTGGAGGAATGCAGCCACTGCTGAGAATAAGGAGGAGGGGGGTCTGAGGAAGTCACTGTGGAGGTCCTCAAGGATATTCAGAGAATATTTCTGGCTCTCTGCCTTCCAAACAAATAGTGGGACCCCTCTTCCCGACCCCCTTGTGGTTGGCTGGGACTCTGCCATTATTTCCAGCTAAAGGGTTCTAAATGGACACAGGACTGAATGCTGGTCCCAGGGCTCAGTGATCTCTTTCCTTCTGCATAGAGACCAGGCACCTCCAAGATCACAGTTTATTTATCAGCCTGGGTCCTGGAGCAAGGGTGTTCAGAGCACAGTCCTGAGCTCTCCCTTAATGGGCATGGTGCATGAGCAAGAAGTAAGGCTTTGTAGCTTTAAGCCACTAAGACTCTTTGACCATAGTGTAACCTAGCCTGTCATGACTGATAGAGAAATATTTAACTGAGACTTGAAGAATGAGAATGAACCATGTGATGGATTTTATTAACTTAATGGTGGTAAGGGGGAAAGCATTTTGCTTGAGAACTGCACTGAAATTGTATCTGATAAACTGTTTAAAAAAAGTTCCCCCAAGGAGGACCTTAGAGTTGGAACATTTATGTTCCTGTTATCTTTTGTCACTCACTGACTGACCTCAGGCATAAGGTATAACCTCTTAGTTTTTAACTACAACAACTGTGAAGTGAAAGAGATTTAGTTAATGAAGCTGAGAATGTGTGCTATTAGGGGCTTGACTTTGAACCCAAATGCACTTGGGGTCAAGTCCCAGATGTGCTGCTTGCTATTTTTTGATGATTGGAAAGTCTCAAAGCTTCGGTTTCCTCATCTGAAACCCGGGATGCTATTTGGATTTTTGTAAGGATTATATGAAATTGTATATGTACTGTAGCCTGATGCCTTGATTTAACATGCACTCAATAATTATTAGCTCCTACTATAATCAATTTCATCATCATTATCATCATCACCATCAATACTACCTTATAGCTCTGAAAATCTATGACTCATTTCACTCAGTAATTATTATGGATAATTGTTGATTTAAAGTAATTGTTTTGATTTAAGGCACAAGGACCGTAGATATATGCATTGTGAGATGGGAAATCTGAAGCTTGGGTTTCAGGTTTTTACCACTCTTTGTAACTGTAAGATTAAATACAAGAAGCCCTTCATTTATAAATTTGCTAGTTATGGTCTTTTTACTCATGAACTTTGTTGACCTTAAAAGTAAAACAACCAGTTATTTTACCAGCAATATGAATTTATTCAAGAATAGCAGATAATTGAAATTCAGGACAAGCATTTTATAGCAAAAAACTACTGGCAAGTCTGGAAAAACAAGGGAGAGGAACTTTTGTTCATAGAGGGAAAAGGGAAGTTAGGAGAGGTGTTATAAACGAAGAGTCCATTGGTGGAAGCTGGGAGTTCGAAGTGTAGTGACTTTTCATTGGTTGAGTTTTGACAGTCTCTCATTGGCTCGGCTGTTGCCAGGCGAGGAGGAAATCTATCCTTTCTCTTGCTGAGGTAGTAAAGTAGTAACTTTTTTCTTGTCAGAGATGTCAGATACATCTCTTCCTGTTTGAGGTCTGCAGACAGCATAAGTGGTTGGGCTTGACAGCTCCACCTTCCACTTCCCAACTCCAATTTAAATGAGGTTTCCTTTATTTATTTTCACATTTCCTGTTTGATCAAGATCTTTTCTTAAAAGCATGAGTGATCAAAATCAGGTTTTCTAAATTCAGTGTCTTTTGTTCCTCAGTGCCAACAAGGACCTTTCCTGGGTGTCATGTACACATCAGAGGAAAAGTGCATGGATTGGGAAACTACTGAGATCACCTTTAAATAATAATGAGATGTAAGAAGTCTACATCTTAGCAAGGTCATAAGCATTGGCAATCAACTTCACGCTTTGTGCCAGCATCACCTTATAGGGTATAGGTTTTTGTTAGTTTGTTTTAAAAGTTTAACAAGCAACAAGTTAAAAACTTAAAAATAATCATACAAAACAGAACTAAAAGTAACATGACAATTCCAAATTATATGATGATTCCAAATCAGGAGCCCAGACCTGAAGGTAACCAGCTAAATAGATCAAAATATCATAAATTGTTTGGTGAAATTTCTTATAGCCAATGTACTTGTTCCTTACTTTTATGCAATTGGGTTTCTACTTCCCTAGAGGAGTTTATCCACATGCAACAGGTGGTGTTTGTTCCTTGTTCAGAAAGGGCTAAGAGATTATCAAAAACAACCTTGTCCAGAGAGTCTAAGGAATTTCTTGGGCATCTATTGCTTTAGCACCAGATTCTGCAATACTTTTAAGAGTTAAGAAGAGGCTTCTAATAACATTCTCGTTTGCATTTACTCCCAATCAAGGAAACATGGCCTTGCCAAAGGAAGTGATTCCTGAATCATAAATGCCTCCTCAAAGTTTCTTTCTAGAACAGTTAGGGGCAAAATTAAATAACCTAAGAGGCATTGCCCAGTTGTGCACCAGCCATCTAGGCATTCATAGACCCAAGGAGAATGATAGCCATCACAGACAAAGATAAATCCTGTTGGGGCACAATTGCCTGTTCAAGACAGGGGTCCATCAGATTTTTAGCACATGTGGGAAGAGAACCTCCTAGCCTAAGTAAAGAGTCATCCAAAATTCTAGAAGTTATTCCCCTTAGCAATGGCCTGGAAGATACAAATGAGGGTGTTATCTCTCCAGGCCAATGCTGAAGTAAAGGAAAGAAAGTAAAAAAGAAAGCGTTTCATGCTTAGCTAAAGTTGGAAGTCTTGATCTGGCATGTTGGACAGAAACAGTTTACATCAATGTCAGCTGCTTCTTTTCCTCATCAATTTGATTCGGAGGTCTCCAGCATTTGTACAGGACCAGATATCAGGTGAAGCTTTCTTTAGCTGTGAGATGTACACTGAAGGTTCAATGCCTTCCAGTTCTGCAGCAGTGTCAGTGGTCAGGACCATTTAGTAAGGTCCCTCCCAATGGAGCTTGAGGGCTTCCTCTTATGACATTGTCAGAATACCAGTCAGCAGGCTGTAGATTGTGACCAATGGGATCTTCTGAATTGGGATTGAGGGAAGCCTCTTTAATGTGTTGATGATAGACTTAATAAGAAATTACAGACTTGGAGTAGCTGGTCATACTAACAAGAGACAAGGTATCAGCAGAAAGATGTATACCAATAGACTTGACTAATGATTAGAGGTGAGAGGGACAGTGATAATTCCAAGAAATTTTCAAGGTTTTCATTAAGACTTATATAATTTGCCGAGTGAAGTGAGTGTCTCAATCACTAGAGATTGTGAAAAAATGGAGTTTTCCAGGGAGCTGGGAAGAACCAAGCAGCTGTTTTGGGCCTCCCATAGCCTTGGCTATTTAATTAACAGCCATTATTTACCTGTCTTAATTTCTCTAGTTCAGGAGTAGACTGTTGCCATGTTACAAGAACATCAGGGTGACAAAAGTCTGACAGTAAGGGGGTATTTTTTTTTTCTTTTGCAGAAGCAGAATAGACTTCATCCACATGTGTCACAATCTTTATAGATTCTGTTGCTTCTATCCTTGTGTGATAGTAAGCTAGGGCATTCCCTTGATACTCACATTCAGTCTGTTTAATGAAAGCCTCAATTTTGAAGACAGCAATTTCAGAAGGTAAGAGCTTTAGTAGTAAGAAGGTCATTTATTAGTTGCCCATTTACTAGTTGCCCATTGTCAAAGATCAAATGAGAATTCACTACAATGGAACTGACAAAGAAATTTTTTTTTTCTGTGACACACAGCATTCTAACTAGAATTACAAGTGATAACATTATACTGGGATGTATCAGGCTTTTAGGAATTTTATGCAATTTCTAAAACAACTTATATTAATAACATTCACCTATACAATATAACCTAAGAAGTTTTATTGTCACTTATTTGGCAACACTTCCCATGTAATTTAGTCCAAAGAAGCCTAATTAGTATAACATCTCTCTTTTTTTTTAAAGAAAAACTTTTTTTTTCTTTTTTTTTTTTTTGCAGTACACGGGCCTCTCACTGCTGTGGCCTCTCCGGACGCGCAGGCTCAGCGGTCACGGCTCACGGGCCCAGCCGCTCTGCGGCATGTGGGATCTTCCCGGACCGGGGCACGAACCCATGTCCCCTGCATCGGCAGGCGGACTCTCAACCACTGCACCACCAGGGAAGCCCAACATCTCTCTTTTTATAAGGCAAGAGAACACATATTTTGAAATGTTGCAGGGGTCCTCTATAAGATTTCAAAGTTATTTCAAGGTCAAAAAGAATTTATTTAGAATTTGGGGAGTTTGTCAAAAATATCAAAAGATTTCAAAACACTTGACTAAATACAATCACAGATTTATTATAACACAAGATTTAGTTACCTCTCTGACCAAAGTGTTAATAAAAGATATCAAAGACAAATACAGAAGGTTACATAGTTGTTAGCAATACTCAGTTCTTACTATTGAAAAAATTCAGTTTTCTTAAAATAATCAAAGACCTGACTGATACAACATTAAAACAGGAAATTATTTTTCTAAAGCACAGAATCTTTGCTTTCTAGGCAAATTACTTAAAAAGAAAAACCTTTACAATTTCTTATCAGGAACAGACCAACGGTTCAATAAAGCTTTGTTCTTCTAGCAAGTGAAGGAAAGTTGAGTTTTAGTTTTACATAAGTACACCATTTATGTTAAAGCTTAATTCTTAAAAACATTTATAATAACAATTCAGTTTTAGCCAGCTTGATTAATTCTCTTTCCCTCTTTCTCTCTTTCTTTCTGTATATATTATGTTTGTCCTTCATTTCCTTCCTTCTCATTCTGAAATAATCAGAAGTTCTAGTTTAGACAAAGTTACTCTTATTTCCCTTATGAAAAATGCATCTTCATTCCTCATAACTTTTCTTAACCAAAACCACATTCTATTTTCCTTGCATATGGAGATATTTTCCTTATTATTTCTGTATTTTAATTATATATATTAGAATCTTTAAATCTCAAAACTTTAATTTCCAGTTAAAGTTTAGGAAGTAAACAATAGTAAAATGTCTTACACTAGCATTCTGTGTAAAATTAAAAATGCCTTCCATACTTTCCAGAAGCTTGTACTTCCTCATAGTGTAATTTCTCAATATATTAAGACATATTTACTAATAGACCCAAATATCTATTTCCTTAGTAATACGAAATCCAAAGTAGATAACCTATGTTCAGTAATGAATATTTTAGTATTTTATCATATATGGAAATTATCTATATATTCAAGAGTTTCCCATCATTTAATTAAACTTAGAAAAACTCTAAGTTTCAAGTTAACAAAGAGATATGAGAAACGTTTTAACTACACACACCATAAAACATAATTTGTTAAAGGGTTCACCTAAAAACTCTTATTTCATTTGTATCTATCACTTGCTCCCAACAATTATGTTTATATTACTCATGAAAACTTCATGAGACATTAGGTAAGGTCAGCCATCATCCCAAGCTATTTTTCCTGCTGACAAATTCTGTAAGAGTTAACGTGAACTCATTTGACTAATAAGTACAGGTAGAATAAAAGTTGTTTATTTACATTATATTTAATGCTGATAACTCTAAAGCCATGCCTATTTTAATTAAACGAACAAATTCAACTAGTTTTTATTTACCAAAGATTGTCCCAGATCATGTGAACTTGAAAAACATTTGGGTTTGTTTCTATATTTCTGAGAGTTTTAGAATAACCAGTCTTTACAAGTACTTGCTTTTAAACCACCAAAATAGAGTGCTTTGTAAATTAATTTTGCCATCCAGACGTGGAAAAATATCTCACATCTATTACATACATGTGTAGATACAAAAACAAACATATAGACAGATGCAAACAGAGATCTTTTAGCCATGAAATAGGTGCAATAATGCACAACGCACCAATTTATAAAAGAATAGTTGGATTCAAATCATATATAATCAGAATAAATTAAGGTTACCTACTACTTACTGAGATGGCTAAAGCCTTTACTTTTCTTTTTTTTTTTTTTTTTTTTTTTGCCTGCTCTAAGAATCCTTTTAGAGCTATTTATTGGAGTCATTTTGTCTTTTAGAAGTTTCTGCATACCAAAGAATGCAATTCATTCTCTCTGAGATATTTGAGATCCTCTGTTTCTAAGGGTGGCCCTTAAGGTCGACTTATGTAAAACAAAGTCTCTCCAGAATGGCCGTTGCAATTTCAAATTATCCAAAAGTTTACCCATTTCTCCTTCTCCTTGTTGGAGATTCAAGATATGTCTCTTTCCGTTTGGGGTCTGCAAAGAGCAGAGTTGAAGCTTGCCGACAACACTTCACCAACACTAGGATTTAGTGAAGTCTTATGTAAGGGTCACTTTTGAACTTATGAACTGAGAACTTTGTTTTTAAAACTTAAAATTTTTAGCTTCCTATAACTTAACCTGTTTGTAAGTAGAGCTAAACCTTTAAGTTTGGTTATTTGAGCTTCATTTGACTCATTTGCCTATACCATGTCTATTGGATGAAACTCAATATAAGATAATGCAATATTACATAATTAGGAACACTATTTCAGTTCAATTTCACAGCTATGTATTGGGTGGTAAGGATGGAAAGACAACTGAATCCCACATCTGGAAGTGCCCGCATTTTGAGCTCCTATTACGTTTTATGTATATACATTATAACTCCTTTGATATGACTTACTGGACTATAACTATTTAAGATCAGGAGTGACATCCTGTCCCCAAGCACCTTGTAAAATACCTGGCATATGGTAGGTGTTTCTTAACTGATTTAGAATGAATTAATTAATTTGATAACCTGAGACACATAATGACATTCCTGGATGATTCCTAAATCTAACATTTATTACCAGGTAACCTTTATCAAGTTACAGATATTGAAGCAAGGCTCTGTTTCAGTGATGACTGTACCAAGTTTAACAGCATATGAACTGTGTGTATAGAAGGTATTAAGACAATGGCACAAAGCCAGGGAAATGGCTGAAGAAAACAGACTTGGGATTTTTCTCTAGCCACGTTGAAAAAGTGGGAAAATAAATTCTTCCTCTCCTGCCTTCCTGTCCTTTCCTTAAACCCCTTGATTAGGTGTGATTGCTCTGGAATTGTGTGAATGTTAAGTAAGGTGGGCTGGGGGTCAGATGACCAGTAAGGGTCAGGACTGTGGGAGCAGAAAAACCACAAACTCACCATCAGGCTGGCACAGAGGACAGGCATGCACACTCCTGCACAGGCAAACAATTTGGACAAATACCCCAATAAGGGTTTGAAGATTTCCCATTAGCTCTGTCAAAACAAGTTTGAAGAGCTCTTATCTATCATTTTTTCCATCAAAATAATAACTAACTCTATTGTGCTTTACTTGCATTGGCTCGTTTCATTCTTTCAACAGCTCCATGAGGAAGATACCATAACTTGTCCTGTTTTGCAGGGGGAAAAAATGAGGATTAGAGACATGAAATAACTTGACTAAAGTGACACAGTCAATTGTGGGCAGAAAATCGATTGCAGTTGAGGTTAACCTGACTTCAAGTGCATACCCTTAACCACTACCTTATATTGCCATGGATTCCATGTTTCTACCGCAAAATAGGCAAAATTAACAATTTCAGCCATTAAGTCTCATTTTCCTCATCTATAAAACAATGATAGGGGCTTCCTTGGTGGCGTAGTGGTTGAGAGTCCACCTGTCGATGCAGGGGACACGGGTTCGTGCCCCGGTCTGGGAAGATCCCACGTGCCACGGAGCAGCTAGGCCCGTGAGTCATGGCCGCTGAGCCTGCGCGTCCGGAGCCTGTGCTCCGCAACGGGAGAGACCACAACAGTGAGAGTCCCGCGTACTGCAAAAAAAAAAAAAAAAAGAAAAAAACATACTGTGATTTATAATAAGAACAATATTTGTTCTTTGACCCTGTTCCTCCCCCAGAGATCCTAAAATGCTTGGAATTTCTTATAAGAGATATAAAGGTATCTTTTGTTAATGAGGTGATTTTTGGAAAGCCTTTAGGTAACTTAAGAACGGGGGTTGCTTGCCAGGGGAACCAACCACGTGATTAAAGGGTTGGAACTTTCAGTAGCTTCCTCCCCCAACTTCCAGGGAAAGGAGAGAAGCTGGAAGTTGAATCAATTGTTAATGGCCAATGATTTAATCAATCATGGCTATGTAATGAATGCACCATCAAAACCTAAAAGGACCGGGGTTTGGAAAGCTTCTGGGTTGGTGAATGTATGGCGGTGCTGGGACACTGATGCACCTGGAGAGGACAAGGGAGCTTCATTCTCTTGGATCCTACCTTGCCCTATGCATCTCCTCCATCTGGCTGTTCTTGAATTATATCCTTTTATAATAAACTGGTGATCTAGTAAGTAAAATATTTCTTTGAGTCCTGTGAGCCTTTCTAGCAAATTAATCAAACCTGAGGAGGAAATTGTGGGAACCCATGATTCATAGCCAGTGGAACAGAAGCACAGGTAACAACCTGGGCTAGCAACTAGCATCTGAAGTGGGGAGTGGGGGCAGTCTTGTAGGACTGAGCCCTTAACCTGTGGGATCTGATGCTATTTTCAGGTAGATACTGTCAAAATTTGAGTTGAATTGTAGGACACTAGCTGGTGTCTGGAGAATTGATTGTTGGTGTGGGAATCACCACACACACACATTGAAATTGGTCTCCAGAACACCAAAATAATCAGGTATTATAAATGTCCATTTTTTCTCAGGAACAATGACTTGCAGTCAGATATTGTGCAGCCTTCTGTAACTAAAACATATCCTTTTGTTCACTTCCTCGTCCCAGCACCCTTTAGCAGTAGCTGTCATCTCTTCTGGGAAATTACTTGCTGATATCCCTGCTGAAGACATTTGGCTTTGAATATATTTAAAAGATGCTTCATTTCCCTTGTTGTCTTTGTCTGCACATTGTTAATTATCACCTGAGTCCCAGCAGGTCTCTGGGAATCAATGGAGGAGTTGCAAAAGCATTTCGTAGACCCCAAGGACCAGCAGATCTATGTTCTGTTCCTTTAGTTGTGTTGCTTCTTTTCTTCCGAGTTTCATCTCACCAGACAGATAGTGGTATTTCAATTGATCCCTGTTGTTTGGGCTGACTTCCCACTTTCACAGGATATAGTATTGCTGTAAAACATTACGTATTTTCTTGGTCATCGCTTCAATCGAAATATCTTCAGTGCCTCCTACAGTAGAGCCCCTAAAGTCAGGAAAACTAGCATGACTCAGTTAAAACTTCCACCTTTAGACATCCGTAATCCTAGAAGGATAGGGAGAGAGACCAATAAAGAGAGATTTACAATGTGGTGTGAAAGACAATGAGAAATGTCTGCAAAGGCATTATGGGGTCACAGAGAAGGAAGATTTCATCCAAGTGTCAGGGGCTTGATCTGAGAAGGCTGCCATAGCAATATGTATCTGAACTGAAAAGCAGACCACGAGTTTGAGACAGCAAATGAAGGAGACGAGCAGGTAGAAGGGCAAGGGAGGGCATTGTAAAAAGAGTGTGGACTCCTTCATTCACCCCTCATGCATTTAATAGATAATTGGCTGGCTCGACACCTACTCTGTGCCATACACTATACCAGACACCCAGAATATGACTTTTTTTTTTTTTTTCAGTATGCGGGCCTCTCACTGTTGTGACCTCTCCCATTGCGGAGCACAGGCTCCGGACGTGCAGGCTCAGTGGCCATGGCTCACGGGCCCAGCCGCTTCGTGGCATGTGGGATCCTCCCGGACCAGGGCACGAACCCGTGTCCCCTGCATCGGCAGGCGGACTCTCAACCACTGCGCCACCAGGGAAGGCCCCCAGAATACAACTTTCTGGGTTTTTTTTGTTTTGTTTTAATTTTTGGCTGCACCATGTGGCTTGTGCGATCTTAGTGCCCCAACCAGGGATGGAACACGCACCCCCTGCAGTGGAAGCTGGGAGTCTTAACCACTGGATCACCAGGGAATTCCCCAGAATACGACTTTGAATAAGAGAAACCAGATCCTTCCCACCCTTCGAAGTGATCCAGTGGTATCATAAATGTCCATTTATAATACCACTGGATGTGGTATTATGTCCTTCCCACCCTTCGAAGTGGTCCTAACACTTGACCACTTGGCAGTAAGATCTTTGACGTCTTAGGATATGATAAACACAAGTCATGCTCAGAACACAGAGCAGAGTCAGAAGGTGGGCATGATGGGCTTGGAGATCGGGCTCAAGCAGCCCCATATGGGCTCCAAAGGGTTCAGATGCCAAGTAAGGAGCAAGAAAAGATGAAAATGGAGCAGCACACAATGCCAGATCCCAGGGGATTTCCACTGTCAGGCCCAGCAGATGGGTCAGATCTTTGTTTTATGAAGGTCCCTCTGCCAAAGATGGGAAAATCTGGAGACAGAGAGATCAATCACTTTGTTTTCATTCATCTCAACAGATACTTAAACAGCCCACTGGGTACAAGCCCAGAAAATGCAAAGGTAAGGGAGCCATGTCCTGTGTCCTCCTGAACAAGCTTCTTAGCAGGAGAGAAACTTACAGCAAGCTCAATTCTATCTCAATCTTTATTTCTTTTCATAGAAATAGGAATGAAATGATGCCCTCTTTGCCCCATTTGGGAGAAGGAACTAGTTCTGTCTGAGGTAGTTTGATGCTTTGAGTGAAGCTAAACTGGAATCGACATTTGCTAAATCCCCAGGTCTGGGTAACATTTCATCCAGCAGAGGAAACACAAATCTACTGGGAAAAAAAAGAGCAGGGGATGAACTGATGATGAAAACGATTGCAAAAATAGTCTGATTCAAAATAAAGAACTCGTGACCCACACGTGTCACCAGACAATGAACAGCAGTCACTGATAACAAGAGCCTCTGAAACCCATTACAACAGTCATCTGATTCCGCAGTGGGGATCCAGGATTATCTCTCGGGGAAAAGAGATTGTCCTTGTCTCTCTGCAACAAAATAGTAGTTTTGGAGAGAAGGAAAATCACCAAGGGGCTAATTAAAAAGAGTTATCAAGCACCGGGCGAGAATCCAAAAGTTGAGCAGGCAGAATTTGGGAAGGTGCTTCCCAGGGCAATCTCTTTATCAACAGAAACAGTAGCCCTGCTTCTTGGAAGGCTGAACAGTCAGGTTCTTAAAGGAACAAACCACAGAGGCCTAAAGAGTGCCCCCTTTCTACAAAAAAGGACAACAAGATGGCCACATGGTTTAATATTGTTTCTGAAAGCCAACTAAAATTCTTCAAAAAAGAATCTGGTTTTAAATTAGATCAGAATAACAGGAATGTCCTAAGTGCAATAGATGTTTCTGTATTCTATTTCAACAAATACTTATGTGGGCAACTAATACAAAAATGGAGCTGAGTACCTATTCTCATGAAAATTTTCATTAAATAGAGAGAATTGGTTCATGTACTTACTTCTGATTTATTGAACCTAGAAATGTTAGGTTAGGTTTGCTGGACACAGAAGTAAGTAAACAACAAACACAGGTCTTCTCTGCAGGGGACATCGTCTTTGGGAGGAAATTGGAAACACAGCAGGTAGTTGTAATATAATGTGGTAAGGTGAGATACAGATGCAGGCAGTGTTAGGAGAAACACAGCAACCCACCCTGGGAACTGGAGAAGGAGCTCTCAGAGGGCATCATAAATGAGGTGAGGCTCCTCTTAGAGAAATGGAAATAAAAACCAAAATAAACAATTGGACTTAGTGAAACTTAAAAGCTTTTGCACAGCAAAGGAAAACATAAACAAGATGAAAAAACAACCCTCCAAATGGGAGAAAATATTTGCAAATGAAGCAACAGACAAAGGGTTAATCTCTGAAATTTACAAGCAGCTCATGCAGCTCAATATCAAAAAAACAAACAACCCGATCCAAAAAGGGCAGAAGACCTAAATAGATGTTTCTCCAAAGAAGACATACAGATTGCCAACAAACACATGAAATGATGCTCAACATCACTAATCATTAGAGAAATACAAATCAAAACTACAATGAGGTATCATCTCACACCAGTCAGAATGGCCATCATCAAAAAATCTACAAACAATAAATGCTGGGGCTTCCCTGGTGGTGCAGTGGTTGAGAGCCCGCCTGCCAATGCAGGGGACACGGGTTCATGCCCCGGTCCAGGAAGATCCCACATGTCGTGGAGTGGCTGGGCCCGTGAGCCATGGCCACTGAGCCTGCGCTCCGCAACGGGAGAGGCCACAACAGTGAGAGGCCTGCGTACCGCAAAAATAATAATAATAAATAAATAAATAAATAAATAAATAAATGCTGAAGAGTGTATGGAGAAAAGGGAACCCTCTTGCACTGTTGGTGAGAATGTAAATTGATACAGCCACTCTGGAGAACAGTATGGAGGTTCCTCAGAAAATTAAAAATAGAACTACCATACGACTCAGCAATCCCACTACTGGGCATATACCCTGAGAAAACCTTAATTCAAAAATAGTCATGTACCACAATGTTCATTGCAGCTCTATGTACAATAGCCAGGACATGGAAGCAACCTAAGTGTCCATTGACAGATGAATGGGTAAAGAAGATGTGGCACATATATACAATGGAATATTACTCAGCCATAAAAAGAACCGAGGGCTTCCCTGGTGGCACAGTGGTTGAGAGTCCGCCTGCGGATGCAGGGCACATGGGTTCATGCCCCGATCTGGGAAGATCCCACATGCCGTGGAGCGGCTGGGCCCGTGAGCCATGGCCACTGAGCCTGCGCGTCTGGAGCCTGTGCTCCACAACGGGAGAGGCCACAACACTGAGAAGCCCGTGTACCACACACACAAAAAAAAGAAACGAAATTGAGTTATTTGTAATGAGGTAGATGGACGTAGAGACTGTCTTACAGAGTGAAGTAAGTCAGAAAGAGAAAAACAAATACTATATGCTAACACATATATATGGAATTAAAAAAAAAAAAGATCATGAAGAACCTAGGGGCAGGACAGGAATAAAGATGCAGACATAGAGAATGGACTTGAGGACACAGGGAGGGGGAAGGGTAAGCTGTGACAAAGTGAGAGTGGCATGGACATATATACACTACTAAACGTAAAATAGATAACTAGTGAGAAGCAGCCGCGTAGCACAGGGAGATCAGCTCGGTGCTTTGTGACCATCTAGAGGGGTGGGATAGGGAGGGGGGAGGGAGACGCAAGAGGGAAGAGATATGGGGATATGTGTATATGTATAGCTGATTCACTTTGTTATAAAGCAGAAACTAACACACCATTGTAAAGCAATTATACTCCAATAAAGATGTAAAAAATATAAAAATAATAAATGAGGTGAGGCTACATATACGTGTTAACAGAGGAGAAGAGGGAAGAGAGGGCACAGAAGGATGAGCAGAGCAGTGGAGAGAGGAGCCTTCCATCCATAGGGGACAGAATTAAGAGAGGCTGGAAACCAAAAATCACACAGAAGTGTGACCTCCGGCCAGCAGGTCAGAGTTCCTGTAGCACAGAGCACAAGGCAGGGCAAAGTGAAAGATGAGACAGGACAGGTAGTAAAGCACTGTGCCTATGGGGTCTGATCTATTGTGCTAAGGTATACAGGCTTTTTTCTGCAAACAGTAGGGTGACATTGAAGGGTGTGACACAAGGAATCCAAGTGTTCAGGACTGAAGGGAACAAGACCAACAGTTAAAGTAGGGACAGCAGTGTCCTGAGCCAAATAGGGATCCATCATTCAGAACTAGCTTCTTATCCGGTTCCCTTACTTATCACTGGGCTCACTACTTAACATCCCTAACCTCTCATTTTGTCTTTTGTAAAATAGAGATAACCATACTTATGACAGATGTTTCTATAATGACTCAATTAGATAGGACATAGAATGTTCAACTAGATACAAGGGAGAGGCCCTTATAACATGAACCGTACATAGTAAACCAAGTCAGCATTTGGGGAATGTGTCACATGCTCCACAAGGGATGTGTGAAGTGACATGATTTTAGGTAGCCTTTGAATTAATATTTTTAATGTTAATGATTATATGTTTATCACATAAATGTATATGAAATGTTTAGAAATTTCTAAACATATATGAAATGTTTAGAAATATACTAATCATCATTTTAATCAGAAAAATGATGACTAGTATATGAAAATTGTATTCATTTATATTATGGCTTAGCAAACATTTAGCTAAATTTAAAAAGAAGATCCAACTCTTTTTTTTTTTTTTTTTTTTTTTTGGTGGTACACGGGCCTCTCACTGCGTGGTCTCTCCCGTTGCGGAGCACAGGCTCTGGGCGCGCAGGCTCAGCGGCCATGTCTCACAGGCCCAGCTGCTCCACGGCATGTGGGAATCTTCCCGGACCGGGGCACGAACCCGTGTCCCCTGCATCGGCAGGCGGACTCTCAACCACTGCACCACCAGGGAAGCCCCCAACTCTATTTTTAATAACCTAAATAACAATAGAGTTGCTACGGAGATGTGATGAGTACAGCAAAATGTATTCTGAAGGTGGTACACAGAAGTATGAAGTTTGGAAAACCAGACTCAAAAGGGTAGCTTTAAATAAAGGCTATTGCTACTGATGGGAGAACATGGGGGTTTGAAGTAGGTTCATAATCATATGGATGTGACGAAAGGAAGGGGAGAGATTTGCAAAATATTTAGTAGGACAGTCAGCGTGAATGGATGATTATTTGAATGGAGGAGAAGAGGGATACAGAGAAGTCTCTGATGAAGTAGAAACCTAGGCTGGTGGTTGTCCAAGTGGACCATGGGGCCCAAAGCCATTTAGCCATTGAGAGAATATACAGGAAGGCAGATTTAAATGTAGACCTTCCTCCTGTGTGTGTGTGACGTGTCTGTCTGGCATTAAGGGGTAAGTGAGATGCGTGGGTTAAGAGTTCACAAAAATGCTATGGTATAAACTAAAGATGAATATCTGAGAACTTGCTTTTCTTTCACTGCGAGTGTTTCAACAAGTACTTATTTAGCACTTACTATGTACAGTTGTCATGCTGGGCAATGGATATGCAGTTTCAAGCTAAACAGATACAGTCTATTTTCATAGAACTTAGAGTTTGGAAGAGGAGAAAGCTCTTAAACAAATAACCACATCAAGTTAGATAATTTAACATTATAATTAGTGTTATGAAGGATATGAGATTGAGACCTGACTCTCTGAGAGTCAGAAAAGTTTCTCTAATTAAGAAGCTCAAATTGTGACCCGACGATGAGACACAGAGCTGGCTCCAGGGCTTGGCGTAGAGGTTGGGGTTGAAACCGTGAGAGCAGCCATGCAAGGGGTAAAGTAAAAGAAACATGAACTTCAGACGGGACCTGGATGTAGCCACCTGCAAGGTGTGGGCCTCTGGGGAGGCTGAGAGCATGTGGGAGGAGGTACAGAAATGTCAAGAGAGGTGGGCTCTTAGAAGCCAGGGGAGCTGAGAGCTTCAAGAAGGAGGGAGGAGATACACTGTGAGATGCTGGCAAAGAATACCACTAGCATAAGGCCAGTTTTGACTTGAAGAGTTATCCCCGAATGACTTTGATTCAGAGGGGACTGAGTGGAGGTTGAGCCTATACCTCCAAGCCCCCATACCCACTCACCCCTCCTGACCCAGGCAGTGCCGTGAGAGAGTGTGGGGACGTGCTTGCAGTCCTTATATGTCCTGTGATCTTGGATGCTTCGTTTTTCCTCTCTGAGTCTCAGCTTCATTATCTGGAAAACAGGAACAAAATGTCATTTTCTTAATACCAAGCACAGTATAAGCACTGGATAAAGAAAGGAAAAACAGAATACAAATGGATAGATGAGAAAGGAAGTGAGACTGGATATGTTTGGTGCCAGGGATTAATAAGTGTCATATCTATGTTGATTTCACTCTCTTTTTTCCCCAACACATCTGTGTCGCACAACTCAGATTGTCACCTTAAAATAATCAAAATCAAAACCAAACAACAACAAAAATAAAGCTCCATTTGATGCCTAAGGGCACAACTAATATTTTCCTCTCCAGGGTTCCCACAGCAATTAATAAATACCTAAATTATAATACTGATCACATCAGATAGTAATTGTTTTTAATACTCCTGTTTTCCACTCAAGAAGGGGATTTATTTTCCTACAGATACTGTATTATTTGAGTTTGCATTTCTAATGCCAAGCACTAGAAATGCATAATTTTCCATTGCCATAAAAATCTATAATACGTAATTGTAGACTAAATTAATGATCCCCATAAAAACAGTGTTATATTTCAGACACTGTATATTGATAACTTGATGCAGCTCAGAGAAATGATGCGATTTGCCCAAGGTCTTCCAGTGTATTCATAGACAAGTTGGAACTAAATCTATGCCCTTTGAGATTAAATAGCATGCACCTTTCAATGCAGCATCCTGAGGAATGAGAACATGAAAGAAAGATGGGGTCAGACAGACACAGCATAGGCCTCTGGGTGCAGGGAGGGAGGAAGGGTAAGTGAACACTGAATGATTCTACCTCTGCCTGTCTCATTCTCTAGTTTTCCAAGCAGAAAAAGCAGGTACACCTCACAGAATTACCTTCAGAGCCATTATATAAATAAATAGCCAAAGAATCAATAAATGCATTACAAGACACTTACCAATTCCCTGGTAATAGTTCTCTGTGTAGAGAGAAAGAAGAAAATAGAATGGTGGGTGAAGATTTTAGCTGTCTACAGTTTTTTTAAACAGCTGAAATAAATATGATGGAATGATAACATTTGCTACATGAAGGTGGTGAGTACAGAGATGTTGTGTGCCATGCTTTTCTAAATGTTTAAAATATTTCTTTTTTTTTTTTTTTTAATGAAGTGACACTCTCCTCCTTTTCCTCCTCAGCCCACAGGTATGTGAGAAGCCCTCACTAGCTCACAGGGCAGAGAGGCAGATGGAGCTAAGTGATTGTCAACCTGAATCAAAGGGCCAGGAGATGGAGGAGATAGAACAGTGTCTGTGGAGCACAGGAGTTCAGAAGCCAGGGCTTTCAGGGGAGTTTCCAAGGGACTAAGAGAAGGTCCCTTCTTGGGAAGACCCAGAGTTGAGGACAAATGACAGGCATGCCTTAGGACTATATCAGCTCATTTCATATTGCACGGCTGCCCAGAGGAACGGGGTTCACTCTCCTTCCTGTCATTCAGGGACCAATCTTTATGAGAAGGACCTTTCTTCTGTCCTGGCCATATCTATGTGTCCTCCAGAAAAGGAATTTGAAACTTTTCTCTTTGTGAAAGCCTGATAATTCTCTGATAAACAACCCTGGGCTAAAAAAAATAAAGTATGTCTCCATTTCCATTGCTCATAATAATGATGATGATGATAATAATAACAATCTGCCAATGGTGAATTATGTTCTAAGTATTTTCTAAGTATTAGAAGTCAATAAAAATGAAAACATACAGCACAGATCTCATAATATTTAGCATCTATCTGTGTTGTGATCACAGTGAATATACCTTTTTAGACTTTCAGAATTGACATTTTCTCCCCTTTCTTCCAGGAAAGTCTTTGCTATTGACTCAACGGTGCCATCTGGTGGTCATATGCCATAAAACGTCTGAACTGGAGGTTTTTGTTTTTTTTTTAAATCTCTTAGGTGAGGCTGTGATTACGCTAAAGAATATGCTTATCGAGAATAACTAGTGTTTATTGAGAAATTCCTTTACTGTGTGTCTTATGAGATCTCAGGTACTTTCATACATTTAATTTTCATAAAAACCCAATGAAATATCCCCACATTTTCTCTTTTAGGGGGAGTGGAGTTACAGGCTGAGAGAACACAGATATCCTGCAGAAAGTCTTGCAGCTGGTTTGTGGAGGTGAGATTTAGAATCAGAACTTAAGATTCTGCTGCCTCCTCTCTTCCAATTATACATCATAGCCTCAATAATACTCCACTATGTATCTTACAATGAATTAAATCATTAAACTGTCATTTCTGAAAATGAGATAGATATTGAAAATGAGTGTATTCATTCATTCATTTATAAGCCATATATTTGGTACCAACCACACATTGCAAGAACACTTTAATAGGTCATGTCACATCAGAGATAAAAACTAATCACAGAGTGTCAGTTAGTCAGCATTTAACAGCCTAGTAAAGATGACCACATACAGAACTAAAACATTCTAAGATGAGGCAAAGAGATAATTTTGGCAACTGAGGAAAATTCATGTTACAAAAACAATCTCTTGAAAATAATTGAGCAGTGAATTTAAATTATCTATGCAGCAGACACAGTTCTCTGTGTGAAATACTGGCAAGATATGCAGATGTGTCCTTTACCCAAATCATTTGGGCATTTGAACCTGCTTTGTTGCAAAGCTGTATTAGTCAGGTTACTGAATACTAATGTGTGCAACAGAGAAGCTCTGAAATCTCAGTGGCTTGATACACTAAAAGTTTATTTTTGGGCTTCCCTGGTGGCACAGTGGTTGAGAGTCCGCCTGCCGATGCAGGGGACATGGGTTCGTGCCCCGGTCCGGGAGGATCCCACATGCCACGGAGCAGCTGGGCCCGTGAGCCATGGCTGCTGAGCCTGCACGTCCGGAGCCTGTGCTCCGCAACGGGAGAGGCCACAACAGTGAGAGGGCCGTGTACCGCAAAAAAAAAAAAAGTTTATTTTTCACTTGTATCACAGTTGCATGTGGGTTCAACAGCTATCTCTTATCTTATACCTCTTTCAATACGGAATCTCCATCAGGAAAGAATGCCCCTCCACCCCCAACAAGGTGCTGCAGCAGTGGGAGAAAAAGGATGGATGAGGCACGCCGGGTTTAACAGTCACTTCTATTCTCAGTCCATTGACCAAAAATGGTCACATGGCCCAAACTAACTGCAAGGCAGACTGGGAATAAGAGGAGAACATAGAGATGCAGGGAGCCCAGGCAGGCACCTAGAGCCAAAAGCAACACAAGTGACAGTTGGCCTATTAATTTGTGTGAATGGGGAAGAAGTTTCAAGTTTCAAGAAAAGAAACTTGACTTACTGGAAGGCATTTGTGAGACAAGTAATTCTCTGAAAACATTGGCAAAATAATTTTGAAAGTCAACAAATGGAAAAAAAGGAATAATGTCTTACTGGGAAAAACTAGTTATGAGTGGCAGTTTTCCACTTGTATTAATTTTTCCTTTGATGCTCCAGATTGTGCTGTGTCCATTAGCAGAAGAAAGATGTAACACAAAGTGCTGTTAGATAGTAACCACCTTGCTGTTACTTTTGAGATAAAATCGTCATGTATATTACTTTCATCGATGATTTCCTCTCTATGTTTTATCCCTTTGTGGCTCTTGTTATAACAGTATTCACCGGTATGTCACACTTAATTGAGTCTAGTGGTTTGCGGTTATGTGTAAGTGGTAAGAGAGATTTTATTTCTGACTCTCACATACTTGCTGAGATCAGAGAGAGACAGAGAGATATTTTGTACATAGTAATGTCAAAATAATAATGTCAAAATTTATCAGCAGTGTAAAATCTGATTCTTTAATTTTACAAGCGATTGCTTCTAAAGTCATGTAGCTTGGCTTGCCTTCGCTTTCTACACAGCCCTCATGAATCTGAAATCCTGTCTAGTCTAAACCAGAAGAAAAACAGATGAAATTAAATGACAGTCAAGCCTATGATAAAGAGAGACACAGGACCCCAGCTAGAAAAAGATCATGGAGTCCAAGCTGACAACGTGACTGAGAGGGAAAGATGGACTCTGGGGCAGAGAGTATCTGAGGGTCCAAGAGAAGGTGACCTTCTGTGCAGCCCCAGAAGTTGCAGTCAAAGCCCACCACGGCTTATGCTGACATTCTTCTGGAAATCAGCTAGCCAAGTTGTTTGTTTGCTTGCTTTTGAATTTCATTGTTGATAATGGTAATTTCCAGTATCTGCCTAGGCTTCCCGGCCTTTTCAAGACGAAGGGCATTGCAAGAGCCTTACAGAATAGCATAAAATGACAATAACCAGATGACATTGCAATATGTTGCATATGTGCTTTCAAGATGTAAATGTGCTTCTCCACGTGGAGTCCTCCCCACAGCACTTTAAGGTAAGAGAAATAGTTGTCACTGATTTCATAGGCACTGAAGATTAACAAGAAGCAGGGTGTTGAAAGCAGTATGACTGGTTGAGCCAGTCAAAGAATCCGAGTCAACTGACATCCTCTTTTCACTCTGGCTTACCTGCGATTTTAAAATGCGTACAAGAGAACACCAACTTTTAAATCTTGAAGTCGAAGTCTAGGCACTATTTCAAACGTATTTCTCTACCTTTGAAAACTTTTGATTATTAATGGGAGACACTAGAGTAGATTTACTAATAAAAACTGTTTATATTTACTTGATAAAAAAACATCACAAAGCTATTAAAATTAATCAGCATAAATGTCAGATCATAGTATAGAAAAATGCTTATAAAGGTATGTGGAAACAGCAAGTGAAAAAAGTCTGGACACAAAATTACAAGGTTACTATGTACATACCTGTGAAATAGGATGCGCATAATGAAATGGTAGGAAGAAAATAAAATTTAACACTCACTACGATTGTGTTAAAATGATGGGAGTGGGAATGATTTTTCTTTTTCCTTTCCTTTTCTGAATTGCTGTAATTCCATGGCTTTATAACCTTTCAAATAACTTTTAGAATAATATACTCATTATTATTAATAAATAATAATATATAATTCTATAGTATTTTATATTAATAAATACTATGATATAGAAATTATTATTGTTATTATAGTGGGAAGCACCCAATTCCCCTTTGTGACTGATTAGAAGTATGGAAGGGCAGCTAATTTCACTGTTATTGTTGACTGTGCTTCAATGCACTCAATCAGGTCATTGGTTTTATTAAACTCATTGTATACATATGGCATATATATATATATATATATATGTACCTATTATATACCTATTTTTTACTTTATTATTTGAATTTAGAGAAAAACATCCTCAGGATGGCATTGAGACATTTTCCTAGCTTCTCTGAGCCTTTTACTTAGAATTCAAAAGATACGGCACAAATAAGAAAACTCAGAAAAGCAGATGCCATCCGTCCTGACAGGGCCCTCATTTCCCTTTCCTCCAGCACTTTTTTGTTTTCCCCAGAGGACCTGGAGAGCAAAGAGGTTTGGGATGATCTCATTAGTTCCAAGCAGTGTTCACGAAATGCTAACTGGGCAGGCCAGGAAGCACTGTGTTGAAGGTAATAAAATGCTCATTAAGTCCCCACACCCACGGATGGCCTCCCGCTTTTGCTGATCTGGGTGATAAATTTGCATACCTAATTCAGAAATAGTGGGTTAGTTGACACTGAGTGGGGAAATTGTCAGAATTGCTTTTAGAGTGATTTCTCTGTTTGGGTTTTGGGTGGAATGAGGTGGGGGGAAGAGGTCTGCTGCATTCAGAGGAGCAATCCTGTCCTCTGGAGTGCCACATACGGAGATTGGAAACAAGAGACAATAGAAATCACAGAAATCCAGGTGCTTCACGTTCATTTTTGTTAGAAAGAATGAAAGTGAAGAGGAAGGGAGGAAAGGAGAAAAATGAGTGAGAAAATTCCTAATGCCCGAGTGTCAGAATTTTTCAGCAATATTTCGAGATATACTTACTTACAAGTGTTGTCTCTAAAATATCCCAGCCTGGGAAGCAGTGCTTCCTGTCACCGTGCCAATGACTTTTATTAACTAGAAAAGAGATGAAAAGATCTCAGTGTGACCATCCAGAGAGCAAAATAAGAGAAAGCAATAATTTGTTAACAAAAGAGATTTAGGCTTGAAAGAAGACACAGATTGTTGACTCCTGACTTTTATTATAATTGCAGAAATGTCAACTTTGGCTGATTGATCAATCAATTAATTAATTTGTCCATTCGTTCAAGAAACGGGGAGCATCAACTTTTTGCCAGATGTCAGACTGAGGGCTTAGAGTCTCACTACTAGAGTGTGGTCCATGAGCCAGCAGAATGGGTGTCACCTGGGAGTTTGTTAGAAAAGCACAATCGCAAGCCCCAATCCAGACCTAATGCATCCAAGCCTGCATTTTATCCAAACGGCCAGGTTTTTGTGCACACCTCAAACTTTGAGGAATGCTGAGCTAGATCAGGTCCTAGCATCCAGCAAGCTCACCATCTCAGTGTTGTGGTTCCTGCCTGTTTTTCAGATGCTTCTGTTATTGGCTCCCACATCTGGCACATAGGGACAACCACTTCTCAGTTTCTGAGACAAAAGTGACCATCAAGTTTCAACCTATGAGCACTTTTTGAGCCTTGGTGTCTTCATCTGAAGGCATTGCAGAAAACTCTATCCCTTCTGGTATTTCTGAGACTTACATGAACAATATTTACAAGCCACGTATCTGTAGCTCTCCTTACTGAAGCGCCTCACCCCCATCTACACTTGCACATGGTAACTCTTTAGGGAACACACACCCTCACTTCCTTTTCATACTTTCTGGACCTTCAACGAACCCACTACTCATTTTAGACTTTGGGGTCAAGGTCTTTACCAGCCTAGAGCCTGAGGGCAGGGCTGTGTTGATTTTCCCTGGAAGCCAAGTTGAATTCAGGTATCTGGCTACTCATTTGGCTGAGACCTTGATCAAAGTATGGAACCTTGCTGTGCCTTTATTCCCTTAACCACAAAGTGGTTGTATTAATAGTTATTTTTCACTGCACCACACTATTAAGTTTCCTTTGTAGCTATGCTATTATTTTTTCCTATCACCTTAATTCCATACTCAATCCAACTCTTTAATTGCTTTGTGTTTTTCCTGCATGTGAGTTTTCAGTCATTCATTCATGCAATATTTACTTATCATCTGTTGTGGGACAGGCATTGTGTTTATGCTTCATAGTTTTGTGAGTGAGCACACACATATACCTGAAAATAGTCATATGTTTATAAACCATAAACACATATGATGCAGTGTTCTTATTTAAAAGAATTTGATCACTACCAAGGGGACCTAAATACAAAAGCGATTACTTGGCATTTTAAATGACCCAAGTATATAAAAGGATTAAAAGCAACCAGCAGAGGGCAGAGCACCCTAACAAAAGGGGAACATATCCCACATTCCTATCCCTCCTCTCTCTTTGGATGGTATTGCCTGGTATTGTGCTGGCAGTGTTAGAGCACCCTCAAGCAGCTTCTTGGGATCTTAGGAGCACCTCTAGAGAACTCCGGATCAGGGGTCATCCATGGGGGTCTTCTAACTGCTTGCCCATCACTAGAGAGCCAGTATCCTGGTTAGGGACTCAGATTCAGCACAGACTTGGATCAGAATCCTAAAATTTCCACTTACTGAAATGTAGCTTAAGGCTATTTAACCTCCTAAACTTCAGCTTCCCCCTCTGTAAAATGGGTATAGCACTACTGCATAGTTTGTTACATCAGTTATTCGGAGGCTATTAAGAGGATTAAAAGATAATATATCCAGTAAATACTCCATCAGATTATTATTATGTCAAATACTGGACTATGGAAGTCACTTTTGGGATTACCCCTTGCTGCCTTTCTCCTCGTAATGAAGAGCAGGCAAATACATTCACTCTCTTTAGTAGGCGATTGAGTGATTCGATCTTAGAAAGAAAGGAAGTAAGCAAGCAACACTGATAGATGTTCTTCTGGGTGCCAGGCTCTGTACCAGCCATTTATGGGCATCATCTCTTTTAATCCCCCCAAAAAAGCCATGAGGTTAAGTGCTATTTTCATTTTATACATGAGAAAACTGAGACTCAGAAAAGCCAGGCTACTTGGCTAAAGATACAAACTTAATAAGCAGTTTGAAATATGATTCAAATCTAAGATTGTTAGATGTGAGAGTCCATGGTCTTTCCATGCACCACTCAAACTATGGCAACAGCAGAATAACCTTTCAAAAGATTGACTTCAATCATTTAATTTCATTACTCAAAGTCCTTCATCGATTAGTTGACTGGATCACTCATTCATTCATTTCTGAATATTTACTGAATATCTAATTTAAATCTACTGTATTTTTGCTAGATGTCGAAATATGAGAAATGAATAATAATACATGGTATTTGTGCTCCAGGAGCTAAATTTAGTAAGGTGAAAGATATAAACAATAGTTAGGCAGGCATGCAAAAAGGACAAAATGTATTAATAATTAAAATATTATGCCATACAGTATAAAATAAAATATGAGTTATTGTTTTCGAGGTATAGGACAGCAATGGGGCTGGGCCATGGAGATTTCTTTTTCTAAGAGAGAAGCTGCCATGAGGAATATAGTTTGCTCCAGCTACCGCAACTTCAGGATCACCCATGATGTTCTGAGCAAAGTTACACTCTCCTCAGGCTGCTCTGGACCAGGCATTCCTGCCAAGGGCAGGACTGCTCTGGTGGGCAGTGTCTGCTCCCTACTCCCCTTGGCCTGAAGCTCTTTCTTCCCAATTCATTCTTCTCTCTCTCCTTTTACAAATGTCAGACGTGCACCATGATCTTAAGGTCCTCAAATTTCTCCTGTGCCCTCTCACCTTATTCCTCATCAACATTTCCTCAATAAATATCTTGAATTCCATCATGGTATCTGCTTCTCAGAGGGCCTGAACTGACACGGAGCGGGGCTGGCCAAATGTCTTTGGGGAAAGACAAAGAAATTCTTACAAGGAGTGCTTGAGCTTAAATTGTAGGACTTCAGAACTAATGTAAAGCCCCTTCTGCCCCACCCAGAGCAGTAAACAGTCTGTACACAATAACTCTCCCTCCTTTTCTAACTAAACTGTCAGCTTCTAGAAGTCTGAGTCTATCTATCTATCTATCTATCTATCTATCTATCTATCTATCTATCTATCTATCATATATCATCTATACCCTTGGGCATATAGTGGTTGCTCAATATATGTTTCTTTAGTGAAGTGACAAATCCCAATGTCTATAACAATCACATGCCAAGCTATTCAGACTCCAGCCCTGTTCCTGAAGTCCCCTTTACCTGATTCACCTTCCCTACTCATTTTCAAGACCCACACTATGGCCACAACTCTAAAGGCATGCCAAATGAGACCTCTCCCTTCTTTAATCCTCACAGTGTTGTATTTGGGCCAGCTTTAGGCAATGCATTTTACTTTGTCCCCTACCATAATTTTCAGCACACGCGTATATGCATCATACATTAGTATCTACTTCTAAGGGAAATAGCCATGCCCCGAGCTCCAGCTTGGAGTGGAGAAATGGTAGGCGAGGAGGAAAGGAAGGAGACACAGCCTATATATTATGTCATCATGACCGGCTTCATCTGGCAAAGGGCATGAGCCCAGGAGAAGACCCCGACTTACCGTAATAAGCTGGCCAGTGGCTGATGAAGAGGACTGACATTTAAAGCTCTACTCAAACAAGGTCAAACAAGGTCAGTTATATTATTTCAATCAGGAATCTGAAAGAGGAAAAACAAAAACTTACGGAGTTGGCATCAGTGGTATTTCCACCAAAATATCAGAGGGTAGAGAATAAGTCATGTAAGGCAACAGATGTGCTAAAATTATGAGATCGCTAAATATATGAATAAGAAGAAACCATGAAAAACAAAATGTCTGTTAAATCAGAAATTTTAAGATGGCTAAGTGGATAATAATGTGGGTCCTGAAATTAGATACTTAGGTTTAAAGTCCAGGCCTCACTCTCACCAGCTTTACGACCTCGGCAAAGTATAAGCCTCTCTACTTCAATTCCCTTGTCTAGAAAATGGAGAGAATAGCTTCCCTTCATCAGGTTCTTACTGGGATATACTAGTCAATACATCCCATCCCCAGTCCAGCTTAACTGGGTGAGGAATTAGCATGGGGAACAATTTGGGTCACTGCTAACTAGGAGAAGACAGTTTGACTCTAGGGGAAGGAAGCTGCCCTCCTCACCACCAGTCAAAAAGTCTCAAGTGGCAGCAAGAGCATTTTAATACCAAAGAGAGAATCTGTCTCAGAAAGAAGGCAATAAAAGGAGACCAAAGCCAAGTCAAGAACGGAGAGAACCAAGTCCTATGCGAAGTGTGTTTGGAATCAGCCCTCCGTGCAGACTTTTCTATATGGGAGCCAATGTAATTTTCCTTATAGGTGAGTGGGTTGGGTTTTCTGTCTCTTGCAAGCAGCAGAGTTCTAACCAGTGCAGCCAGTTTGCAGAGCTCTTTGGATCCCAAATGGTTTCCCATGGCCGGTTTTAGGGAGTATTGGACTTTCACAGTAGAGTTTTCTTATCCCTCTAGGAATTACTTCTATCCAATTTCCTCTCGAATGTTTTAAATAAAATGAAATTTAAGAAATCTTGAGTAAGCCTCTGATCCTTATCTGCAAGGGTGCCCAATTAGCCCGTTGACTTGTGTTGGCCTGTTCTCCCCACTGCATTAGGATTTATTACGATTTAATTCCTTACCACAGAGTTTTCCAAACCTCTGGAGACCTATCAGAATGACGTGGGGAATTTTTTAGCAACAAACTCCTCTGCAAGATCACCTTCATGGGTGTTTAATCCATGTAGTCTCACAGAGACCCATGCTCAGAAGGGGCCTGCATTTGGTTTAATGTTCTGCTGCCACCATCTCAAACTTCTTAATAATTTTAGCCAGGGGACCCCATGTTCATTTTGCACTGAGCCCTACAACTTATGTAGTTGGTGTGGCTCCAGGGCCTCAGTTTTTTAAAAGCCCTTTAGGGTGTTCTAATGTGAACTAGAGTTGAAGACAATTGATGTAGGCTAATATTTTCATTTTACAATCAAGGAAATAAGGATTTTCCAAAGGAACTGGTGTATCCAAGGCAATACTAAGCACCACGGACAGATCAATAGTAATTGTAAACTGTGGCCTATGAGTCAGTGCTGAATCAGAAAGTAGACTTTCATGTATGTTTGTCAATCCTAATCTCATAACTAAAGAGAACTTACTGTATCGCACAGGGATCTCTACTCAGTGTTCTGTGGTGACCTAGATGGGAAGGAAATCCAAAAAAGAGGGGGTATATATATACATATAGCTGATTCACTTTGCCGTACAGCAGAAACTAACACAACATTATAAAGCAACTATACTCCAATAAAATTAATTTTTTAAAAACGTAAATTCACATCTTATATATAACCTTTATTAAAGAAAGAGTAAAAACTAAATAAAGGTTTTAAATTGCTAATATTAAAAAAAAAAAAAAGTAGACTTTCAAATCTTCTGCTCCTTTCCTTTCTGGGATCAGAACTGGTGGCCTGTCCACTATGATCCAGCCTGCTCCCCTCTGATCCAGCCTGCTCCCCTCACCAAGTGAGTTTGGTAAATATTGGTGACTAATTGTATTCTGTTTCCCACTCTCATTTACTGTAAGAAAATTATTAGAGCTGAGGCACTTCATACCATTCAACACTAAGACATGTATTATTTTCAATGATGGATTAAGGTAAAAGCAATAAATGCACCAATGATTCCAAGCATCTTGAAAAATGAAGTGCACAGAAAGAAGGTTGCATTGCAGAAACACACCCCTGTGATCCTCTCTTGATAAACACAGCTGAACTAGGGCTCTGTCCACACCAGTGTCTGTTCCTCCAGGCTTGGATTTAGCCTCAAGGTAGGTCATGAAAGGTCAGGGCAAGTCATTTCAGCTTCCCCAGTGGCCGAAGTTAGTCATCTAGAGCTTTAAGGTCACAGGTGCAGCACTGAAGAGAAATCAAAACAAATAACTAACACGTCAGCTTTTGTCTTCTAAGCCTTTATTGTGTGAAGTTACAGAAAGCCAGGAACAGAAAGGTTAAAAGAGGAGAGAATGCTTACTTCTCTCATAGTGCTTATCAGGGTGTGCTATAACTATTAATTTACCTCTGCTATTGTCACTAAAATGTTAGCATCTCTCAGAGTGAATTACCCTAGTGTGTGCAATTGTGGATAAAACATAGAAGGGAATCAGCAAATGCTTGTTGAATGTACGCATTCATGGATTTATATATGTATGTTATCTCTGTGTAATAAGGTTAAATATTGCTTTTGAATACTATCTAAATTTTTAACAGACTATTTTTTAGAGCAATTGTAGGTTCACAGGAAAACTGAGTAACCTTATGTCCCCTGCCTCCCACACATGCATAGCCTCCGAACTATCAACACCCCAACCAGAGTGGTACATTTTTTACAACTGATGGACCTACACTGACACATCATTATCACCCAAAGTCCACAGTTTACATAACATGAGCAATATAATAATAGCAAAGAGAAAGTGTATAGCTCCAAGCCAGGCACTGTTAAAAGGCTTTACACTCACTTATCACCACAAAGCTTTGCTCCTGAGTGTTTCCTTGCTATTGAATATGCAAGACAGTGAGTGTACTTTTGCTGTACTTCCTGATGATATGGGTGTTTTCTCCCACAGAGGACTGGACAAAAATAAAGTAGGAGGCAAGGAAAGAAGCTTCAGAGTATAACAGCTTGTGGCTCAAAGCCTGGCAGCTAAGTCTCAGGGAGAAGCCTTTAGTAAATCACTTAATCCAGCTATGATTTCAATAATTTAAAAGAGAATAACTTAAATAAGATTATGTATGTAAAACCTGGCCATAACCTGTCCCCTACCCCCTACTTTCCCTAGTAAAATAATAATGAAAGTCATCTTTCTTGACCAGAAATCCAGCACACCAGCTCACCAGGCCCTTCCGGACATAACTCTTAAGTTTCAATTCCAAAAAGCAGGCTGACCACTGAGCTGACCATGGGCGACCCCACTTCAGAGACGGACCTGGCTGACAGAGAAAATAAACGGAGTGAGGGGTCGTCTCAGAGGCAGTTTTATAAATCAGATCCTTGCATCCAGAGGAAAATATCACATCTTTCTCCCTCCTTCCCAAACTCTGGGAAATACGGTATATTTTCCAAAGTCAAGTGTTCACGGTTCTCTATCGCCTTAAGAAGCAGGAGGCTGGGAGGGCAGGGGCCTTGGGGGCTGCAGAGACGGGAGATCTGTGACACATTGTTCTGCTAAGAAGGTGGAAGAGGACAGAGGTGTGTGGTCCTGCAAAGCATAGGCCAAGCTGATGCCTCCCTGCCCCAGAAACTCATTTATCACCTTGATGGTTTCAGCTCATTTGCAGCCAAGTTATTGTCACCCTTAAAATAATGTGGCTTGACAGGGAAAAAATGAAATCCTTGTGAAAAGTTACATAGTCATCACACTCTGGAGTCAAAATATAGACTGCAGTATCCAAACACGGGCCCTGGGTACGGCGGGGGTGGTATTTCCTCTCTCCCGCAGGCTTTGGTTTTCGAACAGGACATTAACATTTATGTCATGTTAACGCGCACCTAGGCATGGCGTGTGGCCTCCTGCCATGGACACGGAGAAACACATACTCCAGTGCCGCCTCGGCATGACCGCCAAGGCTTGCAGTATAAATGGAGACGCGTGTTTCCTTGCCCAGAGAGTTAATAGCGGACGACGACTTAAATGTTTAGCCATCCCCCCTCCCCGCCCCCGTGCATAGACTCCAGTTAAGATGTTGGGAAAGTACTAAATCTTGCTGCGCTACCAGCAGCAACAGATGTTCATCCCCAGAACCCCAGAACTAATTAAGCCAAAGAAGTTTCAGCTTGGAACACCCCCAGACATCGGCGCCACCCCATCTAATTAGCTGTGTGATCTTGATCAACTTTTGTTAGCCTCAGTGTCCCCGTCTGTAAAATGGGGAGACTTGAGCGTACCTGCGTGTTTGTGCAAAGAGGAAAGGAGACAATATACGCACAAGATTTCGTCCTGGTGTCTTGCATACAGCAGAGGAGCAGTGAAGTGGAGTTCTCCCTTCTGGTTTCTGTTTTATATTTCTTACCTTGTACAGCCTGAAAACTGCGTTCGAAGTACCTCAGTCTCAGAGAGCAAAACTAGTTTCCCAGCACGGCATGCTGGTCAGAACCTGCCAATATTACTGTAAGACTTGTTTCCTATTCTGCACAACCTGGAACCAGACCAAGCCAACAAGGAGAAGTGAGCCTCATTGGAGAGGCAAGATGGGTTAAAAGGGATTCTCGTGGGGGCGCTGCAAGCACCTGGGGCGTGGCTCCTGCCTCTCATCTACCTCCAGAAGGCTCTCCTCTCTCCACTCGGATCTCCAAGCGATATCTGCGTAGGCTTCATCAACCCGAAATCCCTTCTTTTTTTCTGTCCTAGCTGAATTGTGGGGGTTGGTTCCAGAATCCCCTCGGATACCAAAATCCGCGGATGCTCCTCTCTTATGCGTACAGACAGCCCTCTGTATCAGCGAATGCGGAACCCGCAGATACTGAATGCATCTTTCCTGGACCAGAGCACAGCTCACCCTACCCATTAAGAAGCCCTACTTCTGTACTTTCAGCAGGCTCACTGTGGTTCTGTCACTTCACTTCGTAAAGCACTGCATTTCCACTGATTGCTTAGTTGTCTGTTCCTTGCCCCATCCTTTCCTGTTATTTCACAAGGGCAGGGCTTTGTCTTCACCTCTGGGATATCCTTTAGTACCTCTCGGGTTGCTATCATGCATCCGTTACTCAAGAAATGTTTGGGAAAATGTATTTAAATATGCCCAATGGAGATACTTCTACAAAATCACAGTGTAGTTGGTTCCATGTAGTGTCTGTTCGTGTGAGCGTGTATGTGTTACAGTGACATACTCAAAATATGAGGATGTGGTTATATGTGTATGTCTTCAATACTGAATAGTTTAAAATATAACTAAATCTTTTAATAAGCTGTTCCACGACCAATACATATATTGTGATAATATGCTTACAAATCTTTCCCTATATGTTTCAATTACAAACAACAAAGTAAAAAAGAGAAAGCAATAAATGAAACCTGGATTTCATTCAATGAACAAATATTTTTGGAAAAACAAATAAAGTACTTAATACAAAAATGAGAAGTAGAAATAAAGATATGTTATTTAGAGGCACGTAGGTATTACAGAGGCAGAGTGGGTGAGAGGATGAAACTAGAAGCGAGGGAATTTAGGCTATCATTTGTAAATAAATAAGAAGAATAAACTTACAAAATTATTTGCTTAAACCATGTACACATTTTTTTTAATTAAAGATTTTACTTTGAGTATATCAAACATGTAGGAAATGACTCAAACCCCCGTTACAACTTGAATTTTCACAAAGCAAGCATGACAAAATAACCACTAGTCAGATGAAGAAATACTTATTGACACCCAAAGACCCCCTTTTTTCTCTCAGTTAGTTACTAATTCTTCCTTCCAAAATACAATTTCTGACTTTTAATACCAGAGATTAGTTGACCTGGTGTCTAAATATAAATGAAATCATACACTATTTAGCTTTTTTATTCAACATTATGTATGTGAGCTTCATTTATTTTTACTGGTGTATAGAATTTCATTACATGAATATGCCAAAATTAATTCATCCAATCTACTGTTGTTAGACACTAGGGTTGTGTCCAGTCTGGAGACTGTATAAATAACACTGCTATGAACAGTCTTGAACATGTTTTTTTTGGTGTATATAAACAAGTATTTCTGTTGGCAATTGAAATTGTGGGGTCATAGGGTGTGCCTATAGTGGGAATTAAAAGACGTGGAATTCATATACGTGGAACACAAATTCCCATTATAAAGAGAGATTTTAATCCATTTCTTTTAGTACATGATAGGGAAAGCAGTCAAATCCAATAAGCATACTGAAGATTTACATGACACAACTAGCAAATTTGATCATGATTTATCTATTTCTCCTTTTTGTTTTGCTAATTTTTGCTTTACACATTATGAAGCTATGCTATTAGCATACAAATTTAGAACTATGACTTTCTGATGGATTAATCTCTTAAATATAAAATGCCCCACTTTTTTCTTGCTAAAGACCATCCTTGAGCAATTTTTTCAACAAAGATCTGTGGATAATTATTCTCTGTTATTTGTACATCTAAACATGATTTTATTTTACTTTCATTCTTGAAGGAATTTAGAATCATAGCTCAGTAGTTATTTACCCTGATTACTTGGTTCATATTAATTCACATCTTCAGGTAACTATCGCTGCTCCTGGGCAGTCTATTGTCAATCTGAATTTACTCCTCTGTAGACAATTTATGAGTCTATTCTCTTAGGTTATGTTCCATATTCCCCCGCTATTTTTGTTGTTCTACAGTCTAATACGATGCATTCAAATATATATTTCTAAAAAATTACTTCTTTTCATACGTGACAAAACTTTTCACTGCATGGACTTAAAATTTGTCTCTTTTCAAACCATCTAGTAGATGTGTGATAGAGCTTCTCAAAGTATATCACATGTTCTTGAATTCTTTTTACTATTTTTCGTCTTCTTATGATCTGTGTTACATTTATGTGTTCAGATCTAGTGTGAAATACATTCATTCTACCATCAGCTATGTCTTTCTCAGGTTTATCTAACCCTCTTTTTAATATTTCACTAGGTATGTTTCCCATTTGCAAGGCTGTCAATTGCCTTTTTCCCAAATGTACCAATATATACTTGACAGTTTCCTTGAATCATTCTAAAGAAAACTTTCTTATCCTTTAGCAAATTAATGTTTTATGCTTAAACACACATAAACATGAATAAAATGTAACACAAATTTGAATAAAAATGATAAATTATCATTTACACACACTATGTTGATCAAAAAGTAGATTACCAATACCCTAGAAGTCTTTTTTTTTTTTTTTTTTTTTTGCGGTACGCAGTTCTCTCACCGCTGTGGCCTCTCCCGTTGCGGAGCACAGGCTCCAGACGCGCAGGCTCAGAGGCCACGGCTCACGGGCCCAGCCGCTCCGCGGCATGCGGGATCCTCCCGGACCGGTGCACGAACCCGTGTCCCCTGCATTGGCAGGAGGACTCTCAACCACTGCGCCACCAGAGAAACCCCCCTAGAAGTCTTTTTCTCATCCCTTCCCAGTTGGATTTTCCCCCTGTTGATTTAACACCTAATGTAAATTTCATTCTAATAAATTCTTGCTTTTCCTTTGTGGAATATATATATATATATATATATATATATATATATATATATATATATATATATATATAAAATCTATGTAATATACAATATCTTAAATAATATATTGTTATATTATCTAGAATTATTAAACTTTATATGTTTTGTAATCTCTCATCCTTTGTGTCTAAATATATTTTCTTTGATATAAGAGGTTCAATCAACTTTTTTGTTTCATATTTACATGGCAAACGTTTTTTTTTTCATATTTCTCCCTCCATTCTTCCCCTCTACTTGTTTGGAAATAGTATACTCTATGTATGGTATTTTAGTGGTTAGTGGAATTATTTGACCAGGTATGCAATTGTATACATGTATACAATTCTGGGTTGACAAGTATTATTTTTTTCTGCATTTTCAAAAACTATTCTAGTCTTCTGTCTTTAATTATTGCTGTTAACAAGTCTATCAACTCTCTCCCAGTCATCCTTTTGTAGTCTCTTTTCCTCTGGCTGCTTTAAGATCTCTTTTTCACGGTGTTTAAAGGTTTCTAGGTGAGGATTCCCTTCCATTTTTCCTGCCTGGTGTTAATTGTACTTTTGGGGATCTAAAGACTGGTGTTTTTAAATAATTTTATGATGTTTTCAGCGTCTACCATTTTGACTGTTACCTCTTTCCTGTTCTCGTCATCATGTCCTTCAATAACCTTGATAAGAACAAGTTAAAACTTCTCATGTTATTCCTCTTAGTCTCATCTTCTCTTCCTAATTTTCATCTCTCTCTTTCTCTCTCTCTTTGTTCTCTGAGAGACATTGTAGGTAATTTCTTTACCTCCATATTCCACTTTAATATTTCTCTCTTCAACTGTATGTAATATTTTCTTTTTATTATTTTTAATCGTGGTAAAAAATATATAACATAAAACTTACCATCTTAACCATTTTTAAGTGCACAGTTCACTAATGTTAAGTGCATTCACAATGTTGCACAACTACTCAGCAGAACTGTTTTCCTTGCAAAACTGAAACCTTGTACACATTAAACAACTCCCCATTCCTCCCTCCCCCTATTCCTAGCAACAATCATTCTACTTTCTATCTCTATGAACTTGACAACTCTTAGTAACCCCTGTAAGTGGAATCATATAGTATTTGTCTTCTTGTGACTGTCTTCTTTCACTTAGTATAATGTCCTCCAGATTCAACCATATTGTATAATGTGTCAGAATGTCCTTCCTTTTTAAGGCTGAATAATATGCCATTGTATGGACAGAACATGTTTTGTTTATCAATTCATTCATCAGTGGACTCTTGGGTTGCTTCTATGTTTTAGCTCTTGTGAATAATGCTGCTGTGAAAGTGGTGTGCAATTTATCTCTTCTGTAATCTGTGTTTTCTGGAGGGAGCAGGTATTTACTCCATTTAAAAAAAAAAATTTGAACTGTGACTTTTAAAAATTGAGGAATAAACAAGACCAAAAGACAACCCTCAGAATGGGAGAAAATATTTGCAAATGAAGCAACTGACAAAGGATTAATCTCCAAAATTTACAAGCAACTCATGCAGCTCAATAACAAAAACACAAACAACCCAATCCAAAAATGGGCAGAAGACCTAAATAGACATTTCTCCAAAGAAGATATACAGACTGCCAACAAACACATGAAAGAATGCTCAACATCATTAATCACTAGAGAAATGCAAATCAAAACTCCAATGAGATATCATCTCACATGGGTCAGAATGACCATCATCAAAAAATCTAGAAACAATAAATGCTGGAGAGGGTGTGGAGAAAAGGGAACCCTCTTGCACTGTTGGTCGGAATGTGAATTGGTACAGCCACTATGGAGAACAGTATGGAGGTTCCTTAAAAAACTAAAAATAGAACTACCATATGACCCAGCAATCCCACTACTGGGCATATACCCTGAGAAAGCCATAATTCAAAAAGAGTCATGTACCAAAATGTTCATTGCAGCTCTATTTACAATAGCCATGAGATGGAAACAACCTAAGTGTCCGTCATTGGATGAAAGGATAAAGAAGATGTGGCACATATATACAATGGAATATTACTCAGCCATAAAAAGGAACAAAATTGAGCTATTTGTAATGAGGTGGATGGACCTAGAGTCTGTCATACAGAGTGAAGTAAGTCAGAAAGAGAAAGACAAATATCGTATGCTAACACATATATATGGAATTTAAGAAAAAAAAATGTCATGAAGAACCTAGAAGTAAGACAGGAATAAAGACACAGACCTACTAGAGAATGGACTTGAGGATATGGGGAGAGGGAAGGGTAAGCTGTGACAAAGCAAGAGAGTGGCATGGACATATATACACTACCAAACGTAAAATAGATAGCTAGTGGGAAGCAGCCGCATAGCAGAGGGAGATCAGCTCTGTGCTTTGTGACCACCTGGAGGTGTGGAATAGGGAGGGTGGGAGGGAGGGAGATGCAAGAGGGAAGAGAGATGGGAACATATGTATATATATAACTGATTCACTTTGTTATAAAGCAGAAACTAACACACCATTGTAAAGCAATTATACTCCAATAAAGATGTTAAAAAAAAAAAGATTGCTGTAGTGGTGCCATCTTAGCAATATTAAGTCCTCTGATCACATGAACATGGAATGTCTTTCCATTTATTTAATTTTCTTTAATTTCTTTCAACAATATTTTGTAGTTTTTGAGAGAAGTTTTTCATGTCTTTTGTTAATTTTTTCCTAAGTATTTTATCCTTTTGGATGTTACAATAAATTGATTTGTTTTAAAAAATAAAAAAATAAAAAATTGAGGCATAATTGACATATAACGTTACATTAGTTTCAGATGTACAGTATGTTGTAATCTCTTCTTAATCTATACATTGAGCTTTCAATTTCAATTATTACATTTTCATTTATACATTTTATTTCACTCAATTTTAAAACTTCTTTATTATAATAACAATAAACCTGCCTTGTCTATGTTGTCAAGCTTCTCTTTTATTTCTTTAAACATATTAAGCAAGGTTAATTATATGTTGTTTTAATAATTGAAGTATCTGAAGTATTTGTAAGTGAAATTCTGTTTTCTGAGACCCCTCCCCTGACCCCTGGCTGCGATTTAGCTTGGCTCGCTTATTTGCATGTTTTGTGATTTTTAAAAATTTTTTTGGAAGTTGCCAATTTTACTTTGATCTTTACCTGGGGTACAATTTGAGGCTGGAATTGAAATCATATGTCTCTAGAGATAATTTTTTTTTGCTTCTCCCAGAAACTTCTGAACATGATCATGTCATTACACTTTAAATTCTCCATTTGAAGTTTAGATATGTAGATAGCATGAATTCTCACCCTTAACCCAAGAGTTATCTATCTTGTAGTCATTAATTTACAGGGTATTAAATAAGGCAAATTTCTCATTCAAACTTTCCATGTGTGGTGATGAACGTGCTCATATACTTTTTGATTTAGGCTGATAGCTCAGCCTCTGTGGAATTTTTTCTCTACTCATGCCTCTCTCTTTCAGCAATTGTCTCAACCTTGTTTTCTTGTGTTCAGTCTGTATCAAGCTATCTGTAAGGAGTTCAGGGCTCTTGCAGGCTCTGTACAGGTGTGGTTTTTAGCTCTTACACACCACTATGGATTTTGCTCTCATTTGTACAAATGGCGATGTATATGTTTAATATAGTAATAAGACATTAGTGAGCGCTTTTGAAAAGTAAGTCATTCATATGCTTATGCTGTCATTGTTAACTGGAAGGCAATATTCTTTCTTTATCCTCAAACACTGTTGATCTCTTCCTGTCTATCTGACTTTAAAGTCTGTGCTTACTCACTCTTACCACACAAAGGTATGAATATTATTGTTCCACATCTTTTACTGACAAAATTGTTTTAAAATTTAATATTTCATGATTTGGTATAGGTCATTAAGCCCATAGCACTGATCACCTCTTGTATCTTGAAATTATTTTTCAAGAATAAAATTCTTTCTAGCAAAGCTCTCTATTATTTTCTATAAATGTCTTCAAGGCATATTTCAATTGCGTTACATAGGATCACAAATTTTTAATGCTCCTTTATAATTTATCAGAAAAATTAGTAAATAATGTTCACACTTAATTATCTTACATTTGAGCTATGTAAATTTTAAATGGTATCCTTAAATTTACCTTGGAATAAACTTTCTCAAAGGTAGTCTGGAAATGTACATTAAGATCTCTTAAAAAGTTTATACTATACAACCCTATGAATTTGCTTATATTATTTTATCCCAGAGAACTATCGTGCATTGAATTTTTGTTTACAAAGATATGAAGACTATTCATTATAACATTTTATATATATGAAAAAAATAAGACAACATTACTGGCTGAAGTACAGAATTAATTGTGTAATTATTATTAAAAATAAATTATGGTATATCTGTATGATAAAATATTCAGGCATTAAAGATGATGTCCAAGAATATTTAACTTTGAAAAAATGCTTATGATATGTAAAGTGATAAACACAGAAAACAAAAAAATATATAGACTTGTAGACTACTATACCAGTTCATTCTCTGTATCTGTCTATCTATCTATCTATCTATTCATCTAATCTATTGATTTATCTATATATCTGAGACAAAACCAGGAAGAAAAAGATAAACCAAAAAGTTAATTCTAATTGTTCTACATGGTATAATTCCGGTATTTTTCTTTGTATTCCCTTTATTTTTCGTATTTTCTATAATGAATATAACACTGAATTATGGAGAAAGGTAAATGTCTATTATCATCAGATAGCTATGTTCAAAACTGAGAAATGATAGAGTTAGGAGAGGGAGAATGAAAGGGAAGGAGAAAAAGGAGAAAGAAGGCAGGGAGGGAGGAAGGAACATGAAAGGCTATCTTGGAATTTTTCATTTCATTTTTCGATATATAAAGTAAATGCAAAACTGAAAGTCACTGATCAAGAAGGATCTGGTGTTGATCACTGCAGGCACTTAAAACTCATCAGCTCAGAGTCTGCTAACATTTAGGAAAGCAAACAGCCAACCAGGGGTTCCAAATAAAAGCACAGGGCAGAAGTCAGCAAAGATCATTATAGCAATCTTCAAAGGCCAGCTCAGACCACACATTTGGGTTGCAGCTCACATGGTCACCATTCAAGAATTCAGAGGAGGAACAAGAAGGGGCCGGAATTGGGGTGGGGGAGGGGTGGAAGAGCTGTTTCCTGTGCCAAAACCCTGTAAGCACATAAAGAAGCTACGTGATGTCACATTTGAAAGAGACTGAAGTAAACATTCCTGAGTTACAGTGAGCAGTGCCAATATATTTCTGGTATTTGGAATGAGTGATTTATTTTCTCCTTTGCCATTGACAAGTTATATGTACCACTAATACACAGTTCTTGGCATAAAATTTTGATCACCAGAAAGAGAATCTGCTCAGGCTGCATAAGTGAAGCATGCTTTATTGTAAGGGCGTTACTGATGCATCTCACAAGTCAAAGCCAACCTCAGTTTTCCAAGGGCTAAATTGTTACTTGTGTCTCTCCTTCTAGTCCTCTGTTTTCCTGCCTTGGTCTGCAACTGGCTTTCTCTGTTTCACTCACAGTTTTTCTCCCAAAGTCCTCTCTGAGCCTTCAACTTGCCATATCACTGGCACTTGACCCAACTCTATATGACTTCTTAGTTCGAGTCCACAATTCTCATTAACTCGCTCTCTTTGTGTCATCATTCTTAATTCTTTGGAGAAAATTGAATTGGCCAGGTTGAGCCAATGAAGCCCATGGTACAGTTAACAGCAATATAAGCTGTATGTGTATTTAGGGTGATCCCTCCTGAGAGCTGTGGGTGAAGTTGTCTCAGTACTAGAATTAGCAATTTACATGACTGCTGCATGCACTTCTTAGGGGGAAAAAAGCCATGATTGCTTTACTAAACACTGGTGTTTGACCATAAGGTATCAAACACTAAGAAAGGATTAGAAAGGGAAATATTTATTAAGCATCAGAACGTATACATATGGCAGCCCACTTAATTACGTGAGATCTTCTTCTAACAGCAGTTAGTAATTATTGAGCACTTACTACTGAGAACCAGATGCTTTCCTATATGTTGTGTCATTTCATCCCCATACAAATGTTGCAGAGTTAGCATTATCGACATGTTACAAATGAGGAAAGTTAACAAGGATTCTGTTCGCCAATTCTGATTGGGGGGTGGTGGTGAGGGTGTTTCCCACACCACTGGGCAATTCTCTGACACCAGCTGGGTGCCTTACAATCCAACTCAATTCTAACACTATATACCTGGAAAGGGAGGGTCAGATCACACAGATTAAGGGCTAAATCCCACAAGACTGTTTCTTACACATACTTCAGATGCATTTGCAAGAGCAGGTTGTCACCTCTGCTTCTGGCAGACATGCAATAGATTAGAGGTTCCAATGACCCCCCTCCTTGGGTTCAATTAATTTTCTAGAGTGGCTCACAGAACTCAAAGAAACATTTTACTTACTAGATCACTGGTTTATTATGAAAGATAAAACTCAGGAACAGTCAGATGGAAGAGATACATAGGGCAGTGTATGGAAAAAGGGCACAGCTCTCTTCAAGCTGGCCAATCTCCCCAAATCTTCATGCATTGGCCAACCCAGAGACTCTCTGAACACTGCCTTTTGGGTTTTTTATGGAAGTATCATTACATAGGCAGGATTGATTAAGTCATTGGCCATTGGCCATCAATTCAACCTTCATCTCCTCACATCTCCCTAGAGGTCAGGGGTGTGGGACTGAAAGTTCTGATCTTCTGATATGGTTGTTTCCCCTGGCAACCAGCTCCCAACTTCAGTTGCTTTCCAAAAACTCATTTCATTAACATAACAAAAGACACCTTTATTGCTCTCATGCCTTAAATTTCAAGGGTTTTAGGAGCTCTGAACCAGAAAGGAGAACAAAAGACCAAACATATATTTCTTACTATAAACCACACTACCACAGTTAATCTTTGGGATTTTGAGTAATTTGCCCAAGGATACACAATTGGAATGAAGTTTCAAGAAAACCCACACCTGTCTGACTGCATTAGGTAATGCTTCTCTTAAAACCTCAGTTTAGCCTAGAGTCGACCAGTGATTCACTGTAGGATCTGGCATAAGTCACACTCGTCAGGCCTCATATTTCTTATGTATGAAGTAAGAATATTCTTCATGATATCTCTAGGGTCTCTCTCAGTTTTGACTTTTATTAAGTTTTGATAATATTTTACTTATTATTTGGTTTTATTCTATTTATAATCTTTGTTGACATCCTTTGATTTTAGTAGTAATTCTGAGTATAAGCATAACAAATAAATATTGATAATAAAAGGAAAGGTGATCTTAATTAAAATGATTAAAAGGCAGTTCTGAATTCAACATTAATCTCTCAAGGTTTTTAGATATATGACATCATAGCTAGAACATATCACAGATTACTTCAATAAAATTTAGCAAACATAAAGAGTGCCTCCGTTTTTCATGGTCAGCAACTGAAAGGGACACTAAGAAGAATTAGGTGTAAAATGCTTTATTGAGCAAGTGTTTCATGGACTTCTAGGTAAAAAAAATTTGAAAAGATGCGACTCTAGAAAGTTGAAACAATGAGATCACTTAAGAGTTAGAGGATTTGGGAAATCTTCCTGAAAAAAAAAGAGCATTTGAGATATGTACTGTGCACAATAACCAAGAATAATTATTAATCTGAATCAAAAGTATTCACTCTAATCTTTAAACAAGACTAGCTGAACCTTTTAACTTGATTTGAAATAATTTGGTTTTCCCTTTACATTTCTTCTATTAGCCCAATTTCCACAAGACAGCAGAGTACTCATAAACATCAGCACCGAGAGACAAAATGTATAGAATTCTGACTCCAGAAGCCAAACCAAGCTAGCTCCTTAGGGGAGAGCACATTCAGAACCTGAGTGCAGCTGTAAGGTTTTTTCCCTTGACTTGTGTGGCATGGAGCTGAGTGTAAAGGATGGGAAGTGATGTGGAACCGGAATTCAGAATGATCCAGGTCCCACTGCAATAAAAGTCTGCCTGAGAAGCAGCTGAGTACATAAAAGCTCATAAAGAAAACCAAAACAATGATATTCCCCATTGTGACTGTTTAGTCTTTCTGTAGAGACTCATGGGGTCCTGGCTATTATCTATTTTTAATATCACTTGACCTGAAAATTTATGCTACCATCTGGAAAAAGAGAGAAGTTTTTCCTTAATGTGAATATGGGTGAAGAAAAAAAGATGAGGGAAGAGTTACAGAATGTTGTCTTTTAAATCAACAGACGTCACTCATTTCTTGACATTTTACAGATAACTGAACACATTAGACATTCCAACAAATTGATCAATCATTCTGTGTATATCCACTGTACTCCTTACCTGGTGCCACTAAATTCTCAAATGTGAAAGTGTGAAATCTAAGATTTCATTTCATATAAATGATTTTTTTTCCTTTAAAGGAGAAAAAAGTGGCTGCTCTTTGAAGAGGTGTTGCTAATTGTTTCATTCATTTGCTTATAATTTATCACTATTCTCTCCCTTTAGTTTGAAAGAATTGGATAATTGTGTGTTTCCTCAGAGACTTGAACTTGAGGTAATCTGCATAATTCAATCATTTGATCAAGAGTCCCAGTGTAGGAGCCTAATATATGCTGGGAACTCTGCTAGATGCCTGGCATATGGACACAAATAGGCTCTTATCTCTTATCAATATCATCAGGGATCTCAGAGCCAGAAAGTCAAAGAAATAATTTAGATGCAGAGTTGTGTGTGCACATGCAGGGTGCAGAGCATACATTTGGTTCAGAGGTAATACAGAGCAGTGAGAGATGAAGTGTAATGGGTCCAGGGAAAGATGGAGGACAGATCATAGACAGCGCACAGTGATCAGAGTTCTCTTGTAGTAAATGTAGGAATAGTGCAGAAGTTGTAAGTATGAACAGTAATTTGCCAAGTGAACAAGGGAGAAAGGTCATGACAACTCTAATTACCAAAACCGGAAGTTCCTTCTTATGTTTCAATTAAGTAGACCATTTAAACTCCACAGAAGTCAAAATGTAATGTAGAAGTCTCAATTAGCCATTGAAGCTGGCTTTCACTGAAAACGGCTATGCCCTGTTGTTTCCCTGTGTCAAGTCGGGCAGAGTCTACCCCTCTTCTGATGTTCCCTTCATGTGGAAGGAGCTACCTTAATACAACCCTCCTCTCTTCTCTAAACCTCTAAGAAGAAGTGACTACCTAATTGGTGATTTCAGAATGAGAAACTAGGTATGTGTGGCCCATCCCTTTCAACCAAGAGGACTTTTTGTTTTGTTTGTTTTGTTTTTGAAGATTTTATTGAAGTATTGCAAAAAGAAAACTGAATTACTCATAAACTCAATACTCAATAAACTCAATACTCAATTACTCATAAACTCAATTAATTTTCAAAAACTGAACACACCCATGTAAAACAAGCTCCCTGCCTTCTCTTTCAGTCACTGCAGACCCCAGAGTACCCATTAACCTGACTTCTAATACTGTAGATTAGTTTGGTCTGGTTTTCAATAAGGGCTTGAAAGAGCATGGACTCATATAGTATACACTCTTTTGGGTCTGGCTTCTTTCATCATGTTTGTGAGATTCATTCATATTATCCAGTGTAATTTTTTATGTTCATTTTCATCACTGTATAGTATTCCATTGTGTGACTATTCCCCAGTTTACTTTTCCTGTGCATTTTACTCTTGATGGCATTTGAACTTTTAACAAAATTTTTAAAAGTTTTTTAACATTCATTCATTTCTTTATTCTTTCTCTTACGCTAGCATAGGATGCTGTTTAAGAGCATGAATTTCAGAGCCAGACAGAGTGGGTCTGAATCCTGCCTCTGCCATTTACTTAAAGCTATGATTTTGATAACTTTTAAAACTTCTATGTATTTTATTACTTCACAGGTAACTTTGAGATAATAATATCTATATCTGACAATTGTTGTAAGAATTAAATAAGCTAATAGTTTAATGTACTTAGGACTGTGCTTAATATATTGTAAATACTACATGCATTTTGATTTGATAAGCTGTTTATTAAACATCAAAAGGAGACTAACATTGGGCTAAGTGCTGCCAAAGACACACAAAAGAACATGGTAGAAACTCTGCACTTAAAGGAATTTATTATATTTAAAAATTACAAAACTTTTCAGTAGTAGACAAATGCTCATACTCTTAGCTACCCAAAGAAAGTGATTTCTTTCAAACACATTTGCTCCACTCTTGGCCACCGCATGTGTTCAGAGGCTACTGGAAAGAACAGATTGTGGAGCTCCCTACTATGCAGTTAGAACTGGTTACCCAACTTCCTCAATGTAGAACTAACACCCACGGCTCACATTCCAGTAATAGCAGACATCTACTCCTCCTAGGTTTTCCAGCATCTGACCTCATCCACATGATGCCTGTAGAACCCTCAGCCTGGTCAAAGTCCTTGGTGCTCCTTTGAACTCACGACCAATGACCAGCAAACTCTCCTATATCTTCAATCATCTCTCAAACATTCACTGAACTTGAGTGCCCCCTGACATCACCACTATGGTCATAACAAGTTCCCTTATTCCAGCTGCCCCAAGAAGAAGTTCCCTAAGGAAAATGGAATATCTCTAACCACCAGGATGAAGTCCTCTCCCTTCAGTAAAATCTACTTATTCTCTAACACCCCAGGAAACACTTCAAGAAACACAGGTGATCTCCTTGCTCTCCCTTTTCCTTTCAAATTATATCTCCTCCATGTTCCTTTAAAAAAACCCAAGACTTTTGGATGCTTGTGACACCAGATTTTTTTTTAATTTTTATTTTATATTGGAGCATAGTTGATTAACAATGTTGTGTTAGTTTCAGGTGTACAGCAAAGTGATTCAGTTATACGTATACATGTATCTATTCTTTTTCAAATTGTTTTCCCATTTAGATTATTACAGAATATTGAGCAGCATTCCCTGTGCTATATACTAGGCTCTTGTTGGTTATCTATTTTAAATATAGCAGTGTGTATATGTCAATCCAAACTCCAATGAAATTTTTAAAAGATAACATTTACATGGTTTGTTTTTTGTATATAGAGATACAATTGACTTTTTTTTTACATCTTTATTGGAATATAATTGCTTTATATTATCCTTTTAGTTTCTACTGTACAACAAAGTAAATTAGTTGTATGTATGCACATATCCCCATATCCCTTCCCTCTTGCTTCTCCCTCCCACCCTCCCTATCCCACCCCTCTAGGTGGTCACAAAGCACCGAGCTGATCTCCCTATGCTATGCAGCTGCTTACCACTAACTATCTATTTTACATTTGGTAGTGTATATATGTCAGTGCTACTCTCTCACTTCCTCCCAGCTTCCCATTCCCCCTCACCATGTCCTCAAGTCCATTCTCTATGTCTGTGTCTGCATCTTTATTCCTGTCCTGCCCCTAGGTTCATCAGAACCATTTTTTTAAATTCCATATATATGTGTTAGCATACAGTATTTGTTTTTCCCTTTCTGACTTACTTCATTCTGTATGACAGACTCTAGGTCCATCCACCTCACCATAAATAACTCAATTTCATTTCCTTTTATGGCTGAATAATATTCCACTGTATATATGTGCCACATCTTCTTTACCCATTCAATTCATCTGTCAGTGGACACTTAGGTTGCTTCCATGTCCTGGCAATTGTAAATAGTGCTGCAATGAACATTGTGATATATGACTCTTTTTGAATAATGGTTTTCTCAAGGTATATGCCCAGTAGTGAAATTGCTGGGTCATATGGTAGTTCTATTTTTAGTTTTTTAAAGAGGGAACATCCATACTGTTCTCCATAGTGGCTGTATCAATTTACATTCCCACCAACAATGCAAGATGGTTCCCTTTTCTCCACATCCTCTCTAGCATTTATTGTTTGTATATTTTTTGATGATGGCCATTCTGACCAGTGTGAGGTGATGCCTCACTGTGGTTTTGATTTGCATTTCTCTAATGATTAGTGATGTTGAGCATCCTTTCCAAACACAATCCAGATTGTGTTTGTTGACAATCTGTATGTCTTCTTTGGAGAAATGTCTATTTAGGTCTTCTGCCCATTTTTCATTTGGGTTGTTTTTTTTTTTGATATTGAGCTGCATGAGCTGCTTGTACATTTTGCAGATTAATCCTTTGTCAGTTACTTCACTTGCAAATATTTTCTCCCATTCTGAGTGCTGTGACACCAGATTTTAACATTCACTTCCTTTTACCATTGTTACCCTCTAAGGATCCCCATTTACTCCTCATGTTTATTGTTTATTGTAGCACACGACTCACTGTACTCTTTTTCACTCTTTTCTTAGTGACTTCTTCATTTACATAGATGACCCCACACCAATGTCTCCCCATGCCACTACCACTCATTTTCATGGTTACAATAATCACACCATCTCTGAAATATAAAATCCAAGCACACTACCCCATGACTACCACTTACCATCATTCCCAATTTGCTTCTCCTATGATCCATCTTCTATCTCCACCTCTCTTTCACTTCCCTCTTTGCCCCTGGATTCCATTGTCTGTCTTATAATTATTATTTATAATTTTAGGTATAAACATATTGCTTTTCCCTCTTGCTTTTCCTTTCCTCCTGAAAAAAATTTGAATTCTGGGTAAAGAAAAAAATGTTTATTCTTCTTCATGCACCTAAGTAGTGGATGATTGCTGAAGAAAATGACAAAATCATGCTGATTGGTCTTATATTCCATTAATAATCAAAATTATGAAATTCTCAATATTGCTCCAAAAACCTAAAATATCCCAAGTATGTTTGCTTTCTCAATCTTCAAGAAATTATTATTTCATAGTTCCTTTCTTTTCTCAAAACTCCTACATGCATTTTTGTCCTTATTCTTACCTGATAATCTTGCCTCTTCCTTATTGATACAAGGAGGAACTCCTTCATTTAGTCTCCAGCAAAGTCATTATTTCTGTCCCCCCTTGCTATAGAAAGAGTCCCTGTTTCTATCAAAGGCCAATGGACCCATTTTTCCTCTGGATCTCATCTCTTTTCTCCTTGTCCTTCTCTTTATTTTCTTATTCTCTCTTTATCTCCTGCATCATGTTTTGTCATTTCCTTTGGTTCATCTCTATGAGCAAGTAAACATGATTTAGTATGTTATATGCTAACACACACATCCTCCTCCCAATATGACCCCATATTTCTGTAAAATTTCATCCCCAAACTTCTGCAAATCAGTCTCTGGTAGCTGTTTACATAACCACAACATACAATATTTCCACAATCTCCACTTCTATTTTCACCAGTTGAACAAATTATTCTTGCCTAGGTGACCCCCAGTGTCAAGTCCAATGGTCTCCTCTTCATTATTATTGAATTTGATGCCTCATCAATTGTTAATATATTTGATGACACCATCTTCATTTTATTTCTCTTGGATTTTATGACACTTCACTATCCTAGTTTTACTAATTCACTTTCCTCTTTTAAGCTTCATTTGATGGAACTCTACATGTTGCCTTCTCTTTTCTCTGGCCTGTATTCTACATAAGTTATCTCAACCACTCTTGTGCCATTAAATAGCATCTATAGGATAAATACCTAGCCCTACCTCTTCTGTAAACTTCACGCCTATAAGCTTTACTTCCTTTTTTTAATTTCCATTTAGATGCCTAATAATTTCAAACTCACCATGATCAAAGGGAAAACATGATATTTTTCTTCCTTTAAATCTGCTGAATCCTCAAACTTTCTCATCTGATTCAATGGCTGCAGGAGCTCCATATTTTTCAAACCAAAAGTTTGGGAGTTAGATTTGATTCCTCTCTTTCTAAGTACAATATCAGCAAGTCTTGTCAAATTTACTACTTCAAAACATATCCCAGTCCATGAAGTCATCACTATCTCTACTAATAACAGTAATTTTCTGTCCATCATTATCTCTTACCTGACTACTAAAATAGTGTTCTAACTCATGTCTTATCTTTTCTCACACCCCCTTACATTTTGTTCCTGAGACAGTGAGCAAAATTATACTTTACATATTTAAAGGTAAATTTAATATTCCCCTACTAAAACTTTCCCATGAATCCCTACTTTATTCTAACTCACAACACCTTGTATTATCTGAGTTCTGCCTACTTCATCTTATTTCGTAACATTATTCTCTAATACTCCAGTGTGAACTAAATTGTCTTCTCTCTGTTTTATCTGGAATTCTAAACTCACTCATTCCTTAGAACCTTTACCTTATGATCGCATTCACACCCCTGTACAGAAATGACATGGATTGAAAGATTTTACATTTTCTTTCCTCTTAAAACATTTAAGTTTAAAGTTTTTTATGCATACACATATAAGCATGTATAATTTAATATAAATAAATAAATGAGATTATATCATAGGTGTTGAGTTCTTTCTAGATGTTTGTTTTCTTGCATTTTACCGCCCTATCAGAAAGTTTGGGCAATGTGATTAATTGATAACCAAAGTAGCACAATTCTTCATTCTTCTCTGTATCCACACTTTTTGCAGTATGTCTTTGCAGCATCTCTCTTCACTAGGTGGAATTTGTTTCCTATGCTTTGAATTTGGGTTGGCCTTGTGACTTACTTTGACTAACAGAATATGGCAGAAGTGATGGTATACAAATTCTACTTATGTATCAAGAGGCTGTACTTCCTTTTGCTCTCTTGGTCTCATGTGGCTGCCATATGAAAAGCCTGAGGTAATCTAATGGACAAAGAGAGACCACATGGAAAAGAATCACCCTAGACCAGCTATCCTGGACCATCTAGAACCAGCTGACACACCTGTTGACCTCAGATACATGAATGAGCTCACTTGAGATCAGCCTAGTCCAGGATATACCTGAAGAACCAGCTAATCTATGAACTCATGAGCAATAGTAAATATTTATTGTTTTAAGGCATTCGTTTTTGAGATCATTTATAATACACTATTATTGTGATGATAGAAAACTGATTCACTCAGGTAAAGGGAAACCACTCTAGGTATCTTACCAGGAGGAGATTTATCACAAGGAGTTAGATGTTTCCAAAACCATTGGAGAGTGAAAGCTGGGTAAAACCATGACTTGCTTTTAGGAAATAAGCAAATGCAGGAATCATAGGAATAATTTGTTAATCATCTTAGCTGCTTGCTCTCCAAAGTAAATGATATTCAGGAACTTTATAAGAAGCCACAGCAAAATTTACAATGCAATCTGTCCACATACTTAACAGGTCCTCCCAGAGGAGAATAATGGCTTTTCTCTTTTTTTTACAAATAGTGTGCAAATGTCTCTCATTTTCAGAATCTAAACTGGAACACTGCTGACAGGGTGCATGCAGATGGTTGGATTAGCCACATATGATGCTCTGCATCACCCTTCTTCTTCTACAGCTTTCATTTCTTCAGTTGCCTCATATAAATAATTTATATATCCTTCTGTATTGTCTCCAGGATCATGTAATCATATGGAGACAGATATAGTCATGCACATATAAATACGTATATATGCATGCATTTACAAACATATAGGGCAATGTTGTCACTGTTTTATAAAAACAGGACCATATTATGCATGTTACACAGACTTTTGCTTTTAATTCAAAAAAATATTGTGAAATGCCTCCTAGTAAACCAGGATAGCCTTCATTTACTCCTTTTGTTGGAGTATTCTGTCCTATGGTATAAATAACTTAGTCAAGCTTTAATAAACATTCAATGGTTCTATTTTTCCTACTCTGAAGAGTCTGCAATAGATTTCTTTACATGCACATCTTTATATGCATTGGTATTTAATTTTTATAGGGTGTATTAGAAGAAGTGACATTGTTGGGTTAAAAGTTATATGTATATTTACTTTTAATAAATGTTGCCTAAATCATTTTCCCAAAAGCATAATAATGCACATCCATTAATTATCTGTGAATATACTTTTTCTCTGTATCCTTGAAAAAATAAACATTATCATATATATAAAATATATATTGGACTAACGAATGGAAAGTAATATCTGTGTACTCTAGTCTGCATTTACTCAACCATAAGGGCATTTGAGCATCTTAATATCTGTCTGTTGATCATTTGGACTTGCTATTGCTTTTGTATATTAATTGGTTTAACAAAGTATTTAAGAATGCAGGCTCTGAGTTACATTGTCTGTGTTTGAATTTTGTGAAATTATTCTTTTCCCTTTTTTTTGAATTATGTTTATCAGATTTTGCTATTAGGTTGCTAACTTCGTAAAATTACCTAGGGATTTGTCCATGATCCTTATTATTTTAGATGTTTAGGGAATATGGGAATTCAGTTGAAGTCTCCTACAAATTATCAAAGATAAGAATAGAAGTAGAGAGAATATAAGATTAACTCACCCTTTTTCCCTGTCCTCTTCATCTACTATAATTTTGAGATCTTTGTTCTAACTCTGTTATTTGGTCAGAATCCTTCTTTTAGTAATTTCTTCCATGGTATGAATGGGCGGTAGGCTCCGAATCTTTCAATAGCTTCACATATCTCGCCTTTATCTCGTCAGGAAGTTTTGGGTATATGACTGACGGTATCAGTTCTTTTCTCATCAGTATATGTAGATGTTATCTCACCAGCTACTATTTTCCACTCTTTCACATAAGTTGTCCAATTATCAAACAGATGTGTTTTTCTTTGAAGCTAAATTGCTCTTTGTGTCTGGAGAATCTTCTCATCTTTATCTTTGAAATTCGTATATTTTATCAGGCTATGTCGAGGTATGTTTTTATCATCAAACCTCCCTTTTATTCTAAAGATTCAGTTGTTTTATCACCTCAAGAAAATTCCTTTATGTTGTGTGTGTGATTATTCCCTATCCTCCACATGTTTATTTGATACATTGTGGAAATCCTATTATCTGCATCTTAGGTTCTTCATATCTCTTATCATTTCCCTTATGATTTCCATATCTTTGAGTTTTCTTATGTGCTTTCAGGTGGTTCTTCCATCAGATTATCTATGTCACAAGTTCAGATTTTGACAGCATCTGTTCTATTTTTCAATTTGCCTATTAACTTTTGTTATTCAAAAGCATGACATCCTGATTTGGTGTATCAGAGGTTCCTCTTCTCTGGTAGTTGGACCTCCTTAAAAGTGTATTTTTGTTTGTGTGGCATTTATTGGAGCTTGCTACTGGTCCTAAGTAGCATCAAGGAGAGGTAAATATTCCCCATCTCCATGGCTGCAGTGGGTAGCAGCAAGCCTGCAACCAGTCTCCTGTTGGGACCCCAGAAGGAAATCTTCCTGCTCCCTGGTCTTCTTGAACCCTCCCGGCCTCAGGATCAGAAGGCTCAGCCCACCTAATGAGCTTCTCTCCCATGTCATGGTAAGGGAAAGACAAAGCACACTACCATGGGGCAGATGTTTATTTTCTCCACAACATTCCTTGGATCGCTATGGTCCAGGCTTTCCCCAGGATTTTCAGCATTTCAATCCTTGCTCTAAGGCTTCCCACTGGTCCTCAGGCTTTATCTGATCTAGTTTAAAATATTTTGCTCCAGCAATCCCCACAGGTTGTCAGCAAATGTAAGAATTTTCTTGTGCCCAGTTGCACCTAGACTCTCTGACTCAGGGCAGGCACATGGATCAGGTTGGGAGTAGAGAAGATGAAAATGCATTCAGTTCATCATCTTCCCAGAGTTCACCAAAAACTTGCATTATAAAGAAGGTGATTCCAGAAATGAACTGCTTTTTTCCCAGTCACTTTGTCTCACATCAACCTGGGATCTAGAAACAAGCACATATTTACGTTTATTATTTGATTTCTCACCTAACTATGTAAGCCCCATGAAAGTAGAGGCTTGGTTGATTGGATTTACTGCTGTATCCCATCTACCTCATCCCCATACCTGCTCTACCTAGAGCTGTACTCATCGTAGTTATGGCCACACCATATTTTCAGTTGTTCAGATATAAAAACATGGAGCCATTTTTAACCACTTATTTTTCCCTCATTCATCAGCTAAATCCATCAGAAAATCTATAAGCTCCATCTTCAAAAGATGTCCATAATTTGGCCACTTCTTCCCACATTCATGACTACCCTCTGGTTCTAGCCACTGTCATCTCCCTCCTAGATTATTAAAATAGTCTCCTTTCTGGCCTCCAAGTTCAACTCTTGCCCCTCACATTCTATTTTCAGCACAGCAGCAAGAGCTGTCCTTTTATAATGTAAGCTGTCCTCTTAACAAACAAACAAGCATATCTACTGAAAACGTGCAATGGACCCCATTTCATTCAGAATAAGAGCTGACATCATTAAAATGACCCCCAAGTCCTCCAATATCTGAGCCCCATGACTTTTTTGATCTCATGCCATTTTTTTCCTTCTTGCTCACTCTGTTCAGCATTAGTGATTCTTTTCTAGTCTTCAAGCTTGCCAGGCATATTCCTGATGTGGTGTTTTGCACTTTCTCTCTGACTAGAATGTCCTTCCCCCCAAATATCCACATAACTAGTGCTCTCATTGCACCAAGATTTAGCTTAGATGTCAGCTTCTTAATGAAATCTAGCCTGATCAGGTTTTTTTCTTTTTTTTTAGTTTCATTGAAATATAATTGATGTATAATAAACTGCACATATTTAAAGTGTATAACTCTATAAGTTTTGACATGAATAGACCTGGGAAATTATCACCACAAACAAAATAGGGAACACATTCATCACACCACAAAGTTTCCTCATGCCCCTTTCTAATCTGTCTTTTCCACTCCTCTCACCCCATTCTGATTGCTCTTTCCATCCCCAGGGAAGTATTGCTCTGCTTTCTCTAACAATAAATTAGTTTGCATTTTCTGGAATTGTACATAAATGAATCATACAGTATGTACTGTTTAATGCCTGACTGCTTTTACTAAGCTTAATTATTTTGAGACTCATCCATGTTATTGTGTGTATAGATCTCTTTTCTTTGGTGTGTAATATCCCATTGTATTGATATGCCATTGACCTGTTGATGAACATTTAAGGTCTTGTCAGTTTTTGACTATTACCAAAAAAGAAAGAAAACAAAAGCTGTTACAAACATTTGTGTGCAAGTCTTGTATGTACATATGTTTTCTTTTCTTTTGGGCAAATACGTAGGAGTAGAATGGATGAATCATATGATATATGGATGTTTAACATTTTAAGAAACTGTTAACTTGTCCTCCAAAGTGGTTATACTATTTCACAGTCCAGTATTACCAGTAGTGTATGAGTTTCAGTTTTACTACTTCCTTGCCAACATTTGGTATGTTTATTTAGTCTTTTTAATTTTAGCCATTCTAATAGAGGTGTACTATTACCTCATTGTGGTTTTAATTTACATTTCCCTAATAACTAATGATGCTGAGTATTTGTTCATGTGCTTATTTGCCATCTGCATATCTACTCGGTAATATTTTTGTTCAGAGCTTTTTTTTTTAATTGGGATAGTTGGGTTTTTTTTTTTTTTTTTTTTTTTGCAGTACACGGGCCTCTCACTGTTGTGGCCTCTCCCGTTGCAGAGCACAGGCTCCGGATGCGCAAGCTCAGCGGCCATGGCTCACAGGCCCAGACTCTCTGCTCTCAACCACTGCACCACCAGGGAAGCCCCCCATAATACCTTTTAATGTATTATGTGATTTATGTATTTAATATGTAAAGCTCCTACCAGAATGTCAGCTCAATGAAGGCAGGGACTTTTTACATTTTATTGATATTCTAATTACTGATAGATTCCAAGTGCTTAAAACACTGTTTAGTACATAATAAGTTTTACATATCTATTTGTTGAATGAGTGAATATAGAATCAGACCTTTTAAAGGCTGAAAAATATCTTAGAGTCCACTTCATCCAATCTCCATGTATTAATAAAGAAAGAAATAGAGGCAGAAATATAAAGTCAGTGCTCACCCAGCTATGTAATCAGGGGGTCCCTACTCAATCCCTGAGCCTCACTTTCAACCCTACTGCCTCTCATCCAAGCAATATTGAATGGTTCACAGCTTTGCGAATGTGTCCTCTATACCATGACTTTCATTTTCCCACAGTCTGGTACTTTTATCTGAGATGCACTCTCCTTTCTCCTTTTTTCATCAAGTATCACCTCCACTGGAAGTTATTCCCACACATCTAAATCTGATTTAGATTCTTCATCTCTCAGCCTCTGTACTCCCAAAGTATGGAGTGTGACCCATACGTTAACTTATTTTCTATACAAGACTTTCTGTGAAGGCAGAGGATGGTGTCTTATATAATTGATTACTCACAATGCCTGGCACCATTCTTGGCACGCAGTACACTCAGTTGAATGAATAACTTTCTACGTCTATCTTCTGAATTTCAGAGAACGATTGAAATTTATCCCCATTTCTTGCCATATTTATAAGCTAGTCTGTTTTGTGTTTATTTGTGTGAATACATGTGTGTATTTCTCATTGTTATTGCATTATTTCGTTTTATCTTAACCATCAGATAGGTCTAACAAATGTGAAAATGATTTCTCAAGTATACGTTATACTTGTTTTCTTTACCCAACAAATAACCAACAGAAGTAAATAATGTCAAGCATGTTCATAGAGTTCATGCAGCTGGTCATAAAGGCCACATTTATATATATATATATTTTATATTTTGAAACATTTTTAATTGTATGAATTAAAAAACAAAATAGCTAAATTCAACATCAAATTTTCTAAAGTTACATTACACAGGCTGACACAGGATACTTGAAAATATGTTAAGTTTTTGCATTGACACTGATATCCAAAATAAAATAAAAGTGCTTCTGAGCCCTACCAGTGCAGAGGTTCCCAGCAAAACCATCTATCAGTTCAGACTTCCAGACCCAGGCAGGTAGTTCATCATTTAACCAGAACAAAAACATGGAGAGTTCTTGACAAATTCATTAAGAAATCCATAAAATACGTAGTATTACATCTTGTCAACCTGACTTTGCTTATCAGAATTCTTAGTCCAGAAATAATTTGTAATAAGGTTGTCATTGAGAAGCTTCTCAATTTTGCTGTAAAGTGGAAAGGACTTAGACTAATAATGAAGGCCAGTTAAATCTCAGAACCACTACCTGCCTGTGAGATTTGTTTTTCACCAATTTATTTTTTAATTGAAGTATAGTTGATTTACAATATTGTGTCAGTTTCAGGTGTACAGCAAAGTGATTCAGTTATATAAATATATATTTTTTGGATTATTTTCCATTATAGGTTATTACAAGATATGGAATATAGTTCCCTGTGCTACACAGTAAATTATTGTTGCTTATCTATTTTATATATAGTACTTGTATCTGTCAATCCCATACTCTATCCCTCTCCCACTCCCTTTCCCCTTTGGGAACCATAAGTTTGTTTTCTGTCTGTGAGTGTTTTTGTTTCATGTATAGATTCATTTGTATTATTTTTTAGATTCCATATATAAATGATATTATATAATATTTGTCTTTGACTTACTTCACTTATTATGATAATCTCTAGGTCCATCTATGTTGCTGCAAATGGCAATATTTCATTCTTTTTATGTCTGAGTAATATTCCACTGTATATATATACCACATCCTCTTTTTCCATTCATCTGTTGATAGGCACTTGGGTTTTTTCTATATCTTGGCTGTTGTAAATAGTGCTGCTTCCCTACCTGTAAGATTTTAACCAAAAGATTTAACTTCTCTGTTCCTTCCTGATTCAGAGGACTAGGAGAAGATAACAAGTGATTTTGTAGGTAGCATAGATTCTGACTGATAGAGGACATTAAATAAGTGTTAGTTCCCTTCTTGCTTCTTTGTTTAAACCAATGCTGACAATACATAGGAAATATTCATTCTGACTCCAACCTATTCCAATGGTTTAGAATTCTATCCCATTGAAATCTAATGAAGCCCTACAATTCTTCTCAAAAATTCCCTGGATAGCCATGACCAATTGATCAGCATTGGCAAAAGGTGTCAAGTGTGTCTAATACCTATGTCCAAATTATGTAAGTGCAGTCCATAGATCACTGCATTAGGGTAACCTGTAGACCTTACTAAAAATTAAATTCTTGAATTCCAGTTCAATCTTTGTGAACCTAAGTTTCTGGGGTTAAGACTCAGAAATGTGGATTTTTGACAATTTTCCAAGGTTATTATTATTCACATTATGGTTTATGCATCATTGTCAAGTGAATATAAGACATAGACCCTGCCATGTAGAAACTTATAGGGTATTGAAGGAGAAAATAAGAACAGACATCATTATACTATGGTAATAAAGCCTATAATAGAAGAATGAATCAAGATCTATCAAAAATCTAGAGGGGTCCAAGGTCATATCTCTCTGTGTATTTGGGGTTCTCAGTATACTACATATTAAAAATATGCTAACTCAAAATTACAAAAAGTATAATGTCACATAACTGTACATTCACAAAATAAATCTAAGATTTATTCAGGATTTATTAAGAATATTAAATTTAAAGCTAATGATAAGCAGTTTGAACTTGAATACAGTGAAAATTTAAACTTTTGACTTTTTTTTTATTCAACCTTGTTAGTGTATTCCTATGAAAATATAAAGAAATTCACTTGGAGATTATGTAAAAAGTTTAAACTTAAGTCCATGGACAAATGATCCCTTAGTCAACCCTTTAACCCTACCTCATATTAGCTTCTAGGATGAATAAGTACTGTGAGTTTGGGGAAAGTTGGGAAAGTCTTCAGAGAGGAAGGGCATATCTGGGTGTTGACGTTTGAATAGAAGCTTGTTGGGATGATCTCTCCAGTGGCTTAGTGCCACATACTCTGGTCTAAAGCTACCACACACATGACTTACCTCTTTGTGCTGATAAGTCTCCTATAATTTCATATAGGATGAGTCAAGAAATCTTTCATATCTATTATCTGTTGACTATAGCTCTCAGAACTGTTACTCATTGCTGTCACTAAACTTGGGGCAGAGCTGCTCAGTGCATAGAGGAACATTGGCTGGTATAAGAGTGTTTTACAGGAAGAACAGCTGCAGTAAGGAAAGCTTCTGAGCCACTGCTGCACTCCCTACCCAACTCCCACCACTTCCATCCCTCCTGCCACTTCACCATGAGACAAAAAGAAGAAACAGGGATTCCTGTTTAAATATGGTGGGCTTTAGACATAGATCTCTATGTCAAGGGTCCTGTGACATCACTTTCAATCCCCTTGACTCTTCTACCATAGGTGTTTTGGACCAAGAGAATAGTGTCCTTCAATACAGCCCTGTTACTTATCTTTTTCTCCTTTTGAATTTTCAATCACTATATTCCATGAGTTTCATATAGCAAATGAATATGTGAGTCTTGTCTAAATGACAATGTCTTGCCCAAATGACACTTAAGCAGCAAGTAATAAATACTGATATAAATATGCACCTCTAGTAAAATCTTATTACAAGTTTATGTAGAATGAGTTATTAGTCATTTGATTCCATTTTCCAATGGTGACAGAATAAAGAAGGGTTTTATGGGACAACTTGAATATATTTTTTTTAATTGTCCAATAAAATTAGGTTTTATGGGGTTTTTTCTGTTCTTTTTCTCTCAATTGAACATAATATAAATCCGATGACAGTCAAAAACATTGTTATTAAGTGAGAATATTTTAATATAATGAATATATATATATATCCTACTGCTTTTCAAAATGGCATTAGGTGGGTTACAAAAATATAATGTATTTTGTAAGAGTAGGAGGAAAAATAGTTTAAAATAAATGTAAGTGAGAAAAAAATGAGTTGAATGGAAAAATGAAGCAATAGAGAGCTATGAACAGAAATACATGCCCAAAGGTCTTACAGTTCTTCATAAAAATAAAACATTGACAGAAATTGTATCTCAAAGCCTCCTGACATCCATAGAAAAAAGGCAATATATGTGCTATAATATGCATATTGTCTGTAAAATAGAAATAAACCAGTTGCTTAGAAGTACAGTTTTTCTAGTTACCAAGGCAGAGCATTTCTAATTTGGAAATTTGGGGTAATGTGGTGGGTAAAACTATGACATGAATGACATTGTCCCAATAAGAATAGATTCGTGTAGCAATTTCTTGTCACAGGTATCCATGCAAACAGAAGATATAATTCTGATTTTCCAACACTCTCCTGAGATATTCCTCCATAGCTTCTTAACATTTCTTCTTCCCTTACCTGGCCGTTAAAAATTGGGAGTTCTCCATTGGTCTCATTTCCTTTGCTCTTCACGCACTTTCCCTGAAAGATCACAGGCTTTCCAAAGGCTTCATTATTAACCCTAGTCTCCATCTCCAGCCCATACCTCTTGCCTGAATTCCAAAATCCTTTCACCAGCAGTATTCTGTGGCATTTCTGTATTGATTTCTCACAGTCACCTCAAAGTCATTTCAAAACTGAAATACTGATTTCCCTTCTAAGGGACTTTGTCATACAGTGTTCCATGGCATAGTAAGTAATCATTCCACCTAAAAATAATCATCCCATCCATACAGTTGCTCTACATAGATACTTAGGAGGTACCTTTTTTTTTTTTTCTTCTTCTTTCTTGCTCCTATAACTAGTCATTGTCAAATTCTACCAATTTTACCTCTTGTTATAGACCTATGCACATTTCTCCAGTTTCTCTACCACCATCTAAGCACCAGCCAGGGACACCTCTTACCCAGATTATGATGATTTACTCCTACGCTCTGATCTGGTCACAATCTATTTTCACCTAGTAAGTAGCGAGGCCAATCTTAGGATGTAAATCTGTTCATGACCCTTCCTGGCTTAAAATCTCCCAGTAGCTTCTTATTGTATGGTAACTGAAAGATGTATATTTCCTACTGCTATTGCTTATAAGGCTTTTGAGGACCTAGACTCCATCTCCTTCCTCAGCATCATCACAGACTCCTACTACCTCTCTGACTTTTAGCCTTTTAATACACTGCAGGGTCAAGTGCCTTCTTTTTAGAGATGTATTCTGTGCCTAGGGTCTTTTCTACCCAACCAGCCCTCTCCACCTTGATATAGTCTACCCATCATGCCAATTTTGACTAACATAACATCACGAGGGAGGCCCCCTAGGAGAAGGTTAGTTCCCGCAGTTTGAGCTCCCACTGCATCATGCTCTGACTCACTGTGTATCATTCTGACTGGACTTTAAACTCCATTTTTGCAACGACCATATAGAGTTTTCCTCACCCCTGTAATTCCCATGTCTGCCACATTGCGTGGTATTTTGTAAGGACTCAAATCCTTGCTTGTTAACTGCATGAATGAATAAATGACTGAATGAACAAATGAATGCCTACAAGTCTTATTTCAAGGGTCATAAACTATAAAATGATTACTGTATAAACCTTTTGCTAAAGGAACACTTTGAGGAATTAGAAACTCAAGTTCTAAGGAGAAGAGACTAGGTCTTCTCTTGCTGGCATTCTCTTCATTTTTCTTTCCTGGTGGTCCACTTGGACCCCAGCCATTGGAAGTCCCGGTGCCAATTTGTCTCGCATTATGAACTGATGTGCTCCATAAACTACCCATAATGTGCTAGAATGTGGCTCCCGGGCTTTCATGTTCACCATGAGAACTGCCTGCTCTGCTTACATAGCATCTTTATTATATATGTGGAGTCATGGAGCCCCATGTCAGGAAAACCTGGAGGTTTGCTCTTCAGAGCCGATATTTGACCCTATTGCTGCTTAAACATGCCTTTTTCTACTTGAAGTATCAGAGAGCTTTGCCACTATATTTCTTATCTGAAACCACTGGGAAACAATTTCCCATAAATCAATTCAGCAAATATTTATTAAGTGACTCATACAGTCTCAAACTTAATGGGCCTAGAGAGACTGTCTAGTCAAACCACCTTATTTTACCAAGAAAATCTCAGAAACTTGGTAGACTCCTGATTTCAAATCCATTAAATAATTTTCTATGCATGAATATAAAAATGTGTAATATGCTCTCCCTGTCTTCAACAGGCTAACATCTTTAGGGGAGAAGGAAGTCAAGCAAGTAAATGGGCAGTAATAACATATTTTGACTGCCTAACATGGTACTCGGTATATAGTAAGCACACAATAATGTCCTCAAACAAATGAATGATTAGATGAATAAATTAACTAATCAATCAGTTAAAGAATGCAATATAATACAGTACTTATAAGTTTTTCTTTATCTTTATGTGACTATGATTAATAACTGCTTCCCTCATCTAGATATTAAGTTGATGAGAAGAAGATATAGTTTCTGTTATTTGCTTACTATTGGATCCCAATATTTCATACAGTGCATGGAACACAGAACAGTTGATGTTCATTATTAACAGATTCTGTACTTGCAAATTTACCAACTCAATAAAATTTATTTGTAATCCAGAAACCAATATTCATGGCACTTTGGTCAGTCACAGACATACACAAAATAGCAAAAAAAAATTGAGCTGCTTGACACACAAGTTCCCAGTTGAGGTCAGACACGGTGATACCTTGCCTTCTTGTTTCGACTTTCATCCTGTAAACAAGTATCCTTTCCACAGTCTACTTTTTTTTTTAATGACAATTTTATTTGTAGTCATACTGCTTCCTTTTTTTTTTTTTTTTTTTTTTGTGGTACATGGGCCTCTCACTGTTGTGGGCCTCTCCCATTGCGGAGCACAGGCTCCGGACGCGCAGGCTCAGTGGCCATGGCTTACGGGTCCAGGCACTCCGCGGCATGTGAGATCTTCCCGTACTGGGGCACGAACCCGTGTCCCCTGAATCGGCAAGCGGACTCTCAACCACTGCGCCACCAGGGAAGCCCCTTCACAGTCTATTTAATGCCCCAGATTTCACAATTTTGCATGTTTTATTGGTTATTTCGCTGTTTAAATGGCCTTCTAGTGTAGCGCTGAAGTGCTGTCTAGTCTTCCTAAGTGCAAGAAGTCTGTGATGGGCTTTACAGACAAAACCCATGTATTAGTTAAGCTTCATTCAGGCATGAGTTATAGTGCTGTTGATTGTGAGTTCAATGTAAATGAATCAACAATGTATGTTAAATAAGATGTCCTTAAATGGAATGGCACAGAAAACAAGATTACGTGTTGATTGATTGGTGAAAATGTTGTGACCAGAAGCTTGCAGGAACCTAATTCTGTATTTCCTCTGGGAGCAATGGCTCAGTATTTGTTAATTCAGTATTTGTGGTGCCTTTATAGAACATAACACAGTGAATATTGAAAATCAACTTATAGGCTCAATAAATATAGAAGGGAGGGAGGGAAGAAGGAAGGAAGAAAGGAAGGAAGGGAGGAAAGAAGGGAGGGAGGGGACAAAGAAGGAAAATGAAGGAAGGGAAAAAGAAGAAAGAGAGAGAGGGAGGAAGTATGGGAAGAAGTCTGCTAGTACCAAGCAGGACAAGCTTTGTGAGAACAGTGAAGGGTCGAAGTGTCAGAAACATCATAACACACCACCCACCTTATATTTACTGCACAGGTCTCATTCCAAGGTACTGCACCTGGGAAGGCATCTTAAGATGTGACGGTGGTAGCACTCTCCATAAGTTTGTGCTCACAGTGATGGCCATGCATACTGTTTGTCAAACTCCCTACTACCCAAGTTCAAAACCGGGCTCCCAGATTCCTAGCTGTATGACTTTGTGGAAACTAGTCAATTCTCTCTTTACCCCCTAATCTGTAAAACTAGGATGATTATAGAGCCTATCTCACAGGGTTAGGGTGAAGCTTAAATGAAATGATAAATATAAAATACCCCAGGTCCTGGCATAACTTCAACATGTAATAAATATTACCTATTTTAAATTTTGTTTTATGTCAACTGATTTTTTTTATAAAATAGTGATTTTATGCTGTCACTGGGATGCATTTCCTAACTTATAAAATTAATTTTACATACCAATCCACTTTATGTTTGCAGTGTTCCATGAAGCTCTTTCTAATTGTCAGCACTCTCATGTAAACACACATATGCCTACTTGCTATTTGTCATTTTGAAAATTATATTCCTAAAGATTTCATAGCCAGAGATAATTTGATTCTCAGACCCCTTGCACCCCAATATTGGCAGTATATAGTCCCTCTTGATCCCTCTATTCCTGGAACGTAAAGGCAGTTTTAGTGAATGTTTGACCTCTCATGATGGCAAATAGATTTGCAAAGCCAGTGGCCATCCCAGAATTTCCACTTCAGTCTGGCCATGGAATTATATCTCCACCCCTTTCTTATTTACTTTCTGTTAAAAGACTTCTAGCCGGAAGTCACTTTGAGCTTCTCAGTTATTTCCAGCACTACAGTAACTGAGCCAAGCAAAGAAATCAGATTTTTCTTCGGGGTCAGGGGCCTTAGGTCACACTCATTTCCCATCCTGAGAGCTAGTTCTGAATTCCCATCTTTTCACAAGTCACAGTCAGGCTCAGCATAACTGGACACATATGACAAGAAAGGTGCCCTGTTGGGGAGACTCTGGATATATCTTGCCCATTGCAGCTGACAAATTTTCACTTCATGTGGGTAATATCTCTTTTGTAACTCTGTACATATAAGAGGGTCTTAATTAAGATAAGAGTTCAGTTTTTCTCTTGGGTAAAATAAGTCCATGAATAGTTAGACCAGGCTTGTACCATGGCACATCAGAGATAGCATCAGAAACCAAAGCAACTTCTATCATTCTGCTATACTATCCTTAGCAAGCGAGTTTCACCTTTAATGATTCTTCATGGTCACAAAATGATTCACCCTTGAGTGTGCTTTCTTCCTTCTCTGTTTCACACTTCCCAGTCCCCACTTCCTGAAATAACCCCCCTATCTCAAGTTCTTATCTCAGGCTCCTTTTGGAGTAACCCAGCCTAAGATCGGGACCTATAGAAACATAATAAATCTATTTCCCAGAAAATAACCTGGCTTAAAATGCTAATTTTCTACATAATTCAATTTTTATTCAAAAATTAGATTATCATCTCACTGTTAGTAAGAATGTTACTATTCTAATAATAAGAATCTTACTATTCTTTTTGAAACAAATATACCCTCCATGAAAGGTAGTGTAGTATACAGTTGAGACCATGGCCCCCAAATCTAAGCAGCCTATTCTAATCTTGGCTCTACCCCTTAAGCTTATTTAACCTCTCTAAGTTTCAGTTTCTTCATCTGTGAAATGGAAAAACAAACAAAAAATATATTATATTTCAATCAATTTTAAGACTCACCTTTTAACTGAGGCAAAGGAAGTGAGAGTGAATTGTTCCAGGTCCCACAAGATCTCAGATCTCCTGCCTTCCAATTCAATCATGTTTTTGCTCCAGCCTGACAGACACCAAAGAGAAGAGATGAAGAGTCATCTAGGAATATCTGGTCAATCTGTATCTTGCTAGGGAATCCCCAAAGAATATCTTAAAGTGCAAAATTCTAGGGTCACAATGGAAACATGAATAATTTCTCTCTTCCTTTCAAGACTAGACATAAAGTCATTTATCCTATACAGTCTGAAATTCTTTATGGCTTACAAGGCAGTTTTCATATCCATCATCTTATTTCATCAACACATAAACCCTGAGAGGAACACATGTTGAGGGTTTCTATCTTCATTTAGTAGATATATCCACTGATACACTAAATTTATTTATTCATTCACTTGTCTATTAACTCACTGTGTGTCCACTATGTATCTAAAATTGTGATGGACAATGAGGAAGATATATGGATGAGCCAGTCATAGCCCTTGCCCTGAAAGTCTTCCCAGTCTAATGGGAAAAATGGGCATGCAAAGAGATAAAGTGCAACACAGATGCTATGGCCAAAACAGCTATGAGATGTCTCCAGCATACAAAGAATCAGGTAATTCTACATGAGGATAGTGTGGGCAGGAAAACCTTCATAGAAGAATGATGCTTGCTCAGTCCTGGGAGGTGAGAGTTTTTCACTAGGGCATTCTTGACCAAGAGAACAGCATGAACAAAAGCATAGAGAGATGGAAAATTCATTATTCGGGAACCCAAAGTACTAGCATATGCCTGATTCATCCTGTGCAAGGAAAGGAGTAGATAAAAAAAAGTGGTAGAGAATAGACTGAAGATGTAAATAAGAACAGCTTATAGTGGTTATTCTATAACTGGTTAAAGAGGGACTATAACATGTACAAAGCAGGAAAATGTCACATTCTGATCTTCATTTTACAAAGTTCACTGTGGCTGTAGAAGGAAAGATGAACTCATGAGAAAGACTGGAGGCAAGCATCATAGTTATGCAGGAGAGATATTATGAAGGCAGGAATTAAGGAAGTGCAAATAGGATGGAGAGGAAGGGATGCTAGATATACTAAAGGGATGGAATTCTTGTGCTCAGTCACTGATGACATGTGGAGGATGAGCCGAAGGAGAAGCCAGGATAACTCTATGTCTATGGCTTGGATGGCTGAGTGTGTGGTGTTATCATTGCCTTATATTGTGACTTTAAGATGAAAAACAGCCTGCAGCAAAGAGAGTAACATAAAATGTAGACATCTTGAGCTTAAATTGTCCATGGAAATTTGCACTCACTATTTAATGAGGTGGTCCATATTTGGGGAGAGTTAAGGATTAAAAAGTTATCTTGGTGGTTCACCAATAAGACTGTGGTTCGTAGACTTCAGAGTTGATGCTGAAATAATTGTTTTAGGGCTGTTGGGATAGAATTAATGTATTTTGCATGTAAGAAGGACATTAATTTTGGGAAGCTGGGGAGGAATGCTATAGACTAAATGTCTGTATCCCCCCTCCATATTTATATGTTGAAATGCTAAACACCAAAGGTGATGCTATTAGGATGTGAGACCTTTGGGAGGTGATTAGCTCATAAGGGCATAGCCATTATGAATGAGATTAGTATCCTTATAAAAGAAACCTCAGAAAGGTCTCTTGTCCCTTCTGCCATGTGAGGACACAGCAAAAGACAGCCATCTATGAACAAGGAAGCTGGTCTTCACCAGACATGTAATCTGCCAGTGCCTCAGTCTTAGACTTCCCAGCCTACAGAACTGTTAGAAATAAATTTCTGTTATTTATAAGCCACCCAGTCTATGGTATTTTAAAACAAATAGTTTCTGCATAAAAAATATATTATCATACATTATATCACTGAGAAAGTGAATGGTCATTCTGTATAAAATATCCCAGAATGTAACTTGTTAATATTTACATAATAATAACTATTATTATATTCATATAGCAGCTAATATTGCTGAACACTTTATATTTGGCAGCCACTGACTAAGCACTTAACATACACTTTCTCATTTAAGCATTACAATAACCCTATGAGGGAAATATTATTATTATCTCCATCTTACAAGTGAGAAAATGGAGAAGTTATAAATTGTACAAAGTTAATAAGCTGGTAAGTAACAGAGATGAGATTTGAACTCAGGGTTGTTTGCCTTTTTAATCTAACCTTTTATCTTCTTTGCTAGAGCAACCCAAGGGCAAGTCTGACCAAGTCTGAGAATAAAGGAATTATCATACACTTGTTCATTTCCAGGTTCACTATCTCAGTAACTCTCATAGCAACACTGACAGGCTGGTATTATTATCACTCCCATTGTGTGGATGATGCAACTGATGATGCGAGGAAGAGCAACTTGTCCTAAAATGCATATTAGAGAAAGAAAACAGTAAAATGGTTTTGCTGTATTCCTGAGTTTCAGGAAACCATGTATGCAGAACTTGCAAAAATGGTGTCACTAAACTGGTCTTCCCAACCTTAGCTCATTACCTACCTCCAGGATATATAAGGCCAGATAGAGAAGAATTCATTAGGAGGAAGTTTGGTGATGGGAACTTCTAGGAGAGTGCTATTTTTGGAGCATAATGCATTTCCTTTCCTTTTTCTAAGGAGTAGGGTGTGTTCTCCTTCTCACATGTCCAGCCTAAAAGTTGAGTAAAGTTAGGAAGCCTTCAGAAAACCAGTTGGACAGCTCAACACATGTCTTGAGTGACAAAGGAACCCATAACTTAATCATGCCTAAAGAAAAACAAAATAACACTCTAAAAGAGAAGAATCTGACTGGATATACCTTATAACCGCAGAACAAAGAGAGAGGGCTCCGTTGAGAATGTCTGCACATCCAGATTTTGGATAATTTTCCAGGTGTGTTTTTCTATTGTGCAGAATTGTCAGAATTTAGTTCCTTGCAGTTGTAGTACTGAGGGCTCCCACTTCTTGTTCCTTGTCGGTTGAAAGCCACCCTCATCCTGTGACATGGAACTCCCAACTTGGCTACTTGCTTCTTCAAGGTTGGCTAGAGTGAAAGTCTCAAAAGCAAGTCTACTAGCTGTACAAAGTCCATATGATGTAATATAATCACAGAAGTCACATCCTATCACCTTCAGTATAGTATATTGGTTATAAACAAATCTTGGATACTTCTGACACTCAAGAGGAGAGGCTTATATAAAGGTGTGAACACCAGAAGTAGTTCATCCTTGGCGTCACTTTTAGGTCTGTCTGCCACAGGACCTATTATCTTTGAGTTTTGCCCTATGACTTACTTTGGCCAATGGGAGGTGGACAGAAGTATTAGAATGTCAGCTCCAAGCCTAGCTACTAAGAGATATCTTGTGTGCTCACTGCCCTCACCTGTATGTCTACCATCAGCATGCAAAGTGGCTTCCTGAGCAGCCACTTGTCCAAAGAAATTGAGAAACACGTGGAGCAGACTTGGACATAAACTGCATCTTAGAGCCAAGTACAGCCTAGGTCAGCCACCTTCCATTGGACCCACAAAATTATAAGCAGTAATAAATGTAGTGTTAAGCTACTGACTCTTGGGACAATTTGTTATGCAGCATTATTTTAGCAGTAGTTGACCACGATTATACCTAAATACCCTGAGATCTTCCTGGGATTTTGCACTACAGAGTGGAAGAAATCATTGCAGAAGAGTTTATGAAACAAATGAGAAAAGATGATATTGATTTCTTTTTCTCTCTCTGATTTGGTCTATACTTGATTCTTATTCTTAAAGCTAGAACTCAGAGGAAGGGACAGGGATGATTTGATATGTATTGGGTGTTTATGTATTTATATACATTTGGTATATATTGATTTCGGTCTTCCAGGTTCTATGTTAGGAGGTTCCCATGACATGATTTCACATTATATGCAACCACTCTGCTCTTTGGATCCTATCAACTCTTTTTATCAAATGGGGAATCTAGGTATTGGAGGTTCACTAAGGTGAACAAAGTCATTCCATCTAGTCAGTGTCTGAACCAGAATTTGAACCCAAATCTGAAAAAGTCTTCACAGTTTATGTCTATATGGGTTAAGAAAAAAGAAAATTCAACAGTGACTAAGATAATTCAGGGCAGCTCTTGCCTTGGAGCTTACAGTTTTTCCCCATAAATAAATATCTAAGTTAAAAGTTCAGGGATGGAGGAGGGAATTGAATTGGGCAGTTTGTCCAGTGGTGGTTAAACAAACAGACAGAGTCAGAAAATCTGGGTAAAGAGCCTAGCTCTGTTGTATTCCAGTGATGTGACCTTGGTCAAATTATTTAATCTCCTTGAGCCTCAGTTTCTTAAACTGTAAAACACACCCCAAAAAAATAGGTGGAGGAAAATAATCACATTTGTATCTTAAAGGATGTAGTGAGAATGCACTAGCCTTTAGCCAAGTGCTTGGCACACACTAATGCTCAATATATTATGATAATTATCCAAATGTTCTATGTCTGCTGCCCAAAGTCAACAGATAACTGTTCATCTTCCTATTTTCTTAATGTTTAGTAGATGCAAGATAATATTGATTTCTAATTGCACCCAAGTCAACATAGCTTAATCCATAATTAATTTCAATATTGAGTAACAACAATGTGACTTAAAGCTATCTCTTCTGTAACCAACTCTTGGCTATTTCCACTAAAACATGTTATATTTTATATCTGAATAGGAAATAGTGGTGTTTGATCAAAACCATAGCTATTTCATGATGATACACACATTCCCTTTCTTTCAGAAAAAAACGTTGTATGAAGCAGGTGCTAAAAGAGCAGGGTAGAGGGAGAAAATAACATGGGCCTTGGAGCTAGACAGACTTTGTTTGAAATCTTAGGTTGTCTTCTTCAGTTTTCTCAATCTCAGTAGAGGATAAGAGAATTTTCCTCCCTTGTCATTGTGGAAATTAAGTGGGATAACATGGTAAGTGTATGTCACAGTAATAGATGCATAACAGGAGTTCAGCATATGTTTGTTCGTTTCTCCTGCACTTCTTTTCCTTTGAATCTACTTTTGTTCCAGGGAGGATGGACTTCTTAAACTGTCAGTGCAAAGAATTTCTGAAAGTTTCTACCTGTGGAGAAAATGTGTTTAAGTAAATGTTAAAAAGCTTAAAAGAGAGAGAGAGAGAGGAGAAAGGAAGGAAAGAAAGAAAGATGGAAGGAAGGAAGGGAGGGAGGGAGGAAGGAAAGAAGGAGGGAGGGAGGGAGGAGGGAGGGAGGGAGGGAAGAAGGAAAGAAAGAAAGAAAGAAAGAAAGAAGGAAGGAAGGAAGGAAGGAAGGAAGGAAGGGAAGAAGGCAAGAAGGGAAGAAGGAAGGAGGAAAGAAAGAAAGAAAGCCCACATTAGGTGGGAGAGAAAAATCTCTTCATTCACTCATTGTGGTTGCCTTTTTGGAAAGCAGGTTTACTTGCTTTGGATAATGGAGAGCTCATCCTGCTGCCTTTAAACAAAGCTTCTGAGGAATCCTAAAATATCCACCACCAGCGAGGTGTTTATCTGAGAGTTTAGGCAGCGGGGGGCTGAGAAAACAAACACTTTGAATGTGTTTGGGGTTAGGATGGGAGGAACCAGGTCCCTCTCTTTTGACTTGTGGAGTCACTGCCGCCACCTTGTAGCCCCCAGTATTTAAGAAGACCTGAACTTAGACCCTGAGTGGAAGGGGAAAGTGTGTGCTGTTTGTACAGCTGAAAACAAGATGAAAAACCCCAGGCCCCCTCTCACACCCCATTAGGCCCTGAAGTCCATGGAGTGTTGCACTCAACACATAAACACTCTGCTTGGGGAAGCCGTGGTCAGGGTGTGAAATGGGAGGGACGATGTCTCAGGGAAGAACAATGGCATCTCTGTGAGGAGGCAGGCATCCCGGTCCTGCAGCTCCTTGTCCCAGGATGCATTAATCATTACTCCCACGTTGTGCATTTCAGTATACCTCAAGGCTTTTTGGCATTGATGATGGGACCACAGGTAAGAGGATAGCCCATCAGAAAATAAACACTCTTGGACCAAGGAATGAACATCACTCTTTTCTTCTCCAAGCTGACAGAGGGGAACAAAAGGAAGTTAGAGTACAGGATAGTGGGCTCCAACACAGGGTCCTAGCATAGACAGTGGTGGTACTGTGGGAGGATGAGAAAGGTCTTTGGCCTTTGTGAAACCCTCCTCCTTTGCCCATTGCTCTGTCTGCCTGGGATGTTCTCTTCCAACCACACATGTTTTCTCTGGGGATATTCTTACTTATCTTTCTAGTCCTATACCCTGTCCTCAGAGAAGCCCTTTTATTCTCTCAGCCTATGCTGAGTTATCTACTCCCCTTTCTGTGTACCCACAGCATGGCATAATCACACTTTTATTAAAGGGCTTTTCATGGTGTGTTGGAATGTATATGCCTGTATTTCCCCTCTGCCTCTCAGTAGATGACCATGTATTTCAATTTTCTGAGATAATGTAGACTATAGGATATGAATTCCCTAGTTTCTCACCTTAATCTTTGCAAAAGTAGCTCTACACAAACACTCATTGTGTTTGCCACTGTTGTAGGTTGAATTCTGTCCCCCCAAAAGATGTGTTGGAGTCTTAACCCCTGGTAGCTATGAACATGACCTTGTTCAGATATTGAGTCTTTGCAGAAGCAATCTAGTTGTGAGGAGGTGATACAAGGCTAGGATGGGCACTAAATCCAGTGAATTGTATTCTTATAAGGATAAGGAGATTTGGAGACTGCTATGGACTGAAATGTGTCCTCCCGCAATTCATATGTTGAAATCCTAATTTCAGATGGGATGCTATTTGAAGATGAGGACTTTGGAAGGTAATTAGGGTGCCCTCATGATGGGATTAGTTTCCTTCTAAGAAGAGGTACCAGAGAGCTTTCTCTCTCTTTCTCCCTGTAAACACAAAGAAGAGGTCATCTGAGCACACAGCCAAATGGTGGCCAAGAGAAGAGTCCTTAAAACGAAACCTTCCTTGCTGGCACCTTGATCTTGAAATTCCCAGACTTCAGAACTATAAGGACTAATTTCTATTGTTGAAACCACCCAGCATATGGTATTTTGTTAAAGCAGCCTGGACTGACCAAGACAGACATACACAGAGGGAAAAAAGACATGTCTAGTTAGTGGTAGAAATTGGAGTGATGTAGCTACAAGCCAAGCATTCCCAAGGATTGCTAGCAACCACCAGAAGGTAAGAAGAGGTAAGGAAGGATTATTTTCTAGAGCCTTCAGAAGAGCGTGGTCTTGTCAATACCTTGATTTCAGACTCCTAGCCTCCAAAACTATGAAAGAATCAGTTTCTGTTGTTTTAAGCCACCCAGTTTACGGCAATCTAGGAAACTAATGAAAATGTAAATCCCTCTTCATTCCTTTTTATTTGATCCTTCTTATCTTTCCTTTGGGATCTAGGACCAGAACCTGACTTAACATTTCCCTTTCTATGAGTTCCTACTCTGCAGCTAATGTAAATGCTCCAGGCTCCCACATTTAAAATAACAGCAGCAGTGCCTTTCTGGGCCTCTAAGTCCTTCCTTTCCTCACAGCTAAATTCCTCAGTATGAGACTGCTCTTTCTGTCTCCAGTCCTCAAATCCCATACACTCTTTATCCTACTAAAATCAAAATTTGTCCCCACTTCTACGTTAAAATCACTCCGCAAAAGTCATGAATTACAAAACTCTATAGTTTTTTTTAACATCTTTATTGGAGTATAATTGCTTTACAATGATGTGTTAGTTTCTGTTTTATAACAAAGTGAATCAGTTATATATATACATATGTTCCCATATCTCTTCCCTTTTGTGTCTCCCTTCCTCCCACCCTGCTTATCCCACCCCTCTAGGTGGTCACAAATCACCGAGCTGATCTCCCTGTGCTATGAGGCTGCTTCCCACTAGCTATCTATTTTACGTTTGGTAGTGTATATATGTCCATGCCTCTAAGTCTATAGTTTCATTTTAAACTTTACCTTACTTTGCTGCTTTGGGTAAAATCTACCCATCTCTCTTACTGTCTTAGTCCATTTGGACTGCTATAACACTAAAGAGTGAGTAGGTTATAAACAACAGAAATTTATTTCTCACAGTTCTAGAGGCTGAAATTCTGAGAGCAGAGTACCAGCATGGTCATATGAGGACCCTCTTTCCAGTTGCAGACTTCTTGTATGCTCACATGGTGGAAGGGATGAGGGAGCTCTGTGGGGTCTTTTTTATAAAAGCTCTAATCCCTTTCACGAGGGCTCCATCCTCATGACCTAATTACCTCCCAAAGACCCCACATATTAATACCATCATTATTGCAGGTTAGGATTTCAACATATGAATTTGGGGAGACAAAAACACTCAGACTATAGTACTTTCCCTTGGCTTCTTTTTTATTTTTATTTATTTTTTATACAGGGGGTTCTTATTAGTTATCCATTTTATACATACTAGTGTATATTGGGATTTACATTCCCTTGGCTTCTGTGACAACACTTTTACTCCATCTGCCTCTATGCTCATTTCTTCTTCAGTCCCTTTGTGGACTCTATTTCTTCTACCCTACCTTTATCTGTTCATAGGACAGAGAGTTCTGACCTCCGTCCTCTTCAAATTCTGCTCTACATACTTTTCTTAATCAATTTCACCTGTGGGATTTCTTCAATGACCATCTATTTGTTGACTAATCTCTTTATCAAGTGGTCATTTGGCCACACCCTTAAAGGTCTTTCCTGAACAGGCTTTCTCATTCTTTTCAATATGGATAAGCTGAGAATGTTCCAAAGCTTTAAGTTCTGCTTCCCTTTTGATGAACAATTTGAACTTTAAATCATTTATATCTTCCTACATTTTACCATAAGCAGTCAGATGGAACCAGGCTGCTCCTTCAATACTTTGCTTAGATAGTTCCTCAGCCAATATCCAATTTCGTTGTTCTACCTTGCACAAAACAAAAGCACATGAGCACAATTCAGACAAGTTCTTGGCCATTTTACAACAAATATGGTCTTTCCTCCTTATTCAACAGCATGTTCCTTATTTCTGTCTGAGTCCTCATCAGAATGGCCTTGATTGTACAGTTTACAACTGTCTGTTCAAGATTACTTAGGTATTCTATGAAAAGACTGAGGCTTTCTCTACAGCTCTCCTCTTTTCTTTCTGGACCTTTGCCAGAACCGTCCTTAATGGTGCATTGACAGCAATGAATGATTTTTCTAGAATGCACCCCAAGATTCTTTCAACTTCTACCCATCACTCAGTTCCAAAGCCACTTCCACATTTTTAGGTATTCGTTATAGCAGCACCTCACTTCTTGATATCAATTTCTCTTTCAATCTATTCAGGCTGCTATAAAAGAATACCATCGACTAAGTAGCTTAAAGGACAGAAATTTATTACTCACAGTTCTGGAGGCTGGGAAGTCTGAGACCAAGGCACCTGTAGATTAGATGTCTGGTGAGAGCCAGCTTGCTCTTGTTCAGATGGCAGTCTTTTTGCTATGTCTTCACATGGTCAAAGGGGCAAGGGATCTTTCTGGAGTCCATTTTTTAAGGGCACTAATCTTATTCTTGAAGGCTATGCTTTCATGACCTAATTACCTTCCAGAGGCTCCAACTCCTCAAAACAAAATATTGATGGTTAGAATTTCAACATATGAATTTGGCTTGGGGGTGGGGGAGACATTCAGCCTATAGTACTATTTATCCCAAAAAGTTTGAGCTCTGTTTTGGGCACTATTAAGTTTCTGGAATATAAATGCATTAACAACCATGTGGCATTGTACATGAGTTGGTTGGGGGAAACCAACTCATGAAGAAATATCAGTGCAGTGTAGTGTTATATAAAGTAGGAACACAGAAAAGGGAGCCATGAGGAGCAAAATATAAACAAGTGCAAAGATGTGTGTGTGTGTCCTAGGGATAGAATATTCAATGCTTGCATTTGCCTATGTTAGATAAGGGTGTCATAGAAGATCATAATACCATGTGGTCTTTTAGCTGGCCATGACTTTAGTCATCGTCCATTCTAGCCTTCTCTTCTAGAAAAGTTATTTGCTCTGGAATAGGCTTGGAAAAGTGTTAAGGAAGATCTGGAATTGAGCAACAACTTGAAGTGCATCTCAGACCTGAATACATTCAAAAGTGGAAAAGGCTGTTATAGAAGATTTCCATACATTAGGAGTTTAGATTCAATAAAAACAAACAAACAAACAAAAACCTCTATTATCACTCTAAATTAATCATATGATTTTTTAAAAGAACATTGAAAAAAGAAAATCCTGCAGTATTAACCAGCATTTTAAAACTTACCACATGCCCATTATGGCATTCTTAGAGATGAACTAGCCTTGCTTTTATTTTTTTTAACTTATATTATTTTATAATACATTAGTAACATAAAACTATTCCTACATTAGTAAAAATTCTTACAAAATAGGAAATGATCAGCTTTATTAGATTTTCAAAAATGTGCATAAAAATTTGTATCAGGAATACATGGAAAGACTGGTGGTTAGATACATCATTCCACTGGTAACAGTAACTTGGATTTCAGTCTTAGCAAAACTGGCACATATAGGAATTCTTCACAGAGAATGGAAAAATTTAGCATTGTTGGAAACAACAACCACCTGATCTCAAGGGAACAGCCTTCCCTTTGATCACTTCAGAGGAAGGTCTCATTCCTTATCATCTTATAAACCTAAACTCTTAATACATAGCATCCTTAACAAGCCAGCTCAGATCATACAGATGCCCTGCTTTTCCACTGGTACTACCTTCAGTTCTCATGCTGAACACAGTGCATCAGCTGTGGTCAGAGTAGCACTCTCTCAGCACAAAGGACAAAATGCTCTAAACCCAAACAAACCAACCTGTGAGGCCTGCAAGCTAAGCTCATTGGAGGCATCAAGTCCTTAAATCCTGCTTAAGCGTTCTTGGAGAGCTCAGTAATATCTTCCTAGGTGTGATGGAGGATAGCATTGTGTTTCCTTTTAGATGTCTCACAAAATAATGTAATTTTCATCAAGAACTGACTCAGAAGTTCATCCAGAACAACTTTCCCTTTAATCGACTCAAAATTAACATGTTTTGGAAACTGCAGTTCCCAATGGTTTACAAATAAAATTATTGCCAACCACATTCTTTGCTTAACAAATGGCTCAACTTCAGAAAGAAAATATTAATACAATTTGGTAAATTGTTTTTGAAACAGTGTATTTTAAAATATATAACCCTTTATTCCCTAAGGAACAATTTAGAGCTGACCAAGTACATTGTGTGCAATATGTTTCTTAACTTTGAAGCCATGTGAATTTCCAAGAAAACCCAATCTCTGTTTTTCAGAATCATTTGCACTATAGTCTTTCATGTATTTTGTGAGTGTTATTTTATGTCCAAAAAGCTTTCCCACTTTAGCAAAAACATTTTTTTTTGGATCAAAAAATTCCCACTTAAGCATTGCTGAAATGGAACACAACCATTAAGCTCCCCAGGGGGCTAATGTTCAAGTGTACCATAAACCTGCAAAAATACATCAGCATCTCTGTTAACCAAAACATCAAGTGGAAGAGTGTGGTCAAGGGTGATTTAAAGGGATATAATAAGTCTTTTTCAAAATACTACATAGGTTGTAGAAAAATAAAATTTCCTCAGAAAATGCACACTTGAGTTTATTTGATATAAATAAAAAGATTATATACTGTATAAGTGACAGTCTATTTTTCAGTTGCTTCAATATTTGAAAGCAGATTTTCCTTTCAAATAAAGACTCAAGAACATGTCCTCTTTTAGCTTTCATCTGCTTCTCTAGAACACCAATTATAACATACAATGGGGTGAATATAGATAATCCAGCTACATAAATTGTTGGCACACCTTAGTTGAATATTGCTATGCCAGGGAGATAAGCCATACATACCAGAATCCAGCAAATAAGCTTCAAGCTTTAGAAGAATTCTTCTGTAACAAAGTGCTACTTTCCCAATATCTGTTCCACTCTAGCTGATTAGTCTAAAGTCTCTTACTCATAAATCATTTTGTGATAAGAAAGCCTAAACCATTTTGGGCAGATGAGCAGTCTTGTTTGGGGCTTCTGAGAGAAATGTTTTCTGACTTTTATGACTATAAACCAAGTTTATTCTCTTTTCCAAGTTATGAATGACAAAACTGCACTCTAGGCTACTGACAGGCATATTATAATCATGGGAGAACTTACCTTGGGACAGGACTAATGAGTGACCTTGATGATATCATTAAGGACTGCTGGATAACCAGTCTTGAAGCTCACCCACCTCTGAAATCCTTCTCATCTGAATTTATGTTTCCATAATTTTCAAGTCTGTTCAACTTTAAATTTCTATTACTTGCTGATGAAAGCTTCCCAATAGATTGTCTTTCTTTTCCTCTCACTGTATTTTTACATCAAACCATAAAATGACAAAAACTGCCAAGATTTCAGCCTTCTCTGGAAAATATGGAGAAGAATTCTACGCTATTCTTTCCCCCTTTTGACTCCTCTGTATAAGAGGAGCAATGATTATCTGAGTGGATAGTTAGCATGAGTGAATGTCCAGATCTGGAGAGCTCTTAATCTTTTCTACACTGATGGGGGCAGGGGAGACCTCCACTCCCCATGTTGCTGTATGATACTGCATGGGCAGAGGTCTGCTCCCCTTATACGCAGATCCCAGGTGCCTGACTGAAGGGTAGGAGAAAGTAGAGAAAGCCCCACAGTCCCTAATCAAGCTTCACCAGTAAGAAAGTGATAGTGTACATTATATTGTGTTCTAAGTACATGAGTCCAGTCACAGTTGGTTCAGAATCAGGGGAGATTAATTAATACCTTCAATACCTGGCAAGAGTGGTTACATGTAAGTACTAGGGGAAAGAGGAGGGGGTCATAATCTGCTTTCCAAATAATAATAATAATAATAATAATAAGCCTTTATTGGGTACCTTTTATATAGCAGGACTCTTCTAAGTATTTTATACACGTTGTCTCTAATCTTCACATCATGATAAAAAAAGTTTTTTTATGTATACCTGAGCTAAGGTTCAAACAGTTGGATAACTGCAGGCTTAGCTGCTTTTCTTCTGCACTCTCTCACCCCCATACAAACTCCACCAGGGCACTTTGATTGGATTGCAATTGTTTGGTACCCATCTCTCTAGATCCATCATGTTTCAGGCATCTTACACAAAGGGATGATGTGGTAAATAATTTGCAGCCAGAGATAAATAATTATTTTTAGTTGAACTAAATTTTTTAAGTAGATGTTTGGGGTGGATTTTGTACAAATGACAAAAACAAACTTTGTGACCTACTAATGCAGACTGACCTCGAAAAATAGAGGTGAGAACTAAAGAAGCATCAACAGATGATAGAAAAATAGCATTCTTTTTTGATTTAGAGCTAGAAAGAAATGTTCTATGGATTCTCCTGATTTGCATTTCACCAGCTCCCAGTACTGTTGATAAAGTCCCATGATGTCATGTCCATAATTTCATGCAGATGTCATCCTTATTAGCGAAAGTGTAAAAAACTATGTATAATACTTTCTTCGTATTATAGCTTCACACATTCTTTAAACTTCCTTTTGTAATTGCTAACATAAATCCCAAGTTAAAAAAAATGTTCTGGAAAGTCATCTTAGACTAGCTAGCCCCTACCTAATGATTTCAGACAAGAATTTGGAGCCGGGAGTCAAGAAATACCTCATGTAGACTTCTTTCATAGCCAGACTTTCATCCATCCAGGTGTGGTATACAAGAAAACATTACTTAAATGCTACTTCAATATTGGTTTTGTGCATTATAAAACTCTCTTACACAAGGAAAGTTTTAGAAAGGTGAAAGTCATTGCAGTCCTGGGCATGAGAGTTCCTCCCTGTTATTGTTATATTCATATTCAGTTATAAAGATATATTCATTGTGTTATGTATATTGCTCCAGATTATATCTGAGTTTCTGTCTCCACTGCAATATTTGCCACACTCTTCATACTTATGCCTATATACATCTACTAAATTGATTACATTATAATTAAGTTTGACTGTATATTAAGAGATGTTGAGGAAGCAATAGAGTGTACTGGTGTTATTTGTTTTGGGGTTTTTTTTTGTTGTTGTTGTTGTTTTATAATGATATATCTCTTGAAAGAGTTCTCCTATTAGACAATAAGGTATGGCTGTTTATTTATTTGCTTGTTTATTTTTATTTATTTATTTTTTTGGCCACGCTGTGAGGCAGCCAACCAGGGATCGAACCCAAGCCCCCTGCAGTGGAAGCACAGGGTCTTATCCGCCAGGGAAGTCCCTGTACTGGTGTTATTTGTTAAATGATGACTTCATCCATCTATTAATTCAGAAAATAGACACCTACAAATGCCATCAGACCAATGTTACTAAAATGCTTCTAAGTGTCAGGCACTTGGGTGCATTTGTAGATAAACAATATGAAAGATAAATAATGGCCTTGCAAACAACACAGGTTGATACACTCTCATTGAAACACAGTAAAACATGATTTCATAGAAGTGTGTCCAAAAGTAAAGAATCCAAGAAGAAAGAATCTTCTGTTTATCTTTTTTCATGGGCTTGTCTCTTCTCCCCTGTGAGAGTGGAGGCATCATCTTAACTGGGGACGAGGAGTTTGTCCTATTCAACTTTGCATCTCTGCATAACAAAGTATTAAAACTTTTTTGAACTGTGATTTTCCTGTGTGTGTGCTTGGATGTACAGTGGGAGGGTGACACAGGAAGCAAAGCATTAAATATTTTTATTTATTTCCTTATGTATATGGGTATGTATAGAGGGGAATAGGAAGGGTGACAGAGGGTTAGGGAGTGAGAAAATAGGGATGTGCCATAGATACAAGGAGGCAATGTGACATTGAGTAAAAGGCCAAGATAAGAGTAAGAAATACAAGATTTGTGCCACAGTATAGGAAAGCAACTTGTCTCAACTTTATCACAAAATCAATCACTTCCTTGTCCATGTCTCATATTACAATTGTTGGGAGGATTAAGTAAGTGTATATCCTTATATTACACACACATGTATGTGTCTATATATCAGTACCTATATAAATACTTAAGAAACTGGGACAAAAATGCTCATAAACTAGGAGAGCTGAACTTCAGTTGGTCTAATCCATATGAAAATAAATTTCAGTCCATGAACCACTTAATCATAAGTTGTAATTGATGACTTTGAAGGAGAGCATCTAAGAAGACAAAATAGCCAACAGACTGTATTTTTAGTGCACCTTAGAGCTCACCAAAGATTTCCATGTGTGTTACATTATTTGATCATCATATGAATCCCATAAGCAGGGTTTAGCTGGGATGGCATTTGGTTAAGAAATATTTAATTGTTGACCTGAGGCTGAAAGCACCTCTGATCTACCAACAATCTGGGACTCTGTTAATTACCTGTTTGTTTTGTTTGCTTTTCTGCTGTTGTTTTCCCCTTCACAGATATTATCAAGCAGTCCTTTTAGTGTTTACACAAAACAAGAAAAGGGTTATAAAACTGTCTCTTCCAAAGAATCAGTTTTGTTCTTGTTTCACAAAAAGATTCCTATCATGTAAAATGTGAATTCCTGCTCTAGTTTTTTTTTTTTTTTTTTTTTTTTTTTTTTTTTTCCAATACGCGGGTCTCTCACTGTTGTGGCCTCTCCCGTTGCGGGGCACAGGCTCCAGACGCGCAGGCTCAGTGGCCATGGTTCACGGACCTACCCGCTCCACGGGCATGTGGGATCTTCCCAGACCGGGGCATGAACCCGTGTCCCCTGCATTGGCAGGCGGACTCTCAACCACTGCGCCATCAGGGAAGCCCTTTTTTTTTTTTTTTTTTATCCTGAAACTCCTCGGAACACAAAGTATGTATTCAGGAATATAATAAAGCTTTGCCAGAACTTTAAGCCATCAGAGGCTGGCAGAGTTTCCACTTCAAGCTCTTATCACCAAGCCTTTAAATGCTTACCAAAAGAAAATGCCCTTCAGTATGTAATTTTGCATCCTCAAATCATTTTGACGTAAGTTGTTATCAGTTAATACATGTCAACAATACACACTCACCAAGCATCTACTCTTGGTAAGGCCTGGGATGAAGCCCTTTCAGAGACGTGGATCAAAGCATAAACTGGATTAGAATTAAGGACTGGGAATTCCCTGGTGGTCCATGGTGCCAAGGGCCCGGGTTCAATCTTTAGTCGGGGAACTAAGATCCCACAAGCTGCGCAGCGTGACCAAAAAACAAAAAACAACAACAGTGAAAAAAAAAACACACAAAAAAGAACTAAGGCTTATTTTGGCAATTTCTATAACAAAAATGGAAATCACAGATACAAATCTTCTATGTTTTAATTTTCCTGTATTTTTTTCTCTCTATTATGACAGCTCTACTGAGATATAATTCACATACCATAGAATTTACCCATGTAATGTGTATAATTCAATGCTTTTCAGTGTATTTGCAGAGTTGTGCAACCATTACTACAATCTAATTTTAGAACATTTTCCTCACCCCCCAAAAAAACCCTAGCCTGTTAGCAGTCATTCCTCATTCTCTCTCTACTCTTCCTCATCTACCTCAGGGAAAACACCAATCTATTTTCTGTCTCATGGATTTGCCAGTTCTGGACATTTCATATAAATGGAACCATTCAACATGTGGTCTTCTGTGACTGGCTTCTTTCATGTAGCATGTTTTCAAGCTTCATCCATGTTGTAGCATACATTAGTACTTCATTCCTCTTTATAGCTAAATAGTATTCCACTGTACGGATATAGAACATTGTGTTTATTCAACTCATCATTTTATGGACATTTGAGTTGTTTCCACTGTTCTCTATAACGTTGCTATAAACATTCATGTACAAAGTTTAGGTGATATATTTTCTATTATCTTGGGTATATACCTAGGAGTAGAATTGTTGGATCATATGGTAACATTTTAAAGAACTGCTGAACTGTGTTTCAAAGACATTACACTATTTTATATTCTCATCAGCAATGTATGACCTGTTATTTAATCTAATATTATAAGTTAAATAATAAAACGTACCTATCCTTATTTCAAAATAAAATAAATTTATTAACTGACCTCCAATTACTCTGACAAACCTTCAATTACTCTGATATGGGTTTTAAAATATAATATCCTACTCATTATTTTCAAATTTTTTCTTTATTGTGTCTTTAGTTACCCACTATGATCCAGCTTTCATTTTTGAGAAATTTTTCTTTTTTAAATGTTCATTGTTTGGGGCTTAAACATAATAATCGATGGTCAAAATGACATAAAATATCTACCCTTTGAATATATTGAGATTTTGTTGTGATTAATTTTGGTAAATAATCCAATCTACATATTGGAAAAGTGAATGTAATTCTTCTTAATGAGCCACAGAGTTTCTTAGAAAACTATTAGCTCAGTATTATTAACAATATAATTTCTTCTCCCACATATCATATTTACTGTCTATTCATAAGTTTATTGGGAAGATATATGCACTAGCTCATATGTGGCTTGGGGAAAAAAGACTGGCATGTTGAAAAAATTCAGTATTATTAGCCATTTTTATCCAATCACATTAAAGCAAAAATCTCCTTTTGCAATTCTACCCTCTCCATTTCTTCTCAGTTGTTTAACATGGTTTACTCATGTATTTAGATTATGTGCTATTTAACTTATAACTGATGTCAAAACTTCATTACTGAATATCTTTCATCTTGACTTAATAACAATATCTATTAATATTGTTAATTTAACTTTCCTTTTGTTTTAAACTTGAGTGAAAATAGAACTTTGTTCATTTTTTAAATATTTTTCTGAACCACTTTGATAGTGTCTATTTTTCTAAGCAGATATTGTTTGATTTTATATTTTAGTCCATCCTAGAAATTAATGCCCATTGACAGGATAACTTTGATTAATAATGTTTATTATTGTGATTTTTATTTGTTACCTGTAATGTCATTCTATGTTATGCTATTTTTGCTTCCCTGATAATCCTTTATACCATGCATTTTAAGAATGGAAGTTAAAATTTTCACATGACTTGAAATTTTATTTTTACTCTATTGTGTAAGTGGAAACAAATTTAGAAAAGACAAACAAAAAGGGTTGTTTCATTTTTTTTTTAAATTTATAATCTCCTAAAATTTTACTGGCTGTGGAAATGGCTACTGAGGATATGCATCAAATACATTTATTGCAAGCTGCTAGCCGGTTGTGAATGAAGGGTAAATAATTAGAATTTCCCATGAAAATGCTGACAGACACTCTTAAAAGAGTCATTTTCATGGAAATTTTATATCATGCCCATCTCATAATAATTTGTTGTCAATTTGACTATTTTATGATGGTTTTCACAGAGATCTAGGGTGGTCAACTCACTGGCTCCCACTGACACTTCAGTTCTTGGTTCACAGCAAGGATTATATATGAGTTTGGGCACAGCTCAGTTATCCCATTAACAAGATAGAAAATAGCATAAATAAACTAGATGACCCACCTACTGTTGAACAGTGTTTGCCAGTTCTTAAAACAATGGTTGTCTCCTTCAGCATACAAGAAAAATAATGTTTTTTTAAACAGACCACCTAGAAACAATTTAGAGTCATGAATACAAATGTATAACCTTTATAAAAAGTATTTCTGAAGTAAAGACAATAAAAAGACATTGTCGCCCAATATCCATTTCTATTCCTTCCCTGGTCATGAGACATTTGTAGCCTGAGGGCCAGGATCCAGAATGGAGACTACATTTCCAAGCTATCCGGCAGCTGGATGTGACTGTGTGAAAGAGACATGTCAGCAGAAGTGTAACAAAGGAAGTGTAAATCATTTTACAAGTAAAACTACTCGCACAGATATTCTTCACCTCTTGCTCTGTACTGCTTCTGGAATGTGGAGACCATGCTGCTTCAGGAAAATAAGGGCTGCTCTAGAAAGAATCTGTGGACTCCCAACTTCACTGGGGATGGTTGACCTCCAGGCATTGAGTGAGAACAAGTGGAAACACAGGGTCTGCAGCTGGATAGCCCATGTTCAAGTTCCGGCTCCTCCACTCACCAGCTGCAAAATCTTGGAAAAGTTAACTCCTTTGTGGCTCATTTTCCTCATTTACAAACTGGAGATAGCAAGATCCCATAGAGGTCTGTAACAATTAAAACAGTCAGCAAATGGCAAGTACTCAGAATAATGTCTGATACATAGCTGAAGCTAAAAACTATCAGCCATTCTTGCCCACTTGAGAGAACAAACTTCTATCTTGTTAAGAATATTGCCATTTAGTTTTTTCTATTAGTCACAGCTAAACTTACTTTTAACTAAAATATCATGCAGACATCACTTGCAGTTATAATAAAATGTAGGTTTTCATCAAAGACTAAGTCCATAGTCTTTCCAACTTCTCCAAGGATACCACAAAGAAAATATTGAGAAAGAAAGGAAAAGGAAATTAGCGTATTTAGTATTTGTAGACTTGTGTTGCTATCAGATAAACAATAACTTTGTCATGCCATGTTTTATTTCTCCATTCCTCCTGAGAGCCAAAGCTGCTGTTGACCTTTTTCTAAGTCACTTTCCACCTATTATGTGCATTATGTACACACATACATGTATGTAAACACACATGTTTACAAGAATGTATATGTATGCATGTATACAGACATGTAGATACTGTCAAGGCATTACTTGGCCTTCAACACTTAGAGTTTAAAGAAGGAGAGAAAAAAGCAGAAGTCATAGATTGTGATAAAAATATTGTCAAAGACACTTTATTTTAGTGAAAAATTTTTGGTTCTATTCTCTTAATATAAAAAGACTGTATCTTAGAATAAATTCTTTAACTGAAACTCCAATAACATATTATTTTAAATGTGTGGTAAATATACTGTTTTTGTAACAAAAAGAACAATGATCACTTATTACATTTTTTCTGTAACTATTTGCTTATTTGCTCCTTTCCTGTTTCGCAGACTGAGAAATCTTGCAAGGATTTTATTTTGTTTCTTTTTCTATCTCCCATGAGTGGTGTTGTACCTGACACATAGGTAGTGTATAATAAAGTTTTGAAGAATGAATAAATAAATGGGTTTCATAGGTTTCCAGATCTGGTAGTGACCCCATTATACTGGGAAGAAAATCAAGGCTCTGAGATGTAAAAACTTTGCCTGACAACCTGTAGCTACTTGGAGGTAGAAACAAGTCAAGAGTTCAAGCCCCCTGCTCCTCAACCCCATAGAATCTATTTAATTTCCACCATATGTCTGAAATTTTAGGAGTGAGAGCTTTTTTTTTTTCTCACTTTTTGTAAGTGGTGCTGAATGATGAATAAAAGTGGGGGGAAAAGGGGGATACAATTCAAACTGCCAGTGATGAAAATAAATTAGAAGGAGGCATCCTGAAGGTCCAGGAACTAATATCCATGCATGGCAGCAAGCATATGTTTTTCCTGGCACACTTTGAATGTAAGCAAGCACAGAAGTTGGTATTTCATTACTTTAAGCATTTGTATTAATGACGTTTGTATATGTCAGTAGTGTGTAGGCAGAAAGATTAAAAAGAAATTTCTTGTTATTACATATTTTGAAATGTTCTATATTCCTACAGCATGGTTTATTTTTAGTTCCCTTTCTCAGCATGCAATTCTGACAATTTGGAGATAGAAAAATCTCTAACAGACACAAATTCTTAGGTACATAGAATATGAGATATGGGCTGCCTATATTTGAATCTTGGCTTCATTCCATAGCTGTGTGGCTTTGAACAGTGAAATAACATTTGGGGTCTTTGTTTCTTATCTGAAAATGTACTGTTGAATTTTTTTAAAAATACAGTATCTCATCATTTGAGTGTTAAACAAGATAATATATGGAAAGCATCTAGCACAGTGCTTGAAACTTTCAAATATTCTATCAGTCAGTTACTTGTGTGGAACAAATTACCTCAAAACTTAGTGGCTTAAAACAATAAGCATTTATTATTACAGTTTACAGGTCTGTGGGATTGCACAGTGTTGACTGACCTGGACTCATCACGGTAACTGTTGATCTTGGCTGGGCTAATGTATACATCTGAAGGTTGGACGTGGCACTCTACTCTAAGCTTAGACTTGGCTGGGGCAATTTAATTGACGCAGCTCTGCTCACAGGTCCTTCATCCTGCTCCCAATATTAACCCAGGCTGGTTAATCCAGGCATGTTCTTCTCAAGGAAATGGTGGAGTCAAGGAGCAAGCAAGCCTAACATGCAAACACCTTTCACAACTTTGCTTGCTTCATTTCTGCAAACATCTGCTTGGCCACATCAAGTCTCATGACAAGATAAGGAGTAGAAAGTATCCCTCCAGCCCGCTTCCCTTCGTATGGGTGTGCTGCAAAGTTAAAAAGCAAAGGGCACGGATACAGGGAAAAGAGACAAGTTGGAGCTGACACCACAGTCTTACAAACACTTGATTGTACAACACGGAGTAATATTAGTTCTATCATTTACTTCTCAAATCTTTGCACATAAAATGCCTTATTTCTTCCTAAACTGTTGAATTGCACAGAGTACTTGTTCAGACTGTATCTAACTAAGGTAATCTGAAGCTTCATGCGTGGTATAGACAGTATCCAACTTCTTGGTGAAGCTATGCTCTTTCCAACCCATCAGAAATGGGAAATTCAACAACACATCTCTCATTATCTCACTTTCAGGTGCCTTCCTTTCAGCTTATTCTCTTTTTAAGTGCTTGACATTTTTTTCATGGCTCACTCAACTACCTTAGCCTTTTTTCTCTCTGTTCTTTGGAATAAGTAATTTCTATTGATCTATCTTTTTTTTTTTTTTTTTTTTCAAAATGTTAAGATTTTATTTACAAAGCTTCTTTGTTGTACAGAAAGTAAAAATGCTGTTACAATCTCAGTGTAACTGGCAGCCACGGACCGTTGACTCACCAATCATAGCTATCCACACTACAGCAAGAGTCTTACACGAAAACCTAACAATGCTTACAATTTTGTTGGGGTGAAGTCCCCAAGCTTGGTGGTGGATTTCCAAGAGGGACTAAATGGAGGAAGGCGGAATGTCACAGGAACTATTCTTTGGCTCTTTGGGTGGGTGGGTGTCCTGGGGTTTGTATCACAGCTACTTTTTTTTTTTTTTTTAAACAGCTACCAAATCCATGTGAGCAGTCCAACCAATACTGAACAGTTCTTTTTTTGCAGGTTATTTGGGGTCTTAATCATCTTCTCCTTCATCATCTGTTTCTCTCTTCCTCTTTTCACCTTTCCCACTTTCTTCCTCTTCTTCATCCTCATCCTCATCTTCATCCTCATCGTCTTCATCTTCATCAACTTCTCCATCATGTCCAAATTCTTCTTCCTCCCCACTGACTTCATCTTCATCCTCCTCCCCTTCTACATCTTCGTCTTCATCTTCATCCTCTTCATCATCAAACTCTTCTTCCTCACCATCCTCATCCTCCTCCTTGTCCTCATCTTCTCCTTCTTCATCGTCCTCTTCTTCATCCACACCATCCACCTCGGCATCTGAGTCAGGGGCTTCACGATCCTCTCGGTCATAGCCATCCAGGTAGGTCAGCTGGGGAAGGAGCTTGAAGACACTCTCTCGGTAGTCATTCAGGTTCGTAACCTCACAGTTAAACAGATCCAGGCTTTTCAGACATTCCAACTTTTTCAAAGGTTCCAGGGTGCTGATATCTTTCAGTTTATTTCCACTTAAGTTTAGATGTGTAAGATTTGGAAGTTTTTCTGCTAACATATCCAGACCTCCAAAGATTCTATTGTCACTGAGCTCAAGCTTTTTCAATTTAGGTAGTTTGGGGAGATTTGAAACTGAAATCAAGCCTACATTTATTAAACTGAGGAACTCTAAGTTCACAAATTCAGCTGTTAGGCCCTCAATTTTCCCATCATTTGATTTGCAATTGTCCAGGACAAGTTCTCGAACAGCTGCCGGGGTCCGGTTCCTCAGCTCCAGGTGGATCCTCCTCTTCATGTCCATGTTTCTCTCTTCCCCCCTCTCCAAACTTAACTTTCCGCGGCGGTGGCGGAGGGGGGAGAGGCGTCCCAGCCTGCGCAGCGAGGGCCGTCAGAAGGGGTCTGCTAGTAGCAGAGGCCGGCGGCGCGGTCCCGGGCGGTGGGCGGCGTGCGGGCAGGCGAGCGGAGCCCCCGGAGCCAAGTTACTCACGGGAGCGGAGAGAAACCATGGAGGGAAAAGGGGGCTGGAGCGCAGCGCTGTTCTCACTACCGCCGCCCCCGGCCGCGGCCCCGCACTCTATTGATCTATCTTTAAGTTCACTGAATTTTCTTTTCTTTAACCTGTCTAGTGAATTTTTCATTCTGTTTTTTTACTTTTCAGCTGTAGATTTTTATTCATTTATTTATATAGATTTGATTTCTCTGTTCAAGTTTTCTCATTTATTCGTGAGAATAAATATACTCTTTCCTTTAATGCTTTGAACATTTTTTTCTTTATTTTTTGAATGCATTCATAATATATACTTTGAAGTCTTTGTCTGCCAAATATAACATAAGGACATGCTTAGTGTCCATTCTATTGACTGTCTTTTTCCTGAGTATGGATCACACTTTACTGTCTCTGTGTATGTCTTAGAGTTTTTTATTTAAAACTGGATAGTCAGATACTATAGTATAGCCACTTAGCACTCCATTGTATTGTTCTGACTATTGTTATACTTTTATATTTTGTTTTAGTAAGAAGGTAGTTAACTTGCTTGGACCAAAACTGTGATGTTTGTCTCTTCCATGATATGTGGCATCTCAAATCTCTGCATACTTCTTACAACTTCAAACTGTTGCTGTTTTAGCCCAATCTCCTTGTGTTTCCCACTTATATTTATATTTGGTAATTTTCAAAGATTTAGGCAGTGCTTGTACTTTGGTTTTTGGGTTTATCCTCTCTTGGTTTGCTTAACTCTGGAAATTCCTCTTCTAGTTGCTCTGTTTGCCGCAGTCTCTGTCCTCTGATCTCTAAAGCCAAAAAGGCTTTAGCTTTTGTCATGTGACCTACAGATTTGGAAACTGCATTCATTAAAACAAACAAACAAACAAACAATACAGGACATTCATGGATGTCACCCAGTAAAGCTCTATCTTTTAAGGATAGGTTCTATTAGGTCTCTGCTTGCATTTTCACTGAGTCCCCTCAGTCTATCCACTAGCATGCATAATCAAACAAGGATTTACACATAGTGTATAGTCATATATTGGATGCAGTTCTCTTCTGGAATTAGATTCTGTTTTTTACACCTTGAGTAATAAGGTTGTGAGTTTCTGCTGCCAACTCATTATGAGTGTCCTGCAACAACAAAGCCACAAACTTGCAATCATTTCCATTTCCTGTTGAAGTTTTTTCTTAAGAACAAACTATCTTCTGGCTTCTGTCTGATTTTGGATACTTTCCAGTGCCTTTAAATATCTGTTTTTTTATGCTGTGTCTAGACTTTTTACCAGTGATCTGCAGAAGGATTCCTGTGAGCACTTCACTTTATTGCCATACCATAAGCTCTCTGCTTTGTCAGAAAATGACAGCAATGCTGGCTCATTCCCCCAGGGTGTTTTTAAAAAAATAATAATAGCAGGACTTGAATTATTTTCAACAACATAGATAGACCTAGCAGGTATTATGCTTTAGTATTCTAGAACATAAAGAGAGTATGAGTGTAGAGAACAGAGAATGGCATTCTTTATATAGAGTAGGGCATCTTTAAGCCTAAAATTGGCATCTAGTTGTTAAGAAAACTATGTGGTGTAATGGCTAAAAGCATTGACTAGAGAGCAAAACATCCTGGGTCTGAATTCGAAATTTGCCATTTAATAATTCATTTAACTCGTTTACATCATTTAAACTCTTTATGCCTCAGTGTCTTCATCAATAAAATGTAGATGATGATAACAACCACGCAAAGTTTTTTTGTGAGAACCGGATACATTGATATATATAAATACATAGAACATTAAATGGTATATTATATGACATATAGTAACTACTATTTTTATTTAAAAACAAGGAAAAGATCATGAATAAATGATAAAAGCTCATTAATTCCATGTAGAAGAATTATCAGAATCACCATCATAAAGCACTGGATTTGAGTGCTAGCCCATCCACATGCCTGTTGTATGGTATAGGGTTTACCACATCCTCTGGGTGGATCTGATTCTCTATCCACAGAATGGATAACTTCCTGCCCCACATCTTTCATGAGGGTGTTATGAAAGTCAAATCAGAGAGTAGGTTTGAAAGATCTTTGTAAACTGCAAAGTGCTGAACAAAAGACAGGTGCATTGATAGGAAATATCTTTAGATTAAAAAAAGAACCTTGGGAATGCTCATGCACTATTTGTGTGTGTACACCAACAGTGAACCCACCAAGAGTGGTGCAGCCACTATGGAAAACGGAATGGAGTTTTTTAAAAAAATTAAAATTAGAACTACCATATGATCCAGTAATTCCACTTTTGGATATTTATCCAAAGGAAATGAAAACACTAACTCAAAAAGATATATGCACTCCCATGTTCATTACAGCATTATTTAGAATAGCCAAGAATATATATATTATAATATATATTATATAATAATATATAATATAAAATGAAATATTCTGTCATGAAAAAGAAGGCTATCTTGCCATTTGTGGCAACAAATATGCAACTTGAGGGCATTATGCTAAGTGAAATAAGTCACACAGAGGAAGACAAATGCTGGATGATCTTACTTATATGTGGAATCTAACAAATAGAAACCAAACTCATAGATGCAGAGGACAGATTGGTGGTTGCCAGGGGTGGGGGTGGAGAGTGGGTGAAATGGGTGAAGGTGGTCAAAATGTATAAACTTCCAGTTATAAAATTTTAAAAAAAGTCCTAGGGGTGTAATGTGTAGTGTGGCAACTATGAATATTAGGGAATTGTATGTATCTTATAGAAATCATGTTTTCACTTTTTTCCAGATATATACCCAGGAGTAGAATTTTCAATTATATAATAGTTCTATTTTCAGTGTTTTGGGAAACCACCATACTGTTTTCCATAGTGGGTGCACGAATTTACATTCCCACCAACAGTGTTCATAGAGCACTGTTTACAATAGCCAAGATATGGAAGCAACCCATGTGTCCATCAACAGACAAATGGATAAAGAACATGTGGTATATATACACAACATAAGGTTACTCAGCCATTAAAAAAGAATGGGACTATGCAATTTGCAGCAATGTGGATGGATCCAGAGAATATTATTCTTAGTGAAATAAGTCAGACAAAGAAAGACAAATACTGTATGATATCACTTCTATGTGGAATCTAAAAAATAAAGCAAACAAGTGTATTATATATAGCAAAACAGAAACAGGCTCACAGATATAGAAAGCAAACTAGTGGTTGCCAGGGAGGAGAAGGAGGGGGGAGGGGCAAGATAGGGTTATGAGATTAAGAGGTAAAAAACTATTATGTATAAAATAAATAAGCCACAAGGATATATTATACAGCACAGGGAATTATAGCTATTATTTTGTAATAACTTTTAATGGGGTATAATTGATAAAAATATTGAATTGCTAGGCTGTATACCTGAAACTAATATAATATTGTAAGTCAACTATACTTCAATTAAAAAATAAAACAAACTGGATAAAACAATAACAATTTAAAAATCCTGTATTGTATATTTAAAAGTTTCTAAGAGAGTAAATCTTAAAGTTCTTATCAAAAGATTGTAACTCGGTGTGGTGTTGCATGTGAACTAAACTTATTGTGGTGATCACTTTGCAATATACACACATATTGAATCATTATGTTGTATACCTGAAACTAATATAATGTTGTATGTCAATTATATATCAGTAAAAAAATGAAAACAAAATCATGAGGAAATTTAGATTATATTTTGGACTCAGTGATAATAATACATATCAAGACTTGTGGGATTCAGGCAAAACAGTATTCATAGGGAAACATATAGCTTCTAATGCACATATTGGTAAAACAACAGCAAAATAAACAGAAAGAAAAGAGAAGGAAATAATAAAGAAAGAGAAGAGCTGAAAAAAATACAACAGGAACTATCACCCCAACTAAAATTGGTCCTCTGAAAAGTTTAATAAAATTTATAAATGAATACACAAAAATTCAGTAAAAACATTTTTGTCTTTACAAATGACCACATCCTGGTACATAAATGCATTCCTAATATTCAGGCATCAGGGGTCCTTTTACAAAAATTCTGGAGTGTTTCTTGAAAATCTCTGCACATGGTAGATGCAGTACAGACATAAAACTGAGCTTGGCCTTGTGCAAGTGTTCTTAGTGGGTTCTTAAGATTCAGCACTTTGAAAGTCCTCAGAATGCCCACAATATCTTAAAACAAGGAGATGTTAAGTAGACAAAATGTCTTTCTGTTTTCTTAAAAATTCTAACCAATCCTTGTGGTTATGAAGCCACATATTAATAAGCAAACTGATCATTTTCCACAGGAAATCTAACACAGTGTTTAAATGATATTATCCTAGGTTATGCTTTTCCAAAGAGATGGCTCCCATCTTTCCTGTTTTCATGGAAGAGAATCCTTCCCCAAAGGCTTCCCAGTCATTGCTCTTACATCTCATTGTCCAGAACTGGGTGACATATTGACTACTTTCTAGATTAAGTAGTTGAGTTACCTTTTCTGATATCTGAATAAAATCACAATTGGTGTTAATTTGGAGTTAAGCAAGCACCAGAGTTGCCCATGTTGGTTTTTTTGTTTGTAATTTTTTTCTAGTTTTACTTAATGAAGAATTCAAAACAATAGAATAATTTCAACTATAATACAAGAGGTCTTTCAGATTCTCCAACCGCTGATATTTACCACATTTACTTTTTCATTTTCTCTCTCTATTTCATCACCTATGCATACATATTGATTTATTTTTTTTATTTTATTATTATTATTATTTTTAGTGGTGCGTGGGCCTCTCACTGTTGTGGCCTCTCCCGTTGCAGAGCACAAGTTCCGGACGTGCAGGTTCAGTGGCCATGGCTCACGGGCCCAGCCGCTCCGTGGCATGAGGGCTCCTCCAGGACTGGGGCAAGAACCCACGTCCCCTGCATTGGCAGGTGGACTCTCAACAACTGCACCACCAGGGAAGCCCCTACATATTGATTTTTTATGAAACAGTTGAGATTAATTTGTAGACATGGTTCCCTATTATACCAAATACTCCAGTATATATTTTCTAAAAACAAACAAGCAAAATCTCTTACATAAACACATTATTGCCCTCTAAATTGGAAAGTTCAAATTAACACAATAATTCCTCATAATTAGGTTTGGAGCTGCAATATCACAGAAATAATGCTATGCTCTCCGTATCCTGATGGGTGGTATACAATATTGATTTGTCCCAGTGTTGACAAAGGAAACTATGACCATATATGGTTAAATTGGTGTCTGCTAGGTTTCTACCCTGTAAAGTAATTATGTCTTTCTTTGTAAGTAGTAAGTATTTTGTTAGGGCATACTTTGAGACTATGAAATTATCCTATTTCTCATTAAACTTTCATCTTTTAGTTTTTGCATCCATTGATGATTTTTACTTTAAACAGTTATTGTTATAATGGTTATCAAATGGTGATTTTATCCATTTATTACTTGGAATTCTACTCTTCAGGAAAAGCTTTCTCTTTTTTGCATTAATTTCTTTTATCAGTAGAGACATGGATTCCTACTTTATTCAGTGGATTGAAATTCAATAGTATTAATTTGATGCTCATTTTTTCCTAAATTTGGCTAATGGAAGCCCCTTCAAACAGACTTCTGTATCCCTTTGATGTGCCATTATGATTCCTTGAACACCTCTTTACCATCTGTCAAAATAAGTTGTTCCATGTTTAACATGTATTTTTGTAGACCAATCTCAAAATCATCCATTTCTCTATGGGATCCTCATTCCTTTTAGTAAGTCTCTACATCAGAATGTACTCAATGCTTCTTGGGTCTCATCACTTTCAAGGCTTCTTAGTAGACAGAGCAAAGAAATATGTATGAATATACCTATATATTTATATATATAAATTTACTTTTATATTTGTGTATATATATATATATATATATATATATATATATATATATAACCATGAATTTACTCTAGTACCTCCAATTCTAATCTAAACTTTAAGGTGGTCTAGCTTTCCCCCTTTTCCATATTTCTAACTCCCTTCTTCAACAGTGAGAATAATCATGGCTCCCATTATCCTTGACATACTAATTTATTTGCTCTAGTCTCTTTTATATAACCAATTTCCCAGCAAGACTAGTTCTTGACCTTGATTATAGTATCACCTTCTGGCTCAGTCATGACTACACCATAGCCTTCTTGTTGACCTTCCCCTACCCCAGTGTATTGGTCACCTTTTTGCTTGTTTTTTAGAACTACTTTGGCACAAATCTACAGAAATAAACTGATTGACCCAACAGATGAATGGCACATAGATTAATGGGTAGAAAAATAAGAGCACTCACAAATTATCAAAATATTTGTTCAAATCTTACTATTTTTTTTCACCAGTGAAACATTGTTAAACATTATACCATGGACATTTTCTCAAACCTTCCATATTTAAAACCTGCATCATTTTATAGGTTACTATCACTGGTGCCTACTTTTGTTCAGGTACTCGTAACCTTCTACCTAAATGTCTGTCAGTTTCTCCAATCAGCTTTGGAGCTCTTTGAAGGCAAGGACTGTCATTCATTTCCATAACCCCAGAGCTTAGCCTAGGGGCCAACACACTGGTGTTTGATAAATATTTGCAGAATCATTGAGTTATTTAATGACTAAATAATGTCATTAGTCAAAATGAACAAATACAAACATTGAAAGAATGTTCTAAAATGTTTGCCTATTTTTTTTTAATTTTCAAGAATGTTTTGGTTGTTTTCCTCTTTTTTACAGCTCTTCAATACATTTCAATAAGCCTCTAAAGAACATCTTCTCTGCATAAGGCTCTGTGTTTGTAACTGCTACCTGAACTCATTTTCCTATTTGTGATGACTCTTCAAACTCGCAGAGCCCAGACACTTGACTCAGAAATGGAGATTTTATCTACCTCCAATATTCTGGTTGGAGTTGGACTCAGAAAGGCCAACTTTTACAAAAACTGTACAAAACCACCATATTAATGACTTTTCCAGAGTTCTCCAAAGTCTATTCACCCTCATATCCTGATAATCCACATTTTTTTAAATTATGGGAACCAGAAAAAGCAGTCCTTGGTGTTGATCTTTTTTTCCCGTCTATAAACCAAGTTCTAGACACCACTTTTAACTGTTTAAGTCAATTTTAGCATTAAATTCTCACAGACCCCAAATCTCTTAAAATTTTATTATCAGAGGTTTCTGTGTAACTATCTGAGAGAAGAATATTATATAAAATAAAGATACTAAATAATAAAATATTTCTGAAGCAATTATATAAGACACCATATTCCCATCTACAAGAGAAAAATATTCCCAGGAAGAGATGATTCCTGAGGGATTTCTGCTCTTCCCTTGACCACAACAACATCTGGAACAGGGATTCCAGGTCTCCCTATATCTGTGATGTTTAATACAATAGTCAGTAGACATATGCGATCACTGAGTGCTTGAAATGTGGATGGTCTGAATTGAGATATGCTGTAAAATACACACCAGATTTTGAAGACTTGGTTCAATTAATATAAATGTAAATTATCTTATTATTAATTTTAAAAATCAACTGTGTGCTAAAATGATATTTTGGATACATGGGTCATAATAAAATATATTATCAGTTGCCATTTCTTTTCTGCTCTCTTTTATAAGAAAAGTCTTGAAAACATTGCCTATTTTTGTCTCCACTTACCTTACACTCTCTCCTCTATAAGCTCCAATCATTTCACAAAAATACACCAAGACCTCAATTACCAAGGTTTCAAATGACCTCTGTATTACAAAATTGTATAGTCAGAACACATTTTTAATGAATTTGATCTCAGCATTATCTGACACAGTTGATGACACCATTCTCTTTGAAACCCTCTCTTCTCTTGGCTTCAGTGACCATATATGCTTATGGTTTTCCCTTTTACCTCATGGGGCTTTTCTTCATTGACTCTTTTCCTTCTCTTTGACCTCTAAATATTGGAGTGACCCTAAGTTCAGTTCTGGGACTTCACCTATCCTCAACATTCACTCTCTCACTCACCCAGTGTTTTAGTTTTAAACACCACTGGCATATCAAAGAATCCAAAATATTTCCTCCAGCCCTGACTTATGTCCTAGAGTCATATAAACAACTACAACTATCATTTGGTATCTTTACCTGGTTGCCGACTACACACCTCAAACTTAACTCAGTTCTCTCTCATTCTCCCTTGGCTCTTCCTTTTAGTACACCTACCACAGTTCTCACTCTTGGTAAATGGCATCGCCATCTGCCCCATTGCTTAAGCTTCATATCTAGGGTCTATTCCCTCTTTCTCTTAGAGTAGATGCATCAGTGCATCTGATTGACTTTACCTCTGAAGTACATCTTATCTTTCCTGGCTGCTCCCTGGTCCAAGCTACCATCTTCTATCACCTGAACTGTTTTAATAGTCTACCAACTAGTTTTCCTGTTACCACTCTTACTCCACTATGATCCAATCTAGGTATCATGGGCAGAGTCATCCCTTATGTTATCAATTAGGTCGTAGCATACTCCTACTTTAAAGTTTTTACCTTAAAATTTTCCCACTGCTTTAGGATAAATTCAAACGCCTAACTCTGGCTTGTCCCTGCTTACTTCTTCAACATCTAGAGCTATTTTCCAACTTAAAAAAATTATTTAATTGAAGTATAGTTGATTTACAATGTTGTGTTAACTTCTGCTGCATAGCAAAGTGATTCAGTTTTATATATATATATATATATAATTATATATATTATAATTCTATAAAATTATATATATATATTTCACATTCTTTTTCATTATAGTTTATCACAAGACACTGAATATAGTTTCTTGTGGTATACAGTAGGACCTTGTTGTTTATCCATTCTATATATAATAGTTTCCATCTGCTAATCCCAAACTCCCAATCCATCCCTCCCCTACCTCAGGTCTGTTCTCTATGTCTGTGAGTCTATTTCTGTTTCGTAGATAAGTTCATTTGTGTCATATTTTAGATTCCACATGTAAGTGATATCATATGGAATTTGTCTTTCTCTGTCTGGCTTACTTTACTTAGTATGATAATCTCTAGGTCCATCCATGTTGCTGCAACATGGATGGACCTAGAGATTTTTTTTCCTTTTTATGGCTAAGTAGTAGTCCATTGTATATATGTACTACATTTTCTTTGTCTGTTCCTCTGTCAATGGAAATTTAAGTTATGTTCATGTCTTAGCTATTGTAAATAGTGCTACTATGAACATAGGGTATTTTCCAACTTTTAAACTGTGATCCAAACAAGCTTTCCTTCTGAAAGTTCCTTGAACACACCAAGAATTTTCTTTCTGGCTGTTCCCAATGTTTATATTGCTCTTCACTAATCTTTTCATGGCTGGTTCCTTCTTGCACTTACATCTCCACTTAAATATCATCTGACCAGAGACATCTTCCGAACCACCCCATCTCAATCATACCTGGTCACTCTTTAAAATAGCAGCATATTTTAAATTCTACTTATCCCTAATCATTACCACATAATATTTTCTTGTTCATTTTCCTTTAACTATTTGACTCTCCTTGGTGTAAGGCAGGATCTTGTCTTTCTTATTCACCAGTATATGCCTAGTGCCTAGAGCAGTGCACATACTGGACATTCAAATATTTGTTGATTGGATAAATATTTAATTGCATTGTCTTATTCACCAGCACAGGGCAAAGAAACTGAGAAATCAGTGCTATTGGGGAAAGATATCAGGTTTCATAATAAACTCAATGCTGTGTTTTCAAGTCTGTCTACTCTAGTATATATTCACCTCCTTGGGCCCATTTACTTGTTTTCACTCTATACCAATTTTGTCCCAGATAGCTTTCTGTGATGTTCAATATAGTAACTATTAGTCACATGTAGCTATTGGGTACTTGAAATGTGACTAGTTTAACTGAGTAGCTGAATACTTAAATTTATTTAATTTAAATTTAAAAAGCCGCATGTGGCTAGTGGCTATCATATCAGATAGAACTGCTCTAGAGGGAAAGCTCAAGGCAGTTTCTATGTTTTAGCTCTTCTCCATATCCTGAGTACCAAGCAAGTTTCTGATGTAACACAGATGATCATTAAGCCTGGTTAAAATTCTTGAGTCAAAGGCAGGATAGTGAGAATTTGAGGCCTTGCTAGAGAAGGGGCAGGGAACCCAAGTGATGTCTCTGTGGGAGAGAAAGCCCCATATGGTGTCTCTCCTTCAGTGTAGCCATGAAAATAGTACAGGTTTTAGAAATTTAGAAATTCAAGATGCTCACCTGATTTATACAAGCTGTGTGACCTCAGCAAGCCACATAACCACCTCTGAGTTTCTTTTTTCCTCACCTGTGAAATGATGACATAAAAGAATGTAGCCTCTAACTCAGTGGATTTTTATAGGTATCAACTGAGGCCAAGAATAGGAAAACCTAGCTGTAAAGTGTGAAGTGGTCTGTAAGTATATGGCTCTGTTATTTGTCCCACAGATTGGTCCTGTTGGCAGATAAATATTAGCAGTCGGTTATCAAACATCACATCATCTAGACAGCCCTGGCCCTAGAAAAGTTGGCATCTACTCATTTTACTCCATGATGGAAAAAGAATAAATAAATCATAAATGATTAATTTAGACTTCCCTCCACGCCTCCCGTTAACAGCTCAAAGTCCCCACCACACAGCAGGCTCAGTGATGAACTGGTGTGGTAGAACCTTCAAGACGGCGGCTAACCCTTCTCCAAGTACAACCAGCTGTGAAAACAAATTTAGCTCCACCAACATTGCAAAGGAGCAAAGCTTTTTCATAGGTTAGAGATATAATGTTCACCCCATTCAGAGGAATCCAAACCAAATACCAATGGCTTGTGGGGGTAAGAGGATATTAAGCATAATAGACAGATTATCTGCTAGTTTACTGAAGGTGAAGGAAGAGACATTTGTCATACTTTTGCTAGAAAATGAGACTTTATCAAAGGGAGACAGGGTGAAAGGTCACCAGTTCTATTGGTGCGATTATTATCTTTACATAGCTGGAGTGACAAAAGAAATGATCCCAAACAGAGCAAAACAAAACAGACCTCACCGAAGCACTTCAAGATGAGCCCCAAGAAGCCATCACACCAGACCCACTGGCTTCATCTTAATTTATCATCCTGGGCCTTGTTGACAAGAGTTGATTGGGTTCTCCATCTCTCCACGATGCAGCAGGTTTCATCATGGCAAACCACTTGGTGGACACTAGGGATGGTTAACTTTTAGGAAACAATCATTATAATAAGAAAGATACTACATTTTTGAGCATCTACTAGAGCCCTGAGACTGTGTTTTTTATTTATTATCGCAAATGACAATCCACAAATAAGTGTTACCTTTACTGCTTTGCAAATGATTCAATTAGTGCTTAAGTAAATTGGCACATCATAGATGTGTTGTTTTGGGTATTAATAAATACAGTAATGAATATTGTATCAGAAGCAGCTACTTATATAAGCACCTTTCTTGGTGCCTCAAAAAATGTACACTTAAGGGAATTGATAGCCAATGCCTATTTGTTATTTCTGAAGACATTTTTGCTCACATGTCTACACAGTTTCTTTTTTCGTGGAAAACTTATAACTCTCAAGAAATACTTCTCTTCAAGTTAGGTTTATTTAGCATTGACTTCACTACCTATGTCAGCCATCATAGCTGCCCCAGACAAAGAAGCTAGGGCTATCTGCCTCAGTCAGAGCAGATTGAGCAGAGCAGATTCTCCCTCTCACTTCCCTTCCTCTCTCCTCTGCTCTGAGCATCCCACTCTCACCTGGATACCTCACAGCATGCCTTAGCCTCTGGATGCACCCTCTCTATCTATCCTCTGCCATTTAGCAAGTGCCTTGGACAGTCTGCCTAGTTTTTGTTTTACCTTCCTCCAGAAACATAGCTTCTTGAAGTTTCCCATTTCTTTAGATTAAAAAAATGTGGCTTTTTCACATACACTTCTCAGAGCCAGGAACAAACCCAGGGCTGCTAGTTCCCTTTCCACTACATTGATCCTCATATTTTAATGGAAATAACTATGACTTAATAGACACCAGTGTTACAACATGAATTGAAATTTTTCAAAAATTGCAACCAACATTTACTGTTTTCTATATGACAGATAATTTACCAATTCACAGATAGTATCATATCTAATACTTAAAAAACATAATGAAATAGGAGTTATGGTCTTTTCATTTAACAGGTGAGGAAACTGAGGCAGAGAGGCATCAAGAGATTTGTCTAGGACCACATAGGGGCCAAGTAAGAAACCAAAGTCTAACGCTAAACTCATGTTCTTATGTGGCCTAGAGTAGTAGGATATTAAAAAGTATGTGAACTTTGAAGCCAGGGCTTTGACTCAGACCACTATCTACTACTTCTTGTGCACCAACCTCCCCACCCCAAGCAAGCATTCAACATCTTTGCATAGTGGTTATGTGTATGAGCTTGGGAGCTGACCTACCTGAGCTGGCTCCATTTCACAATATGTGAAAACTTGGATAGTTGATGTAACCATTCTGTGCTTCCGTTTCCTCACTTATAAAGCAAGGATAACAGCAAGGTATCTTATTTCTGTAGAAGATTAAGTATGCTGATAAAGGTAAAATCTTTATAACGGTACCTGGACCAGAGTAAATAGTTAACAAATAGTAGCTAGTACTATTGTTATAGATTAGAATCAGTGCCCTCATCTGTTAAACAAGAACATCAAATTGGTCTCATCAGAGTGTGGTGGGAACAAATAAGTTAATGTAATCAAAATCATCCAACAGCATGCCCTTCTCTCCTTCTGCTTCAGTAGATATTTTAGAGAAGAAGTCACTGAACCTCGTAAGTAACTTTTAGAGAGAGGTTGGATGGGAATATTGTTCTAGCATCCAGGATCTGTATCTGCTTTGTTTCTGATTGTTTTTGCTCTGGGTCATTTGCTGACTTGGCTCATCCACAGCCTCTCCACACAGGACAAAGATACGGCCAATCTCTCAGAGCTGGGGAGACAAGAGGGATAGTAGAAGCAGCAGAGACATGGATCTGAAGGTCCTCACTTCTACAATCAGTCTGTCTCCTACAATCAGCAGGCTGACCTTGGGCATGTCCCTCACATCCTCAGAGTCTGGTCCAATATCTTTAAAATGAGAGTAATGGCACCATTCTCATGGGCTATCATGACACATCCTAAATGTAACATTTGCAAAGCACACAGGAGAATGGTTAGCTATCCAGCTTCATTTACCAGATCCTGAGCGTCAGACCAAATCTACAGTTTCCCAGTATTAAAGAGCTTTAGGCCTGGATTTTTCCGTTTGGAAAAAAGGAAATGTGTGTGTGTGTATATATATATATATAAATAATAATTTAAGTATATTAGAACTGTAGTACTGATTCAGCTTAAGTAGAGATCTGTGCTAAGTTAAATACTGATTTCATTCAGGGAGAGTATAAATTTAAGTATTCAGCATAAGTTTTTTTTTTTCATTTTTATTGAAGTATAGCTGCTATACAATATTATACAAGTTACAGATATACAACATAGTGATTCACAATTTTAAAGGTTACACTCCATTTATAGTTATTGTAGAATATTGGCTATATTCCCTGTGTTATACAATATATTCTTGTAGCTTATTTTTTTACCTAATAGTTTGTACCACTTACTCCCCTACCCTTCTATTGCCCCTCTCCCCTTCCCTCTTCTCACTAGTAACCACTAGTTTGCTCTCCATATCTGTGAGTCTGCTTCTGATTCGGTTTAAGTAAACTGATTCATATTAAGTACAAACTAAAATGCTTAGATGAGCCCTGCTACAGAAGAAGAGCTAAAGGATGAGGTTGTCAGAGGAGGAAGAGGTTTCACCTAGCTCTTGAGTTATGTCCCAATTCTTTCACTATTATCTCCCATCTCCACCTTCAAGACCACCACCAGTCACCAACAGGATCCCAAATTCTTCAAAAATTTTAAACAAAGATGTGTAGTGAAATACTCATCAGTGTCATTCACTCTAGCAACATTTAATAAGCACCTCCGATATTCTAGGCTCCATGTTAGCTGCTCAGGACATAGTCACAGTCCCCCAAAGCATACACAGAGATGAAATAAAGAGACAGTTTTCCTCAGGCTTAAAAAGTAAGAAAAGATTAATCAGATATGGATCCTTCCCTTAAGGAATTTGCTTGAGTCTAACAGAGGAAGAGAAAGCTTGGGCACAAATAAAACTACTGATAACAACCTCTGGAGTTTGGGGCAGAATGGCAGGTTTGGAAAGAAGATGGCTGGGACAGTGGAAACCACCACATTCGAGGTAGAAAAAGGGCATGAGCAAAGGTACAGGAGAGTAGAAAGTGCCCAAAAAACAATAAGCACAGGGAGTAGAGCTTCTGAAATAGCTTTCTGGGTTCAGTGAACAGAACCCAAGCCACTTGATTTCAACTTTCACTCCATTTTTGCATTTGATCTTTCCAGGTTAAAGTACCACTTTGAAGAGAACAAAGGCACCAAAGCAGCAGAATGTCATGGTAGAAACATTGTACTGGCTTCAGCAGCCCATGTATCCCAGCCCAGTGCTGCATGACTGGACCACATCACCTTAACAATAGGCACCTCTTGTTTCCTAATCCACAAAACAAATGGGTTGGATAATATTCCAGACTCTGCCAGCCCTAACAGTGTTTGATTCTGTAAATTCTCCAACACAAACTGGCCAGAGAGAAGATATCTTTCTCCCTGGCTTTCCCCGTCCCTTTGGATTCCTGCACACCCTTGTCTCTTTAGATCCCTGCATGGCCTGTTTCCTAACCCTTGAATATGCACATTGATATTTAGCTCTGAAACACAAAGTAATGAGATTCGGCTTCCAAACGTTATTTGATACCTAGGACTTCTGGTGTAGAGAAAAATGGGTATTTCAATGGAAAACCAAAATGCATTGTCTACTTACAGCATACCTTCGCAGACTTTGATTCTAGCTTGTCCTAGTGTTTAAGCTCTTTTACAACTCTGTAAAGTATGGGTAATCTATAGCAATTGCTTGGTCTATACACATGCAAATTCAGTCCTGTCTTTAGAGGTCTAATCTACTTCACTTCCCTACCCATGAGTAAACAGTTTCACCATCATTTACACATTCATTCCAATATTCCCTACCTATAATTGTGTCTTTTTTTCAGGTTCTCTTTTGAATGTAGACCACACTCATAGGCTAATCTCTAACACTGTGGTCCTCAGATTTCTCGTCATTAAATGGAAACTCAAGTAGAGGGCATGCCTGGATGGGTTATAAAAGCCCTTTCAGCTCCGGGATCTGATACTTTAGATCCACTATGGGTTCACATAGTACTTTATACAAACACTAAATGATCTTCAATTTTTCTTTTTTTTTTTTATTTTAAAGGTATGTGTATTAGGTTGTTAGGGCTGCCATAACAAAATACCACAGCCTGGATGGCTTAAACAACAGAAATTTATTTTCTCACAGTTCTGGAGGCTAGAAGTCCAAGATCAAGGTGTTAGCAGGGTTGAATCCTTCTGTGGGCCATGAGGGAAGGATCTCTTCTAGGCTTCTCTCATTGGCTAATAGATGGCTGTCTTCTCTCTGTGTCTTTACATCATTTTCCTTCTGTTGTTGTCTGTATCCCAATATCCTCTTCTTGTAAGGGCACCAGTCATATTGGACAAGGGTCCACACTAATAAACACATTTAAGTGCCTCTTTAAAGACCTTAGCCCCAAATACAGTCTCATTCTGTGGTACTGGGGGTTAGGATTTCACATCTGAACTTTTGGGGTGACATGGTTCAGCCTGTAACAGTAGGATTCAATAAAAATGACTATGCCACTTTGTTTTGGATTGTGCATGGTCTTTGTGACTGTCTAGGCAACTGCTGAAAGAGATGGGTCCATGTCACCATATCCTCTGATAGAAGAGGTTAATGGTCTTAGTTGCTGTGATGACTCAGAGCCCAAGCTTCCTTAAACTGTAACAAGGCTCTTCCAGCTGCCTCTCAACTCCTCACATCTCCTGCCCAGTTTTACCATGTCATACACAGTGTCCTGAATGTAACAGCTCTCCAATCAAGGCATGCACAGTTTAGCAAATCAAAATACATTATACCCAATTACATTTGAATTTCAGATAGATTTTTTAGAATAACTATGTCACATGCAATATTTGAGACATACTAAAACAAATTATTTGTTGTTAATCTGAAATACAAACTTAACTGAGTGCCCTATATTTTATCTGGCAATGCTACTCCAATTCCTCATTGATATACACATACTACTATGCTTAGGGTTCTCACACATCACTTCCATGCACTTTGCATTGACCAATTATCATCACCTCTTATTATGGGATGAATGTTTGTACCCCACTCCTAAATTCTTATGTTGAAGACCTAACACCCAAGGTGGCTGTATGTAGAGGTGAGGCCTCTAAGGAAGTAATTAAGGTTAAATAAGGTCATAAGAGTGGGGCCCTACCCTGGTAGCAATAGTGTCCTTTTAAGAAGAGACTCCAGAAAGTTCACTTTCCCCTTGTTTCTCCACCTGCGCTCAGAATGGTGGTCATGTAAACACACAGAGAGATGGCCTACAATCCAAGAAACCAGAAGAAGAGGGCTCAGAAAGAAACCTACCTTGTCACCACCTTGCTATTGAACTTCCTAGCCTCCAGAAATGTGAGAAAATAAATTTCTGTTGTTTAAGCCACTTAGTCTGTGATATTTTGTTATGCAGCCCTAACAGACTAACACAACCTTTAAGGCAGCTCACCTGGGACTAATACACAGAGTAAAACACATAGTTATGTGTTCATTACTTGTTGAATGAATGACAGGTCTAGTCATTTTGGATCTTTCTGAGCTAAACAGAAACACCTTCCCATTTCATGATGAAAACACCTTCTCTTCTAAGAATGAATCTGTCTTTACCTGTCTCTGCTGGAACCTGTCATAACATATCACCCTATATTGCCAATGCCTGCTCAGTTGTTTGCCTACCACAGGGATACTGGAAGACAAGGATTATACGTCATCCACCCATTGTCATGCCTCTAACATTAAGCAAGGACCCTCCCACACTGAATTCTCACAATTTCCAATGGCACACACTCAAAAAAAATATTGGCTATATTCAGTATCTTGTAATAACCTATAATGGCAAAGAATCTGAAAAAAGAATGTATATATGTATATATATATATATATATATATATATATATAAAAATAACTTTGCAGTACACCTGAAACTAACACAACATCGTGAATCAACTATACTTCAATTAAGAAAACTAGCATATAATAAAATGTGATATTATTCAAAGTGCTTAGGACTTAGCATTTTGATAGTTCTAAGGGGGCTGAAATCAGTTTACAAACACCTCCTTCAAGTTTCCCAATTCAAATATTCTCTAAGACTTCACCCAGTTTGGAGGCAATCCACCTATCTGAGTACACATGTCCGGGCACTGCTGGGATGAGATCAAACGTTTCCTGTTGGATTTGGGTCTCAACAGCACTTGGAGGGCTCTCAGTGACCCCTAGAGCCGGTGTGAAAGTGGACCAGCAGCCAGATGGCTTCATGTTTCCACATTCCTTCAGCTTGTTTTCTTACTGTGGCAGATACCCAAGAGCATCCCAAATCCTCAAGAGAGATGGGATTTCATGAAAATCCTTGTTACTTTTGCAAAGCAGGAGATACGAACTCTCGAGCTCAATGAAGAAAAATTTGAAACATATACCAAGGGTTTTCAAGCTATCTGCAATGATATAAGAAAAATACAGAAATGAGTGGTATTTTTTTTCAACATTCAGTTCCATCTAGGGACAAAAGCGCCACACATATCCACCCCTGAAGATTAAGACAGGTCAGGGATCACAGAGTTGTGGCCACACAAACTGATTATTCTGTTTCCTGAGACATCGTTTATGTTGCAGCTGCCTCCTTGGAGGAAGATCATGAATCACCTTGTTCTTCTCTATTCCATTTGATCCAACCCTATGTAAACAAGCAGTGTTGAATGGGAAAGAAAACATTTCAGGCAAATGATTTCAATACAGTTGGAACTGCTTACCTTGTATAACCAACCTGCTTGCTCCACGAACAAGGTCTTATACTGGAAAGAAGCAGTCTTGGGGGTGAATAAGTTTGGATAAATGAATGAAAAACAATTATTTAACACCAATTACATAGAAGGCATTGTGGTTTATTCCTCCCCACATGTGATCCCATTTTTCCCAGCCACCCTGGGTGGAAGTGACAATGGTGCTACTTTCCATAAATTGTGATGAGAAAATACTCCCAAAATCATTTAATAAGGTGCAAAGTCAGCATTTGAATCCCTGTCTCTTTTTTTTTTTTTTTTTTTTTTTTGCGGTATATGGGCCTCTCACTGTTGTGGCCTCTCCCGCTGCGGAGCACAGGCTCCGGACGTGCAGGCTCAGCGACCATGGCTCACGAGCCCAGCCGCTACCGCGGCATGTGGAATCCTCCCGGACCGGGGCACGAACCCGCGTCCCCTGCATCGGCAGGCGGACTCCCAACCACTGCGCCACCAGGGAAGCCCGAATCCCTGTCTCTTTGACTCTAAATAATTAATTTATTAACTCAGTGAAAAATTAATTGTAATTAGCTATGTTAATGGTTAATAACTTTGAACAAAAGAATGAGTGAGTTACCTTATTTGATCTTATCTATTTTTGAACAAATGAAACTGAAATACAAAAAGGTTGAAGAACATACTTATTTTCACAAGTCTCAAAAAATGGAGTTTAGATCTTTTCTCTCATGTAAAGACATTGAAGGATGAGAGAAGTCAGGTTTTAAGATATAAACTAATATGATGAGGATGAGGTGTCAGTAAAATATTACAATGTACCCCCATTTGAGATAAGTTGGTTCAGGACCAAAAAAATGATGTTTCTTAAAGTATTTATAAAAGACTCTCCTAAGAAATCACAGACCACTGTGGTGTCAACAGACTGCTCATTGACAAAAAGATAAAAGTAGAGATCAAGATGCTGAGGAAGATACTGCTAAACAAATAGCCACCAAAATAAATGGAACATTTGGTTTGGATTAAATAGTGGTGATAAAATTGGAAAAATTGCAATAATAGGACACACTTAAATATGTGTAAAATCTTTTTTCAGAGTGCTTCACGTAAAGTTTATCAGTTTAAGGGAACATTTTGAAAGTGTGGCTCAGCAGTAAAGACCCCAAATCACAGAAAAGATCTACCTAAGTTTATATTCCAACTCTGCCAAATACCATGTGTAGACTTTGAAAAACTCACCCGCCTCTCTGAGCTCCAGGGAATGGGGCTAATAATTATACCTACTTCATTTAATGTATGACAATCTAATGAGATAATCCTTCCAAAGAACATAGACAATACCTGATGTATAATATTCCTGGAATAAACTGAGAGAATAAAATTACTAAATGAAAACAAACTTTTAAAAAAAGAATATATTTATACCATGACATAAAATGTTCTTATTTTATTTTACTAATACCATCATAATTGTGGTAGATGACTTCTGATGTTGAAATTATGATTATGTCATCTTGCCTTCTTTGATCTACTTTCCCTATTAATTACCTAAACTTACTTTGCCTAGAACATCATTATTAATCAAAGTAACCAGTAAACCTATAAATATCCAATCATATAGACATCAATCACAGTTATAAATCAGTACCTAGAACATTTGAAGAGGGAGATAGGTTGATGCCACCAGCAATGGAGCAATGAAGGATTACATGAAAAACATTGAATTAAGAATTAGCATAATTTTGGTCAAATTTTCACTCAAGTTACATTGTCTCTCTGAATCTTAGATTCCTCATTTGGACACAAGTGGCTTGGGAAAAATTATATGTATAGTTGCTTCCATTTCTCAAATGGAAATTATTATCATTTTAATGTTGCTTTAGTAATATCATACAAGTACTAGTAACAATTATTATTATAAATAATTTGAGGTCTACTCCTTCCTGAATCACTGCTTCAGTCATTAAACCCAATTACCTCATTATCTAAATTCACATGGATTATAACCCTGAAAGGCATGTACAAGAATGGCTTTGAAGAAACCAACATGTCACCTCATGCATTCATAAAATAATCAAAAGTGTTGAGGCCATATGGTAAAAGGTCCAAGGTTTGCTGCCTCCTTTCTCCAATCTCTCCTTTGACTTCCATTTCTATTCCACATTTTGGAGTAGTATTTATTTACCTTGAGCTTAGACAAGACCTTGCAGTCCCCGAAGGGAATGTGGAGAGATTCAGTTCTGAAGAGGGACTTGGGAGAAAACCATATTTCATGCCCATTGGCATTTGGAAGACCGTCGAACTATCATTTGGGAAGTTTCTTGCAAAAAGTATAAACAGAGAGTTAGAGGGTGGCCGAGTATTTGACTTCCCCTCTGACTTGAAGCTCTCAGCACCTCCAGCTCACCATCTGCAAGATAGATCATCAGAATGTAACAGACCATTTATTCTGATGACCTTGTTTTACTGATGTAGAAATTGGGGCCCTGAATGTGAAGTAATGTGCTCAGGGTCACAGAATGAGTTAGTATTGTTCCCAATCAGAGACCCCACTCTCAGAGATCCTTTTCCTTCTTTTAAGTCAAGTATGAGTTTGTGACAAGGAAGAATTTCGATAATTGTAAATAATAGCACTATTCAGTCACCTTGCCGTACTTCAGCCACACAACGAATTTAGTTTGCTGGAGAGGAGAGATTATGGGCTTCACTTTCAAGAAAAGCTTAGCTGAATCCTTTATTTTTTATTCAGTAGCTGTGTGGGATTTTTTTGTTTGCTTTTAGCTTATGTGTTTCCCTCTGTTTCCTTCCTTGTACAGCAAGGGTAATAATATCTAGTTCATGGAATTGTTGCTACATTAAAAGGAAATGTGTTAATATATCCTAAGAAGTAGAGCACAGTGCCTGACAAATAGTGGGGACTCTAGGAAAATCCTTTTCTCCTCCTATGACTCCACTGAGGCTATAATAATCACACCCCAATCCCCAATATTCAGGAGTTTTTCACAGAACACCCAGAGATATTTTATGCAAATGCTGTTTTTCAAATATTTCTTTTTTCAGTCACATTGTAGAAGGATTCCTGCTAAAAACACTTTGCCAGGAAATGAAAAATGAATTCTAAAAAATCATTATTATGAGACTTCCAGCTAAAGGGAATAGATAGAACACACATGTATACCCACAAACACACACTGTACATACACTTTTACTTTCATCCCCTTCTCCAAAACCACTCCTACCCCTCAAAAGAAACAAAACACTAAAAGCATACATAAATTATTTTTAAAGGTATAAGTTCATAAGGACAGTGAGAATATTGGAAGCTGGAAAGCAGATGCCTGAGTTGTAGTAACTAACTTAGCAGACCCACAAAAGTAGACTCTTAACCTGGCAGTGAAGGAAGCCAAGAAGCAACTTGATTTACACTACAGAACTCCCCAAAGCCTCAGAAACCGGCAGCATCATATATCTCTGAGGATGGGAGAGAAGGTGAGACAAAATGTGAAAGGAATGATTGAAACACCACTGAAAAGCCATCAGATTACTAGATCTCTTCCCTTTGTTCAAATAGAATTATACTCATCCAGGTAGAAAAGGGGGGCTTACTCCCTAAAGAAGGTTAAACAAAGGGTCTCTGAGAAGACAAACACCAGGCACCACTGAGTACAAAGACGGGGTGCCATAGTGAAAATAGGGAAAACAAGTAAAACTTTGCATACTCAGTGTTGAGACATGGAGACGTCCCTTCCTCCTCCTTGTTCTGAGATTTCAGAGTGCTTGGCAGCTGGATGTATGTTCTGGAGATCAAAAGAATCCTCTCTGGACAATTGGACAGGCTCAAGAGAAAAGACCTAGTAGTACTGGCTTCAGGGGTTGGACAATGAAAACAGCCAGCTAAATCTTGCTATGGTGAAGGAGCCTACTGACACACATGAAATTCTAATCAGATATTAGTGTACATCCTTATAAATTGGAAATCAGCCAAGGTCACTTGACATTGAAAAAGTATCTAATATAAAAGTCAGAGACTAAAGAGAGAAAGAGAAAAAAGAAATTAGAAGAAAGAGAAATCACACATGAAAAACTTAAAATAATATCATTGGTATCTTCAAAGGTATGAAACAATATATGAAATCTACAAAACAAGAACAGGAAGCTGTGAAACAGGAACTCTCAAAGAGCAGCAAAAAAGTTCTTACAATTATGAGAAATATGAAAGAATATAGAGAAATATGAGAAAATATGAGAGAAATGAAGAAAAACAGAAGACTTTGAAGATAAAATTCAATGTCACATAAAAAGTAGAACAGAATAATAAATAGAAAATGGATGAAAAAAAATTGTTCCAAATCAAAGCTATTCAATGCAAATATTAGGAATTCCAGTCAAGGAAAGTAGAAAATTTGGAGATAAAGAATGAACCAAAGAAATAATTAAACACCTTCACAAATCTGAAGCCCATGAGTTTCTGTTTCAAAGGGCTTGGTGTAGTGCATAGAAACAAACCTACACCAAGACACACCACCAAGAAGTTTCAGAACATTAGAGAAAAAAAGAAAAGCTTCACAAGCTTCCAGACAAGGGTCCAGATATTACAGAGCAGGGGATAAACTTTAGATACAGCATCAAGAATTAATATAATACTGTAATTCTCAACGGCAACACAGAAAACTAGAAGAAAATGGAGAAACACATTAAAAATTCTAAGAGAAAATGGTTTGTCCCCTAAGACTCTTATGCATATGAAGATACAACAAAGATATGTTCAGTCAGGCTAGGTCTTAAAATTTCCAATCATGTATTCTTTCCCAGAAATCACCTGGCAGATTTGATTTGCTTTATCTGAAAAAGGACATAAACCATGAAAGAGGGTACCATGAGATCAAGGATCCAAGTAAGTGACACCAACACAAGAGAGAGGAAAAATCAATCCCCAGAGTGAAAGGAGATAATAGGGTTATCTGTGCAGCAGACCAGAAAGGGAGCAGGCTAGGGAGGGGCTGGCAAGAAGGGAATACTCTAACAAGATGACATTTTTTTTAAATGTCTAAAGTATTTGTGTGTATTCAAAGGAGATTTACACAACTGGCAGGAGCCCAGAGCTGAATTAATCATAAGTACATAGAAATAAGCAAATGGAACAAAAACAAAAAATCAACTTCATGGGTAAATATTTTTTAGGAAAGTAAAGACAATCACATTGTATTATATGGGTCAACGAAAAATAGCATATACACAGTAATAATGTAACCTTGAGTGTTGAACTAAACAAGGTTGCTTGGTAAGTATGTGGGGAAGGTAAACAATAGGAAATATGCAAAATAGGAAGAGAAAAAAAGAAGGGGATAGTGATGGGGTGGTGGATAAAAGAAAGCAAATTTCCGTATACAGGGAAGTCAATGTATAATGTCTAAACCAGAAAGACCTAAAATTATAATCATGCCGTTTGAAAATGTGGATGCAAATAATTAGCTAAAAAAATTATAAGTGGTTGCCTCTAAGAAGAAGATAGTGTCTAAGGTGGGGCAGGACCACTATTTGTCTTAATAAGTCATATAAATATTTGATCCTTTCCAAACACATGCATATTTACTTTGGATAAAAGTAAAAATTATATTAAAATTTGTTTTCTCAACTTCCTCTCCAAGATTTTTGCCACCTCTATTAACTGTCATATATTAGTTACCTTTTGTATATTGCCACCTTTCTTTTCAAGAACAAACAAAAATATCCATCTAATCACTAAGTTTGATGCACTGCTTCATCTGTTTCTTCCAATACATGTTGAATTTAAATCCTCAATAATAAAATTAAGAAATGTTCATCGATGTACCACCTAGAATCGCCTATTTTAGTTGTCCACCTGTCCCCTCCACACTGAAAGCACTTTCAACAGAATCACTCATGAAAGGCAAGTCACTGCTGTCTGCTCACCACTAGAGGGAAATATTGGTCTTTTTACTAAATACGCTCCAATGGGGAACAGCTTCTTAAGGCAATGGATACTTATTATAGAGTCATAGCCTGTGTCATTTTTTCCCTTCTTAAGAGTGTAAAATACCTGAGCTTGAGAGGCCCTTGGTGTCCATCTAGGTCAAGTTTCTGACCTCTTCCTTTCTACGCTTAAAGAAACTGAGATCCAGAGATGAATGGTGCTTTCTTAGATCATAGGATAAGGATGTGAGAAAGTCAGTGCTAAAGCCAGTTTCCTTTACTACAAACGGGCAAATCTGGAATTAAACAAGAGAGCAACTCAAAAGAATGCTTTTTAAGTGCAAGATTATTGAGCTGGGGTATGATAATACATATTACTATCTGTTGAATGCTTACCATGTGTTGTGACTTTAGATTCTTTATCCTTCATTCTTATCCTGTGAAGTAGGAGCAATCATTATCCCCATTCTTTAGATGAGGAAACTAAGGCACAGAGAGGTTAAGTTACCTGCCCAGAATCACAGAGGTAGTAATTAGCAGAGCAGCGAGCTCATGATAATAACCATAATGTTTACTGACTATCCATGGAAGACATCACATTTATTGGTTAAAATGGAACAAGCTGCCTCTTTCTCTCTGGGGAAGTGGTCTCACTTCACTTTTTGCTTAGATGAGATGTTTTGTCCCATTGACCCCAGAGATACTTCAAGATTCTAGCCTGGTAAGCAGAGCTGCTCCAGAGTCTGATTTCCTTCTGTTCCCAATGTGCCTATGTCAGAGGACTGGTTCATTAAATGTTAGATGAGTGAATAAATACAATCCTAATTATGTCACAAGCAAATCAGCTGTGGAGAAAACATATTCATATCACATCTCATTATTCACAGAGTTTAAGAAAATTCCACAAAAGCTATCATTGTCCTCTTCGTCTCTCTTAAGACTGTGGAGTTGATCCAACGAAATGTCTAATTCTTCCTGATTCCCTCCCCCCACATCCCTGCCAGTTTGTAACACCGTTTTTCAGTCCATAAAACACAATCATGTCACCGTGTACATGGACAGGCTCCTAAGCCCACTGCATTGTATCATTTCATGAGCTGATGTGTCACCGCTTTACGAAACACCTGGAGTTTGTATCATTTATTGCTCTGGGCCAGCCAAGTCCTCACCCTCCCTGTTCACAGAACTTCAAGCTGGTTTAGCTCACCATTCCTCAGAACACTGGGACTGAGGGAGGGGGAGCGCCTGCGCAAAGATGGAAACCACGTTCAAAGAGATGGGTTTCCTAATGGAGTTTACAGCTAGAGAAATTTCCCTCCAAGGATTGGACGTCTCTCTGCACAGAATGAAAGCATGTCCCATGAAGAATCCCTATAGATTTTCAAACGCCCTGCTGGAAGATTTGAAGTCATTCAATGCAATTCTAGACGTTTGGGCAGTTGCAATACCCCTGTCTGGCCTCCCTTTAATCCATCTTCCACATTTTTTTAAATATCGCCTTTATTTTGGTATACAGTTCTGTGAATTGTAACACACATATAGATTCTTGTAACCATCACCACAATCAAGGTAGAACAATTCCATCACCACCACCCCCAAAGCTGTTATTTCTTCATAGACATACCCTCTCCTCTTCCCTAACCTCTGGCAAACTTTGATTTGTTCTCTACCACTATAATTTGTTTTGTTTTGAGACAGTCATATAAATGTAATTCTAAAGCACATAAACTTTGAGACTGGCTTCTTTCACTCAGTGTAATGTTTTTGAGATTCATTCAAATTGTTTTGTGTATCTATTGTTCACTCTCTTTTTTATTACTGAAAAACATTCCATTGTATGGATGTATCACAATTTGTCCTTTCACCCATTGAAACATATTTGACTTGTTTGCAGTTTGGGACAGCTATAAACATAGCTATAAAAATTCATATGCAGGTTTTTTGTGTGAACATAAGGTTTCATGACTCAAGGATAAATGCCTAGGAATAGGATTGCTGTATCATATGATAAGTGTATGTTTAACTTTATAACAAACTGCCAAAATTTTTTCCAGAGTAGCTGTATCATATTGCATTCTCATCAGCAATATATGAGAATTCCAGTTGCTCTGCATCCTCTCCATAGCTTGGTATTATCAGTATTTTTTAAACCATTCTAATAGTTATGTACTGTTTTCTCATGATGGTGTTAATTCACTTTTCCCTCATGACTTATGATATTGAGCATCTTTTAATGTGCTTGTCTTCTGTATACCCCCTTTGACTAAGTGTCTATGCAAATATATTGCCCATTTTTAAAGGTTTTTATTTTCTTGTTGTTGAGTTTTAAAAAAAAATTATGTATATTCTGTACAAGTCATTTGTCAGACATGTGATTTTTAAATATTTTCTCCTAACATGTGACATGTCTTTTCATTCTCTTAACAGTATCTTTCAAAAATTAATTTAAAAAATACTTTTGACAAAGTTCAATTTATCTTTTTAAAAAATTTTATGGATTGTGCTTTGGGGGTAATGTCTAATAACTCCTTGCTTAACCCTGGGTCACAGAGATTTTCAAAATGTTTTATTTTTTAATGTTTTACATTTAGATCTATGATCTCTTTTGAGTTAATATTTGTATAAAGTGTGAGATTTAGATTGAAGTTTATTATTTAGCATGTGGATTTAAATTTTTTCCAGAAAAAAATTATTAAGAAAACTATCCTTTCTCTATTGAATTGCCTTTGTATCTTTGTCAAAATGTAATTGACTATGTGTGGGTCTATTTATAGATTCTCTTCTGTCCCATTGATTTATGTGTCAACCCCTTCAATACCACAAGGTCATGATCAGTGTAGCTTTACAGTAAGTCTTAAAATCAGGTACTATGAGTACTCCAACTTTATTCTACCATTTTGACAATTCTAGTTTGTCTTTCTATAATAATTTTAGAAACATTAAATATCATGCTACCTCTAGATTTTTTGTGTATGTTCTTTATAGGCTTAAGGAAACTCCCTTCTATTCTTAGTTGGCTGAGAATTTCTATCATGAATTATGCTATACTTTATCAAATTTTTTTCTGCATCTATTGGTATGAGCATATATATTTTTTCTTCTTTATGTTTTAGTATGGTAGATGACATTGATTGATTTCCAAAAGTTGAATCAGGCTTACAATCCCTAGAAAATCCCATTTGGTCATCATGTATTATTTTTATATATTGTTAGATTTGACTTGCTAATATTTTGTTGATTTTTGTGTCCATGTACATGAAGGATTTGTTTTGTAGTATTTTTTCTTTTTTCTTTCTATCGTTTTTGTCTGCCTTTGGTATCAGAGTAATACCTGCCTCATAAAATAAGAAATATTCACTCCTCTATTTTCTAGAAGAGATTATCTAGAATTGGTATTATTTCTTCCTTATATGTTAAGTAGAATTCTCCAGTGTATGTAACTGGACCTGGAAATTTCTTTTTTGTAAGGTTTTAAACTATAAATTTAATTTACTAATAATTATGACACAATTTGAGTTACCTATGTCACCTGGGTCAGTTTTAGAGTTGTGGTTTCTGAGGAATTGGTCAATTTCACCTAGGTTATAGAATTTATATTCATAGAATTGTTAATAGAATCCTTCATTACCATTGCAATATTTGTGAGCTTTGTAATTATATCTCATTTTTATTCTTGATTAGTAAATTATATTTATCCTTTTCTGGTCTTGAGAGAAATATATCAACTTTATTGATCTTTAAAAAAACCCCATCTTGGGCTTCCCTGGTGGCACAGGGTTTGAGAGTCCACCTGCCAATGCAGGGGACACGGGTTCGTGCCCCAGTCCGGGAAGATCCCACATGCTGTGGAGCAGCTAGGCCCGTGAGCCATGGCCGCTGAGCCTGCACGTCCGGAGCCTGTGCTCTGCAATGGGAAAGGCCACAACAGTGAGAGGCCCGCGTACCACAAAAAAAAACCCCATCTTTTTGTTTGATTTTTATCTACTGTTTTCCTGTTTAAAATTTCATTGATTTCTTCCCTTATTTTTATTATGTCCTCTCTTCTCCTTGTTTGGTTGCATTTTGCCTTTCCTTTTCTAGCTTCTTAAGGTAGGAACTTAGATTATTGATTTGAGGTCTTCCTTCTTCCTTAATTTTTAAATAGCTAATGCTATGTATTTTTCTCTATGAACTAGTTTAACTACATCCCACAAATTTTTATACATTGTATTTTCATTTTTACATATTGTATTTTCATTTTTACTCAGTTCAAACTATTGCCTTAATTTCTTTGAGACTTCTTCTTTGACCATGAATTATTTAGAAGCACATTGTTTAATTTTCAACCGTTTAGATTTTCTCTTATAATCTTTGATATTGATTTCTAGTTTAATCTATTATGAAACAAATTTTGTATGATTTCAAGCATTTAAAATTTTTCAGTCTGTTTTGTAACCCAAGATATGCACTATCTCAGTGAATGTGCTGTGTCCGCTTGAAAAGAATATGTGTTCTCTTATTGATTGGAGAGTTCTATAAATGTAAAAATAACTAAATAAATAATACAGTAGATTGATGCTTTTATTCAGTTCTTCTATATCCTTGTTAACTTTGTGTCCACTAATTCTGTTGATTAATGAAAGCAGAGGTTGAATTATGGAGAGAAGAGTTTATATATACAAATATAATTGTGGATTTGTACACTTCTTTCAGTGCTGTCAGATCTTGTTTCCTAAAATTTGAAGCTCTATTGTGAGGACCTTTTTTTTACACATTCAAGATTTGTATGTCTTCTTGGTGAATTGACTTTCTTTCCATTATGTAATCCCTGGCAATATTCTTTGCTCTGAAGTCTATTTTGTCTGATGTTAATATAGCTAGATATTAACTCTAACTTTTGATTAATGTTTGCATGATATATCTTTTCTCCTCTTTCCACTTTTATCTTACCATTTTCATTGTATTTGAAGTGAGTTTTATATAAACAGAATATAGTTGTTGTGGGTTGTCTGAAAAACTTTAAGTGATTATTTTAGAGTAGGTCTGTTGGCAATAAATTCTCTTGGTTCTCCTTCATCTGAAGATGACTTTATTTCACCAACATTTCTGCAGGAATTTTTCACTAGATAGAGAATCCTGGATTAATTGTTCTTTTCTTTCAGCCTTTTAAAAGTGTTATTTCACTTCTTCCTGGCCTCCATGCTTTCTGATGAAAAATGTATAGCTATTGAAATAGTTATTTCCCTTAGTAATGCATCATTTTCCTCTGTCTCCAAGATTTTTTCCTTGTTTTTAGTTTCCAGCAGTTTGATTATGATATGCCTGGTGTGTGATTTTTGTGTTTTTTTTTGTTGTTGTTGTTAGTTTATTTCTAATTTTGGAGTTACTTAAATTTTGAATCTGTACATTTATTGTTTTTGCCAAATACAAGCAGTTTTTCTACAATTGTTTCTTCAAATATTTCTTCTGCACAATTTTCTCATCTCCTTCTGAGGATTTTATCCCATAAATGTTAGATATTTTGGTATTGTACCACAGGTCCCTGAGAAACTGTACATTAAAAAAAAAAAAAAACTTTCTTCTCTGTGTTCTTCAGACTAAATAATTTCTATTCAACTTCAAGTTTATTGACTCCTCTATCATCTCTATTCTGCCTTTGAGCCCATTCTACACTTTTACTTTGGTTACTATGCTTTTCTGTTTTAAATTTCTGTTTGATTCTTCTTTATATCTTTTATTTCTTTGCTGAAACTCTCCATCTTCCCACTTGTTCCAACAGTATTCACCTTAACTTATTGAAGCATTTTCAGAATAGCTGTCAGATACTTCCAACGTTTACTTTAGCATCTGTTGATCATCTGTTCCCCTGTGAGTTCATATTACCTTGCTTCTTCATATTCAGAGTAATTTTTAGATTGTATTCTGGATATTTTGAATATTATGTTATGAGATGCTGGACTTTATTTAAATCATATGGAAATTTTGAATATTTTTGTTTTAGCATATCTATGCATAACATGGGGCATGCCCAGGAATTCACAAACAAGTTTCAGAGTAATTTTCTGGAAGTGCTCCTCTCTGAAATCTTCTCGGAACTTCCCCATTTCCTAGAACTTCCTCTTTCAGTCCTTCAACATGAAAGCTGAGGCTTTATTTACTCCACTCTCCTACAGTCCTTAGTGGCAGCGCACATGTCTGGGGCCAAGATGTGGAGGACAGAAAGAGACAATAAAAATGAGGGTTTCTCCTCCATCTTAGAAGCACAGCTTCTCTGATCAAAAAGGAAGATTCCATTTCTTCAGAATTTTAGGTTTGCTGCAGTATGACAGAATTGATATTTTGATAGTGTTTACTCCATTCTTTCTGGCCGTTGAGAAGTTAGTTTCCACTACCTGAGCCAGAAGTAGAGTGCTTTTCCTTGAGTTCTCTTTGTCCACATCAGTCCCCACTTCCAAGTTCTGGGCTGTGTTACATCCAGCCTGGGGGATACTATAGTGAAAAGGATGAAAAACTCAATGATGGTTCAGTGGTACTTTGAATTCCAGTTTTCTTCCTCAACCCTCCTGAAACTTTATTTATTTTTTAGAGTCTGCAAAATAAAACATCTCCATGCATTCTGTCACGGTTTATAGTTGCATTCCATGTGATACCAAGAGTATGTATGGTATGTTTACTCCATCTTACCCATATCTGAAATTCCTGCATTTTTGTTTGTTTGTTTGTGTTTTTTTTAATTAAGAAAAGTATTTCCTTTAAGGCCTTTCAGAATGTCTTTCTATGTCTAGCCTTTGCTTACTTCTCCAGCTCTTATCTTTGCCAAACTTCAATCAAATCAAACAGCTTGCTTTTTCCTACATTATTGCTACATTGCACAAAGCCAGAGACACTTAGAATAAAACATTAATGGGACTTCCTAAAATTGTGAAACACAGAAGCCATACAATTCCATCAGGTTTTGATGCCCATCCTCCCTCATCCATGCTTGTCTGGTTAACTCTTTAGACTTAAAGATTCAGATCAAGTGTTGGCTTGAGGTTGAGTTAGGTGTTCACCTTCTGTTTACACTCTCAGTGTTGTGTACTGACTGCTTAAGAATGCTTATGTAACTAGCTGTGACTCCTTTTAAGGACTGTTGTTTTTTGTTAAATCTGTGCATCTCCAGTATCTGGAAGGAAATGATGTTTCATAAAGGTCGTTGAATAAATGAAGAAAAAAAGAAAGGAATGTAAATTTATTGAGTGCTCACTTTATAAATTTTTTTCTAATGTAATCTGCACAATCTTAAAAGAGCATGATTATATCAGACATGCTTTGCAAGTGACTGTCCTTCACACTTCCCATCCATAAACCTTGTTAAAGGTGAATTGCCCTAACCCACAGTCTCTGCTGTCACAGACAATTGGATCAGTGTGGGCATTTGCTCAAATTCAGCTTAACCAAAGGCTGACTAACATCCTATGGCTGGAAAGAAAAATATGAGCTAAGCCAATCATCATAAGCTTTCAGGAATTTTGAAATTAGAAAATGGAGAAAATGAAGCCAGCTGGAGCCAAAAGACCACATACAGTTGGGACTAGGGTGCCAAGAAGGTTTTGTCCTACCTGATACAAATAAAAGAAATTTGTTTATAAGGAAGAGGTAGTGAATGCACATAGAGAAACAAGATGCTTTGGGATCTTGGGAGAGAGACCATGATGAGAGAGAGAAAAAGAAGACAGAGAGAGATGGAGAGAGAGGAAGATAGAGAGAGAGAGAGAAAGAGAGAGGCTATTTCTTACATGCTTTCCATTTACAGCTCCCAATAACTAACTATACATACAAAAATCCTTAAACTTAGATACTCTTGGGACCCATAGTAGTATCAGTAGTATCACCAGCCCCAGAGGATAATTTTTTTATTGAAGTATAGTTGATGTACAATGTTGTGTTACTTTCAGGTGTACAGCAGAGTGATATATATATGTGTATATATATATATATATATATATATAGGTTATTACAAGATATTGAATATAGTTTCCTATTCTATACAGTAGGTCCTTGTTGGTTATCTATTTTATATATAGTAGTGTGTATCTGTTAATCTCAAACTCCTAATTTATCCTTCTCCCACTTTTCCCCTTTGGTAACAATAAGGTTGTTTTCTATGTCTGTGAGTCTATTTCTGCTTTGTAAATAAGTTCATTTGTATTGTTCATTTTTTTTTTATTCCACATATAAGTGATATCATATGATATTTGTCTTTGTCTGACTTACTTCACTTAATGTCATAATCTCTAGGTCCATTCACATCACTGCAAGTGACATTATTCTTTTTTATGGCTGAGTAATAGTCCATTGTGTATATATATACCACATCTTTATTCATTCATCAGTTGACAGACACTTAGGTTGTTTCTCTATCTTGGCTATTGTGGATAATATCTCAATGAACATGGGAGTGCAGAGATCTCTTTGAGATCCTGTTTTTACTTCCTTTGGATAAATACACAAAAATGGGAGTGCTGGATCATATGGTAGTTCTATTTTTAATTTTTTGAGGAAGCTTCATACCATTTTCCATGTGGCAGCACCAATTTACATTACCACGAACAGTGTAGGAATGTTCCATTTTCTCCACACCCTCTCCAGAAGATACATTTTATTTTATTTAAGCAAAACAATGTAGACCCTTCCCTTTGCCACTGATTGAATTATTTAGGGGATGGGTGTGCAATTCTGGCCAATAAGTGTGAGAGGTAGTCAACTGGGGGACTTCCAGAAAAAAGTTTTCTTTAGAACTAAAAAGAGACAACTGAGATGTAACAATTCCCTTTCTTCCACTAGACACTGTTGTTTCTGCATATGGTGCTTAGAAATGGGGCAGCCAGTCTTAATGACAGGAGCTAAAAGAATATACTAAAAGTGTCAAAATGGAAATGTAGAAGATAATTATGTTATTGATGATCTTGATGACGTTGTTTGATGGCTTAATTTTACCAGATTGGAGCTGCCTTACATCTTTCCTATTACTAGCAAAACATCCTAATTAAAACACTAGTCTATGGAGAATTATACAGATAAAAATGATTAACAGAAAAAGTATGGTGCCTTTATTAATTTGTCCAACCTTAACTAAGACTCAAACTTAAATTTGTCTAGCTCGACCCAGAAAAGGGATGCTAAGCACCCCTCATTTATGATGGCCCACATGTTATAGTGTGTTGACATTTATTTTTCCATAACCACAGAGATCCCTCATTTAAATAATAATAATAGTGCCTTCTGTAGTAACTGATTAGTCAAGGATAAATTCCAAACTCTCTAGTATGGCATTGGATCCCCCTCAGAAGACTGCTCATCATTTCTCTTGATTCTCAACTCTTCCCACTCCTTCCCAACCACATGGTGGTAGATGATGTTGATGCTCTAACCAAATCTTGTTGTCTTTTTTATCCATTTCCGTGTTTCTACTTACTCCACATCCAACAGATAACCAATGGGTGCAAGAGGGTGACTGCCAAGATCCCATGGTCTTATATTGGGGCAAATCTGAGGTGTAGGCTCTAGTCCAGAATTCCACTTCAGGATCAACACAGTAAGTGGGAATTTTATCACATCCCATCTTTATTTGGCTTTCCTTCCTTCCTTGTCTTGTTTATCCTTTAAAGAAAAATCACTTAAACACAATTACTTATCTCAGACTCTGTTTTTAGGGAAGCCATAGACATTTTCTATGTGCCAGTCATTCTGTACTAATCACCATTGCTCAGGCATCCCTGTGTATCCTTGCCTTTGCTGATGCTGTTTCCTCTAACTAGGAAGACTTTCCGCCATTCCTGTAGGCATACTCTGTACTTACAGTATTTAAGAATGTAGTCTTTGAAGCTAGGCAGTCTTGGGTTCAAATTATAGTTCCTCCACTTAAAATATGTGTGTCCTTGGGAAACTTACCTGGCTCTCTGTGCCTTACTTTCTTCACGTGTAAAACGTGGATAATACTTACCTCTTAGTGTTGTCATAAGGATTAAATGAGATAGAGAACATAAATACAAATACTCATCAAAATGTAGTTCTTCCACTCTCCCTCCTTCTTCTTCTAATTCATCATCTTCCTCCTATATTATTAATAGTACTGTTATAGTTATTATCACTTAAATTCTTTGCCCAATTTTTAATTCCTCTCTGATGTCTTTTTTATTTGCTTCTACTCATACTGAGACAATTATGACTATGCTCTATAATTTAGTTCATAGCCTTGTAAATACTGCATACATATGTTAATTAATTTACTCAACAAAATTCACCACTAAGACTCTAAGTCCATCTAATCTTTGTTGATACATCTTGTTTTTTTTCTCTTATTACTACAGATCAAATGCTCCTCTTCAAGTCCACACCTTCCAACCTATTGCCCATGCAAAGACTTTGCACTCAGGAAATTTTAAAATATTTGCCTGTGTGTATGTGTCTACCTCCCAGAACTTTCCCTTTACCTCTGACATCTACCTACACTCAAATAGCTAACCCTATGCTCTTTTTCTCACTTTCTCTCTCTCTCCTACACACACACACAGACACACACAAACCTATTTCTCTCCTAATCTTCCCCTAATCAGCCTAAGTCACCACAATCCACCAAGATGATTAAGCAAAAATCTAGGCATCATCTCAGATCCCTCTTTTCCACTCATGTCCAATATTTAATCTATCAGTAAATCCTGTCAGTTTTATTTACAAAACATGTCCCATATTGATTCCATCTCCCACAACCACTAAAACTTCATAAAATCATGAGGTTCAAACAATAATTTTCCTTTGTTACTGAAAAAGACTCCAAACTGGTCCCTCTGTGTTGACTCTTACTCCTCTGCCACCATGTTTTCCATTGAGCAGCCAGACAATGTAACCTTCTTAAAATATTTCAAAGGCTTCCTAATTTTCATAGGATAAAACACAAATTCCAAAGTCCAAGAGGTGTAGGAGAGCAGTGTCAGGGAGAGGGTCCAGAGGACTGTTCCCCTGGCAGCAGTATCCATCCCACCTCCAGGACCCCAGAGTTGCTGCACCTTCCCAGATCCCCAAGACTCCACAGAACGTACTGTGAAAATCCTGTTTTTCGAAATGTAACTAAAATGTAAAAATTATTAAAATGTTAAAAATTATGGTAAAAAATGATACTATAACATTCACAAGATCAAAATGTAAAATGCATTGGAATAAACCTTTAAAAATGTACCTGAGGGCTTCCCTGGTGGCGCAGTGGTTGAGAGTCCGCCTGCCAATGCAGGGGACACGGGTTCGTGCCCCAGTCCGGGAAGGTCCCACATGCTGTGGAGTGGCTGGGCCCGTGAGCCATGGCCGCTGAGCCTGCACGTCCGTAGCCTGTGCTCTGCAGTGGGAGAGGCCACAACAGTGAGAGGCCTGTGTACTGCAAAAAAAAAAAAAAAAAAAAAAAAAAAAAATATATATATATATATATATATATATATATACCTGAGATCCTTATAGAGAATATTTGTTAACTTTATGCAAATAAAAATAATAAAACTTAAATGGAGAGCGAAAACATGATCAAAGGTTAAAAGATTAAATATAATGAATGTGTAAGCTCCCCTTAAATAAAGCTATTTTAAATGTAATTACATAAAAATATCAACAGAAACTTCCACAAAACTTAAAAATCAATCCTAAAATTAATAGGAAAACTTATAGTCAAGATAACCAAGATGATTTTTTAAAAAAGAAGGAAGGAGACTTAGCAACTAGATATCAATATTTTTATAAAGATGTAGCTGTCAAAATATGAGGTAAGAGTAAATAGCTAAATAGACCAATATTTCACAGTCCAGTAACAGGCTTGTGCTTATGTTGTATATGTGCGTATGTGTAATTGGGCAAATAACAAGCAGCTGATCATTGATATTTAACAGAGCATTGAACAAATTTTGTTTACTTATTAACCGACTGACTAACTGAATAAATGAACATGGGATGATCACAGTTCTGTTCATTGTGGCTCATCTAGACCGACCTTATAATTGGAGTTCAGGCTTGGCTATCCCACTTTAACATACCTTAGAAGGAAGGGAACAAAATACCTAAATAAGAGTAGAACAGGTGGAAATTACAAAGGGCAAAGACTATCTAAAGGAACTGCATATATTAATATTTGAGCATGAGGATAGGGAGAGCTGCTTACAGACCTAAAATGTAATTGCCAAATGGCTCTACAGCAGAGACAGGTTCCAAGCAGACAACTGAATGGAGGTCAATTTTGTCTCAGGTGATAATGATAGCACTTTGCCATAATCGGGGGACATGTAGAGTTATGGAAATAGCAAGGGTTTGGAGTCAGACAGTCAGGTTCAAATCACCATGGTGCAACCTGTAACCAGTCACTAAAGCTCTCCAGGACTTTATTTTCTTGTCATTAAATTCAGGATGATTAGAGGCAGCAGAACATAACAGTAAGAAGTATGGATTCTGGATCCTACTGCCTGTATGCAAATCCACTTTGTAGCTGTGTGAACTTGAGCGAGTTGTTCAACCTCTCTGAACCTCATTTTCATTATCTATGAAATGGAGAAATAAGAGTACCTATCTCTTATGGTGTTTGGAAAGATTAAATGACAATATATTTAAAGCACTTGAAAGAGTGCCTGGTCCACTGTAAGCCTTGAGAGTGGTACCAAAAGCAGCAGTAGAACCCACCTCCAAGTGTTATGATGAGGTGAACATAAAACAATGCATATCAAGTTTTGGGCATAGTGCCTAAAATATCTAAAGTTCCCTATAAAAGCCATTTCCCTTCTTTTCCTTAAGCTGTGTATAAAAGGAACAAATGTCCCTCCATAGATGGTGAGTTCCCCATCAGCAGAAGTGTTCAAGCAGAAGTTGGTTAACCACATCTCCATAATGTTACCGTGAAGCACTTGAAACCAAGTAGAGACTAGGATTGGGCAATCCCTGAGCTCCCTTTTAAATTAAAATTCCATGATTAAGTTGGAAACTTCAGGAAAGTCTGTCAAAGGGGAATTGTGGGTAACCAAAACTTTCCCGAAATTTCCAGCTCATTTTCCAGGATAAATGCAGCCCCCATCTCCCTACACAGCACATCAAATATTAACATACACACATACACACACACACACACACACATAAACACACGCATGTACACAGAGGCATCATTCATATGTCGTAACATAAATCTTTTCACCACAATGACCGCGGTTGTCAGTGAAAGAAATACTCTTGTTCAGTCCAGTGCACTTGGGTAGCCCAAATAAACAATAGTATAATACCCGGCATTTATTCAGCACCCTTTGGGGCAAGGGCTCACACTTTATACATATTTCTCGTTTATCATGGCCACATTCCTGGGAGACAGGCTGCCCCTCAGAGAGGCAATGGGGTTGGGCTTTTGATTTCAAGCCCGGCTGATGGAGACTTCTTGCTTTCTGCATGTTAGAATGTGCAGTACTTAAATGTCCTTCAGCCTTCTTGGGCCTGGCTAACTGGCCCCTCATGACGGACTTCTGATGCCACAATGGGAGTCACAGTGGCTCTGGTCTCAGCTGTTTCTCATCACCACTGGGTCTTCTACCCTTGTAGGTTAAGAACAGTCAGACTCTGAGTAACAGCTTTGTGATACCTTCCAACAAAAGCGCCCCCTTGAGTGTCCTACAGTATTGCATCCAGCTGGGGAGCAGCCTGCAGGAGCTTGGAGGTCAAGATGAATGCTAGCCTATGACACTTATTAGCTAGGTCACCATAGGGAAATTACTTGACCTCTCTTAGCTACTTGACCTAGAAAACAAGCCCCTTAAAGACATAATTTGCTAGGCTGCTATGACACTAACATAGAATAAAGCATGTAAATTCCCAGGCATGTGGTGGAAACTGAATTAAAAGTATTTCTTATTTTATAAGCATCATTTTACTTACTTGGGTTACCAAGCTTACATCTTCTGCACATCGACTGTTATGATCCCCTACCCCCCGCCAAATGTATGTTTTGAAGTCCTAACCCCTGGTACCTCAAAATGTGACTGTATTTGGAGATGGGGATCTTTAAAGAAGTAATTAAGTTAAAATGAGGTTATTACCACGACCCTAATACAGTATGACCGGTTTTCTTGCTAGAAGAGATTAGAACAGATGCACACAGAGGAAAGACCTTGTGAAGACACATAGAGAAGATGGCCATCTACAAGCCAAGGACAGAGCCCCCAGAAGAAACCAACCCTACCAACACCTTCTCAGACCTGTAGCCTCCGGAACTGTGAGACAATAAATTTATGTAGTTTAAACCTCCCAGTCCGTGGCAGCCCTAGCAGACTAATACACCCAAGTTTGAGTTAACAGCCAAAAATAAGTCCCAAACCTCAGGTCATGAGATTCATCCCTTTGAAAGGTGGCGTAAATAATGTCCCAAGTTTCAGGAGGATACAAACAAGCAGAAGCTATGATTGCACTCTGGAAATTAGTTGGATAAGCCCCTTCATGAGGAAGCAAAATCAAACCATTTCCCCTATCAGTGGGATGAATCAGAAAGATCGCCAAATTTGAGTCAGGGGTCAGCGTGTGAACCCCACCTTTACCAGGATTTAGCTATGAGAACTTTGATAGTCATTTATCTTTATGTGCTTCAACTTTACTCAGTGAATTCACCTATCTTCCACACCAGGCCATCCTTAACAACCTGAACCAAGTTAATAAACCTTGAACATTCAGCTCCAGTGACTGGTTTCATTGTTACTGATTTATGTAAATTGTAAGTTTTCCACAGATGTGTAGAACTTTGAAACTCTATTTGGAGTTATTCTCAAGACTTCAATTCAGAGTTAGGTGAAAAGACAAATTTGGATTTCAATGAACATCACTATTATTACAGAAGAGAAGAGATGTCCTAAAATCATAATGAAGGAACGATTTGTCTTGGTGTTTTCTACTCAGATGTCTTGTATGAGAGTAGACAATAAATAATGTTTTAAGGAATAGCTAAATTGCATTCTATATATTTTACAAAGCTGATATAAAATAAATGTTGAACTGAAAAACGTACCTAATTCTTGAGCTATATTTTCAGAAAAAAATATTTTTGGAGACACGACAATATGTTTGTTGAGAATTAATAACCAACCTCACTAATCAGCATAAAAATCATTGCTACCCTAAAATCATCCATCTATGGCAAGTGATCCTAAAACTTCTCAAATTTTGTTCCTGCTCCACTGTGCTTTAATAAGTATCCTTCCTTCTCACAGAATGTATGAGAGTCCTTACGCCTTTTTTAAGACAAATCTCTGACACTGTATGAGTTGCTGTTTTCTCGCTATAGTTAATTTCTCATCAAAATAATTTACTATCTACTTTGTGAGTTTTAAGAATTAATTCATGTGTTTTAAGTGCTACAGATTTCTGAAATGAAAGTCCCATAAAAATTTCATGTTGTTGCTATGTCCTGATTCAATTTTTAAAAAGTGCCTTTAGAAGGCACTTTTATGCCTTTGGGACTTGATCACAAATGCAGAGTAACTCCTATCCCACAGTTTCCCCCAGTATGTTTAAGAATCCTATAGACTCGCCTTGAGACTATAGACTTGTCTTGAGTTTGGTGCTTAAAGAGCTCTGGGTCCACATCCCAGATCAGTTAGTTGCCAGTTTTGGCAACTAAAGTGACTCTGAGGTGTTATTTTATATCTCTCAGCCTCAGTTTCCATTTTCTAAATTGGTAAGATGGAAATGTTATTAAAATCCACCTCACAGGACCACTGTGAGAATAAAACAATAACTGGCAGGTACTGAGTGGGGGGTTTACATGGCAGACTGGGATGTTTCACCCCCTCTCCATTTAAAAGAAGAACTGTTAAGCAAAAAGCTAAGGATGTTATTTATTAATCATTATTATCTCTTCTAGATACAAGAGTGGTGACTACATGACTAAATTCCCAAATATATATTAAGTACTCACTATGTACTATAGGTAGTGGCTGTCCTCAGAAGCTGTTAACTTAGCCAAAGAGGAAGCTTAAGTACAGGGCGATGTCTTCAAAGGTGTGTCCACTGTTTTGGGAAATGGGGTCCAAGAAGCAAATAAAAATAGAAACACACACACACATACATACACACAGTCTACCTTTGCAAAGCTTACAGTTCAGTGGGGAAGACAGATATACACAGGGTAAATAAGTGATATATAACATATTAATAGTAATCAGAGCTAAGGTGATAAAGACAAGAAAGTGAACAGAGTGCTGGGTGTGCATTACGGGTTGCAATTTTAACTGAAGCAGCCAGAGGTGCCTCAACAGCAAAATGACATTTATGTAAATGTATGAAGGAAGTGAAGTCTTTGGTCGCATGTTATCTTCTTGGTGACAGGCTATGACAAGCAGCAAGTGCCTTAGGATGCTGCCAAGAGTTTAGAGCCATAGCTATCCTGACGTGGGGAGGAGGGGTGTTCCCTTCACAGTGCCCAGGTTACACCTATTCATTTGCACCCAGAAAACAGTCAGGGTCCTTTCAGAACCTGTGCTCTGTGTTCGTCCAGTGGCCAGTATCATTGAGAGCTACTAGTGATAAAAATCTTTGAAGACTGTATTCATTTCATGGCTGCAGGATCTGTACCTGAAGTACTTAAAAGCACACAATTAGAGTGATAATGTTGAAAACATCAGGCTAATCCCTTACAACATCATAATCTTAGGGTTTTCAAACCCATCTGCATAAAACTTGCTGAGATTGGGAACCTAGAGGGTTTTTGATGACCTTTCTAACATAGCCAATCTGTTCTGGTGAAATGCGCCCAGAGTACACTGCCAAAGAGCCACAGAAAATAAGCACTAGTTCTCTCCAGTTTTTCTCTGGAAAAATTTGTGTGGCTTAAACATCCCATCCCATATTAGATTCAACCCTGAAGAATAAAACACAAGACATGATAGATTTCAGTTTCTTCATTCCTTCGGCAGAACCCAGCTCTGCAGTCTGCTTAGATGTCTCACCTGGACTTGGAGGAGTTGTGAGAAAAAAAACGATTATAAGAAATTTCCCCTTAGGGTTGGGTGGCCTGTGCAAGCTGGGGTTTCTGTACAGCACGATTGTGGTTTCTGCTAGCTCTGAAGATTGCCAGAATGCTTACAGAGATTAAAAACAGGAAATCCAATGATCCACATAAATGATATTTTCCTAATTGTAATATTCCACACATTTAAAGGACACAAACCCTAAAATTGTGCAGAGTAACGGGACCCCTTCTGGTCTTCTTTTCATGCCAATAATTCAACTATGTGAGTCCTATGTCATTTTTTTACACACAACTTGTGACATGTCAACTTATGCATTTGGGGGCTGAAGATGTTGCCTTTATTGCTTGTCCTAAACTTGTGGTGTCATTCCATGCATTACTGCATGTCAAAGATGTTTCGAAGATTTGGATATACATTTCAAATGTTACAATATCATGTGTCCGAGTCTCAGAATTTTGTGTCCAACTTTATGTAAGGACAGTTAACTGGGAGTCTATCTAGCAGACATCGTGCAAGGTACTTTGGGGGATGAATAAAGTGGAGAAGCTGTGCACCCTGCCTGCTGGTAGCTTATTATCTAGCAAGCAATTCAATTAAAAATATCTAGGTCTCTCAGAGGAATAGAAGCCAGCAGAAAATTTTTGAAGGCCAATTTGTACACATGACCAAGAACCTCGAAAAGTATTCTGATTCTTTAAATTAGCTAATCTGTTAGAAATCTATCATATAGAAGTTATTAGAGATACATGTATAAAGATATTCATTGCACCATTATTCACATTATAGGAAAAATGGGAAAAATGAAAATATCCAATTGCAGGGAGTAATGAATAAATTTTGATACTTCAATAAAATGGATAATTACACAACCATTAAAATTATGTTTTTCAAGGGCATACAACACCAAAAAAATTACTTATGTTATAAATAATGTCATATGAAAAAATAAGGTTACAAAATTATACATACACATAGTAAGATTTCAAAATTTTGTCCTTGACAAATGATATGTATGCACATGTGTGTCTATTCATGTATTAAGAAGATGACAGAAGATATCTCTGGGTGGTACTATCAGTGATATGCCTTGTATTCTTGAATGGAAATGTTCTTTTTTCACTCAATACTAAGCATCATATTGTATCGTATTATGCCATGTTATTTCACAGTGATATAAATCTGGGGTAGACACACCACAGCCCATGGTCCTAATACAACTGGTGGTCTGTTTTTGTAAATAAAGTTTTATTGGAACATAGCCATGCTCATTTATTTACATATTGTCTATATCTGCTTTTGGACAACAATGAGAGTTGAGTAGTGGTCACAGAGGCCGTATGACTCTCAAAGCCTAAAACATGTACTGTATGGCCCTTAGAAAAATGTTTGCTAGTCTGATTCCTGATATAAATGTAAATCAGTGATTCTCAACAGGAGGGATTTCAAGCCTATAGGAGCCATTTGTCAATGTCTGGAAATAATTTTGGTTGTCATAACTGGGAATGTAGTTGGTGCTACTGTCTTCTAATGCATGGAGATCAGTGATGCAGCTAAACGTCCTACAATACACAGGACAACTCCCCACAACAAAGAATTGTACAGCCCAGAATGTTAATAGCCCTGAGTCTGAGCTACTCTGATGTAGGTGGATAGGTAAACCATTTTAATATTTCCATCAGATTATGAAATTTCATCAACCCAGCCCTTTTGAGATCCCTTCATGAGATGAATTTTCATCTTTGTTGATGACAAATAAACTTGTCGTTTGCCCTCTTGTGCCTTTTTAAAGGATATCTTACTCATGTATATTGCCACTATTTAAACTGTTCTTCTTTCTGATCTGAGGAAATTAATTATTTTAGGAATAGGCAATCACCAGAAAGAAAATGTTACTACTACAATATACATATTGGTTTCTTCCATACATTTTGAAAAGGTAGAGGAAAGAACCATTTAAAACTTAAAGAGCCCTCTGAACATGTTTGTGGCCCCCATCTTGTTCTGAAGGAAGCTGAAATATGTATTTTGAAAGAAAAAAGAGAGACTGAAGTAACCACTGGTGTATCATTTCAAGTTACCTTTAAAAAGGCAATATTCAGTCTGTTAGACTCAATGATCATAATTTAAGTTGGAAAATTTTGTTAATGTGGTTCTAGGACTATGTGTGTTAATTCTGGAAGAAAGTAATTGTCAGTTCCATTGGAGTCCAGCTGTCTCTACTTATGATTCTTAAGGACTCTTCCATATTTCGGATAATATGTATGTAACTGTCTCAGTCTCAGTCTCAATGAGTTGACCAATCTTCTAAGAGACTGAATGAATACACATTTCTGAAATAACTAAAACTGAAGTGAGCAACAGTTTATCCACCAACACCCACTATCTTGTGGTTTAATAGATCTTGAGACACAAATGTCTGAGTGAAGACCTATAGCCACCAACTCCACCAAGCTCTGTGCCCAAGTTAAGCCCAAGTACAATATGAACAATTTCCTCTTTTGTACAATGAAGATCATAAAAAACTATGCTCATAAATTTGTGTGAGGAATAATGAGTTATATAGATATAGATATGGATATAAAGATACAGATATATTTAGATATAGATATAGTTTTGTTCAGTGTATAGTAAGTTGTAAGTGTTATATTAGTATTAACTGTCTTTTATTATTTTTCTACTTAATGTTCAAAATGATTCTGTGAGGGTACTTATTATTAGACCTATATTTAAAATGTGGGCATTGAGGGAATTCTCTTCCTTTCCGTTGAGGTCCAGTTGGTAAGACTTTGTGCTTTCACTGAAGGGGGCCCAAGTTCGATCCCTGGTAGTGGAACTAAGATCCCACATGCCATGCGGTGCAGCTAATATATAGGTAGGTAGATAGATAGATAATAGTTATATGTATATTTTTAAATGTGGTCATTGAAACTCTAAGAGATTAAGCAGCTTATCAGAGTTCATGTGACTAATAAGCGATTAGGTCAACACAACACCATTTTACTCCAAAAGACTGGGAAGGCAAACATACTGATAGTGTCAGAATAGTTCCAGCAGCTCAATTAGATGACAATCCATGAAAGACTGCTAAAGGAATCTTCAGGTACTTCCTTAACTCTTGTGCTTGACAGTTCAATCCTGTCCACAAACACCTATGTCAGTGCCCCTATCAGGGGCAAAATGGCGGCCTGGGCCCATGGTGATCCCAATCTGGCATGGCAGTTCTTATGCTCTTAAAGTCTGCGCTGAGTTGAAATTAGTTCACTCTACGTGCCTTGTCCTCATTTCAAAGGCTTCTAAGGCCCCCATTTTCAGGTTACAAAAACAGTCCTAAAAACCAACTTCTACCAAATCACAAGTAATTGAGCAAATTATGCTTCCTAATCACCCATCTTTCTTTGCATCTCAGCCGTCAAACCCTTCTCCTGACATATTTCTGGGGCCCCCTGCCTTCCAGCCTCTTCTCTGGTGTCATTCTAATTGGCACTAATAGCTTCACTAAAACTCAGGCATCAAAAAGTTCCCACCAATCAGTTTATCCTTTGACCCTTAGCACTGGCTTCTCTGTCAAGTTCAGGCATTACTAATCCAACTACTGGTTAGTCTGGACAGCTTATTTTGTCTGCACCTTTTCTTCTTCCACTAAGAACTAAGATGACGACCAGCTGCATTCATTAAAGTGTCCCTTCCCCTCGCTGACCCACAAACCTGCCATGTGGGGCAACGTCTGTGACTCCTCATGGACTTTTGCTGGTTGTCTTCCCTAGAGTGACCTGCAGAGTGTAGGGGCATTCTCTGTGGTGCCCTCCCCCAAACTAGCCCTTTCTTCCTCACACCTGGGAGGTGAAAAGCCAGACTCCTTTGCTGAGCCCTCAATTTCATCACATTTTTTTCTGTCTCACCGTGAAAGATCAGATAGGTGACAAGAGCGAGGTCACAGAGAGTGCTGTCAGAAAGTGAAAGACAGGGTCTCTTGGAGCGGACAAGCCTTAACAAAGCTTTTTGCACTCTGCCTGCCCAAAGTAATCCTCCCAAAGCCATGCATAAACAAAACATCCTCTTTCCTGGAAGAAGAAATGCATCAGATACCCGAAAGATATTAGGACTATCCCACTCTCTTCCTTAGTTGACCTGCTCACATGTTGGGAAGTGTCCTCGTCTTCTCTCTTCAAACTCAGAGCAGATCCAGTTCTTTGCCAGAAGCACTGAGGTCTCTTCATTCATGTGCAATATCACTATAAGCCCTAACATCCCCTCTGAAAAACACTTATGTGGTGGAAAGTGTGCAAAGATTATTTCATCCTAAGAATATCAACTCTTTATGGTAATCCTTTGGGATAAATTGTGTTTTAACATCTGACATATCAAAAATGAAACCATGCACCTCAGATTGGGATTTGAATCCACAGGCCAGGACTCCAACCCGGCCAGAACCCAGATTGGGACTTGAACCATGGTCTTTTAGTTGAGATTACATACCTCATCTCAGGACTAAATGAAGCTCAGGTTGTTGACGTCTCACAGAAAAATTCAGTGAGAGGCAAAGTGATAGGTAAGAAGTGGATTTATTTGGAGAGATACACATTCCATAGACAGAATGCAGTCCGTCTCAAAAGGTGAGAGCAGCCCCAAGGCATAGGGTTGTCTTGGAAAGTCAGAGCGACCAGGGGAGAAACACACTCCACAGACAGAGTGTGGGACATCTCAGAAGGCCAGAGGCTCTGATGGCATGGTTAGTTTTTATAGGCTAGGTAATTTCACAGGCTAATGAGTGGGAGGATTATTACAACTATTTCAGGGAAGGGGCGGAGATTTCCAGGAATTGGGCCACTGCCACTTTTTGGCCTTTTATGGTTAGCCTCAAGACTATCATGGTACTGGTGGGTGTGTCATTTAGCATATGTTAATGCATTACAATGAGTGTATAATGAGGCTCAAGGTCCACTGGAAGTTGAATCTTCCACCATCTTGGACCTAGTTGGTTCAAGTTGATTCATACTAGGTCCTGTCATGTGGCTATGTCATTCCTTTAAATGTTATGCCCTACCCCTTCCCTCCTGTTTCAAAAAGAGTCACTATTGTAAGGTTTACTGGCATCTCATAGACTAGAAAGACCATAAACTCAGGGTCTGAGTTGGAGTTCATATGGCAGCACTACTAACTTAGCCAACATAATCATGGAAGCAATATTTCTGCTCATCTTTTAAAAAGGAAAATGTTTAGCGGGATAAAATATGAAAAGGTGTGGAAAATGTATTCAGGGAGAAGGAAGATCATGAGCAACAATAGGGAAATTCTTACAGATCCTCCCAGTTCACCCTACTTCACCCTTAGAAAGAAAGAATTTCCGGAAAGTAGAATATACTTGGACTTTAGAATCAGAAAGGATTGGATTCTTAACCTACTTTTACCACTAACTTGGACAAATTCCCAAACTGTTCTGGAGGGATTCTTTTCTCTGTCAGATGAGTATTGATATTTATGAGGTTTTATTTCATTTATTTCTCACAACAGCCCTAAAGGCAAATACTCTTATAATCATCCATGTATTACCCATTATATAATTGAATTATAGAGATGTTGAAAAATGTAGCTAGTGGTGGGATAAGATGTGCACCATTGAAGATAAACTCCAGCACTAAAATTCCTGCTGACCCCTTTCCTTACCTCCCAGTCTCTGAAGATGAATCATAAAAAGGGGGGTAAAATAAGTAGAGCTGCACCTGGTAATTAACATTTGCTTTGCAATATTTGCTTCTCCTCCTCCTTTGCCATATCGTCTGCTATCTTTTTCAGTCCTACTATTGTCTGAAAGAGCCCTCCCTGCAAAATCTTTTATAAAAGGCTTTACTCTGAACTGCGGTTCAACTGACCTCTGGTAAGTTGACATTTGTTGTGGACTCAGTTGAAATAGTTCTGCTTAATAGATGGAAAGGAGATGTAGAGACCTTTATCTAGAGAGCTTGGTTAAGATTAAATCAAATAAGAATTAATCTGATTTGACTTCCCAAACATTTCTTGAGAATGAACAAAATTCAAGGCATGACTCCTAAAGGCAAGGAACTTACAGTCCAGTAGGAGGTGTGAGGCATATACAGGAAAATACACACACACACACACACACACACGCACGCACACACACACACACACACACACATACACACGCAGATGAAAAAGCTCACCTTGGAGAACAGAGAAATGATAGAAAAGAGGCTGAAGCAGGGAGACATATAAAGAGGTTTTTGCTATAAACCTGAAGATGAGGTGATGGTAATGAAGATGAAGTGGGGTAGAGTGATTTGAGAAATAATGAGAACTTAGAAGTCTGGGGAAAAGGAGCAAACAAAGGGAGAGTGAGAGAGGAATAATGGATGACACAGGTACTGGTTTAGGAAATTGGGTGGTTTCGCTAAAACAAGGCATAGATGGAACCATATTTCCAGCAGGGGTGGGGGAAGGGGTGGTATGGACAAAGATAATGAGCTCTACTTTTACATCTTAAGTGTGACACAAGCCTGGGCCCTCATGATGGGGAAGTCCAGCAGCAGTTAGACATCTTAGTCTGGAGATCAGAAAAGGAGTTAAGCTGAAGATGGGAATATGGGACCCTCTCAACAAATAGGAGGCTATTGGCTTGAGCCTCATAAACCCAGTTATCTGGCACTTTCCAGGAATTAGCTATTTGTTTTTGTGTACAGACTGGCTCCAAGGAATGATTAATATGAAGGGTTGTCAAACAAAGTGGTTTACAAAATGAAAATGTTTTAGGAAACCCAGCAGATGATCCCACTGATGACAGGGACAGTTATATAAGACTCCATGCTGGAGCACCATTGTGCCAAGTCTGCTTTTTTCTACTTAAGTGTGAATCCTCTCAGACCTTCCCAGCCAAGGAACATCATCTTGCTTCACATTTACCAAAGGCTTTTAGCAAATATGAAAGAAATTGCCAAATTGAGCTGTGACAGCCTCGTTGAATTTGATAAATAGACTTTTGCTTTCCTTTTCTGCCAACTGTTCTTTTCCATAAAAGTCTTAGTTTATAAAATAGTAGAAATGGGACATTTAATAATCGGGGTGCTAATATCTGTGCTTACCATGTTCTAGGGACTTTGCTAAGCACTTGACATGAATTATCCAATTTAATCCTCACAAAAACTAAATGAGTTTGAAGTATAAGTTAGCTATTGCTACTGTAATGCTATGTAACAAATCATCTCAAAACGAAGTGGCTTAAAACCACAATCATTTATCATCCCAGATCAGTGGGTTGTCTGGGATGCCTCTGTTGTTCTGGTCTGAGCTTCTCTGGAAGCTCCCCTTCTTACTGAAGATCTGGGGTCACCTGGGTCACTTCCATTGCATACATCTTCATCGTACAGTCCAGGCTGTATGGACAGTAAGAATAGGTTCCTAGGAAGAATGCTAGGCTTGGAACTGGTATACTCTCCCTTCTACCCACACGCTAGTGGCCAAAGCAAGTAACATGACCAGGATTCAACCCATAACAGCACAGAAGGGAAAGAGAAATAATTGGGGTCAATTGTTTAATCTACCACAATTGGCTACATTTATCATTTTCATTTTACAGAAATATAATTCTGTATAGAGAGATGTTAAGCTTAGTGCTTCATCCTCCTTTCATTTATTTATTTACTTGTTTTTTTCTTTTATTAAAGAACTATAATAATGTTGCCAAACCTGCCAAGCCTGAAATTTATGACATCGTCCCTGTCTCAAAGAATCCCACAGTGTATGATGTAGGAGAGACAAACTTGGAGATGCATCATTACAGCAAAGGACAGCAGTTTGTACAATAGAAATCTTTATAAGGTGCTAGCAAAAGAGATGGATAACTCAATCTTCCTGTCAGAGCTGGGAGGATTCCATGGGTAGAGGAGATGACGGAGATGATGTCAGAACAGGGTCTTTGAGGAAGAAGAGTTATTTCATAAAAGAAGGGAGATGAGTAAGTTGTAAACAGAGTATGTGTCCAGAAAATTGAAAACCCAGAGGAATGACATTCTCGCTGGAGTATGGAGTTTGAGTTGCAGGAAGAAAAGTGTAAGAAGGGGAGACATCCAGAAAAATCATAATGAATTGAAATCAGAATGAGGGTGTCAAATTTAGCATATGGGCATGCACAAGTGTGGGCATGCACACACACACATATGCACAGAAACATGAATATACACACAGAGAGACACACATACACACATTATGCAATACTCATACAGAGACATGCATATATGCACATACACACATATATACACACAGACATATACACATAGACACACAAACACACAGACACACAGACACACACACACACACACACGCACACACAGGCCAACACTCTCAGCATAGATATTTTTAGAAGGAAAAGGGGAAAAAAACAACATGGAAACAATTTCAGTCACTTTCTCTAATTGCTCACCTGATGGCCCTGTGGGATAGGATTTCAGCCAGGGTGTCACACACAGTGAAATTCACCCTGTAACCTTAGCCACTTCTCTCCCTTTCTCAGGGTTGTTTCTGGCTCCCACAGAAACCTCCCTTACCCTCATATCTGCATTTCCATTGGCACCTCAGTGGATCACTGCCCTGAAGTGGCTATATCATAGGGTCAGGCAGACTTAGGAGGCTGAAATATCACCTTGAGGTGCCCCATTAGTGTGCTGAGGTTCATCCCTGATGGATCACAGATCTCAGCTTCCTGAGCTGCTGCACTGGACAGGAGGGAAATTAACAATATCTAGCCTTTCTGAGTGTATCTAATGTGCTAAGTGTGGTGCTAAGCACTTTATATACATCATCCTAAGTATATCTCACAGCCTTAGAAAATGGTCAGTAAAAAAAAGTGGTCAGAAAAAAATCCAAAACATAACAAAAAGTTTAAAATGCCAATTTTTTCTCAAGAAATAGCTACCGTTTATTAATTACCCAATTGTGTCTGATTCTAAAGCCCCCCAAAGTTTAATTAGACCAGACCCATTCCCAAGGGCACATTTGTCTTCAGCCTGAGTGTTTTAGTAAGCAGGCAGGCAAGTCTAGTAGAAACTAGAGGGTTGCAGAGAGCCTGACTTTGAATCCCAGCTCCATCATATATCTCCTGAGCAACAATGGGCATATCCTCTAACTTTTCTGAGCTTTAGTTTCCTGATACCCGAAGTAGAGATAATTAGAGCTATTCTTGAAATTACTGTGAAACCTAAATGAAGTGACATGTAGAAAATGGCATCTGATTCCAGCAGCACAACTTGATTTTGGATTTGTATACACTGTGATTTATTCACGGAGTTCTCCTTGAAAGAACTTAGATAGGAGCAGAACAGGGAAGAAGGTGGAGATATGCAAGAATGTGGGACATATGAAGTCTAACTTCAGCCTGAACCTCGGGGGAACCTTGGAAAGTAAATTGCACCACAGAGTCTGTCCTGCTTTAAGACAAGAGAGTGGGGCTTTTGTACCCCTGCCCCAGTCAGTGTCCATTGGATGGTGAGCAATAAGGGCTTAACATCCAGACTCCTTGGCTTAACATCCAAACTCTTCTGGGCAAAGTGGCTTCAATCACTGAAGGACAATGTCCCAGAGAAGGTTTCAGGTGTGAGCCATGGGCGGGAGAACCTACAGCATCTGAAAGATGAACACACTTACCAAACTGGCTAAAGGGATCCTGGGGTATCTGGTAGGGCACCAACAACATGTTACAGTCTACCGCTTGCATCCTCTGGATTTGTTTAATTCTCACATTAAGTTCATTTCATACTGCTGCATGGACTTGGAGAATTTGGTTGGCCACCATATCTGGTGGTCTGTTTCCCATGGTGAAATGTAGAGGAGAAAGAGAGTATAACATCATGGAGTCATGTGATATTGTGACCCTGAAGACCATTGTCTCTGGCTTCTGATAGTTGGCCTCAAAGCTTGAGTTTTCTCTTACCTCCTCTGTAACTTCTGTGACCTGTTTAAACAGATTTTATTTTCTCATCTACAGAATGAAGACTTTAATTGTAGTGAATTGAATAGTGGACCCCCCAAAATATGTATCTACCTGGAATTTGAGAATGTAACCTTATTTGGAATTAACATCCTTAAGATGTAATTAAGAATCTCTGGAGGAGATCATCCTGGATTACTGTGGTCCTAAATCCAATGATGACTATCCTTTAAGACAGAAAAAGAGAAGAGACAGAGACACAGAGGCCATGTGAAGACAGAGGCAGGAATTGGAGTGCAGCCACAAGCCAAGGAATGCCAAGGATTGCTGGCAGCCACCCAAAGCTAGGAGAGAGGCATGGAATGGCTTCTCCCTTTGAGACTGCAGGAAGAACCAACACTAATAATATCTTGATTTTGAACTTCTAGCTTCCACAATTGTGAAAGAATGCATTTTTGTTATTTTAAGCCACCCAGTTAGTGATAATTTGTATTGGGAAACCAATACAATAACATGTGAGAATGTTGTGAGAATTAAATGAGTTAACACAAGTAAAGTATATGGGACAGAGTGGAAAGTTTTAAAGTGTTTGCTTTCATTGTAATCATTAGAATTGTATAAACACAAATGCACTCAGAGGTGGTTGATATTATTTATTGCTGATTGAGTAAGTATTGTACAACCAGAGTAAAAGTATCACTTTAGGAGCCCACACATAATCCCAACTAGAAGAATGGCACATATAGACTAGGATTTGGCAGGAATACTTCCAACTTTATTATCTCACAGTACATCACGCATAATGCTTTGCTCTCAGCAGCTGCTCAGTACATTTGGAGTCATTCAAATGGAATTCTAGATGTGCTCTGTTTAAATTCGACTCTCTGAATACAGATGCAAGGTTCTTGAGGGTCTGGGATGTCTCTATGGATATTACTTGACATAGAGTAGGTTTAAGTATTGTGACTTACCCTTTCTGAGAATGAAAGTCTGCATTTAGTGCATACACAATACAAGCAAAAATACATGTTAATAAGCCAAAATTTCCATGATTCCATATTTTACACATTTCATGATGGATTTTTCAAGATATGAAGAGGTGAAGTAGGAGAAAATTTTTTTTAAGGTTCAAGGAAAGAAAAGGTTTCTCTAAGACACCATACCTCCTTTTTTTAAATGCACCAAACAGTGGTGGCCTTACCCAATTTCCAAAGTGCTGGAGATTATTTAGGTAAACTCAGTTATTGGCAGTAATGAAGGTCGCAATTCAAAACACTCTTTTGGGTAAAGTAATTCAGAGTGAGAAGTGTTATGTTTGATTTCTTCTCACTGTGAAATCCAGATTTTGCACGGCTATAATATTCCCTTTTCAGGAAGGCTGGCAAGGCCAGCATTTAAGTCTAGTTCAGCCATGCCTAATGCTATATCCTGTCATTTAATGCCCTCTCCCATTTCTTCTTTTACCCAACTTTATTCCCTTACACTTTGCCTTTTAAGACGAATTGAAGGATCATTCTTACCCTAGAATTTAGAGTCTCTTAATTCTATTTTTGGATGTGTCCAGAGGCACTAGAACATTTTTATTTTAATTTGTGTTTACCAAACCTGTATCATGCACTCCATTGGGCAGTGGGCTCCTCTGGGCTTTTTCCAGAAAATTAAAAACATAAATTAAGTATAAATGGCCAAAGCCACAGAACAAGCAAGCCTTCTAAGTGTCCACAGAGAGGAGTTCTATTACTACCAGTCACTTTAGAGAAGAGGGAAGTTACCTGTAATTCTTGTTCTCTTGAAGGTGTGTATTTTATAATAGGTCCCCATTCACCACCCTGCCTTCCCCAAGGAGTTCTTAGCTGTTTGATTTTTTTGGCTGCAGAAGAACTGGCAGTGAGGGGTTAGCACATTCTTACAACCCCTGGGGCAGATACATTGCAGTTCTAGCAAGAGTTTATACTCTTTTTAACTGTTTTTGGATTTTGATTTTGCCTCGAGCTGTATTTTAAAAGAAGTCCTTTCTGATGAGAATAACTTTGAACTTAGGGAAAAATGCTTCCACCCAAATGCCATGTCTTTATTAACAGAAATCTCCCCCCTTTAAAAATAATTACAATAAGATATGTAGAGGAAATGTGAACATTTTTCAAGACCCCGGGCTTCCTCAAGTTTCTTTTCTATTACCTTGAACTTGAACCATGCAGTCTAATATACATAAGGAAACATAGCCTCTCTCCCTTCCCAAGACTAAAAACTTATTGAAGCAGGAGTGCTAATTCATCTCAACCCACACAGCATCTCCTATTGATGAATAGTGGCCGCCTGTTGAGGAGGAGTTGAGGCCAGGTGCGGACTCAGCAGGAAGGAGTGTGGTGATTGATTAATGATGTCTGCCTAGGTGAAGGAGGAGGAAATGGCAGCACATGTGCCATGTACTTGCCATTTCTGGTAAGGACTGAATCTTATTCATCTTTGTATACCTGTGCCTAGCATGGTGCCTGACACAGAGGTGTGCTCCATAAATATTTGTTGTACTGAATTGAACTAAACTTTCCACTGACTCCCTCTTTCTCTGAGTTAGAAGGAGCAGTGGTGGTAAGGACATTATCTATTGGTGGGAAGCAATGGTGGTGAGACATCCCTCCAAGAGTAGAGTTCTTATGGAGCCAATAGGTATAGGTACCCTATAATCTGTTCAAGTACTCTGCCACAGACCCAGTGTCCCTCTACCCTATGAGACTTTCATGACCATCAAATCTTTGCTGTTGCCCTATTACCTCCCCAAGGAATTAAATTATGGTCTCCACATGCCTAGCTTCCAGGTGCTGTCCTGCTGGGACACTTCCCTCCATATCCCAACATGCCTCTGTCATGTAACATTAACCACTGGCAACCAGGAGTTTTTTGCTTGTATGATCTCTCTGCTGGGTTAGACCCTGACACTCACAATCCCACCTCTGAACTTGAGACAGCCTTTGGACCCTGTGCTTAAAGCTAACTGCATGGTTGCACTGAAGAAGCACCCAATTTCTGAGCACCCAATTTCTGACAGTTTGTTCTCCTACCTCCTCCTGATCCCATTGCCCCTCATCATTACGCTTCCCTGACATTATTTCTGGTATCTGATAGTGACACAAGCTCTATCATATCTGATATAGCAGTGAAGTGAATTCTGTACTTGGAGTTGAGAAATCCTGGCTTAAGTTTATTTTTACCATTTTATTGAAAAATAAACATCACTGTATATGTTTAAGGTGTACAGTATAATGTTTGATTATATATATAGTGAAAGATTACCACAATAAGTTGTTAACATTCTTCAACTCATATAGATACAATGAAAAGAAAACAAAATTTTTTCCTTGTGATGAGAAATGTTAGGATCTACTCTCTTAACAACTTTCCTATATGTCATACAGCAGTGTTAACTATAGTCATCATGTTGTACATTACGTCCCTAGTAACATAACTAGAAGTTTGTACCTTGCCACCTTTCTCCAAATCCCTCTTCCCCTACTCCCTGCTGATTTAAGGCTTATCTCCATTATTTAGTATCTGTGTGACTACAAGCAAGTTACTGACCTGCTCTGTGGCTTGTTTTCCTTTTCTATTAAATTGAAAATAAATGCAGATAACAACAGCACCGACCTCAAAGGGCTGCTGGAAAGATTAGTAACAATATATGTATTATATCTAGTATCTAATAGAAATTCAACAAAAAATAGTAATTATTGTTATCTCATCCTAGCATCTACATTGCATTAGAATTAAGGGAGTAGATGTACTCTCAAAAGGTATATAAAAGAACCTAGGGTCAGATCTGAAGTTTATCATAACAAAAAAGTCAGAAACCCTTTGAGACCGTATTTATGAAGCAGCAATGATTCACCAAAAGACCATCTTATTCTCCAGCAGAAAATCGGTTGTGGACTATTTACTAATGTAGGAAATTAGAGTAATTAAGAGGATACTTGGAGAGCATTGCACAGTCTTAATTTATATCACCTTTTCTTCTTTCCATTACCTTACTCCTATTTGGAGCTCACAGGTGTTAATCAGTTTGCTCAAGATCAGATTCACCCTAAGTTAGGGACCTCAATCCTGTTCCCAGGTCTTCTACCCAGTCCTCACTCCATCTCACCAGATTGTCCCCTTACAAAAATGTCTGAAGGGAAGGTCTTAAACAGGGTCCCCACCAAGTTGGTTGGGAAAGCTTGGAAAGAGAGTTTGTTACCCATACAGAGGACTTTCTTTCCTGCTGCCTGAGATAGGAGAGTACTGGGTATAGGACTCCACAGACTTCCCTGCCACAAGCTCATCCCTTTCCACACAAAGCTTGTGGCCTTAGGCCCTCCTGAGAGGGCCCTGACAATTCAGGGATCTTGGTGTCATCATGTCATCAGGCCACAACCAGTCTCAGAGTGTCTGCCTCTGCAAAAACACACCTGAACAAGCATCAGGAGAAGAACATGTCTCCCTACCCTGGTGTGAAGTGTTTGCTGGAAGAAAAATAACAAATGCATCTGCCATGAGGAGAGAAGCTTCAACTGTACCTGTTAGAGCAACACTGGCCTTTTTCAAAGGCACCAAGAGCCCAACACTTGGGTTTTTCAGCAGCTCCTCAGAAATGTGTTTGAAGAGAGATGGCTTCTGAGAGGCAGAGTCTGAAAGCAAGTCTTCAGCCTTTCCATGAAGGACAGATTACTTACCAGCCCTTTTCTACAAACTGATGACCCTGTCTTCCCTCTATGAGTTGCCACACAGAGAGTATGATCTTTGCCTTGCTTCTTGTGATCAAAGTACATAGATGTGTCGGTTGTCATGTAACAAAAACCCACTCAAAATAGCTTCATTTCATGGGGGTTTGGAGATTGTTGGGATTATTGAAAAATAGCAGCAATGTCTTATGGAAAATAAGGGCAGAGAATGTAACTGGGCCTCATAAGCTGCTGAGGTCAATAAAAGGGACATTTTCAGGATCAAGACCCCTAATCTCTCCATCACCCTCATTCTGCCACCATATAGTTTGTTGTCAGTTTAATTTTTGTTTTGTTTTTTTACTCTCTGCTTCTTGAGCTATTCATTTGTTTTGTATATGGCTTACATGTAACTATGAAGCAGGCACCCTAGCCTACACATCCTACCAGTTAAGATATTCCATTGAGTTTGGCTACAGCCATTGTGACCCATGCAACATTTCTGGATGAAAGAAACTGATGGACCCAATGTTATTTCCCTTGAATAAGTGTCCTCATCTGTAGAAAAAGGGAGTAAAAAAATGCAAATATGGCTACAGTAATCAACCGTGTGAATGGTAGGTAGACTGTTGTCAGAGCAGGGTCACGGGCCAGTAGACATCCTAAAGATGTTCATGCAGATCATCATATAACTTCTGAGCAGAAAGGGGCTTTAGGAACATATCAGCCACCAATAACATCTCAAAACCTCACAGTGACCTTGAAAAGTGAGTGCCTCTTCCTCATAGGATGAGAAAAATAAGCCTCAAAGAGGTTAACTTGCTCAAGGTTACACTTTGTGGAGAAAGAAACACAAAAATCAAACCCCACCTCCTTTCTCTCAGGACTCCTCACAGAGAATCAGCTATCTGGATGGGGTTACCAGTGCCCAAGCTCTAGCCCTGAATCTGCAAGTCTAGAATTCTAATTTACCAACACATGGAGAATAGATCCATCCTCTGGGTAGGCACACACTTATGAGCTCACAGGGATTTATGAAACACAGGATGCCTCTCTGCTCATCTACAAGGAGATGTTCCACCATAATTCATTCCAGAATTCCCAAGTAACCTGGATGCATATTACCTCCTAACAAGAAGTCGTCCATAGGAAAACAGATTGTCAAATATATAGAATCAAAATAGGGGTATTTCTCATATAATTCAAATATCTCAGTTTATATGGTAGTAGTACCCTGATGTGACCATCTGTATAATTAGGGTGGACCTATTCCTAGGTCCTGGTAGGTTGTATTCTGGGCCTGAGTATCCTCTATTCAGTGTACCTTTTGGAAAGGCATCCTCAGTGCCTGTCTCTATGACTCTCCTTTTCCTTAGCTTCTGTACACAAGCCCCTTTCTGATTGGCGTATCTTTTTTTTTTTTTTTTTTTTTTTTGGCTAGGTCCCTTTAATTATTCCTTGTACCCAGCTGGAATCTAATATATCTTCTCAAAACAATTTTTCATATCTCTCCTCTGACCCATTTGTCTATCCATTTTACAACTTAACTGTCTATCAGAGGGAAGTCCAGATATTGGGGTGTGCTTCAGTCTTGCTGCTTGTACCTAGCACCAATGCCCAGATCTGCATATTTAAAATGCAACTGAAAATTAAAGCCATTACAGAAGCTTTCCAAATGGGCAAATATTTGCTTCAATTATTCTATTTACAATTCCAAAAATATTTCTTCTGTTGAAGTCTGTGTACAAGAAGTGGCTCCAAAACCATTTTTAAGGGAGTTTTGACATCAATGAAACGTTATGCTGGCAGGGCAAGTGAAGTGCTTGATTAATAAAGAGTCTCACTGTTTTCAAACACATATTCCAAGCAGCCTCATTTGAAGAAAACCACAAACGGAGAATGCTTTGCTGCTCACAGTCACAAGGGGGTTGTGTATTTCATTCCCGCTTACACAGTCCGCTTACTTTGGAGCTTGGGTAGGAAAGAAACATGGCCAGCAGAAATAAGGCTACATTCAGTGACCCTACCCTTCCACCCATTGGCCTGATGGGAGAACATTTTTACCCCTCTTTGCTACTGTTTTCTAGTTTTTAACCTTTTAATACTTAATAATTCTCTAAAAGACCATCTTGAGAGAAGAGAGGGGGCTACCTTAGAACCTTATTGTGCTAACAATTGGGGATTCTGAAATTCTTAATTTCAGAACTTCCAGGCAGTGGTGCTGGCATGCTATACAGAAACATAATTGAGCATGTTCATGTTAATTACTTTGAAGTACTTTCCTCTTTTCCAGGGCTTTACAAAAATACAGCAACTTAAATTGGGTCATTATTTCATATGTCTAAGATCCTACTCAGGCACTTAAGGCAGCCATGGAAATGGAGTCTGAAGAATTAATTAAAAATGGGTTCCTCTACTTCCTAATATAGGGAAAAAAAAACATTAAGTAAAAAATAAAAAGCTCAACTGAAAGAATATATCAGCAATGTAATTACCAAATGAGGGACACCAAATGTCATCTTTAAATCCCCATTTCATTCTACTAATATATTTTGGGTACCAGCATTGTTAGCACAGTTGGTAAATAAATGGTGCCATTTATTATCCAATGCATTTCATTTGATTCTCTCAGCAATCATCATGCCTATGAGGCACGAAGAAGTTAAGTCACTTATCTGAAGTCACATATCTAGTTAATGGAGAGCAGACCTATGGACACAGATCTAAATCTTCCCACCAATGCCCCTATAGTTCACCATGCTTCCCAGGAACAAGATATAAATTTGGAGATAAATAGCCCACAAATCTGGCTACTACACTTATTTTTGCCTACATTTAAATTTATTCTTACTAAAATATTTACAGGTATAATTTGTACTCTTAAAGAGCAAAAGTAAATGTATGTGTATGTGCATTTCTATTTAGCTTTTGCTTTTGTATTCTCCTCTATTAGAGGATGATGCAAAGGACAGAGAAAGTAAAACAAATTCTATTAATGAATTTGTGCAACTACACAGTTCACCTACTGTCTAACTGATGTGGTGTTATAAATCCCCAAATGGATAAGACAGCCTAGTTAAAGACTCACAAGCAAGAGAGAAAAGAAGAACCAAGGTCATTTAGTTCACTTTTCCATGACATTACTTCAGTTCAAGATTTTATCACCTTGTATTGGGTGATGACAATAAAATCTACTGTTTCCTTACCTTTATTCTATGCCATTCTAATTAATCAGCTTATTCAGGTTGTTTATATTTGCATGATATATCATTTTTCTATTGCTCTATAACAAAACCACCTCTAAATTTAATGGCTTGAAAGAACAGCCATTTTATTTATATATAATTCTGAGTCAGGAATTCAAGCAGAACTCAGCAAGAAGACTCATCTCTGTTCCATGTTGACTGGGGCTTTAGCTGGGATGATTCAAATGGCTTGTGACTGCCTGGGAAATCTGGGTCTCTCTTGAGGTGTCATTTGAAGTAACTTGACTGGGACTGGAAGATCCAAGACAGCTGTCTTTACATCTGTAGTTTTCGTGCTAGATGTTGGAAGAGATGCCTTGATTCCCCTCCTCCTAGCCTTTCTTTCTCCCATGGCTTCTTTCTGCAACAGGATAGCCTGGACCACTGTGGTTCTCCGTCCATGCAAAGCTGAAAAATATAAGTCCTCTTAAGACCTGTGCTTAGAAGTCCCAGAACTTCATTTCCACCACCTTATATGGATTAGAGCAAATCCCAAGGGCAGATAGATTCAAGTGGTGGGGATGTAGACTCTACCTTTTCATCAGAGGAAAAGCATGCATATAAAGGAATGGAAGGAATTACTGGTGGTCATCTTTTTAGCCAACCTATTACACAGCATATTAGTCTATTCAAATATTTCCAATGGTTCTTTATTGCTTGAATAATAAAACCTTTGCCAGGCATTCAAGAAATTCTGTAATAGGGCTTAACTTTCTAGTCATAAATTACTCATGAATTACTTTATTCCAGTCAAATTCTCAACTAATCAATTTACAGAATTTCCCGACTGCTTTATCTATTCTGTTCATTCTCTCATCCCATTTATATATGAATCTCTCTCTCTTTTTATCTCTTATCTATCATCTATCTATCTATCTATCTATCTATCTATCTATCTATCTAACTATCTATCATTTATGTATCTATCAATCTCTCCATCTATTAGGTCTGCTCATCTCTTTGGGGAGGCTCTCTCTCCTACTCTTTATTCTTGGAGTTAATCGTTCTCCACTTCAGTGTTGTATCTGTGAACCAGACCTGGCCAATCAGAGTATACCTATCTCCCTGGCCACAGTATTGATTCAAGGATGATAACATTACTAAAGCAGAACCAATCAAAATCTTCCCTGAGAATTTTGCACAACAATTTGGAAAAGGGATGATTGTAACCTCTAAGATTACACAGAAAGAACCAAGAAAGTCTAGAACTTACAGAGTCATCTTTAATGCCACAAAGGTATAGCCTACCTGAGAAGGGAGTCAACACAATGGAAAGCAGGGACAAGAGATGAAGAAAAAGGAAAAGCATTTTTCCTCAGATAGTCTTAACCCTTGAACAACTTTCAGTTACATGAGCCAATCCATCTCCTTTGACTACTTTAGTAAGCTTGTATTTTTTTTTAATCAGAAGAATCCTAACACCATTTCTCTATGTCCATCTCTCTATCTCACAGAACCACAGGACATTGAAATATTTTTCCAGAACCATCTCAGCATCCAGTATCTTCGTTCTTGATCACCTGCCAGTCTTCCCATCACATCCAGTCAGTTCTGTTTTCCTGGCCTCTGATCTCCTTTATCTCATTTAATACTGATATTCACCTCCCCATTTCTTGACTCTATTCTTTGTGTTTCTCTTTGACTGTAATGTTGACTCTTTGGCAGCTTTTCTAATTCCAAACAACCTATCAGGTCTAGTGCATCAGCCCAAAATACTGGAGTCTTCTAACTTAACCCAATTACCCTCCTCTATCTGCCTTTTCATCCTTGATTTTCCCACTCTTAGCCAAACTCTACAAATTTGATACCTCTTTACAAATTTTATAAATTTTCAATTCTCTTCTCAAATCCTCTTCTTATTTTATGTCTCAGTAACTCTATTCTAACATTTTTTGTACACCTTAATACAATTCATGCCTTTCCTAGGAAAAATATAAATTATCAAAACTTACACAAGAAGATTTAGAAAGTCTAAAGTGCCCAATAACCATGAAATAAGAGCCAGAAGCATAAAACAAATTACTTTCCAAAAGGCTCTGATTCCACATAGTTTTATGTCCCCTGGTTCTTAAGTTAAAGTTACAGCTTATTTGTACAACATTTAAACTGGTTCAGAGACTACAAAGAGGAGCACCACTAAATTTATTCAGCTAAACCAGAATAAGAATGATATGAAAACATAACAAAGTGAGGCTATAATTAAAAAGGAAAATAATGGAAGTATAGATACTGTCACCTATGAGTGTGATGCAAAATCCTTTATAAAATTCCAGCAAATTTAGCCCACAGTGTGGTAAAAGAATATTACAACAATGTCAGGTATTTATTTGTCAATATGTCATGACCATTCCAGAGAACAACATTTAGTAAACTAGGAATAAAAAGATGCTTCCTTAATGTTGATATAATTTATCCCAACCAATAGAGGCATTTCTCTTAAAATCAAACAAGAGACAAGCCACAATATGCCATTACTATGTGTATTAGCTTTTGATAATCTATACAAGAGAACTTACGTGGTTTTCACATATTTTGACTCTAAACTCTGAGCCTTTTATATGATTTTCAGCCCTCAGACCTGCACATCCTTGGTTTTCAACTAGTCAGCATCCTTCCCTCCTTCTAATAGCAACACTTCAAGTATTATCTGGGAAATTATCTCTTACCTATTAAATGCAATCTTGATGGGCCTATCAATCAAGACATTCTGCCCTCTTCCTAGCCAGGAGATGGGCTTGCAACCACCCAACTGAACTTCATATATCTCTCTCTCTTTCTCTCTCCCCTGCTCCCCCAAATTCTGTGGAATTTGGATCTTTAATGGAATGACCAAGTTTACTAAATGGTTCAAACTGACTCACCCTGAAGGGCGTGGTCTCAGTAGACTGTGCTTTAATTCTTAGAGTTTTCTCATTTCTGTCCTTTCTAAGGTCTTATTTTACTGTGTCTTTTCAGTCTATGAGTCATCTTCAAATTCTTCAAATGCTTTAAATAAATATCTTTTTAAAAGACATTTTGCTAAAGTGAGCCGGTTCCTGCCTTGTCACTTGCAAAGAACCTTAGCTGGTACATCTGTACTTCCAATTAACTAAAGCTAGAACTCTGGACTCCTGTTCCTTTCCTTAACCCACATAATCAGTCAGTTGTCATATCCTGTGGGGTTTACTTGTACTGTATTCTTGGTCTTCATTTCCTTACCTCTCTCCTTTCTGCTACTGCCTTATTTCAAATCATCATCACCTCCCTCATGAACTATTACAGTGAGATTCTAAACTGTTACCTTACCTATAGTCTCTTCCCATCTAATCCATTACACCAACAGTTATCACATTACTATTATACTAAGAATATCCTTGATGATGTGACTATTCTGTCCCATATCCTTAATGATTCCACATTTCAAACACAATGAAGTCCAAAATCCAAAAGGCAACCTGACAATGCCAAACCCACACATCTAATCTCAACTCTCCCTTCTTTCCTTTCTGACATGTTACTCAAGTCAAATGAAATTGTTTGTTGTTCTCTTCAACATAATATGCATTATTGCCCTTCAACCTAGCCAAAATGTCTTTTTCTCTTCCCATATCTTACAATTGTTATACAACCAAATCTTATTTATATTTAGAGACCAACCGTGATCACCACTTTCTTCTTAAAGCCTCACAGAGAACTGAAAATCTCATCTGCTACTTCGCATACCCCAGCACTTCACCTCTACCTAACTTGGCATACTTGACACTTTCTACCTATGTTTTATTTAAATATGAACATATTTTACCTTTCCTTCTAGACATAAGCAAGCCATGTGTCCTGTTTTTCAGGACAACTAGGATAGGAAAAGTGGATGGTTAAGTAGGAATGGAAAGCTAGAGCCAGACCAAGATATTTCCTAAACTCAGACCATTAAACTTGGGAAGATAGATAGGGTGTGGCCACTGAGAATATTTCTGAGAAGCCCCTGTATGTATGAAGACTTCTTTGAGCTTATAACTCCATCTGTGAATTGTGTGGTCACAGCCCAATGACCAATGTGGTCAGCTGAAAACATGCCCATGGCCACACATGTATAACGGACTGCCAAGAATGAATGATAGCAGCACCACTGTTAAAAGAAACTAAATACAAAATGCTCATCATTCTTTAGACTTACACCTCTAAGCCTTCCTTGTTTACTTAGTGAATGACATATCTCAAAGCTCCAGAATGCCCTAATACCAATGATCATAAAGGAGAGTAGATTAGGCACAGGAAACCTCAGGCTTTAGAATCAAACAAGTACCGATGTCACTACTGGCCCAGTGTGTACTTGTTATATGACTTACCAATCTTTTTATTTAACCATGAAATGGGTATAAAAATACTAACCAAGATATGCCATTCTGAGGATCAAATGAGATCATGCATGTCTGATATCTACCACAGCGCTTAGCAATTTTATGTGTTCATGTCGATAGTTGTCTTACTACTATATATGTATTTATCTCTACTTAAAAAAAGAATACTGTGAAGTGAACACTTACAAAGCTGTATCCATTAGAGATGGGTACCATTGTAAAATATACTAAATAGTTGTCCCAAAGTCTTAATATCTGGAACCTTTAAATGTTACCTTATATGGAAAAAACACCTTTGCAGATGCGATTAATTAAGGATTTTTGAGATGGAGAGATTATCCTAAATTATCTGGGTAGGCTCTAAATGTGATCACAAATGTCTTTAGAAGAGGGAAACAGAGAGATGTGACACACAGAAGAGGAAAAGACAATGTGATCATAAAAGCAGAAATTGAAGAGATGGAGCCACAAGCCAACGAATGGAGCCACGAGGGGTTAAAAGAGACAAAGAACACATTCTCCCCTAGTGCATGTGGAGGGAATTCCACTCCACTGGAACCATGATCTGGGCTCAGTGATATGGATTTCATACTTCTGACCTCTAGAACTGTGAGAATATACATTTCTATTGTTTTAAGCCATCAAGTTTGTGGTAATTTGTTACAGCAGCCACACACACACAAAAAAAGACTAATACAGATGTCGACAAAAAAGTGGGGCATTACTGTAACAAATACCTAAAAATGTGGAATTGGCTTTGGAACTGGAAATGGGTAGATGCAGTAAGAAGCCTGAGATGTATGACAGAAAAAACCTAGGACCTAGGGTGCATAAACATACTATTGGTAGAAATATGAAAAGTAAAAGCACTGATAATAAGACAATGAGAAATATGGTATTGCAAACTGGACAAACGCACTTGTTACATGGAACAAAAAACTCCATAACATTATGTTCTACTGCTGTGTGAAAAGCAAAACTTGTAAATAATGAACAGAAGAATTTGGATATTCAGCTGAGGAGATTTCCAAGCAACATATTGAAGGTGTTGCCTGGTTTCTTCCTGCTGCTTATTGTGAAATGCAAGAGAAAAAATGATAATTTGAGAGAAAAACTGATAAGCCAAAAAAAAAAGGAGAGAGAGAGAGACCAGGATTTGAAAATTTGTGACATTCTTAGCCTATTCATATTACAAAAGATGTCAGAAAAGCATACTCTGAAGAGAAAGACAGCTTGCAGCAGGATAGTACACTGAAGATAAAAGCTATAAGGAAGCAGAGGAATGTCATAAAAAAAAGCACTGAGACTAAAGGATTAAATCGAGGATTTAACTCTGGACAATTTTTTTTTTTAAGTTAGAAGATGCATGAGAATTAATAAATTTGTCAGTGGTAAGGACAGCAAAGTGAATTATTACACATCTGTTGATCTGTGTTTTCTTTGTGAAATGAGGGGAAAGGGGTATGGGGAACATTATCTATTAAAAGCAAAAAGATAGGTGGCTGAATAGAAAACTCCAGAAATGAGGTCAAAGTTAATTAGCTTTATTGAAATAATGGTAATCATGAAGATGACACAGATAAAAAGACCAATAAATACCAATAACTGCAGCTAATAGTTTATTGTGCATTTACCATGCACAAGACACAAAACTGAGAATTTTGGTAGTTATTATTGCATAGAATTATCACATTAGCCCTAGGAAATGGATCCCACTATTAATTTTAATTTGTGTGACATTTTATATTATAAATATAACAATATAACACAAGTAACATCGTATATTATGTGTAACGTAATAAAAGTGAATATACAGACATATTATAGAATATATAATTAATGTAATATAATGTTTATTTTTAATTTGTTATTGTTATTTTATAGATGAGCAAACAGTCTCCAAGAGTTTAGGTACATTGACCAAGTACATATACCCGTAGGTGGCAGTCCCTGGAATCAAATCATCGTACGTTTTCTCAAAAAACCCTCACATAAGTCTGCATAACTTTCCATTAGTATTCCTTATCTTCTCAAATCAACACCATTTGTTCATGCCCTTATTTCTCCATGAAAAGTGCTCTTCATGTCATCGTGTAATCCTCCATTGCCAACTCCAGAAGTCACTTATAAGTCCTCACCTTACTTGACATTTGGTGCTCTCCTTTCCATGCACCTCTTCACTCTACTGCCTGCAGTGACTCACACTTCCTTTTGGCAGAGCCAGGTATACCACTTCTTGATAAGTCCCGTCTTCAGGGTGCACTGAAAGGAATATTGGCCTGGAAGACTCTAGAGCTGGTCCTCATTCTCATTCCATCACTGAGCAACTGAGTGGCCTTGGGTACTCTCTTCATTTCCTCTATGCCTCCATTTGCTCCCTTCCAAATAAGGAAGATGATCCACAGAGTCTAAATCAGCTCCCACAGTCTATAATTTCAAGTTTATAAAAAGGACATTGAGAAGGAAAAATCTTGGCTGTCTGCCTCAGAGAAAAAAATAATTAAGATATCACTTTGCAAAAGGAGTAAGTGAATTTCAACAACATCGTGCTTGTCTCTGCCTGGAGTTGGCTCCCTCTCCAGCCCTGGGTTCCCTTTTGGACACTATAAATTATCCAAGGACATAGGCTAATTGACACAGCTGAGAGGAGAGGGACACAAATAGTCCCAGGCTTGGAGAGTGAGACTTTTGTGGGGAGGTTAATAGAACTGGAACAGCTCAGGCTTGAAGAAGGGTCACTGAAGGGAGCCATCATTCTGCCGACACATTCATAAAAGATATTGTTAGAAGGACAGGGATCAATCTTCTTATTAATCAACAAAGGCAGAATGAGAATTAACAAGCTGTAAGCTGCAATGAGGAA